>NW_027509193.1:13673750-14380000 GCF_051911475.1 Siphateles boraxobius
CTAATCCCATTCCTAACTTGATTGTACAACAATAAATACACAAGATTTTTTTGTTTGACCTAGTGTGACATTAATACCTTCCGTGTATGTAGAGTGTTTTGAACAAATAGTTCTTCCTCAGCTGCATGTATATAAGCGTGCATGTACGTGCGCTCATCTCTGTGACTGTTGCACACAACAGCAGGATGTGGACAAATCTGTCTCATGCTGCTACCTGTCAAACTGTTTCATCTTTTTTTTCTTTACACGATGGCTTGCGTTTGACTTCTCTGTAATTTTTTTTTTCTCTGTATGTTTCCTCCCACACAGCGGTGAGCTTCTGGTTGATTGCTCTCAGTATGAAACAGGAAGTTGAGCGCTCTATTGTCACTAACTTTTATCATTATGAGAGATAACTAGGATTTTATGATTCTGAAATGATGTCATTTGCCTTACACCTACAAACTCGATTAAAAAAAGTCCCATGATTTGTAACGAGTTGTTACTGAAGCTTTATATTAAAACAGAAATGTTCCTTACATTAGTGTTTAATAGATTTTAAGTCCCATTCAAACTCTACAGAATACTCAAAATTGCAATGTTGAATAAAACACAGGTTTGGCATTTCATCAAGATTATATAGACCATTAAATAAGTTTCTGTTCAGAGAACTACTTATACTAGCAGCATTGCATTTTTAATAACTGGCATTGATGTTGTGTTTGCACGTTTATTCAATAACTAGGGGCAAAAGGTTTAGTTTCAACCTTGTGAAACAGCTCCGGTGAAAGCTTGTGTGTGTATGTATAACGGGGTTGTAGGTTGACTTTAAAGCAACACTAAGTACGATTTTTTACCTTAAAATAATGTTTCCAAAATCGTTTCAGTGGTTTATCAAGTCGTGAAATGGTGAAATGCACTTATGCCACAGCTTTGCGGTCCTTTATCTGATATATCCACGCTATGTAAGATTGCCATTTCTGTAGTTCTAAAGAGACATAAGAAAACTACTAATTTGACTTGCTTTACGGCAAGCTTTACAATTGCCGATAGGTGAAGCATACTTTGTTTGTGATGTCGCAATACATCATACTTTCAGAAAATCATGCATTATACTCTACCTTGTCTGTGGCCATTGTTGATTCCAAAGCTGGTGCCGCATAAACAGAGAGCATGTGCTTTTAAATAAAAAAAATTATTTACGACAGCGGTAATGGACAATTCCGCTTCCAACCTGTAGGGCGACCGCAGAGGAAAAGTTACTTGGTGTTGCTTTAAACAGAAGGCTTTTGTGGTCTTTTAGTGCTGGGACACTGGACACTGCAAAAGTAGCCTAGAGGGTGTAGCTGTAAAAAAAGAAGAAGAAAAAAGAAATAATAAACAAAACTCACCATAGAAAATGGAATTCTCCAGAATTAGACTGTATGTATGAACAACAGAGTGTAAATTGCTTCTGAATGTGCACCTGAAGTGTCCTTTATATTATATACCAAGGTCCAAATGTTTTGAGAATCAATGATTAGATTCACAATTTAATTTAAACCTGAAAATAAAGTTTGAATTTAAGTTTGAATTTATACATTATATTAATTATATATATATATATATATATATATATATATATATATATATAATTAATATAATGTATAAATTCAAACTTAAATTCAAACTTTATTTTCAGGTTTAAATTAAATACTGTACTTAAAATTAAAGTTAGACTATGCAACAAAAATAAATTTTTGACATTGATCATGTGAACTCTTTGTATGGAGGGTCAAATGTTCTTGCTTCTGAGCATGAGATGGATCATTCTCAAATCTGGAGAAAATGATCATCATTAAATCAAAATGACTTTTCCCCAAGAATCTTTAATGCTTTCTAACATGCTTAACCTAATGACAGAGCAATGATGATTAAACCTCAATTCTCTCTCTCATTCTGATTTATTTTGTTTTTGGTTCCTTTGTTTTCATGCCAATGGATTAACTGAAAAATGATAGGCCTGTAGTGAACGTCTAGTGCCCGTCTTCTTCAATGCACTATGTCAGACCTGCTTGTCATATAGCAACACACAATCTGGAATCCCCACAAACAGACACACGCATGCATGACAAAAGGTGTTTGCTCAGCTCAGACGTCACAATTTTGTGTCCCCTTGTGACCTTTCTAACTAATGTGCACACACAAATGAATGGATAGCAAGGCCAAAAATGCAGCCAGAAGCTCCCTGTTTTGCCAAAGCAGCCAGTGGAGAGAAAGAGAAAGAGAGTGAATGCTCAGTCAAGGTACATTGGTCCTGTAGAGCAAAACAAAGCAGCAGAGATTCCAACAGGCATTTCCCAGAGTATAATTTAAGCAGTCAGATGTCCCCGCAGAGCAGTCAGAGGTGTGTGCTCTGCTGGCACAGGGCCCCCATCTTTACTCATAGACGCTCACGCCAAACAATTTCTGAACTGGGTAAGAAAAACAATTGCTTAATTCAATTTGTATACTCCCTGAAAACCTACCTTATTATCTTACACAATTTTGCTTCTCAAGTAAGTTTACTTGTTTTAAGAATGTTTAAACATTTAAAAAAAAGAAGACTTGAACTAAAACTTGAAGTAACAGGTCAAGCAAAACAGCCTTACATAAGCTATTCCCAGAGAGGCAAACAAACAAATGCAGGAATGCCCTTTTCTCATTAAAATCAATCTTCTTCCCATTCCATTCTCTCTTGCTCTCTTCTATTTAGGCTGTCACATGGCCACATGGCTCTTTGGTCTTAAACTGGTCACACATTTGTGGTTTGAAGAAACACAATCTGGACTGCAGCACATGAACACACTGAAAACAGAAATGAAATCTATCCATCCATCCATCCACACACACACACGCACGCACCCCCCCCCACACACACACACACACACATACAGAATACAGAGTGAATGTGGCAACATCACTTAAATCTGTTTTTTAAATGATTGAATTGGGTTTTAGACTACAGCGTAACAAGCTAGTCACCTAGAAACAGAGGGGGAGAAAGTGTGAAACTAAAAACAGAGATTAGTGGTGGCAGGGAGTGAGAGAGGGTGTGGTCTGAAGCCAGCTGGTATGACAGGAATCCTGACACTCATTAGGTAATTGGTTTTGGCAGATACCAAAAAACTGTGTGTGTGTGTGTGTGTGTGTGTGTGTGTGTGTGTGTGTGTGTGTGTGTGTGTGTGTGTGTGTGTGTGTGTGTGTGTGTGTGTGTGTGTGTGTGTGTGTGTGTGTGTGTGTCAGTCAAAGTATGAGGTAAGTCAAGGTAGGGCACTGTGTGTTTGGTTGCCATGTGACAACAGGGGAATCAACAGACTTCGAGATGAGTGAACAAATTTAAAAAGAACGATTTTTTTGAGTGTGCAATGAGAGAGGAGGGGAGAAAAATATGTTTTAGTGTTTTCTCACAAATTAATAGATAAATAAATCTGGGGCCAACATATATTTGAAGCATATGCTGTACATATAATTTAAAAAATGTCGAAATATGTTTTCCAAAATTTAGTTGAAACCAACCTTCAAATGTCAATTTATAAATGGATAATGTTTTGTATTTTACAATATACAAAGAATGACAAAATATATTTATCTGGAAAAATAAATAACTAAAATATTCTAAATAAGCTTACATGTATATTAATGTATTTTACATATTTTCATGTATATTTGCGCTATATTTTTATGGGTGTATCAGTAGATCCACATTTATTGTGTAGGTATTTTCCAGATTTGTGCTTTGAATTATTATTATTATTTCATTTCATTTCACAGGGCTACATACTTGACTTCACTTTCTGAACGGCAGCCTATAGATTGAATTGCCAAGATACAAATTAGTCCATGCCATGAACTCGCCCATTTCACAAATTCTACGCTCCCATTGGCCGGCTCTTTAAGGGCGGGGTTTGTGATGAGCCTTGTCCTTGGGAATGTTTGTCTGCGTTCTCAAACTGAGTTACCGCTGCTTGGACGCTGACACACGGGCGATCTGTCGCGGTTCTTAGCAAGTTCTGTGAGTTTTTTGGAAACTGTACAGTAGCTTTAGAACATTTGCACCACATCGAGCGCTGTGATAAACCTGTAGTGGCAAGGAAATATTTCTTGTGAAATTGTGTCTCTGCAACAGTTAATTCTCTAAGCATCCTCATTTTTCCCACAGCAATTGGCTTGAATAGCGCTCCATGATAGTGACCCGATGGACTAAACTTTTATATTTCTACTCCAGAGAACGCAAGGTATTATCCCGCAGCAGGACTGTAACGGACAACAGCACAATGATGAACAGGAACGGTATGGTCACAAAGATTCGCACGCGGATAAGGACTGACCCCTTCAAGAACAACTATGACCTGGTCGGCAGAGAGCTTGGCAGGTAAAAAAACATTGTGGATTTTCTACTGTATAAACGAGCTATCGTGTTTAAAAGATCGAAATGTGTAGAAGGCATGTAGTCATATCCCTGCAGGCAGTTTCACAAACTTGGTAACCGGTGTGAGAATTAATTGGGGGAGTGACGCACCGCCAGCTGGAAGCCAAAATATGTTTGTTTGGCTCCGCACGTGTAATCTGAGGATCAACTGGATGGTTTTTTAGCCCTTATTGTAGCTTGTCAATACTGTAAACGAACGACATCCATTTATGAAAAAACGAAAATGTTTATCACGCACTTCTACACCTTTGCGTTTATTATACGGGACCTTCTATTTCGTCTCGTTTAGGCTACATACAGCGTAGATAAGCAGGTGGAACAATCCGGTGAATTAGTGGTATTTCCTTCAAAAACGAATCGTTGTCTTTCACTTGCATACATGCATGTTTTTGTTCTCCAAGTTTTGTGAAGCGCATAATTGCTTTAGTGAATTTTTCCACTCTGCAAAAATAACGCAAATCATAGGCTAAGTCAGTGTTTTAAATAATTTCTTAATGAAGAGGTGTATTAACCTGAAGGTGTTATTTACAATATATTTTTAATTTGCATCTCTGTGTGGTTACTTGTGTGGGAAAAGCTAATGTTTGTTTTAGTCAATCTGTAGACAAATTTAGTCGTAAACGAATAGGTTGAGTAAAAGATTCAATGACTCGATCATTACACAAAAATTGGCTTGTCGCCACCTACCAATATAATGCGTAGAAAAGGGACACTGATCAAATCATACTGAATTGCTTGGTGAATAGGTTCAAAATATTCTATTCATCGTGATAAATCAATCAAAAGTGAACTCTGAACCACATAACATTCTTATTGGCATTTTCCAGGGGTGCCCCTCATGCCTGAGAATAAGACTAGGATCCTTTCAGTGTGTTTTCTCAAGTAAACAAAGAATTTGAAACATGTTAATTCAGAGCCGCACAGGGCCCATGTGTGATGGATATAGCGCTGCTTGCCGTGACATTGTTCTTTACTGCTCCACTGACTAATTATAGACAAGATGGTATCGTTTGAACACTCGGATTTGTTTTCTCTTGGACAGATGTGTTCATTTAGAGTTAAACACATGCTGTGCTTGTTGACAATTGCATGGTCTGTATCTGCTGCCTTTAGGTGAACTTTTTCCAAGTTGCTGGATTTTAATTCTCACTGCCATTCCGCATAATTTAACCCAATTTGATGGGTCATTTGTGGATTGGGTTGTAAAATGTCTCGATTTGGACTGGTTTTAGGCTAGTTGGCATTTGGTTCTCTCTGAAACGTTTTATGTTTTGCTCCACACCACAAGAGATGTGAGGATTCTAAGGCATGAGTAAATCCCAAATTTTTCCTGTAATTAAAGTGGACAAAAAAATACATGCATGAGTCACAAGGCAAGCTGCTTGCCATAGTGGTGAATTGAATGAGGATTGGAGGAATGCAGATGTTGGTGGATATTGATGTTGAGATTAGGTAGGTAGAAGGAGGCGGTCACACAAATATCTTGCGTTCCTTCAGCATAACCTAATCTGATTTCATCCCTTCCCTTCTTTTTCTTTATCATATATTGACATAGATTGTTTTTATGTAAACGTGTGACAGTTGCTTTGCAGCAAAGATATTTACACTGAGCTCAGTGGGTCAGCTTGTCTTGTGATTTATACGGTAGCCTGTGAGCTCAACGCACTGCAACTGAAGAAAACAAATGCAAATTTATGCATTTATATAGCACTTTCAACAGACCCATGGCCACCAAAGCGTTTTACATATTGCCCCACATTCACCCATTCATTCACTCATTCATAGACATCTTCATCAGTTTCACAACACATGTGTGCTCCAAATACACACAATATAACCAAATACAGTAACGCACTGCAAATAGCACAGACCACAACGGAAATGTTTCCTGGGGACCCCAATAAGTGACGAACCTGGGTAGGACAGGCTTATTGCTCAGTCTACTTTTTGCTTTATTGTATTTTTTTTACTTTTTTTTTTTTTGTTGCAAATCATATAGAGATGACATGTTTATGACATACAACTTTGTATACAATGAACGCATTAATTCATTTTGTATAATCTCATCAGAATACAAATTAGAAAAGAGTGAGCTGAAAACTTAAAAAAAAAAGATAGAGAAAAGGAACATGAGGCTAAGATGTTAATCTATATGTCAGTTATTAGGAAATGGTAGGTAATGCAGGGTCTAAAGTTGAGACGTCAAGTTTTAAAGTTCAGACACTCGCACAAATATTTAATGCATATTTTAACTTTTTTTGTATAAAATGTATATTTATTTGCAACACTTATGTTAACACAAGAAATTTCTGTCGTATCAGTCCTATTCAGCTGATGGAAAACGTGCTGCGTTGTCATGGGAACATCCCTGGTCAAAATGAGGAAATTATGTTGTCTTTCGTTGCTCCCTTGCTCCCAAGTGCGTTCCAAATGACTACATAATGGAACACAAGTGCCCTGCTCACTCCAAAGTCCCCACTTCAAGGGCTCTGCCCCTCGAAGGGAGTAGGGTACAGGGATGCTCACGAGTAATAAGCCTGATAAACCCAGGTTCGTCACTTATTGGGGTCACCTGGGAACATTTCCGTTGTGGTCTGTGCTATTTGCAGCACGTTTCTGTATTTGGTTGTTGAGTATTTGGAGTATTTAATTGTTGGAGTTTTCTGAAAAGATGTTTTCTTAATTTGCGGGTGTTTTTCTATTTGTTTTTGTTTTCTTCAGTTGCAGCGCGTTGAGCTCTCTCGGCCACCGTAGATTTCCTCTGAGTTTAAACGAAAATATTTTTTTAGTGATAGGCCAGGTTTTAAATATATTCTTTACCGCTCCTGGTGACCATAACGTACATGCTTGCCTAGATTTTCTTTTAGTATGTGCACACGCTTCCACTCATCCCACTGGAGTCAATGGAGTACAACGTAGACTGTAAAATGTTCCTTCTGTGTTGCTGAATGTACTCGTCTTACTGAATGGCCAAACCATCTGGCCCTGTTGTCAGCACTCAATTAATTTGATACAAAACTCCAACAGCAATTTCTGTGTTATTCAGCTAGATAAAATCCAAAGTTTGTTCCCAGACAACTCGTTTGTTTATTTGGAGGATCAGTTTAGTGTTAAGTCGTGTTTAGGTCAGTTTCCATTTCCAGTCATTTTCTTCTTCAATATTTTTGAATCCTTCTGATTTATTACAGTAGTGCTTGTTCTCATTAATGCTTTGTGTACCCAAAGTCGTCACTGGTTTGGAAATGGACAGTGTGAGAGGACAAAATGCGGAATGCTGAAATCCACCAAATAAACTTGTCCGTTCTACTTGAATATCTGCCAGGTACCCATCATACAGTGTAGTGGATGTCCCAGTTCATTAAAGTTCTTATGACTTGTGTCCCAATTCGGTGAGATTAGAGGGTATTTTTAAGCATATCTTCTTTGGAGCTCCTCCAGAGTATCCAAAAATGACTTTAACCCCAACCTTCAAAATCCAATCTCAGATCATGCACCAAAATATAATCTATTTGAGGAACTTCATCCACACATACCTTCATAAACTCCTCATCAGTCCTAGCACCCCTTTTTCAGAAGCTTTCCATTTCATTCATGTTTTCTCAGCCATTTTTTATTTTTTCATGAAACTTGAAACTTTTTTCCCCCTCTCGCTGTGTGGCTGTTTTGTTAATCTGCACTTTTTATCCTCAGGAAACCAATAAAGTTCATGAGTTCAGCTAAGAATTCAGTGATCCTCTATCCGAGGTGGTCTGAGTGAGGAATGTTCTACTGCAGAATTCTGGGATGCTGACTGAGCCTTCTGCCATACCAGTAGCAGAAAGGCCAGCTGTGCATGTGTTGCAGTCTTTCACTTAATAATGGGGTTGTATGATTTCCCTTTAATAATGGATTGAGATTGTATATATCCTAGTGTCTAAATGGTCTTGTGTTTGTGTCTTCATGCACACGTGCATGATTTTGGTCTTTAAATGTTTATCCATTCTTTGACTCTCAAAGTAGACATGTTTCTACCATCTGGGCATAACAATGAAACCGAGAGCTGGAGACATATACTGTAGACCGTGAAAGAGAAGATGGGGTGTTTTTTTTTTTTTTTTTTTACACAGGAAGTTTAACCTCCACAGAAATGTAGATTTCTTAACCTTTGAGAGTCATTGTTTAAGATTGAGCCTTACCATATTTATAAGTAGAGAAAATGGATGCTTCAAAGTATTATGGGACTTTATTGATTTCGTATTCATCTTTGGTGCTTTGTGGAGTGCTGAACAAAGTTGAATTTTATTGTGAGGGAGGGTGTAAAACCACACAACTTTTTATTATATATATATATATATATATATATATATATATATATATATATATATATATGGGGTAGAGCCCGAAGCCATTTGTTTTGAGAATAATGGCTGGCTGATGAAGTTATTGGCTGGCTAGCCGGCTCAGCCAAAACCTAAATGGCTGCTGCAGCCGCCAAACTTTTCATAGCTGCAAATGGCTGAAGCTGCCACTTCATGTCTACAGATGTCTATGTTATACTGATTTACTAGATCTCAATATTTCCAAGCAATGCATGGCTTACACTATATTTCTACAAAATGCAATACAATGTAATAAAGAAAACACCAGATTTTACTTTCACAACGTATGTACATATTTATTTTGTAGTCTGATCGCGGAGAAGTACGTTATGTTGATTAAGAACGCAAACTTTTGTTGAATTTATGAGAAATCTACAGACGCAAACAGACGAAATGTAGTAAAATAAAGACCTAAATGTGTATTTCGGACTTTTTTTCACCACAAGTCTGTAAGAAGACATGGAAGACAAATATCCAAAAATCTCAAAATTGACCAGTAAAAAAAAAACGATGTTTTTGCCTGCCGTGTCTCGCCTTAATATAAACACACACTGTTATCAGTATTATTTTGGACAAAGTTTTGCACATTTCACTTCAATGTACACTGAAGCATGCGTCGTGAATTAGCAATGTGGAAACGGTGGTTTGTTACTGCAGTAATATCACGTTCAGTGCTATAAATCTCTCCGTTCCAGAATATTTGGTTCATAACATCATATCTTTGATTCAGGTGTTTGTGCAACCGTGCCCTGAAGATTTAACAAAAGTCTGGCTAGGCCTAAGTTAAAAAAAAAAGTAAGTAGGAATTAGCAAAGTATGTGAGAAGTGAGATCAAAATTACCTTGCTTGCTTCTTTCCGCCATTTCACCTCAGTGCGAGAAAAAAATGGATCGCTTCTTCTGTACGGAAAACGAGCAATTTTAATTGGTCGTCAATTCACTGTGAGTCTGTGTATCGTAGCAACGAGCACAAGACTGTGCTGTTATGAATCCAGTGGGAAAATAGATCTCGTGTATTGTTTATATATTCGTGTCGTGTGTGTATGTCTATATGTGATAGAATTATTATTTGATGCAAATAATTCTAGCCAGCTCAGCCAAACTTTATCAGATGGCGGCTCAATTTGGCTTACGAAATTATTGGCTGGCGGCGGCTGAAATTCTAAATGGCGCAAATGGCGGCGCCTGGCGGCGGCTTCGGGGTCTAATATGGGGTGTATCCTTTACAGCCCTCTGAGAAAGAGGGCAGAAGAAATGTGAGCTTGGCAGAATTATGGCAGCTAAGTGATGCCCTTTGACCTTGTTACCTCTCTATTGTACACTTAATAATTTAATGTCTGGACAGTTATAAAAAAAATTGTTCACCACAATTTCCTCACGTGCTGAGCTAATGAACAACAGGATTGTTCTGGGAGTTGTCACCATCACATGTGGTTCTTGTGCTCCATTTGAACTCTGTATAGTGACTGTTCTGAGCTCAGATACTGGAACGTGCTCGCTTCACCTCGACCATGCCAACCACACTCGCGTTTAGCAGGGAAAACCACTACAACGCTGGCAATGGATGGATTTTGGCTCGTACCCTTGAATTTTTTTTAGAGGATTTTAAGTGTTCTGCAATCATGGGAATTGTTAACAGCAAGACCAAACAACAAAAGCTTTTTAAAAACACCCCATGAAATTAAAGTTAATTTTCTGTGGCCACAAAAATAGAATGTATATTTAGTAGATGGAGATATTCAAATAGTCTTTTTCTTGTAGGAAAATTGGCCAATATATTGCAATTTACAAATCATTCATGCTCTCTACAATGTGTTCCCTCCCCTGCTTATTTGTTTTTATTTTTGTTTGTTTATTTTTGTTAATGAACATTTATTATTTTTTATTTTAGTTGATTTATCTTAGTTTATGCATGCTTTTTTTTTTTTTTTAAAGAGTTAACTCCTTCATAAGCCCTTTCCTGACTTGGTTCAGCAGCAAATTCAGCAGTCAACACAGGAAGGACTGCTTCGCTTGGGCATTTCATTAGGTCTTTGACATGACACCTGGAAGCTCCATCCTGAATGTTTTGTCCACCTGCGTTTTTGCGTGTTCGTGTCAAACCTTTAAGTAGAGCGTTAATGGAGACGTAGATGGGGAGAGACAAGCAGTGGACAGAGGAGAGGTCACCGGGGGGCTGTATTTTGTTTGTAAGTGTCGTGTTTGAGTCATTGGCTGAACTAGACGGTGGCAGGAGTGGACACCATTGACTCTCAATAGAGGAGTGTTGGAAGAGTGGGTGGTCTGTCTGTTAGGGTCCCTACCACACACACAAACTGGTGTCTCTTTATGATATGGCCTGAGGAGGAGGTGTGGTTAAGAGCCATTTGTCCTCCTCGCAGTCAAACAAGAGAATGCCTACGCTGACAGGCCTGTTCTTTCTGTGTGTGCAGCGCCCTGTGTGTCTTTTGACTGATAGATGAGGCGTTGGGAGGTCAGATGAGAGAGGCAGCAGGAAATCAGTGTGAATGAGCCTGTGTGTGTGTGTGTATGAGGCCTTGGACAGTTCCAACTGTCAGTCTTATCATTTAGGTGTCAGGCTCTCGCTGAAAACGAGGGAGGGAGGGATCATAGTTCGTATGACTTGCACATTAACGTCATGCATTCGAAAATAAAGACAATATTCATTTTTGAACACTTCCTTGTAAAAGTGGATTGACTTGCTCATTCTGTGCGTCAAAGATAAACCGTTTAAAAAAAATGACATATCAGTTTGCAAGACTGCAACCACATCTTTATTACAACTTTATGAACCAGTTTTATAAGTTTAGTGCCCCCTGATATTTAATAAACTTGAAAATTATAATTTATTATACATTTATATTTAATATTTTTAAATGTATTAAACTAAACATTTAATTGCTTTTTTCTTAAATCAATTTAAAATAGTTTTAATTAAATTAAAAATAAAACTTTATAAATTAAATGCAATGTATATCAAACATACAGATGTGCAATTGTTTTTTTAACAACCCCCCCCCCCCCCCCCCCCCCATAAGTATTCCACAGAATGCATTAAATGTCTAATCAGAATGGATTGTTCTGGACTCTGGAGCGCTGTTTAATAGACGTGAATGTCATTATTCAAAGTGTTTATATTTTGATTTCCTCTTCTCATTCCCCAAGCTGTTTATTTAATCACTCTTGTGTGTATGTTTGTGTGCACGCAGGGGCAAGTTTGCAGTAGTGAAGAAGTGTGTTGAGAAGACTACTGGCAAGGAGCATGCTGCAAAGTTCCTGAGGAAAAGACGTAAGGGTCAGGACTGCCGCAGCGACATTCTGAACGAGATCGCAGTGCTGGAGTCGGCGGAGACGAGTCCCTATGTGGTGGCACTGCACGAGGTCTATGAGACCACCACAGAGATCATCCTTGTATTAGAGTGGTAAGACACATAATTGCCGTTATGTGGTGACTGACATTCCCTGACCCTGAAAGCTAAGCGTAATGCGGAGTGTTTTATGATGGCTTGGACGTTGTGCACTGTAAGTTTGTTATTCCAAGTCACCAGGGCTTTTGAAGATTAGAATTACAGGCATAAAGTAATGGCCCAGCGAGCAAATTTAAAACAGGATTTTTTTCATAACTCTGTTTATATTTGGAGCTTATGTTTGTCTGTACCTTTGTTACCACAGACCACATTGAGCTAGTTCTTTTAACAGAGTAAGCTGAAAGTTCGATTTACAATGACAAAAAAAAAAAAAAATGAACAAATGTATAATTTCCCAAGTGAGAATGTGGTGTTCTTGTGTTTGCCCCCTCGTGAAATGTCAAATCCAAACGCTTCTCAGACCAAGGAGAGGGCAGTTTTTCTGACCACTCTGCAGCTGCCAAAATCTGCCAAAAAGCTGTTTCCTTTACCTTGTCATTGTCTGCTTAAGTTCAGCAGGCCTGACCAATAGATGACAAGCTATGTGAGTTTCACAGCTTTTAATATAAAGCATTGATAACCTAAATTCACCTCATTACTCTACAAGATTACTCAAAATCATAGCTGTTTTTATTTTTGGTTACTCACCCTTACATATCTCCAAACCCATATGGCTTTCATTGTGGAACACTGAATGAGAAATTTTTAGTTATTCATTTAATACTTGGGCTTACTGTATATTGTCAGCTGAAGCGTAATCACGCTATTTTAGCTTTTCCAGTAACAGTAGCTGATAAAGTTCACTAATGAGGAGGAAATGACAGGTCGTTAAGTTTGAAATGCTTTTCTATCATTTGAATCTCCCTTTTTTTTCCCCTTCATTTTTTAAAGGCATTTCATGGTTTTCCCCCTACTCTCTTATTGCAAATTCTGCATAAAATCAACGGCCTGTTTTTTTTGCGTAATGTGTGCATTGATCTGTATAGCGAGGCAGGATGCTGACGGGTTGAATGACGGAGGTTTTGAGAATTGGTAGATTACATCTGCTCTCTCTCAAAGGTAACTTGCCACAAACAAAAAAAAATCAGCCCACTTGCTCCACATTGCTAAGCAACTTCCTCTGTAGAGACAGCTGTATTTCAATCCATCACATGCAAGCACATTGTGTGTGTGTGTGTAGACAACCTGTGGAGTAAGTTTACCTTATAAGGAAGGTAGCGCGTGTTTTAATTGTTGTGCAAGCTCAGTTAAGGTCTGCATGAAGTCATGGTCTAGGTTATCTGTTTACACATTATATATAGGCCCTATTATAGTATTTATATATAAAAATCCCATTTATGTTACTAATATAAATTATTTTTATTATAAAATATTGTAATATTGCCTGTCTTTTCTCTTGTTTTGCCTGCATGCGTCTCAGTGGTTTCGTGTTAGAACAGTGTCTGGTTTGGTAGGGTAATTGTTTTTGCTCTGGTTTTCTGTTGTTAGTTAAATCCTTAAACTTGATGAAGGTTTAGCAGTAGACACCAGTTAAACCGAAGAGAGTCAGACAGACAGAGAGAGACACTTCAATTTCCATTTCCTGTGGCTTTTCTTCTAAAAGCAGAGCTGCGACGTACTCACTTACATGTGCAATGCAACACCACATCCTCTGTTGTCAGAAACAAAACGAATTCTCGCCATTCTCTGCCATTTAAAGTTAAAACCCATGCTATTGTAAGACTGACAATAAAAAAGGTAATAATTACATTTACCAAACATGCAGACACCCCACACAAGTTTTGCGGTTAAATGCCAGACTCTTACATGAACGCACTAGCTACTGCTTTTTCTCACGCCACTCATCAAGTAGTTGGCCTAACTAGAAGCCAAGCAGCCAGGATGAGGATATGGTGCAGTGTTTATAGGTTCTTCTTGTTTGGACTATTGTTTGTACTTTTAAGCGGTCTACATTTACATTAAAGGATCTAGTGACCAGAATAGAGACTTTAGGTCTTGTTTTTGGCCATAAAAACACGCTAGCATCATCCACCTACAACACTATAGCAATTTCACTCTGAAGTGATGGTCCTTGGAAAATGTCAAACATTAGTTGAGTTACTCTATCTGTGGTAATGTTTTTCATTCTTCAAACAAAACGAAATGGGGCCCTCCCTTAGTCCAGTGTTTGACATCTTTCTAGGAAAGCTCTTATGTAAGTCTCTTTGTTGCAAGTGTTCTTCTTCATCACCTGCTGCTTTGTTTTCCTCTTCTGCTTGATAAAAAGCCCTCAGAAGTCTGAAATGGACCGTTCAGCGGTGACTTAAGTCCTTTTGACAGATTCACCCACTACCGCTGCTTCAGCCCACTGTTAATCCCCCACAATAAAGCCAGAGAGACAAGACATCTGGCATTCATGGAGATTTGACAGCTTTTACTTTTTGAGATACAGTTTGAGCAACATGGAAAATGATTTTTTTTTTTATTGATATTGAGCACATGCTTCATTTGCTGTGGTGATTTTCTGATCTTCCCAAACAAAATAATTGTTAGTACCAATACCAGATTATCCATAAATTAAGGGATATCATCCTTAAAACCCCTTAATTTATGGTGTATCTGGTATTGGTAGTAATAATTGTTTATATCCACGTTACACAACTAAAGAGGCTTTTTCACTAGAGCTTTTGTTTTGGACCGTTTGTCGAATTTGTTTCCAGTTGGTTGGTGCGAAAGCAGTTTTCTAAGCTTAGCTGCAGTCCACATTAGGTATGCATCCAAGCCATCATAAATCATAGAAGTAAATCACAGTTTTCTACAAATGTGTTTCTTAGTTGTATTTAGATACATTTTCGTTGGAGCGCATTCTTCGCATATTTTGCAAGACGCTTCAAGCTAGAGTTCTAGTTCTCATCCTCTCATGAGAGGGGAACGGGGCTCTTGGTGGTCTTAGGTTGCAGATGAGCATATTTTTGTCCTCCTTTCTGTTCTAGAAAAATAAGTTTAATTGAGCAATGAATCTTTGCCTTTGAGCAAGCACATAAGCACATTCTCATGGCTTATGTCTGAGTAAACTTGCAATTCTTCTGTCAGGCGTTCAGTCTTGTATCTGCATCAGTCCACAGAACATTTTAAGCATCTATAAAGTGGCTCGGTGTCACACGCACTACGAAACCAAAACATGTTTTTTTTCCGTCCATGAAAGGCAGTGAGGATTTGATCACTGCACATGTGAGCATTAACAGACCTCTTTGGGTTGTTTTACTGATGTTACTTTAGAAGATGTTGATTTCGGGGGAATTTAGAGTGGAGGGTTTATTCTATTAGAGTGAAGAGCGTAAGTTTTTGTGATGTTTGATTTAAAGGGGGCTGAAAGGTTCCCAATATGCTCATTTTATAAGCCTCTAGTGGCTCATCTGATAAGCGATACCCCTTATTTATACAGCTGGATTCAACTGTTATGTAATAGACACCATACAAATGAATACATACAGACTCTACACTGTAGATGAAAAGCATCTACATGAGTGTCTATGGGCGAGAGCTTTTTTTGTGTGGCTTGAAATTCACTACACATGGTCCTGATTTTCCCAGTCTTTCATTGCCCAAAGGAGTTTCCGCCTGCAAATCCTCATGGTCATGGTAACCCTCGCCACGGTTACACAAGGATGAAGTTCCACCCCCTTTGCTGTTACCTAGAAGTCTCCTTTAACTTTATAAATGGGCCTCTCTAAGAAGATGGCTAATCATGTATCGAAATGAGCGCAAACACCTGGCACAGGTACACTACCCACATAGAGTGGTTTGAACCACATAACGTGTACTATTGATTTCTGGGTGTGTTTTTTGTTTTGTTTTTTTAGCTCAGTTAGATGCTTGATCTGTCATAAATGCTGATATCAGATGGGACAATGACACATCTCGCCCTCATGTTTGAGACCGTTTTTAGGATGGTTGCATGACGATGTGTTTCTCTTTTAGGGTGTCTCTAATTATAGATAGGATTTATTTTTTCCATAAAATGATACTTTACTTTTAGAATTGGAATCAATTAGGGCATGTAATGTGAGCGTAAAATTTGAGATCTAAATTTTAACACTCGCAATCTTTGTCTTTCAGTGCTGCAGGAGGTGAAATTTTTAACCAGTGTGTTGCCGATAATGATGAGGCCTTCACGGAGAAAGATGTCATCCGATTGGCCAGGCAGATTCTGATGGGCGTGGCCTGTCTCCATCAAAACAACGTAGTTCATTTGGACCTTAAGGTGAGTCTTAGGCATTGTACTACGTGCATGTTCGTGTTAATAAATGTTACCAACATTTATTGTGTAACATGAGTGGTTGGTGAAAATGTTAGATAACATTTGCAGAAGTAATGTGACTAAATTACTTATGAGAGAGTTCTTATTTAAGATAATTAACTAGACTTGTTTAAACACACTCTTTTTACTGATGGCACCCACTGGTTCAACTAATTTTAATGTTACTAATTTCATCAAATTTGCCCATCCTGGTGTCTAAAAGTTTTAAATGGCTCTAATCTGGCATGACACCTGCTAGTTTTGTGCAGTATAAAAGTTTGTTTGATGTCAGTGAACTTATTGGGTGTGTACTTGAGGTTGAAACTGTTTGATAAATGGTGTTAAAGAAGGGTACTGTTCACATGCAACTTGGATCCATTTACAAGTAATTAAATAAAAGATTAGTGTGTTTTCTTATAGTGTTTCTCATTCCTGTCTGGAGTGTTGTTCAGTGTTTCCTTTCTCTCACACTCGTAATGTCTTCTCCAGCCTCAGAACATCCTGTTGACAAGTGCTCAGCCTCTGGGTGACATCCGCATTGTCGATTTTGGCTTGTCTCGACGGGTGGACAGCGTGACGGAGGTACGGGAGATCCTAGGCACTCCCGAGTATGTGGGTGAGTCGGACATCCCTCATTTGCAAACCTCAAACCCTCCCATGCACGGCATAACTGCTGCAAAAGCAGATACAGAGTAAAGGTGAAGACTTGTCAGCTCAGTATAGTGAAGAAGAGGGGTAGAATGAAAGCTTGTGTAGGAGTAGTAAAACTCCACGTGATCGAAACATCAGTTATAGAAAATCTGTAGAGGATCCTGGCTTTTTTTGTTTTGTTTTTGGTGTGTGTAGCTGTGATGTGAAGGGTTATGAGACGTTTGTTTCTCTCTTTCCTTCAGCTCCTGAGATCCTGGACTATGAGCCCATCAGCACAGCTACTGACATGTGGTAAGTTGAGCTTATTGAGTGTCCAGAGTCCAGATGTGTGTGTGAGAGAGAGAGTATCTGTCCATGGTATTTGACACACATTTATGAATGTTATATAGAGGCAATTTAACATTTTGACGACATCTAGATAAATGAATCTGTAAAATCAGATAGACGTTCCATGAAGCATTTCTGTAATTCAGTAGTCCGATAAGTGTCAGTGTTATCAGCATGGTAAAGTCAACATGTACAATCTGTTTACAATCCACTGATAATCTAGAACGTTTATACTCATTTACTGGATGGAAAAGGTGGTCGTCTCACACAGTCTCCATTTTCTGCATCAGTCCGCTGTGTTTAAACAAACATACAGTTTCCTGTCTCTCATAATTAGGCAAGCAATATTACTTTTGGTCAGTAAGTATTTAGAACAAACCTCTAAACCTCAAGTATGAGCAAACATATAAATGTAATCATAAATAAAAATGATTCTCGCCTTAGTTTAATCATGAGGTAAACAAAGTAGTGACCCATCTTCCATATTGACATGCATCTGTGTGAGACTGATTATTGAAAGAAATAAAGGGCGGGACTTGGTTCTATCTGTTGGTTGTTGATTGGATCGAGGCAGATGTAAATGCAAGTTCACAGTCGATTATAAAAAAGGGACGGGATTTAAGCAAACATGCTTGAACCAGCCCAAGGTGGTTTGCTGGTCTTAGCTGTTTTAAGCTGGTCTCCCAGCCTGACCAGCTGAGAAATAGCAAACATCTATCTAAAACCAGCCGAACCAGGTTAGGAGTACTACTAAAACCAGCTTGGGCTGGTTAATTTAGATTTCATTTTTAGGTTTACAATTACTCTCAGGTGATGAAATGGGTGAAGTCAAATTTGATGGTGTGTTTTTTTCTCCATACTGATCTGTGTTGCTGCTTTACCCCTACAGGAGCATTGGGGTACTGACCTACGTGATGCTGACAGGCGAGTCACCTTTTTTGGGAGAAGAAAAGCAGGAGACCTTCCTGAACATCTCCCAGGTCAACGTGGACTACTCGCAGGACGTCTTTCAGGGCATCTCTGACCTCGCCGTGAATTTCATCAAGTCACTGCTCCTCAAAAACCCAAGGTAGGGGAAGTTGCCTAAAGACTAGAGCGGGACACTGTCATTCCGCATCGACACTGGCGAATATCAGCTAAACTTTCATAATCTGATTGCTGTAGTGGCTTTAGTTGGCTCTGCCCCAGACATGTAATCTCACGCTTCAATCTCTCATTAAAGCGTAATGGCCTCTTGGTTTAGAATATACAGTGAAATGATCCTTGCAGTCTTACTGGTTTCCCACATCCCCTGGCGCTTTTGCTGCAACTGATGAACGGTGGAAGCTTTTTTGGGGGGGGGGGGGGGGTATAATGGCATTGGCATTGGCATTGGCATTGGTGTAACTAATGGCAGTCCAGACCTGCCGCTATCATGGCTCTATGGGAACTGATAGTAGCACAGTCTCTGATCCAGGACCATAATCTGCACCCCATAAAATGTAATGCTTGTAGATCATCGGCACTGAGAAAGCAGGAGAGGAAAATAGAGAGCTTGAAGCTATGTGGAAAAATTCCTTGGTGTGTGAGTAATTGGGAAAGGAAAATCCTGGGAACCTAAACGATAGTCCTTCATATTTGCAGAACTGATGGATAAACCAAATGAGAACTTTAATGTGCTTTAATCGTTGTATAAATAAGCACATTCTTTTATGTTTTCACCACAGGGCTAAATCTGCAGTTTTTGCTGATGGAATTGCAAAGTGCATGTCTATTTTATTTTATTTATTTATTTTATTCACTTAGTTTATTTCTGGAAAATAAAATAAATAGACCTGTATATTATTTGGTTTTATTTTTTTCCTATACTTATTTATTCATAAATAAACAAGTTTATTTTTATTACATTTTATGCTTAATCTATTTTATTCATTCATATGCTTGTTCTATTTTATTTATTTATTCTTATACTTGTTTTTCTTTTCCTGGCAAAATATTACTCCCGATATTAGCAGTGTCATTTCAGTTTTGTGTGCCAGAATGAGAATGTGACTTGATCGACATGTCAACACTGTCTATCACCAGTCCTGAGATGCATGTTGTACAATCTGACACACACATAAAATCTGAAAATCACTGAGTGTGTTTAACAGTCTTTCCTTTTTTTCCTTTTTTTTTTTCTCTAGAAAACGAGCAACTGTGGAACAGTGTTTAAATCATCCCTGGTTAAGGGTCGACCCTCATCACCACACTGTTGACGAGCAAGAAGCCAGCCAATCTGAATCAGAGCCTGAGAGTCCCGTCCCGTCCCCAGAACTTGTCATCCCTTCATATCCAACCTGCCCAGGCCAGGGAGAGCTGAAGACGGGTCGGGACACTTTCATTTTCACAGAACCGTTTCCACCCCGTCCAGAGATAAAACAAGAGCTCATATGTTAAGTGACAGACACGATTGCCCAATCGGAGGGCCTCTGTGTTAATGACTGAAAGACTTATCTGAACTGAAACCGGTGCGGCCTAGTTTGGACTGGACAACAGCGGTTTACTCAAGTGTTTGCAGCACCTTTGTATGTGCGTGTGAAGTCTTTGTGTTGTCTTGTGTAGGATACGTGAATGCGAGTCAACCTCCCTTATGACCACAGAGGTGTGCGCGTGTGTCTACAACAGATCTGAATGAGATTTTATAAGTCCTTAATAAAGCATAATTAAGCTCTTGGTCAAGGTTCTTAACTCATCAGTGCACAGCAACAAACTGTTTATACGTTCAGAGTGGACTGAACCTTTTCTGCTGTCTGTACTTGGTCCAAAACTCAAGTCGGAGTCTCCCCAGGAAGCGCCTGCTGCCGTGTAGGAAGGAAATGGAAAGCTCTGATGAATCGACTGATGTTTTATTTATCGCCGCTGTTCATTGGATCAACGTTTTATGAAATGAAAACTGACGCTGCTGCTTTCTTCAGAACAGTAGATTTGACATCATTCTGCTTCTTTAGAAGTGGCATCTGCATTTTAAAGAACTGATTCACAGAGATTACTTTTGTTCTAGCACTTTTGGTGGGGGAAAAAAATGTATACTCCATTTCTCAACAAGCACATTTAAGTAGTTCAAGATGGCATGTTCTCACACATCTTCAACCACTGTTTGTTTGGTTTCTCACACCATTTCTGTACCACTTTTTCTGTTATTCATAAGTTTGCTATAATTGCACAAATGTACCATTGTATCTTGTACCGTGGTTTTGTTTTTGAGGGGCATTTTTGCCTTGTTAATATATTCTGTATGTTGTGTCTGGTAGGGCATCATGTGTATCGTGAGGTAAATTTTCCAAGTCGTCAGTGATGGAGTGGGGCTTATAACTGAGGGCCACTCAGAAGGTTTTCTGGGATTTGAGTTTCAGACCGTTGTGGGAGATGTTTGCGTTTTGAAAAGAACAGAGCACAACATAAAGGCTTTGATAATTGTATATTTTTTATTTTAAAAAAGAATGTTAAAAAAAAGTATTTTTCTACAGTTGCGGTATTTTATGATTAATATGAGAAAATATTGTAATATTAATTTAGTAGTTTTTTAACCAGTTGCGCTTAACGTTTGCACTTGTGTCCAGTCGGACTATTTGTATGTATTATTGGCATGCCTGGCAAGATATTGAAGAAAATAAATGATCATTTTGTATTAAACTTAAAAAGAATCTTGTTTGCTTAACTTTTAATGTGTTTTCATATACACAGTTCAAAAGTTTGGGGTTGGATTTTGTTTTTGTAAAAAATCTCTTATGCTCCTCCAGGCTGCATATATTCGATCAAATTCAGTAAAAAACAGTAATATTGTGAAATATTACAATTTTTAAATGTAATTTGTTCCTGTGATGGTAAAGCTGAATTTTCAGCATCATTACTCCAGTTTTTCACGTGATTCTTCAGAAAATAGTCTAATATGCTGATTTGCTGCAAGAAATTTAATGCTAAATGCTGACATTTGAATTCAGCATTTATTTGAAAAAGAACAGTGTAAAAGTCTAGACATTTATAATCTATTTAATGTGTCCTTGTGCTAATGTGTCCAAGTGCTTTCAGTACTTTTTAGATAGATATATAGATGTGTATATTCAAAACCCAGCAATATCAAAGTTTAATAGATTTACTTTTGTAATGTAATGAAAGTTTTCAAGATTTCTTTTGTATTTGTTTTAGAAATACACATGATACATTCTTGATAGATCAACAAAAGAAAGTGTACAAAATGTTCCCTTATTGGACTTAGGCACTAAATTTCCACCTTCCAACCAGCAAGGTTGCAGTGAAATATGAAATATTTCTCCATGTAGTTTTCCTAACCTTGTGAGGCTGAGATAACCACTTGAAATGACTTTGTGAGAAAAATCCATCATTTTCTTTGAAAGGTTGGATTCTCTTTGCCAGTGTTCCCTCAGAATGAGGCAGTAGTTTCTGCATTTGGATACCAAGCTTACTATCACTATTAGTTGAGACATGAACTTGATTTACCCTGAAGCATCTGGCTTGCTTTAAACCATTTTTGGAAAGGGAACATTTATAATATTAAAAACTGGAAAATATAACTTTTTTTCTTTTAATTTGAGTAAATTTGCGTTGACATACTCATTCTGCTTGTCATATTGAATGAACTCACTCTTATGCGCATCTCTCAGTCTCAGGTTGAATACAACGGGTGCTTTGGAAGTACATCAAATATAGTGCTGTTTACTTTGACATTCTACCGAACTCTCAAGAAAGTTGTTTTTGAAAGCTAACTTTTCTTTATGTGCCTTTTACTCTGGATATTCAAACAGGAAATGCCAGTCTGTGTTTAAGAAGAGAGCATGTTCCTGCATTCCTCAAACACACACACACACACACACACAGGTTAGACAACATTGACATCTGCCAATAATTCTTGTTTTAATGTGTTCTTCCTCTGCGTGTTAGCATTCTTCCTGCACACGCATATACACACTCCCACCCTGATCTCTGGAGTTCCTGTTTCCCTGGGGAATTAGAGGAACGCATTGCTGTTTTTCACATGAACTGATTCTCTTTCCTATCCTTTTTTTTCACATTCCTTCTGTTTCTGTCTTCACCTTCTAACCATGCTGCATTACTTCTGCTCACTCCCAATATAATGGTGGCCAATATTATATTGATGTACATAATATAATGACAGTATGCATTATACAGATATATATACACAAAATTGTTGAAATGACATGCTGAAATTGTACTGCTTTTTCATTATAAAAACGTTTAGTTTTAAAAAAAAACACTTAGAATAAAAGGTTCAATGGGGTTCAATCTTGACTCAATTTTAAAGAACCATTTATGACAAATGTCAGGTTTAAAGGTTTTTTTTTGTCCTATACTGATAAATGGTTTACGAGCTGTTTAATTCACCAATTTGAATTAAAATGGATAGCTAATTCAAATTAATTAAAAAACTAAATCCATAAAAGGATCCCATAATGGGAACCCCTTAAAGGTTCTATGAAGTACTGCTTAAAACTTAAAGGTTCCACTTTAAGAACCATTTCTTCTATGAGTGTGTTTTCTCTGTCCTTAAAGGAACCGTTTATCTTTGATACTGATGAAACGAGCCGCACTGCAATGATTGGCCGCTCTGAGTTTGTTTAATCTCTGAAACTTTCCTCAGTTTCCTTGCCCTCCATCATACTGTGACATGATTATGGTGCAACTGAAACTCATTCTGAAATGTCATCTCTAATCTCATCCTCCAATTCCCCACAGCAGAGGGCCGCAGTAACAAGGAAAACTCCGGAAAGGGATCAGGAATTCAAAACATATGGGAACAAAGAGGAATCTTATAATATCCATCAGATCAGTGGTCTGAGTCACTCACCTTTGGTGTTACATAACCTGTGGATGCCAGAAGGGCATTATGAAGCTGATGAAGCATAACCTTTTTTACAAGTTCTGAAACATAGACAAAATAGTCTTTCGGTTTGGCAGGTATAAATATTTTTTTATAAACAAAACAAGCTAGATGAGTGCTTTAGCTTTATATTTAATTTGATTAGATTAATAATAATAATATTAACCTGTCAGGAATAATTCAGCCAAAAATACATATTCTCTCATAATTTTCTCACTATAAGTATAGAACACGGAATAATTTGTATCACACTTTTCCATGCATTAACAACGTTCGAAGTCATATGATAAGTTTGTATGAAAAACAAACTGAAATCTCATTATTCTCTGATAATCTGCCTTAAACTGTTGGATGCACAGGTGTAGGCTGTCATATGCAGAAGTCTTTCTTGTCGAAAAACCTGAAGCATGTACAAATTCTCCTCCCCCTTCACAATAATTTTAATTTATGTCTTACCTTGCAGTTTAAATAAACCATACAACTAACATATTTTACCGGGTATCTTGCTTTTTTAATATTGATTATGGTAACCAAACTTTAACATTATGAGGGCAGATCCCTTGAGTGCATCTGTTGACGCTTTGAAGTGATGCTCGACTGA
This sequence comes from Siphateles boraxobius, assembly GCF_051911475.1. Classification (NCBI taxonomy): domain Eukaryota; kingdom Metazoa; phylum Chordata; class Actinopteri; order Cypriniformes; family Leuciscidae; genus Siphateles; species Siphateles boraxobius. The sequence continues at coordinate 13,697,680 of NW_027509193.1, forward strand.
TCAAGAATATTCCAATATTCAAACAGTCTAAGCTTTCCTTCGATTCCTCCGTCTTCATTTTCTTTCATTGCAAGAAATGAGAAGCACCCTCTTACTTCAGCAACAAAAGCAAAAAATTAAACACAAATGTGATGTTTATCTGAAGTTATTTTGCTTATTAGTAGGGGTGTAACGATGCCCTTATGTCACGTTTCAATACATATCACGATACTGAACTCACAATACGATATTATTGCGATGCTCCAAGACATGATAAAAGGTTTACAAAAATGTACTGTTTAATGTACTCATTCAAATATTAAATTTGATATCGCATTGTAGGTGTAAATGAATAGGCTTGAACTTGATGCTGGTAACCCAATGCACAGGACAATGGTGACCCAGAATAAAAATATTCATGATTCTAAAGCTGAAAACTGAATTATTTGAGATGAATATGCTTGCACTCTTTCACTGATATATTTAACATAATCTATGCCACTTTTTACTGGTAACATAAGACATTTGGCATTATCAGGACTCACAAATATTCCCCCATTGCATTATTATACATTATAATCAACATTATATAGCAGTCTAATGTCGTACTGACACTAAAACTCTGAAACTTTAATTTCTTTCTCACTCAACAATTTTTATTTTGGGTGAAATATACACAATACATATTGTCACTATCCAAGATACATATTGTTCCATTTTTGTATTGCGATATATTGTGACACTATATATTGTTACACCCCTACTTATTACTATGGTTGAATTGGATCATCGAAGGTCAGCAACAAAGACATTGGTTAATACATTTATTTGTCTTATTTAACCTATTTAATTATTGGAGGTTTGCGTAATATTCTGAATTTGTATTTTACTGTTTTTATTCATTTTCTGGAATACTAAATCTGTTTTTGTGCAAGTGAGATGAGTAAATGCAAACTCACTTTTAATCAAGAACTACAATAAGCATCATGGCTACACAGTGCGCACATAGTTACTTAAAAAGTAACGTGTTTCTTTAATTGTTACTTTAAAAGTAATCTAATTACATAACTCACGTTACTTGTAATGTGTTAACTTGAAAATTGACTATAACAATAAAGATAACTATATTTTAGTGTCCACAACAACGAACAATAGTGCTATGTTTATTATAAGCACTGTTTACTGTCGTCTGCTGCTTGAAATGCTCGAGTTCTTTAAAGTTGTGTGGATTCTGATTGGTTGTCAATGTTTTTGTCGTTCAGCTAGAAAAAGTCATTCTGAAAATGATTCAAACACAATTGTTCCACTATGTCGTCATTGTCACAGCTGTGTGGTGTGGACTTCCCTATTCTTATAGTATTAGAACGACTATTAAAATGTTGCAGTTGTAGTTATAGTTAACATTCTTGGTGTTAGAGGCCCTGAGAGCGGATGCACTCTAAAAAATGCTGGGTTTTTTAAACCAATTTTGGGTCAAATATGGTCAAATCCAAATGTTGGGTTAAAAATGTAATTTAAAAAATTTAACCAAACGGCTGAGTTGGTCCATATTTGACCCAAAGTTGAGTTGAAACAACCCAGCATTTTTTCGAGTGGAGGGTGAGTAAATAATGACAGATAATCAATTGATGAATAATGAATTTGCTTATGCATTCTCCTGCTTTCTCTTTGTCTCCCTTGACTTTTTGTGACAATTTGACAAGCCTCCTTTCTCACAGTCTCATTTTTAACCTCTGTGACTTTCCCTGGAGGCAGAGGCGAGCTCTTGCATAACCAGGACATTCCTTTACGCCTCTGTCCCGATTAGAGCTGATTAAGGTGAGACTCACAGTGGAAAAGGAACAAGAGCGAGATGGTGATGATCACATTAATGAGCACTGAAAGATGAAAGGTGGGAGCCTTCTCTGCTTTAAGTGTTCATGATGTATGTGTGTGTGAGAGTTACCTTTGTCAAGCATGAGGCAATGAATGTTTCAAATTACTTTTCACAGGGTAATATATCATATATATTGATGGAATATAATGTTTTATAAAGTTCACCCTGTTTGACATATCCTCCCTTTCAGATCACTATATAAAAAAATAAAAAAAGAAGATGCTTGCTGTAGGCCTATGCTGCATGTCCTTTCATAATACTGAATATTCTCACCATCCAAACTTTCAACTTATTTCATGCTCTGTTTGTGGAGCATTTACTCCATCGCGCGCAGAAAACAACTTCATGCAGGGCTCAGCAATAATATTTTTTTTCTGATGATTTGTTGGGATCAGTTCAAATATTAAGTTGGATTGACAATTTTGTCATTTACTCCACCACAAAAAAAGCAAAATGTTATGTGTTATATTGTTATACTGTACGTGTACATTTTACATTCTGGGGCTGTTGAATGCTTGAGATAACAGTCCTGTTCTTGGAGCAGATAAACTTGCATTTTTGCTAGAGACGCTGCTGCCGAACACTGTCAAGAGACACAAACTCAGGTAATTCACATACACTAAATCTCTCTCTCTCTCTCTCTCTCTCTCTCTCTCTCTCTCTCTCTCTCTCTCTCTCTCTCTCTCTCTCTCTCTCTCTCTCTCTCTCTCTCTCTTTCTCTAATAACGGCATTAATAACAGCATTAGTCTGCTATCAGTGGCTCAAGCCTCCGTTACAAGCTCTAAAATGCCGTTTTGGAATTAGCAACGGAGGCTTGGGATTAAATGCATTAAAAAATTGTTCACACATGAGCATTTTAAGGAAAAAACCTGACAAATGTCTTGGAATCATTTGAAGAATGTTTTGTAATGTGTTAACCGTAGCATATGTGGAATAATTGACTCCGGGTCATTGAATTAGTGAAAAATAATGCACAACCGAGGTGTAACGTCATGGCCACATTACCTCCTCGGGTATGCATTATTTTTCTAATAATTTCAGCGGCCCGGAGTCAATTATTCCTTACTTAAATGTTATATGGTTTGTTTTAAATGGTTGATTTTTTTTTTAGGATTTAATTAGCATAATATCAAGAAAGTATACAGCTGTATACAGTATACATATATATTTATTTAAAAATAAATAAAAAAGATTAAGTTTTATAAGCACAAATGCTCGCCTTGCTCTGTTCTGTGATGCACGTTCGTGACTCTCCTGTTCGAACTCGTTCATCAAAATGAACAAATCTTTTTTCGAGTCATTTCGTTCGTTGAATGAACGAAATGACTCGAAAAAAGATTTGTTCATTTTGATGAACAAGTTCGAACAGGGCCGGGTTTCCCGATAACGATGTATTAGCTCTTAAGAGCGCTCTCTACGTGCAAGGTTACGAACCCTCGCTGCAATTCCACGTGCGTTTCCCAAAACTGCACTTAACATGAACGCGCGAGAAGGCGTTCTACGTGCTACTTAAGCGTCGCTGTCCATTCGCGAAGTGCTGAAATATAACCTTATATGGAATCGTATTCTGAACGTTTAACCTAATAATCATCATTTGTTGTGGATTCGAAATCAAGACAAGTCTATATGGATATAAAAAACCTATACAGGCTGACAAAATGGCTGAACAAAAACAAAAAAACAAGAGAAGAGACCTTTCAAAAAGATAAAATTAATGTCCTTTTAGAGGAGATAGAGGGAAACAAAGATTTTATTTTTAACAGATTTAAAGGACACCATACAAATAAGGAAAAACAAAACATCTGGAAGGACATTGTCACATTGCAAACTAACTGCAACCGTGTTCAAAGATCAGGGAAGGAGGTCCGCAAGAAATGCCCAATACATGGCTGGTTTTCGTGCACGTCAGCAAGTCATTGACAGTTTTTTTTTAATTCATCCCTATTTTGCCCGGTCTTTAAAGCATATTTCCCAGATTACTTATTTTATGATTTTTTGTTTTTTGTTCATTCGTTTAATTTAGATGTATATTTCTATTTTTTTCTTCCCTTTTTAATTATTTCATTTATTCATTTAAACAAAACACGAGTACAACAAAGTGTACAATAAAGTACAATCAAAACCTGTATATTATACTTACGTTGCAGTGTAATCTGTTAAATCTAGATAAAAGTGTAATCTGCCGGTTGTGCCGGTTACCTCATAAATCTGTCTTCTTACGATGCACTTGGGCATGTACGATTACTCCAGAGCACTCGTAGTTCTACGAAGATTTTCAAGTGCTACTTAAGTTACGATGCTTTTGGGAAACAGACCATAATATTAAGATCAGTCGTACGATCGTTTTCCCTAGAATTTTCCTAAAATCCTAGAATGTTTTCATCAAAAACCTTAATTTCTTTTCGACTGAAGAAAGAAAGACATGGACATCTTGGATAACATGAGGGTGAGTAAATTATGAGCAAATGTTTTTTTAAAAAGTGAACTACTCCTTTAAACAGAAACTCCTTCACTGCAGATGAAATGGGCTAAAACATCGATTTCAGTCTTTCTCTCTATGGATCTCAGCATTTTTGGACAGAATTTAGGATATGTTAGTATTAATATTTATTCTGGCATAATTTAGTTTAGTATCTGGCATAATTTAATTTAGTTAATCTGAAATGTTTAAAAATGCAATTGACAAAAAGCTGTTTACAAATATATATTCTTAAGTTTTAGTAAATAATAATAAAAAGTATGGAATTTTCTCCTCTCTCTCTCTCTCTCTCTCTCTCTCTCTCTCTCTCTCTCTCTCTCTCTCTCTCTCTGTTTTATAAAGTGTTGGAACCGGGATCTCCTCTGAAGGACTGAGTACATTTGTGTTTGTGGACACGCATACCGACCAGGGAACATTCTGATGATGTCAGTCAAGTTCTAAACAGGAACCAATCTTTGGAGAAGTTCATTTATTCACAAAGGTGAACAAAAACATTGTTGGCATTTTAAAGAATATTTTGATGATGACTTTTACTCCTATGCTGTGGAAAAGATGGAGGAGTAGACAGTCAGACATTGATAATAATAAGAAATCTTTCTTGAGCATCAAAGAGACTTCTTTCAAAAACATTAGGATTACTTAAATACTTCTTTTGGCCACCAGTGTACATGAATCCAACAAATCTTTGGAAATAATTATTTTAAAGGTGGGGTTATGTGTCATGTATTGTGTTTTGCCCTGTGTTGGACATTTCCTTTTTGACTGCTTAATGTATTTATATTCTGCAGTTTTATGAATGTAATGGGTGCTATTTCATTATAATAATTGTATAAGCTAAACAACCAATGCCTCTACAATCATTTTGTCAAATGCTAACGTTTTGTTTAGGATTTTATGTACTTTTTTTTAACAATGTGTGCAGTGATGGACAGCACATGTTTTAAATGAAGAATAAAAAAATTTATTTTGTAATAATTTTGTCTAATTGATTTGAATGTCAGTAGTACTTATGTAGGATAAAAAAATTCTATATCAAAATTATGAAATCTAATTTATATTTAGTACAAATAAACAATAGTGTACTGATTAGCTTGATTTTTACAGTAATGCACTATTACACAATTACAGTACCATGTAGTTACTGTAAAACAAATACAGTTATGGTACTGTAAATCTTAATTAAAGTAACTTACTGGCAACAGTGTGGCCAGTAAGTTACTGTAAAAAAAACCTTGAAAAGTCTAACAGTGCATGTAAGAAAAACATTTGTTGACCTGTTTCTGCCATATCTGTTTTGGTTAATGGTTTAGTAATTTGTTGTATGGTTGCCCACATAAACATGTTCCTCTCCAAATCTGTTTCAAATTAAACTATTTAATACTCTTAGGAGTGGGAAGAAGTTTTTTATTGCTTTTCATATTTTGTAAGTGCTGTAAAAATGTATTTAATGTCTCATATGTCAAGCTTTTTTGAAAAAGTAAAGCTTTTAACACCATCAATCTTCAAAGTTTTTAACCTCTTCATCTTCTATTATCAGCAAAATGTTTTGTGTGAAGTTTAATTGAAAATATATATAGATTGTCATGTTTATTATAAGTTTTTTTTTTCTTGAATAACAGCAGTACTTGCAAAACTGTTGATCATGTTATTCAGCATGAGAACATCTTGTTCATTTCTTACGGAAGAAAGAACATCTGACCTTCTGTAAGGAATTCACATGCTCAAAGTCACACATTATTTTACTTAAACATGACTTTCGTGAAATATTTCTTATTCAGTTTACATCATAATCTTTCTCTGTTTTTAAAACCCAAAACTTTCTATTTCCAAGTTTATGTTGTGTTAATTGTGTTTTGTCCCCAGTGGTACAACCACGTTTTCCCACAAACGCAGCTATTTTGGTCATTCTCAGCTATTTATTCTACATTCTAGAAAAATGTCTTAGAAAAGATCAAAACACACTTGAACTAGTTATTCTGCCAGTTTCCTTGCAATTTTCTTTATCTAAAAGTAATATTTGTTTTTCTTCCTCTGTAAGGGCGAGCTGATACACATAGGACACAGGAATCTAGATCATAATTTCAGGATCATGCCTGAGAGAATCTATGTGTGTGTTATATCTGATATATTTTCTATGGGATCATGCTGTGTGTCTACATGCAGAATGAAGAATTAAAGGTATGATCACTCTTTAGCAGCTGCTTTATCAGTACATCAAAATGGATCTGAATGATTCAATTTCTGCAGGACTGCCAGCGATAATTCATTTTGCCTGGACTTCAAGCTTCCTTTGAGGTCATGCAATTCATTTTATGGTTTATTGATGTGTGTGTGTGGTTGTGTTTGTGTTTTTAAAGAATTGGTGGATTTGAGAGTTTCTGCCAGTTTTTCACATTTCGTTGAATACTTCTCGCTGTAATCTACTAAATCTTTCACCATTAAAAATAAACGGACATGTTCCTATTATGAGAACAATGGAAAGGGGATGTCAGGTCATAATGATGTGTGTGAGAAACAATGTTATCACTGAGGCAGGGCCACTCAAAAGGCTGATAAGAAAAGGTGTATCCCAATTGATTACCTCAGACCACCTCTTACTCCAGAATTACGTTGAGTAGCGTTTGTACAGCTGTCCAGCATGAATCATGACCACATCCACTCAAATATAATCAGGCCAAACCCACTCATTTTCTAAACCTTTCCTCTCAGTTTTTATTTTATTTTATTTTTTTACATACAGGAGCGATGAACTATAGAAGCTGGCTTTTGGCCATAAAATACTGGATGTCCATGATTTAACTGTCAATCTATGTCAAGCAGAATGGATACACTAGCCCAGGGGTTTTCAAATTGGGTGAATGTGAGCCTCCCTTTACAGTGGGTTAGGACAGCCGAGCCCCCCCTTCCCCAAAATCCAGCCCCCCTGCCCTAACCCACACACGCCACTGCAGTGAATGCCATCTTTTGTGTGTTCCAGGCAGGCAATGGTGAGTTTCAGTAAAAGCTGATAAAATGTAAATATTTTTTAATATTGTATTTGAAGAAATTTTAGTTTGCATGGTCTCATGCTATCATTTGCTAGCACCTCCTAGCAGATCACACACTGCGGCAGAGGTGCAGCCTCGGACCCCGACTACTCAGGATCATATTTCCTACGTTTTTTGATGGGTCCTGTCTCATCCTTAATGCTGACTTTTGTTGACTTGGGGCAAGGAAACGATGCATTTTAAAGCTAATAGACGCTTTACACACAATTACCGATATCGGGGGCTAAAGTCCCGAGTCTGTATTTTTGTATGGCATCTTTTTTATGATGCCAGTATCACTGATATTAATATAGCTATGATGTCTCTGGAAAATGATTTCCCCAAAAATGTTAAACATTTATTAGGCTTCAAAAAATAGAACAACTTTTAATTTAATTTAACTTCAAACAATCCTCGCCTAAACCCATGATAAATATCATATTTACCTGTACCTTTCCCGTCATAGGTATGAAATATACAGAAATTGAATAAAGTTATAAAACAGTTCGCACTGCATAAATTATAATTGAAATATAGATTAATCCTTATTTAGCTACAAGCGTTCTTTAGTCAAAAGCAGTGAGTAATTTTCTCGGTTCCCTTTGTTCTTTGGTTAACTTTACTGACAGAGAGAATGAGTGCCGCTGTAACTTTAAGATCTGCCGCATCTCATTCTCTCACTTAGTTCTCTTTACTTCTATTTAAGATTTTATTTAACTCATTTAAGACTGTTCTTGTGAGGATACTCGACAAAACGGACATTTTGGCTTAAATGTGTGGGTTATTGTTGGTTCAAGCGCGAAAGAGAACTCGATACTGGCGCGCGTCTTTCTGTGTGTGTGTGTGTGTGTGTGTGTGTGTGTCAGGAGGACATTCACTGACAGCGCGTTTTCTTTTCGTCTTGTCGGAATGAATAGTTTAAAAGCATTTGCGTGAATAAGAGCGTGATCATATACAAACATGTATCACATGTGTTGCCGGAATACTTTAAGCCCTGCGATATTAATAGAGCTGCATACAGAGCATAGACAGAAGTGGACAGAGCCATCTCATTGGAACTCAGTTGAGACAGTTGAAGCCCATTTTTAGCGATTTTTTAGCACTTCCGTTCCTGACGCGCAGATTCAAACCGACTCTGACAGACGTAAATCTTCTAATAGCTGTGCGTGAAAATTGCCAACGTTAATCACTTCATATGTATTCATTTGCCACATACCGAATTATTTCCAATTCCCCAAAAACGTTGTTTTTAACAAAAAAAAACAGTTTTTAACAAAAACGCCTTCTACGGGGCCATAGCGTAAGATACAAAGTAATGGAGCCTTTTATACATTGTCGTGTTTATTTAGAAATATTTGGACAAATGAAGTCTTTGGACGCCTCAGATGTAAAGTTATTCAAAGTGACGCCAAAATGAATGGGGGTCAATGGAATGCTAACAGCAGGTGAAGTTCTGCTAGCGGCTCCCGCGAGGCTTCAACTTCCGGCTTATGGATTACCCCCTTGATACAGAGTTATTTCTTCGCGTGTCGCGCCTCCCCTGTGGCTCTTTGGCGCCCCCCAGGGGAGGCGCGTCTCACCTATTGAAAACCGCTGCACTAGCCTATAAATAGGCCTATACATTTTTTATACAACATTTAAAAAAAAAAGTCTTCGATTATTTAGGCCTAAATATTTATTAAGAAAATATTTTTTGCAGTGTAGTTTGACAAGACCACAATAACATTTTCTACACTCCAAAGTATTATGAAGTAAATTGGTATAGGCCTATAATTTATTAGTAAAAACGACTTAAACGTCTGGTAATGTGTGATGTATAATTTCCCTCTTTTACGAAGTCGACAAGTGTATGATGATGCCTAGTGATTTAAACTCAGTACAGATTTTAAAAGTTGCGTAATGTGTTCCAGCCTTAAATTAAGCTTTAAGAAGCAGCAAATAACATCAATATTTGCATATAGAGACGCATATAGGTCATAGAGAGATGCATATAGAGATGCATATAGGTCATATAGAGATGCATATAGAGATGCATATAGGTCGCAATAGACGTGAATGAGGGAACGCAATCTTTTCCCCATTCTCGCAGGCTTTCGTCTCGTTCCATCCGTCTGCTGGAGAATTTCACATTAATGGAGTTTTTTTATTTAAAGCTCTTGAAGTGAGCCCATGAAGAATCCAATAGCCTATACTGCTTTTTCGAAAGGGAGATCATCTGTACTCTGTTCCAGCCCAGAAAACACAACAATAACCAGAAAATTCTTGTGTGTGTGTGTGTATGTGTGCTGGAGGTGTGTGTGTCCATAAATAACTATTATCTTGTCTTCTTCGGTTGATCGATCCTTTGATTAAATTAGGACATACTCTAGTGGTGATTCGGTTGAAATATGAGCGACCTAAGGTGAAGTAAGATACAGCTCTTAGACTAAACTTGTCTCCAGTGGGCACTAAATCACGACAAAGTTTGAAAAACAGATCAATGGAATTGTGTGCCTTCGAGCAAGGAATGTGAGAAGGAAGCACATTTTAAACATCTCAAATGCGCGCTCTCGCTCTGGCTCTTGCTCTTGGCCTGTCAATCATAAGGATGTTGAAGAACAGCATGTGCAATCCAGTTGATGAGTGTAATGTAATGAATGTTAAGACTTTTTAATAGCAGGGCATGATGTCACTATGGAACATGCCATTAAACAGCCCATATACCATTTTATAATCAAGGCAATAGAGATATATATATATATTTAATTTAAAAGGCTCCAAAGGGGGGTTTATAGTGGTTCAAAAAGGGGGGGTTGCCATAAAGGAACTTTATTTTTAAGAGTACGAGATTAACTAGAATATATGAGACTGATACACTCGTAAAAATAAAGGTTAATTATTTATTGGCATCATCCATCTATGGTTCCTCTAAAACCTTTAAAGGATTTGAAATCTTTCTTAAAGGGGTAGATCACCCAAAAATAAAAATCTGTCATCATTTACTCACCTTCATGTTATTCCAAACCATAGTATTGATGGAAGTCAATGGCTACCTTCAACTGTCTTTGTGGAACTAAAAATGGTTATAGCATCAAAAAATGGTTAAAAAAACTTTTGGAATCTTTCTATTGAAGGGTGAAACTGAGGTTGTGGGAACGGTAAATCTAAAGCAACAAAATGTGCAACTCGTACACAAACCGGCTGTACCTCATGCTTCTGTCACATGGGAACCATCAAATGAGATCAAAGGGCCTGAGGTAATGATATGAAACCAGAGGCTTTTGCAATAAGGAGTGCATGCAGTCTCTTATGGGACAGCAGATTGACACCTTCTTCCCTAAAGCATGCAACTAAAAAAGCAACACAATTTTAGTTTTTAGTCCTAAAAACATTAGGATGGTATTTTCAACCTTGTTTGGTCTACTTCCGTGTGTTATTATGCTTCCCGGGGCCTTCGTACTGTACAAATTAACACCACAGCACACTAGCATAAGTTTTTCTGAGGTTTCTTGAGCTGTATTAACCTATTAACCTCCTCTGCCTATATTATTGGTCATTTATAAGATAAGTCAAAGGCATGCTCACATTTTGTTCATGAAAAGGAATTTATAACTGTGAAAAAGCCATAAAAACCTTCAGAATAATAATACATTTATAAGAAAACATAAAACAGGCTAAAAAGTTGGCAAGAGAGTAGAGCTTCTGGCAGTTAGGGAAATTACATATCACTATAATTCAAAGACAAAATAATCTCAGTGTCAGTTAAGTGAAATATAACTTGTGAAAACCTCACAGACAGGAAGCCTGTTCATGCAGCCTGAAGCGTTTTTTGCACGGTTCATTTCCCTGCAGTCTAGGTGTTTTCTTTGCACTTCATATAGGTTATTTCTTTTTAAATGGACTTCAAAATTTCACATTATATTCTGTATCTTGGGAAATATCTGATAAGACCTGGCTCTGTCTAAGAATAAAATGCTTTTGTTCAGGCATCACAGTTAAATTTGTATCTAGTTATAGGCCAGTGAGATTCCATCAAACCAGAACTCAAGTGTCCTCCTTTGTAAAAGTGCTGTTAGCAAAACTAATGGTGCAACTATTTTTTGATGACCAACTAGTCTTTAAAACATCTAGGTGTGTTTTCATTTTCACAGCACATCAGGTAGGGTGACGTGGTAGTTTCTTGGCCTGTGCTAATGTGTTGTTCATTAGTGCCTCCTGGTGGTTTGAGGGTGTAGTGCATATGCCATCAGTAGCCTCTAGGCAGCGCTAAAAGCACATGGGCATGCGGCCATGCGCACTCTCTGCACTCGAAATAAAAAAGGTTGCAGTTATATTATGTCACCTAATGAATTTTGAAAGCATTTAACAAAGGAGTGTCATCGTAATAAATAATCATCCTTTATAACTCTTCACACTGGTGTAGCTTTTGCGCTACTGTCTCAACTCTCTAACACACTTTCACTCAAAAACAGTTAATAAAACTCTAAGATCTAGAAGTCCCAATATAGGCTACGTATAGTTGGGAATGTACAGAACAGAAATAGGCTTACGTGTTTACATAATAAGCCCATTATATACCATTAAAACAATACCACATTCAAACATACCAATATGCTAAACAATAAGAATACCCACACAATGCTTCAGATCTACAAACACTTTCTTCATATAAAGAGTAGTAGAAGCCAGTGAGGACAGTATTCCATATGGTGAACGCTTTTTTATGTTTTTGCAACCAACAGATATCACTAGTCATAGCCTGCCCTGCACTAACAAACACGCTTGAGGCCTCAAGTTACATGTTGAGGAGGATCATGACTTCTAAGAAATTATCTGTAACCCTATATGTGCACTTGTAAGATGCCCTCTCATCATTTATGATTTAAAAAAAAGAAAAGAAAAAGAAAATATGAATGTCCTGGATGCTCTTTTTCAAGCAGTTACAATTAACGAGGGATTAGAAATCATACAACAGCAGCATTACAGTACCCTAAAATAGTCCATGCTACTAGTGAACTGGATATTTATCTTCTGAAGCCATATCATTTGGATGAGAAACAGACTGACATTTACGGGTGATATAACCCAGAAACTGTTGCATCAGATCAGTGAGATGAAGACGGATCATTATGAATTAAGGAGTTCATGAATCATATTGGTTTTGTGATCCAGATAAACATAGTAATTATATAAATAATAATTAATTACAAATAATTAATTATAAAAAATGGATGGATATTAGCCTGTATTTTTTTAATTCTTTTTTTTGCGCTGTAAGCAAGAAAGAATGTTGCATATCATTTGGATTGACAGAATCATTATAAATGATGACAGAATTGTATTTATTTATTTCTTGTTTTGAGTTAATCCTTTAATAATATGTCCAGGAAGAACAAGTGCTATTTTCTTTAATTGAATATAATTTTTTATAGTGAATTCATGTAAATTGGTCCACTTTTGTCCACATTTGAAATCAGATGAGTTAAACTTGTTTTAAATCTAAAGCATTCCTTGATGACCTCCATAACCCATATATACGTCCTGACCATATTATGGGTTTGAATGATTTGAACACTCTGATTTGTGGTTTGTTTGCTCACAGCACTTTGCAATAGTCCCGTCAACCTTGTGACTCTAAATTTTCACATTTGTGCTAGTTCAACCATCCTCCTCTGTGTGTCATTAAAGAGGCAGTGACAGATTCTACAGCCGTGATCTATTGGCATTAGAGCTCTCAAGGAAGATCAATCCACTGAATACTGAAAATGAATACTGGTCACTCTTGAATACCACACCATGTTGATTTGTTTGGCCAGAGGAGAACTGCCCCCCTAGTGAGCCTAGTTTCGCCCCGAAGATTTTTTTCTTCTTTATGGGTTCCTTGCCACAGTCTCCTCTGGCTTGCTTAGTTGAGGACACATACTAGCAATATTATTGATTTGACTGTGCTGACACTATTGAATGAGAACTGAACTGAACTGAACTGAGCTGGACGATGACATCACTATTTTCTACAGAGCTGCTTTATTTAGGAAAGTAGTCCTGGAGGATCAAAGGCACAAATGGTCAATGATATTGAGACAGACACAGGAAGTGGTCTTTACCAAGGTAACCACCATTATACAAAAAGCAAACCACACAAAAAGGGAGTGAGGAACAGTAAGAGAAAAACACATATGAAACTATACAACATGTTTAACCTTTGAGAAAGTCATCACTGTAGCACTAAAAGAACAAATAATTTACAATTCAACAGTTTCACTGGGAAATATTTATCGACATAATCAGAAATATGCTAAGTAAAGAAATAAAAACGGAAAGAAAGCACCATGTCACAGACAGCTACCCTCCCCTGTCCTCGGAACCTGCCTTCTCCTCAGCCCAGGTAACCTCGGTCACGTGAGCAGGACTGGGCTGTTCATGACGTCATGTTCGCTCTGACTTGTTCTGGTCAGCTGATGCTTACGACGCAGAGGATTCAGAGACTACTATAGCACTCCAATTTCAACCGTTTAAACTCAGTAAGTTACATTATTCTTACTAAAATAACTTTACTCTTATTTATTAGCTATTTTGAAACGCCCGGTGAGTTGAATTTCGAACAGAATACGTTAGCGTGTTTTCTTTCATGTTTTTGGGATACGTTGTCGAGTGTTTAAATTTTCTGAGATAACAGCCTGTCGAGGATCATTAGCATTAGCGCTTTAACTCTTTAATATGGCTGCTTATGTGTTTTCATGTTTAAGTTGTAACTTTATAAGAGACCCCTGCCATCTTTCATAGCATAATACTGAAGTGAATAAAGTGGCACTTTGCCCCACTAACGTTAACGTTAACTAACTTACTTGTTGACGCATAAGCTTGGGTTGACAGCTACACTAATGTCCTCTGTCTCAGGCTAGTTAATAAGCCGGTGTCTGTGTTTACTCCTTCTTACAGTTCAACGATGAAAATACGCGTTTTTGCATTACAATGCAGGCCATTACAGCTGTGTGACTATGTAACGTTAGTATAGTAAGTTATAAGTCTAAAAACAAGTGTTAATTTTGTTGTTGTTGATGTAACACCATTTAGCAAAGCAGCTAATATACTGCTAATATAATCTCTGTGTATAAATGTAATCTCTGTATGACATTCTATTGTATAGGGGAAAACAGTAAAACCGTTACGAAAATGAATACATAAAAAAAAAAGATTAAACCTAATGAATAGGCAATAATATAATTACATAACATTTTATTTAAAGATTTTTTTTTCAAAATAATACATCTAACAGAAAAAACGTAATAATGTAACACAACAGCCTTTTTAAATGTTATTATGGGGTCCCTTCAACGTGGATAATCATATTTGGGGGTCGGAGGCATCTAAAATATTGAAAACCCCTGTTGTATGGTACAGTATTGTGCTGATATGGTTCAACATTAAACTGAATTGTGCTGAATAATGACACTGTTATCTTGCTACAGCGGCTTTATTTGATGTTTGAATGAAGTTTGCACCATTCATTTGGTTACTTTCCTGTTTATTACTGTGAAGCTGGTCAGTAACTTTATTTCTATTGTATAAAGAGCTATAAAAAAATAAAGGTGACTTGACTTGTTGGACAACTGTACCTTCAACAGTTTTCATGGTTTCATGAGGCCATATAGACTTCTATTCTTATTCTATTCTGTTCCATTCGGTTCTATTCTATTGCTCTGGCGCCGTTGATTTAGTCAGTCAGATTATAGCAGTACAAATGACTCAGATTAAACCTGATTAGGCACCCAACCACAGGTGTTCACATTATTAACATGCGGTGTCATTGAAGGATCTATTTTTCAAAGAATCTGCTTTGGTCCACTGCACTGATACCTGATGATGCTGGGATAGCTGTATGTAGTTCTACAGGAGAATGGAAAAAAGAGAAGGATACACAGAGACTGCTGAAAAAGTATCTGCATCTTGATAATTCCCCAAAGTGTTGCATTATTCAGCACGTGTGGAATTACCCATGAAACCAAGACTGCTTTTGTGCCATTTGGAGCACTTAAAAGTTGTAAAATGGACCTAACAAAAGCATTAAATGGCTTTTTGTGCTCTATCGATTGTATTTGTGTCTTAACATGCCACAAAGTGCCTCTGTGTTGGTAATGTTTAGTACGGAGAGTCACATGGTGCAGCTTAATCCTTAATCCGCTCCCTATGAGTGGAGTCCATCGTACAATCGTTCTTAAACGTAAACTTCTTTCACATAAAGTGAAGGACTGCTTTGAAGAATGGGCTACAATTTACAGTTCACTTCTTTGAGAGGACCAGATGCATTGCACTGAGAAGATGCCTTAGGAGAGCATATTCCTTGCAGTTGTAGCGGTAGGTCCAGGGAAAGTTCAATTCATGAGGTTTTTCTGTGTAATCGCTGAATGCCACTGTGTGTTTTCCTCATTCCTCTGAGATGGCATGTGCTTATTCCCACAGCTGTTTCGAGCATCACATGCCACGAGAATGGTGTAGCGGCACAGAAGCATAACATTCCTTGGGTGTCCTCTGGGCACAAGATTCATTGCAGAAGCTTTTTTTAATTGTTTATAAGCAATCATTATGATGAATATCAGATGTTGTGTAGTATTTTTTACATAGTTTAGATGGAAAATTGTGCTTTTGGTGTTTGTGGCGAGCAGGACGAGGTTGAGGGTTCGTTGGAGAACGGCGCGAGGCCGGTGGCGTGATTCTGAGGCAATCCTTAAAAATATTTTGGTTTGCAGTAACAGCAAAAAAAAAAAAAAAAAAGGGTCTGTAGGTAGGTAAAAAAAAGGACAATTTTAGTCATGGTGATTACATAGGTATGAATTAATTTTTTTTTCATATTGTGACGTCACTGACTGGGTCTTCAAACCGTGCATCCACCGCTAGGTGTCAATGCAACCTACAAATCAGAGACCGGTTACGTTTTAGGGCTGTCACTTTTGTGAAAAAATCCTGTTCGATTTTTGAGACATAAGTGTTTCATTGAATCGATTGTAAAATCGATTTTCCATGTCTAAAGACGTTTCCATTTTCGCCAAATACGCAACTCTTGAGTCCTCATGATATATTAAATGCAGCGTATTTCTGGCTTACTTGAACACTTGAACACACACGTCACTAAGCAACAAATAACGGCGCGCTTGATCACTTGCATTGAAGTAATAGCGAATGTTAAAAAGCATTTGGTTAACAGAAAAGACATTGTTATTTTCCAACATCCTACATTTTCTGTGTACTGCATTGATCTGTCCACCTAAAACACATAAAAAAAAAAAAAAAAAAATAGGCCGGTGGTGGTGTCTCACTTTGAAATTTCAATTTTAAAGAAACCACTTGTATTTTAGGGTCAAATTGTAGCACGTCCTCAATAGTTGGAGTTTCCTCCACCAACATTTTAGTGGTTTCCTTCAGGTCAGTCGACACGATCACCGTTAGACAGGGGAGAAGGGAGGGGAAAAGATCTGGGCACAGTTTTTCCAGAACTTTGTGCCAAGTTAAAGCGGTGTCGAGATGTTTTAATGCATTTTTTAGATGTATTATGGTGCCCAAACCCATATGACTTTGAACGGTGACCGCAAACATTTTATTAACTGCAGCCGCAGCCATCATTACAAAGTGCGAACAGTGAATGAAACGAAGCGAACGTAAAACCCATGGTGTGACATGCGTAAACCAATGGTGTAAACATAGTCATAGATGACGATGACGCCACAGGTTTTTATTTAAAAGAAAGGACGTAGCCTACGTTTGTATGTAGGCATAAGCAATTTATTTTCACAATACTTACTAAAATCTAATTAATATTATTTTATTGAATTTGTATTAGTTGTTTGAAGAGTAAAAAAAAATCGGTCGGTCTTAATGCAAGTTTACAACCGCAAGTCGGTTGGACTAAAAGGAAAAATATATATATATATATATATTGGGTCGGTCCTAAACTGACAGGGTCGGTCGGGTTACGGCAAACAAGAATATTTTTATGGATGGCCTGATGTGCGACACCTACGCAACGCACCGGTCTCGTATCTCTCACGGAGGAGCGGAAGCATAAAAGGAGGAGCAACGACAATGGAGATCGAGAGAGGCCAGGCCCGGATTTTATTTGATGTTTTGTTTTATTATGTGTGGTGGCAGTCGACCGCGAGGGACTGCCATCTTTACTTTAGTTTTTTTTAACATTTAATAAACTTTTATAAATAAATAAACAATTACAAAATTAAAGTAAAGATGCAACACACAATAAAACAAAGCATCAAATAAAATCCAGGCCTGTCCTCTCTTGATCTTCACTGTCCTCCTTTTATGCTTCCGCCTCTCTGTGAGAGATACGAGACCGGTGCGTCGCGCAGGTGGTGCTCATTAGTAATCACCCCACCGGCCTTGTGCCTCTCTCTCACGGCCCTTGGCCTCGTCCTGCTCGCCACAGTGTTATGAAATGAGACAGAAGTTTTACCTCTAAAGTGCTTGGAGTAGGGTTTTGCCATGCATAATGAAATTATATTTATCTAATTTTTAATTCGTTTTTTAGTTAAACTATATTTAAAGAACAGTACTGTCGGATGACCATTCAATATTAAAGCCTTGAAAACAGAACATTCACATGATTTTGTTGACTTTGTAAACCATCTGCCATATCCAATAAAGTTTAGCTCACCGTGACAGAGCATTTAGCTGTGGCATCATCATCATCTCACAGGTCTGGAAGTGTAACAAAATTAGCAAAATTTGCAATTTGCAATATCAGTAAAGAGATCAGAGTTGTTTGTGTATAGTGGGGCAACTGAGGTTAAACATGCTAATGCACTGTTTTAAGGGCCTGTCTTCCTTCCTCTTGGTCAAAGTAAAGTATTCTGCATTTGCACAGCAAATGTGGCTTAACCAATTGGCCGTTCGCTAAGAGACCTGCCCACTTTAGTTACTGTTGCTATGTCCGACAAGAGATGCCGCTCTCACGCCACACATCATGTTCTCATGCAGTGAAAAATACATCGCAGAGCAAAGAGGACACCGACAATGAACCGACAGATAGAGCAGAGCAGGTTAATTTTGATATGAAACAAAGTCTCAACGTTACATTTTTTTTTTTAAAGAAATTTAAGCAATAAATACTTTTTTGTGGATCTTTAATGCGTTGTGACAGATCGCTGTAGCGCCTCAGTTAAAGCTGATTGTGAACCGATCATCTTTTCCTTCTATACTTATAGAACTTATAGCATCGAATAAACATGAATGTACATCAGAAGGAATGTTGTTTCAAACACAGAAAGACGTCAGTACACACCGTCCTTCAAGTTCAAGTCTACCGATGTTATAACCTATTAACTCTCCTGACTGCTTTGCCGGACATAATGGTGGATTATGATTGGTCAGGTCACCTGTCAATCAAACTCCTGCGAAGGGTGTATTGTCTGCTTTCAAACAAAAAATATATCCCAACGTTTACTCTTTTTCTTTTCATTTTTGTCTTTATATTATTTATTATATATTTTTTTCCTTTTCCTCCCCCAGACACTCTCCCCTTAGTGCATTGAGTAGAGAGCAGTGCATTATGGGGGAGTTGTTCCGCAGTGAGGAGATGACCCTGGCCCAGCTCTTCCTCCAGTCTGAGTCTGCCTACTGCTGTGTCAGTGAGCTGGGGGAGATTGGAATGGTGCAGTTTAGAGATGTAAGTATAGACCATTTCATATTGATTTTGTTCCTGGAACATTTCTGGTTCATTGTCAAACAACAGTAGAAGGTGCTTCATTCATAGTGACTCATAGCAGTAACACTGACATCATTGTCAGCAAATGTCAGCATTACATTGTGTGTAAAATGTCATTTGTTGGCTGTATGCTCCCAGGATGCCTGAACTAAGGAAATTTCAAGCATTTCAAGAGAAGCAATAGGCTATGCAGTAGAACAATTGTAGTGTCACAAACGCAATAGCTTTATAATAGAAACTCACACGATGAAGATAAATAAGCATGAAATGACTTTAATAAATACTCAATGATAACTGCAACTCCTTAAAGGGGGTTAAACTAACCCAAAAATGAAAATTAACCCATGATTTACTCACCCTCAAGTCATCCTAGGTGTATATTACATTCTTCTTTCAGACGAATACAATCAGAGTTATAAAAAAAAATTTCCTTGCTCTTCCAAGCTGTTTCTGTTTTGAAGTCCATAAAAGTGGTCCACATGGCTCCGGGGGGTTAATAAAGGCCTTCTGAAGCAAAGCGATGCATTTGTGTAAGAAAAACATCCATTTTTAAACCTTAAATTAAAAAATAACTAGCTTCCGGCCAAACGAACATACGGATTCCACTTAAGTCTAAAGCGCAACTTATGCGAGTAATGCGACGTACTGCTGATATTTACGCTAAATATCATGCTTATTATAATGTATAATGCTTATTTTTGTCCCCGTTTATTCTGTGCTGAATATGATTTTCTTAATTTTTCTTGTAAATTTATGATCGAAACTTTTATTTTTCAAACATTCATACTTTTGTAACATCTGAAGAACGATAGACATGGGAGGCTCCGTTTCTGAAATTTTAAACGGAACGCAAAACAACATGAACGCACCAGCCTAACTTACTCGCTCGTTTCTCTACCCGGCATTTTCCGAACTCACCGCATTAACCCAATGTAGCAATGTTCAGGGAAGAAGGAGGCGGGAACCGGCGAACAATCAAAATTCTTTATTAAAATAAAACAAACAAACCAAAACAAACCAAAAATACCGCCAGCAGCCCCTCGCGGAAGACTGCTAGCTCCCGAAAATAAACATAAAAGGATCCGCCAGCAGCCCCTCATGGACGACTGCTGGCTACCCAAAATAAAATACAAATACAAAAACCAAACACAACTAAAACACAGGACTGTTCCTCTCTCGATCATCAACGTCGTCGCTCCTCCTTTATGCTTCTGCTCCTCTGTGAGAGATGCGAGACCGATGTGCTTCACAGGTGTTGCTCATTAGCAATCGCACCACCGGCCTCGCGCCGTTCTCTCACGTCCCTCGGCCGTCCTGTTCGCCACACCCTATAACTGCCGGTGCAAAATAACACAGCAATTTCACAACAAGAGTCTGTGCGCTATTAAAAGCATATTAAGAGGTGGATTAAGTCAGGTACGACACCACTGAAGGCCTAGGTGTGAAATGCACCGCCCGCCACTGATACATACAAATCTCATTTACGTCTTTTAGTTTGTCAAGAGATTTAAAGTACCGTTTTTTTAAGAGTGCACATGTGCAAACGTGCTCTAGTAGAACGAGCCTATGATTGAATCTGGAAATAAAGCAAAATAACTGAGAAAAGTGAGGATTAGTCCTCAGATGCCATGTCCGTAATTTATAGCAAAACATCTAGGATTAATTAGATCTAAAACAGATTAATTAAAAGAAGTTATTACTCAAACACCTGCGTGACATCATTAACCAACGTGGTTGAAAAATCACTTTGCGACAGTATGGTTTCGTGAAACAGTCCAGACTAGCTAGTTGATTTCTTCAACGATGCATTGTACTATGTTAGTGAAGCACCCCTGAGGGGACCCCCAAGAAGTACATTTTCCTTTCGTTGCATTCGTTCCGTGATAACTGAGATGGAATGTAGACGCATAAGTTATGCAATTGAAAGAGCAAAAAGAAGGGCTAATAGACAAAAACTTACACAATAACTGGCAGTGCTACATATCGAGGCTGAGAATATACCACAATGCCGCAGACAGAGGTGACAGGTCAGGTAAATGCTATCTTTCGCTGTTCTCATGGAGTAAGTGTATGTAAACTGTGTGTTTACGCAGCTTTTTAAAAATGGCGGGTGTTTCATATGGCTTGGTTTCAGCCAATCAACTTACTCTTACATCACTTGTAGTTCCTATTGTGCTGTAGTAGGTAATTTACTAATATAGTCCTCCGAAAAGGCGCCCCATTACTAAAATCATTCCCAGCTCCTTGAAAGTTTTAGGAACTATGATAACAATTCTCTGGTGTGAAAGCCCCTTTTATCTTCAATGGGGGAACTACATTTTGCCAACTAAGTGTTAGTGTGATAGGTAGAGTCTAGTTGGCTTGTTAAGTCAGAGTATTTCTTGACCGGTTCTAAAAGTTAGATCGTTGCAATTTTAATGAATGAAGCTGCAAAAGTTACTCGCTTGCAGTGTTAACTTCATTAATAATAATGGGTGCGATTAAATATTACTGAATGTTCCACTGAGGAAATAAGCATCTAAACTATGATATGCTTTCATCGCCTTTCTTGTTTAGACAAACTCAGTGTCTACAAGACAATGCTAAACATCTGCATTAGTGACTTCAGGTAAACATTCTCCTTTGAGAATTTTTTTTGCCTTATTCAAACATCCAGTAATGGCACTACATCGTTTATTTTCAATTTTCAACAGACATGCATGGTGTCGTTGTAATTTCTTCCTTATTGTTATTGGCCCTGCAGCATTGCTGACAGTGGGTGCCACTCATTTCAGATAAATAAACTTAAAAGCACAATAAACTTATAAACAATAAAACCTTAATAAATAAATATAAACAATAAAACTTATCGAGCTGTCGCAATCTTTTTCTGCTCGGTTACTGTAGCGCCTCATTTTAAGCGAACGGCAGCGCGAGCACACATGACCTGATCATCTGTTCCGCTTTACAGCACGAAAAAGATCGAGAATGAACACAGGGCTCGACATTAACCATTGTCTGCTTGTCCCAGAAATGTGGATTTTTTAAAAGTTTTAAGTGAAAGAGAGTTTTACTTGCCCGACCGATCGAAACATGAGAATGATTCTGATCTTATACAGTCAGTGTAAACAGCGATTGGTAATGGATAGTGTATTTCTGGTAGCGGCGCTGTGTTTGAGTTTGTGAAAGAGACTTTAGTGGAGAAATCAAAATAAATGAGTGTAACAGCACACACAAAAAACTCACAGAAGAAAGATACTGAGGTAAAAATGTTGAGTTTTTTTATTTATAATATATGATATAGTTAAGTAATGTAAGCCCAGCTTGATCGGCCCAAAGAAGGTTTTCCAATCAGCGGGTGAAGGTCTCTGCGCGTTAACGTCTTTCCGCGTCGCAAAGTAATTTGATTAAATGAAATACATTTTCTCATATGTATTAACTTATTTCATCTGACTCCATAAATGAAAAAGGTTTTAATGATATCTGTGCATCATTAAATGTGAGCGAGTGTTTGACTATTCTTTTTAACTCTTTACTGAAAATAATGTCAGAGTCGATCAGAATAAAATCAAATGTTTACAATTTATTATGTCAGGTAAATGTATCACGCCAATTGCATAATCATTTCAAAGATAATAGATACAAACCTCAAATGCTCTGGAATAAAGAGAGAAGATGCAATACCTTGACATTATAAAATACATGATGCAATGTGTTTTCCTTACACTTCGCATCACGGGCTAATCTGGGTTACAGAATCGCGCCAGCCTCTCGTTGCATTTCATTATATAGACTGACCAAGGCAGAAACCTCTTTTCAAATGTAAACATGAGTTCACAGTGGGAATTCACATTAATCACCGTCTCAGACTTACTGGGGGCAGAAGTTGATTTACATGGAGTCATTTGCTAACAATGGGAATTTTAATTGACTTTACACCTTCTGAGAACAGGAGACCATTTGCCTGGAAGACACACCCTTCTATGTATGCGAATTATCTCTAAACTCTTAAATACCTTATTACCTTTTGGTTTACTTCTTTGAGAATGAAACCTTTGTACCAGTCGCACTGAGACATTTCAAATTATATCAATCATGTGTAATACTGTAACTGTATGATAATTATTCACATTAACCCATATAGATTTTTGGGTGAATTTCAGGTGATCTCAGCATGATAGCACAAGAGAGAAATTCAAATATTGATGTTCTCTCAGAGAGTTGCAATGCCCTATCTTCCAGCTTTTCCAGTTTCTCCAGTCTTATAATAACATAACACGACTAAGGGAGCTGTTCTATAATATCACGATTGCAAATGTTACATTGAATTTGTAGTTTAATAAACAAGTAGCCTAGTAATATGTAGTCACTTACAATTTAGACACAATATTGACTGGTTATGTTCTATTTCACAGACGAAAATAGTTAAAAAAGAAAAGCATCTCTAAGCGCTGTGTTTTGTTATTGAATGATTCATTATTTTGAACGAATCGTTTTAATTACTCAATTATTCATTTATTAAGACGGTCACTTGCCGCCACCTATTGGTTTATTGTTTAAAGGTATCATTTATTTTATTTTTTATTTTATTTTTATTGTATTATTTGTTTGAACCTCAATCTCATAAAATTATTTATTACAGTTGTAATTTTGCAGTGCAAGTTAATTAATCTGATTGATAACAGCCCTTATTATTAAAACAGAATTTGATCAATGTAAGAATTTGACATAAAAGATAACGCATATATTTAGTAAGGTTTAAACATTTTTTCCTTTATAAAGGCAAATAACGCCCTGGTGTAAAAATCGCGAATACGCAGATTTAAGTATGTAAAAGCTGATTAGGTTAGGTTACTTTTATTGTACCCGTAGGTAAATTTGTTTTGCAGTGCAATGACATTCTATGGCATCCAGTACAAAGACACACAACACAGAACACTCCACATCACATAAAGACAAGAAAATAAATACTCATACTTAGTAAAGTGCTCTCAAGTAAAAAAGTGCTCTCACAACATTACATATGGTCTTTGTAAGATCATAAAACCCCTAGTACAACACTTCCAAAAACCACCTCTACAATTTGTTAATCCTATTAATCGCATTTGGTACGAAACTGCTCTTGTATCTTTTCGTTCTACACCTTGGGACTTTATACCTCCTCGCGGATGGCAATAACTGAACCTCACTGTTCAGGGGGTGAGAGTCATCATTTAAAATTGAAAAGGCCATCCTTTGTAACTCTTTGGCATATAGGGATGCCACTCCTGGTTTTGACACCTATCAGACGGCCAGACCATTTTACTATCTGGTCTAAATGATTTTTTGCCTTTAAGATATATGACCAAACCATACTACCGTGGCAAAGGATAACACCGATTCAATAAACGCATGATAAAACATCTTCATTATTGTTCGGTCAAGATTAAACACAGATAATTTCCTTAGGCAATACAAATGCAGGTGACCCTTTTTGCACAGAGCCTCACAATTCTCTTCAAAATTCAGTTTCTCATCAATAATAGTCCCAAGGTATTTGAATGATTGTACATACTCTATTTTTGGCCTTTAATTGAGGTAGGTTCACTTGGATGAGTACTCTTCCTAAAATCAATGAGCATGTCCTTAGTCTTTACTATATTAAACTGTAAACTAGATGGTAAAGTTCGTAGACAAACTTTAAGTTGGCTTGGAAAAGCCTAGCCAGAAAGTTTTAAAAAGTTTGCATAAAGAAAGAATAATTAGTTTGAAAAAAAATAAAGAAAAGAAAAGTAAAAAAGAAAGGAAGAAAAAAGTAAGAAAGAAAGAATAGTTAGAAAGAATAGTTGAAAGAAAGAAAGAAAGAAAGATTGATTGATTAGTAAGGAAGAAAAATAAAGATTGGTTAAAAAGAAAGAAAGATTAGTTAGAAAGAAAGATAAATTTGGTAGAAAGAGATAGATAAATAGAAACAGTTTGAAGATAAATAGATAGATAGATAGATAGATAGATAGATAGATAGATAGATAGATAGATAGATAGATAGATAGATAGATAGATAGATAGATAGATAGATAGATAGATAGATATATGTTTGTAGATAGAGAGATAGAAAAAGTTTAATGAAACAACTTAATGAATGATTGGTTAGAAAGATATATAGATTAGTTAGAGAGAGAGAGAGAGAGAGAGAGAAATAAAGAAAGAAATATAAGTTATTAGTTAGAAAGAAGATACATAGCTTAAAGCTTAAATGAGTATCAAGGGCTTCTGGCAGTTAAACAGTTCAAACAGTCTTGGACATTTGGTCAATGAAAGTCTATGGGATTTTTATGATTTTTAATATTATTTTTTAAGAAAACTGAAACTCAAATCAGTCTGAAAAGATATAGCAACTCAAGTCAGAACAGTCTGAAGGTCTGACCCGAGTTTGGTGGTCGTAGCTTTAACGGTCTAGGAGGAGATACAGTCTAAAATTTGGCTCAGAAGAAGAAGAAGAAGAAGAAGAAGAAGAAGAAGAAGAGGAAGAAGAAGAAGAAGAGGAAGAATAATAATAAGTTTAAATACAATATCAGTAGGTTGGCTTTTCCAAGCCAACTTAATAAGATTCCTCACACCAGTTGACAAAGTCCTCAATAATTGGGCCATGTGAGGTCTCATTCTCCTAAAGTCAAAAGTCAAAATCAAAGTCAAGTTTATTTCTAGAGCACATTTAAAACAACAGAAGTTGACCAAAGTGCTAAACATCCAAAATCATAAAATAGACAACACAAATAAAATGACAACGAGAAGACAAAACACAGCTCTCAGACTGAAGTAAAAGCCAAGGAAAATAAATATGTTTTAAGACTAGATTTAAAAGCGGAGAGTGTTGGGGCCAGCCTCACAGACAATGGTAAATTATTCCATAGTTCAGGGGCCGCAATTGAAAAGGCTTGATCTCCCCTATTTTTAAGCCTAACTCTAGGGACCGCCAAGAGCATGCAATCTGAGACTACACTAAAAATTTTAACTCAATCCTAAAATGTACTGGAAGCCAGTGAAGGGAGGCCAGTATAGGAGAAATGTGATCACGTTTACGTAACCCTTTTAATAGTCTAGCTGCAGCATTCTGCACCAACTGCAGGCATGAGAGAGATGCCTGGCTGACACCAGCATAGAGGGCATTACAATAGTCCAATCTAGAGGAGATAAAAACATGTATAACTCTTTCAAAGTCTTTGAATGAAAACAAAGGTTTCACTTTAGATAAGAACCTTAACTGATAAAAACTGGCTTAAGTAAACTCAGAATCACTGAGTCATCCGCATATTTTATTATAATTTTGTTCTCATACATGATGAGAATATTGCTTCAAAATAAATTATATTTACTTATGACAGACACCATTTAAAAAGTAGAAACATAATTATGTCATTAAAAATGTATTATAACATTATTATAAAAACTGCCTTATGTGTGATTTAAATGTACGTAGCTTACAAATAAATTATTTTTAAACTTTAATATTAGAATGATGTACCAACTGGGGTTCCTTATGGTTTACTTTACAGCATTAGTTGAGAGAGATTTTTTTTCTTATGTACTGTACCTATTAGGCCCCAACTTAATCAATATGGAATCAAATTGTCAATACCGTATTATTATTTTTTTTTTGCTTGAAGCAAATGTCTTGAAGCAAAACGTTTTCTTGTCAGAATGCACCAGAATGCTTAATTTACATGTTAAAATCATAAAAAATTTCCCATGGGGGACGATGCCCCAGACCCCCCCCATCCCCCCCAACAAATTACTTCTGCTATTTGCTATTTTTCTCTATACTCCTAGCAGTGAATTTGGCTTCCTTAATTGCTGCCTTTGAGAGAATGGTAATTGTGCATTAATAGATCAATTGCTTTTCTTCTCTTTTGAATTGCAGCTGAACCCAGATGTGAATGTTTTCCAGAGGAAGTTTGTGAATGAAGTCCGTCGCTGTGAGGAGATGGACCGCAAACTAAGTAAGTTATTGAGTCAGCATTGTTGTTATGGTGAGCTTGAAATCATTGCTGACACAGCATCCTGTGTTCTGATTAAATTCAGTGGAAAGAAGTTCAAGAACATATTTTTTTTCTGGCTCTGTTTTCTCTGCTTTATATCAGTTGTTTTTTCTTTTCAAGGATTTGTTGAGAAGGAAATCAAAAAGGCTAACATACCTGTTGTAGACACAGGGGAGAATCCAGAGGTCCCTTTTCCACGAGACATGATTGACTTGGAGGTAAAAAGAAAAAGAGTCATGCACAACTCAAAATAAGGCTGAAAATGAAAAGTAGAAATAATCAGAACCCATATTTAAAATGGCTAACTAAAGTGGCAGTATATTAAGGGATTATGTGAAGGTTGTTCCAAAAGGTAGGCATCTTAATTATACTGCCTCCTAAAGCCGGGTGCACACTGTGCAGTCTGAGACAAATTTGGCAAATCCTAAAAGATTCCTCTGATCCTAGGCTAAAATCGGAAGTATTTGATCGTTAGTTACTTTAGACGACCGTCAAATTGTCTTCGTTTTTTTCAAGACTAGCCATGACCAAAATTAACGTTAGAGATTTCTCTAGTCATCATTTCAATCCCGGGTGTAATGCAGCTCACAGTCACTGAATGTGTCATTGACTGATGATGTAAAACTCCAGACAAGTTTTCTTGCGTGCGTCCGTTTTTAACGTGTCTTGACTTTCGTACAGTCTGACATCAATGACAACTGAGATCTTATAGTGTGACAGGGCTTACAGTGAGGATCATGTTCGTAAAGGACGATAATAAATCGCACAGTGTGCACCCGGCTTAAGAGACCTTATTTTGGACTAATTCTAAGGCAGTATTACACGTATCCTTCACTGAGAAGACAAATCACTTAATGTATTGATGAACAGTTCTAAAAACAAATCAGAGATGCTTTATGGAAAGAGAGAAATATTGATTACAAACAATCTTATGTTTCATTCAATACTGACTAGTTTTGATAAAAGTAGTTAATTATGTTGAAAAGTGTTTAAATTTAAATTAATTATATGAAATTATCTTTTGAACTTGCTATTCATGAAATCATCCTGAAAAAATAATAAGAAATGTTTCTTGACCACCAAATCAACTTATTACAATGATTTATAAAGAATCACTTGACACTGAAGTCTGGAGTTATAACCTCTGAAAATGTAGCTTTGCCATCACAGAGATAAATTACATTCTAAAATATATTACAATAGAACTCAGTTATTTTACATTGTAATAATGTTTCACTTTTTTTTACTGTATTTAAGATAAAATAAATGCAGCCTTGGCGAGCATAAGATACTTAAAGCTGCAGTAGGGAGTTTTGAGAAAACGTTGACAGCCTGAAAATTTGAACAAGCACAACTTACAGGTCCACCCCCCTTGCTCTCTGCTGCGCTACAGCCTTCCCTCCACAGCTCCTCCCCCACAGCGGAGCCTGCCGTGAACGCGCAGGCTAGTAAGCAGGACCACCGATGACGGCGGATAAACAGTTATGGCACATTCACTAATAGGGACGAAACATCAACAATATGCTTTACATTGACTATGGCCTGCCCATACTTTGACTATAAACTTGGTCCTCAAATCATTATGTATTTTGCAATACATGTAACTTTAAAACGTTGCACTCTTTCTATAAGTTATAAATAGCTTGTAAGATAATGTTAATATAACGGTAACTAATGTTACAGTATGTAAGTAATTATTCTAGCGATTTGTAATGCTAGATAAGGTTTGCTAGTACATTATTTCAGCAACATGACAAGCCAGTGAATTAGCAGGTTTCTATTGTTGCTTAGCACAGTGCGTGACATTTTATCTACATGTTATGCGGCTAGAGTTTTGACACCGAGTCAATGGGCTCTGTCTAATTCTTTCTTTTTCGCTTGTTTATCTTCATCGGTCTTTTTCCTTTTACCTCTTTGTTTTATGAGCAGGTGCCACTCGAGAAATTGGCAGTTTAGGTTGTTTCTCCGCCATTAGCACAGCTGCAGCACACCGGCAATCTTGAGTTTGAACGACGGTACGCGCTCGCGCTGTGCAAGAGAGGGGTGTGATCAGCGCATACACGAGCGTGGTTGAAACTGCTCAGACATTCCTCCTTGCTCTGATTGGTTGTTTCTGACCGGGAGTTTCTGTATTTCTGCAAATAGCAGTAGGACCACTGGGAGGAGCCAGAGGAGCTTGATTTTTTCACAGATTATCTGTCTCATATTCTACTGTCAGGACATAATGACAGTTTTACCAAATATGTAAAAAATATTTTTTTTTTACAAAAGTTACCTACAGCAGCTTTAATAAAAAATTTTTTTTAAATGTGTATACACACACACACACACACACATAATTTATTATTTTGCCTCTATTTGCGCTTATTAGCTAATTAATTATGTTTTGGAACAGTAGAGGTAATATGTGTGAATTTGACAGCTGTAAACAGTTTTAAGTGCACCAAATCATTTCTGTCCTTTTGTAGGCCACCTTTGAAAAGCTGGAGAATGAGCTGAAAGAGATCAACACCAACCAAGAAGCTCTGAAGAAGAACTTCCTGGAGCTGACTGAGCTCAAGCACATCCTCAGACGAACACAGCAGTTCTTTGATGAGGTCTGCAATATCTCATCTCTTACTAAACCTTTAGCCTTTAGAGTTTCCTGTGGTTTTAGAGGCATTTTACACGGTATATATCAGGCAGAGAGTTTTGCTTGTGATCTTGCAGACTCTCTTGTGCACAGACGTTTTGCACACAGGCGGTGTGAAACCACAATGATTTCTGTTACTGCTTCAGCTCGAGCAAAAATATGCTGCAGTTCAATGAGAAGATTACTGTAATATTTAGTCCTATGTTTCATGTAAGAAATGGCTAATAAAGTCATAAAAGACTGTCATAAACTTATCCTCCATGTTGTTTTTTGACTAAATAAAAGCTAAATTCAATTTAATTAGTTTTGAATAAAGTCATCTCTGATGAGAAAATTACATGAAAAGATGACATTGCTAGCAGTTGGTTATAAGAATCTTTTTTTATGCTCAAGTTTGCTGCGGTGCCGTTATCCTTGACAGCTTTTGTTTTACCACGTTCCACTTCTTTTCCATTTAAAATGAATTGGGAACTTAGTGTTCCCCTTTACCGTGTAAAATGGCCACCCTTCAATAGTCAAATGAAGAAGTACAATAACACAAACAGAGGAACCAAAACATGTTTTTCAATATGTCTGTGATAATGTTCGCGCTGACAAAGGCAGATGCATGTCTGACAGATTGAAAGGCCATTCTCTGAATTCCTGGCCACATCTCAACCGCTGATGATGATGTCAAACTGCCCTTCCCAAGACCAGTTCTGCAAGGTGTTCGACTCCCTATTCACAAACTCCTTGAAAATGTAAAAAACAGCCTTTTGTGCCCGCGATAATTAGCTCCTACCAGGGTTTTTCCTTTCTATCTTTCAGAAATTTTTGACCATACATTTCTCTGCTTCCTGAACACTGATCTGAACTTTAACATGTTATTGTGATATATTTATTTTACGAGTTGTAAAAGATCATTTGAGTATGCAGTTTGCAGTTAAGTTGTCTTTTAATCATTCACTTTACTCTTACACAAGCTTGTTGGGTGCTCACAGAGACTGGTGGTGGGTGGTGTGAGGATGGTGTGGCTCAGGGGTTAAACATCGAAAAAAAAAAAAAAAAGCAGTTTCAAACCCTAAAATGGACTAATTCATGTGCTACCATCCCTGTGTCCTTGAGATAGGCACATCACCTCTGGTTATCCCTGTAATAAGTGCATCGGCTGAATGAGTATTATTAAATAATAAGATTGGCTGTGATATAAATCTTTTTAATGGTTATTCCATTGAAGAATTACGATGACATAAGGTCACAGAAATTTGTTCTTTATTTATAATATGAAAGAAGTACTTTAACTATTAATGTAATTTCAGCATCTAACAATATTAAGTTAACTACAACCTTCATTGGAAAACAATTTCCTAAAACAACACTAGAATGAACTTTAAAATCAGATCATTTTTACAGAAAGAGATGAATAACTTAATAAATTGTTGTTTTCTCTTTTTGTTAGATGGAAGATCCTTCTCTTTTGGAAGAGTCGTCAAATCTACTGGATCCGAAAGATGTCGGACGCGTCGCTCCTCTCAGGCTTGGGTGAGTAAGTCAGTGGGTTTTGGTCTCTCTGTCTTAAGGAGCTATTTTAAATGGACAGCTGAAACATGGATGCTTCATACGTATTACGTAGTTCTAGATATTACAGTGTAATATTCAGAACTGTGTTCTAGAACTCATTCTTCTGAATTGCTTTCGGTGTATTTCCACATCATTTTACCTCGTAAGCGGCATCCCTTAAAGATAACAGCTCACAGTTACTGCTTGAACTCTAGAAAAATTAAGTTTATATACACTGCCTAGCCAAAAAAAGTCACTGTGTTCGGATTTAAATAGGAAAATACTTAAGAGTCTATGACTTGATCATTATTGCTGTGATTATTATGTTTCTATCATTTTATACAGTATGTTTGGCTACAGTTCTTCTAATCCTAATTGATGGAGTGTGTAGCTTTTCATTTCTTAATTATTCATGTAGGAAGACACATCATGGCCATACTCCAGAATGACAATGTCAAGATTCATCAAGCTCAAACTGTTAAACAATGGTTGGGAGGGATCAATAATCATTTTCTCACATGAATTGGCATTTCTGAGTCCAGACCTTAAATTCATTAAAAGTCTTTTGCTGGAGGAGACTTTACAGAGTGCTCGACTCTTGCACTGTCAAGACAATATTGTGACCAAAAATTGATGCCGCTCTTGATGGAAATAAATGTTGTGATGTTATTCCCATGAAGAGATGCTTACATTTTTGGTCAATATCTTGTATTGACAATGCAAGAGTCAATCTTGTCATCCTGGAATGACCATGACTTGTCTTTTTACATGGTTGTTTAAGAAAAGAAAAGCTAATCCCTTCATTAATTAGGTTGGAAGAATGGATGCCAAAATTATAACATGCTAGAAACATAATAATAACAGCAATAATGATCAAGTTATTGACTCTGAAGTATTTGCTTATTTAAATCTAAACAGTGACTCTTTATGTGAATCTTCACTTAATTCACGATTCAATTTGTTTACGATTCAGAGGGTAACTATTCAATTATAAAACAATTTTCATCTTTTCTTCCAATTCTTTTATTTAAAATAATTACTATATTAATAATCACTGTGAAGAGGCGTGTTGGTAGAAGGCTCTCGGCACAAGAATGATGGCTCAGCCACAATAGCACTTTAGTGCAAGGGTTCTTTATTTTAAGTCCAAACCGTCCCAAAGAGTACAAAAAATACAAAACCAAAAAAAAATAAAAATAAAAAATAATATATATATATATATATATATATATATATATTAGAGGTGGGCATAGATTATTTTTTTTTAATCTAGATTAATCTCACCTGAATCTTGGAATTAATCTAGATTAATCTAGATTAAAATGGCTCATTTGAATTCTGCCGAAGACATTCAGAATATTTGTGCTACCCAAATAATGTCTAAAAGTAAGTCTTTGAGAATAGGTCGCCTCGCGTAGGGATGTGAACTTCTGCCAAAAATGCCATTCGAAAATAGAGGAGCAAATGTCGAATATCGTTCAAAAAAATAATAAAATAAAATAAATAAATAAAACGCACAATTACAATGACAGAAAGGGAGGCCAATTTCATCTTTAATGATTTGTCATCAAACAAACTGTTTATTAATTGAACAAGTAACATGTTTTCGTCATTTTTTTTAACATAGTAGGCTAATTGGAAGAAGAAGAAAAAATAAGCACGACGTAGCCCGTTTTTGCATCGCCAAACCAGATGCTCGTTAGATCAAAAAATAATGTCATATGTCATAATGATTTTATGTGAACCTGCCTTTACCGCCAATAGCCTCCTCCTTTAAAATTAGTTTCAATCAATGTAAACTATTCGTGTGACTATGCCCCTGCGCAATACACACACATTACCGCGGGATGGCGGGTGTTCATTTAATAAACTGTAGCTTAAACCTGTTAACCTTTGACAGTGCGCCGACGCTCTGAAGCGTTTTTTTTTTGTTTTTTGTAGCCTATAAATTAATGTATATGTCCAACGGATAATGTCATACTTTTTAGTAGTGCTATCGTGGCGTAATAATCTGTTTGGTTGTAAAATGTATTACCTGAATGAAATTAAATCGAATGTATCGTCCTTCGGAATCAATCACAGACAGCTTACGAAGATGTTCAAGTAATAAAGATCTTCATCGCTGGCAAAAATATGATGCATTTGCAGATTTGCTTTCACTAGACTAAACTGTAGCCCTTGATGTTCTTAAATCTTCCTGTTACGACTTCGAGTCGAGTGTGATTGAACGCGCTTCAGTGATTCAGTGCATGAGGAACTGAACTGAACTGATTCGCGAACCGATTTAGACAGAACTGCCAACTTGTTTGATGAAGTCTTTGAACTTTGAGAGACTCTCGCTACACTGCTCTCCAAAACCAAGAAATTATGGATTTGATCAACTGGTCTCTCAACGCAATTGACACCATCTTCTCGACGAGAAGCTTGGGTTCGGGGGAACCTGCCTGCCCTGCCGGGACGTTCATAGCTGGCTACACGATGGACGCGTGGGAGAGGTGGCGGGTCGTGTGTCTGGCGGCTCTTTCCGTGGAGGACGTTGAAGATATCTACCTATTCGGCACCATGATAACAGGTCTTCTGCTGATTTGATTAGGCATTGCCCTGGTTTATCGAGGAACTAAGCAGACGGTGACAGCTGTCAAAAGCACCGCAAGGCTGCCCGTGATGATTGAAGCGGTGGGCAGAGCTGTCAGCACTCAGACTGGGTCTATGAACCACAATATGGATAACATCATGGAGAAGCTCACAGCTTTGCAAAGGCAAATGGATCGTTTCAGAGACCAAAACGGACCAGGAGAATAGCCTGTATAAATTGAATGCGGCTACTCGCCCGAAGACCAAACAATCCCAATCTTATCTGTTTCGGCACCCCCAAACCAGCACTGGCCTTGGCCAAGGCCGTTGCTGGAACAACAACTCTCCCGGAAGAGCACTGCAGTGAGCCGCTCTTGCATTCCTTCCCCGACTCCTCAGACACCTGCTGATTGTTGACTCTGCCTGGGACATGATCAAGGTTGTCTCCATGGCAACTTGCTGTGTATCGCTATGACAATCCTGCGGACTGAGGCTCCTAGATTATGGTGCTGGCTTAGCGACTCTCTCCAGGCCTACACACACATGAACTTACACATACACAGATATGCACCTAACCCACACCCCATCCCACGCCTTCGCCGCTTCGTACCCCCAGTCTGACAGGCGGGTCTGTGACCAGCGCCATAATGGCTGCAGGACCGGATGCTGCTTGCCTGGGCTGGACTACCTCCATCCCCCACTCCCCACCATGTTGCAATGTCTTGTTTGTAGAGTGTACTGTTTATGTGCTAATGTTGCTGAGGTGTTTTTTCCTGTTCCCAGACTGTTCTCCTTACAGGAGCATAGTCTGGGGGTCGCCTTTTTTTTTCTCCTCACCTCTCCTCATTTCATGCTGTATTTTTTTCTCAAGTTGGCGCTGATATAGCAGCCTCGGTAACACCTTATTACCAAAGCTAATTCCTTGTATGTGCACAACACTACTTGGCAATAAAATTGATTCTGATTCTGATTCTGATTCTGAACAGAATCGACCCAAAAGAGTGATTCATTTGTAAATTGAGCATCGCTCATGCCCATAAAAAAGATACAGCGCGCTTGGAATAAACTCATTTAACAACATGTAAAGTAACGAGAGGAACGATCAACGTAACATGTAAAAGTATACACCTTGTGTCCCTGACAGGAAAATACCCTGCTGCGCGATTTGCGCGAAAATATAACGATATTCGAAAAATCTATTTTATGATCCCAACCAAACTTTGTGAATAGATTAACGGCGATATTTTTTTTATCGCCCGATAAGAGTCTCACGTTAACGCAGCACGTTAACGCCGATAACGGCCCACCACTAATATATATATATATATATATATATATATATATATATATATATATATATATATAAACAATAACAAAAAAATATACATATAATTATATTTACACTGAGCTCTTGGCTGAATTTCCTTCTACTAAAAATGATTTCAATAGTCTCCAATTGAACCTCAAATTGCACTCCTTAACTTCCACACTTCACAGCACGAACAAAGACACCTACTAACAAATATGCAGATATGTAAATAAAGATGTTATAATAAAACTTGTCTGGTGTGTGCGTGTGAATTTTGAAATATGACATGATAGCAGGAATATTTGATGTATAATGGCTAAACTGCAAAAATATGCAAAACTACCGGTATCACAAACCCAAGTGTGCACCCGAGGAAAAGGCTATACAGCTGAAAATGTGTAACATAATGTGTAAAGTATTAGATGGGGATGGGAGTGCAAGTGCTGTCCCAGCCGGTGACAGAGAGCTCTGTCACACACAATATAGTTATTTTTATTATTTTATCTTTGTTATTATTTTTCGTCATTTTTGACACAACGCTTCCTCGCCATTGACAGAACTTTCCGGCAATACATGTTTCTACTGTTATACGGTAGAGGGCACAATTACACATCTTCTGAAAGAGTACAGGATCTCTGGATCAAAACACAGATGAAGAAGAAGCAGAAAGAAGCATTTTCTTATGTGCATGTTGTAGTCTGTTAAATAAACCCGCTTTTTCTCAGCTTTCTGTTCAAGATCTTGCCTTTTTTATTAAACTTATTAAAGTGTTGATAATATAAGAATGCATGAAGCTAGAATACTTTTTTTTTAAAAGCAGAAAGAAATGAAGGAATATCTAAACATGCAATGTATTAAATTAAATAATTATTTTATTGCATGGAGACCATGAAAGTTTTGTGAAAATGATCAAAAATGTTGTCAGTGGGTGGCAACATTTTTTAGAAATGCTGATGGGGAAAGAGTTAAAAATAAGAACAGAGATGCAATAAACAAGCGGTAGAACAAAAACAATATACCGGTAAGAAACAAATTAATTTAACAGTGCATTACTTTTTTTTTTTCATTTGACATCTTTTTAACAGTAGCATTCAGGTAAGAAATAATGCAGAAATTGAATAATCAAAAACAATCATTGCGTAGTCTTTAGGTTTTTAATTACAAATAAATGGATTATTATTAAAGCTACAAAAGTTATTTTTCACTAAAGAGGTGAATACTCGCCAAGACAGATATTTTAAAATAATTCTGTATCTGACTGTTGTAGTGCAATATGAAGCTAAAGAGATCTGAATTCAGGATGATATGCTGTCTGAGAGAGGTGGCTTTCTGTACGCGCACCTCAGGCGTGTCAGTCAGCACGAGTAACACATTGAGATCTTTTCCATGGCTTGTTGCGCTTAATAACTCTGATCTGATCTGAAACCGAAAGATCAGACACAAGTGCTTTGCTTCCTGAGGGCATATG
The DNA here is from genome assembly GCF_051911475.1 of Siphateles boraxobius. Classification (NCBI taxonomy): domain Eukaryota; kingdom Metazoa; phylum Chordata; class Actinopteri; order Cypriniformes; family Leuciscidae; genus Siphateles; species Siphateles boraxobius. Next base: position 13,734,249 of record NW_027509193.1, read on the forward strand.
CAACTTTTTTTATTAATATATAATAAACTTTATATGCAGAGATATCCTCTTGTGTGTGTCTCTCACCAGCACAACCTCTGCTGCAAGTTTAAATTTAATCTCTAGTTGACGTTTCAATCTAGGTTTAAAGTAATGGAAAAACAGAATTGAAGTTAACCTAGGGTTACTGTAAAAATAAAATAACAAGTATGTAACAAGAAGATTGGTGTTGCAGTATTATTAAATAAAACTGGATTTAATCCAGATTTAAGAAGAATTGTTATTGGTGCAACCCACCCAAATTTCATATAAGTAAAATCATATTTTCCAAATAAGGATTAATATTAAACCTTTTGAAGTACAGCAAAATGTTTGTTGTTTTGAATATCAGTTTCATTATCCAGATATCTGCTGTTGGAGTTCACTCATGTTTGACACTGGTTGCAGGTTTGTTGCAGGGGTGATAGGCAGGGAGAGGATTCCCACCTTCGAGAGGATGCTGTGGAGAGTTTGCCGTGGAAACGTCTTCCTGCGGCAGGCAGACATCGAGGACCCACTTGAGGACCCCGCCACAGTAAGTTTGCCCTGTGTGAGAGAAAAATAAATAGCTTTTAGATAACTTTAGATAGCAAGCTAAAAATGTAATCTCTTGTCTATATAGTTTTCAGTTTGGATTATTAGTTAAGTATACTACATATTTAATGGCAACACTCTCTTTTTTCCCCTCTTTTTTCAGGGAGACCATGTGCACAAGTCGGTGTTTATCATTTTCTTCCAGGGAGACCAGCTGAAGAACAGAGTCAAGAAGATTTGTGAAGGGTATGAGAGCATCACTGCCAATAATAAGTAGTCACACAACATAGAGACCGAAACAGAAGAAAACTGTATTTACACGAGATTGTAAAAACATGAGGTTGTTCTCAGATTTTGCAGACTTGTTCCTTATAATACTTTTCAAGTTTGGGGTTAATACGATTTTTTTATTATTATTATTATTGTTTGTGATAGAATTCTCTATTATTCACCAAGGCTGCATTTATTTGATCAAAAACACAGTAAAAACGGTAATATTGTGAAATAATATTACAATTTAAAATAATTGTTTTCTATTTTAGTATATTTTGGAAAAGTAATTTTTTCCTTTGATGATAAAGCTGAATTTTCAGCATCATTACATTTTCAGCATCATTACATATATCATTACATTATCAGTCTTCAGTCACATGATCCTTCAGAAATCATTCTAATGTTATGATTTGGTGCTCAAGAAACATTTCTTATTATTATAAAACAGTTGTTTTGCTTATTCAGGATTCTTTGAGAAAGTTTAAAAGAACAAGATACATTTGAAATATAAATCTTTTGCAACATTATCATTTGTTATTGCCCCTTTTGATCAAAAAAATCTTAATGAATGCAAACTTGTGACAAATATTTGACAAATTCATAAAATATAAATATCGCATGGTCATACATATTGCATTGTGTTATTTACTTGTATTTTTGTGTACTCCGCACAATCACAATAAAGATCTAATGCAGTCTTTTACTAATATATTTATGTTAGGTTTCGGGCATCTCTATACCCCTGTCCCGAGACCCCACAAGAGAGGAGAGAAATGGCTGCCGGAGTCAACTCTCGAATTGACGATCTCCAGATGGTAAGACGTGAGGACACACACACACACATTCTCTAAAAATAAAATAAGTGAATGTAGGCTGATTCTTTTTTCTAAAGTTCATCTTTTTATTGCATGAGGTGAAAGACTGATCAGGGTTCTTCAGTCCAGACCTGCTCTAGTGCTGTTAGAATTGTTGCTTTGTTCACTCTGCCCACGTTCTGATTTAGTTTTCAAATCCTGCAGGACTGACTTGTTTGCACTGTCATTTTGCAAATAATGAAATCTGATCTGCTCTTTCAGACGGTATTGTCAATAACCGGTGTATCTTTATCGGTTGCTATAGTAATGATGTAAGCACCAACACAATGGCAAGACCGCCTGTTTGAGGTCTGACCAACGTCTCTATGTCCTCGTATCGTTTTTTTTTTTTTTCGTCTTGAGTGGTAACCCTAACCTGACCTTGGGCCTCATTAAAACACATGATTTTATGATGGTAGCAACATCAATAAATTTGTTATGACTATTTCATTTTGTCCCTGAACTACACAGTCTGATCAGATGTTATTATCAGGGATTATAAAATGAGTTTGTAAAACAAAACACAGCTGTTTACAGCGGGAAAGAACCTTAAAGATTCAAACATGTTTCCAGAGCCAGTAAACTTATGAATGCCTGTTGGTGTTTAAGTGATATGATATGACTAAATATAATTTGAAAGTACATCAATTGATTTCATTTGCTTCATAAACTGCAGCTGAGTGGCTTAATGGAATTACATGAGATAAGAGTGTGCCCAGAAACACAGATTAGATTAGAGAAGGGCAGATTTTGTTACAAGTAGGATGTCTTTATTTTTTTTTATTTTTTTTTACAAATTTCACTAAAATACAGCAGAACAATACAATCTGACCATTTTATTTATATAAAATTTATGCATTTGACTGTGCTTTTATAAATAGCAACTTCAATAGTAGTTTTCTAGTCTTGTTGCCATTTCAATGAGATTATTTAGCTGTTTTTTTCTGGTATATTATTAACGGTTTGCACAGATCCCTGTCACCAGATCACAGAGTGAATATATATATATATATATATATATTGTTTTATTTTTACTTGCTGAATTGATCATTCTTCTTGCCTTCCCTAATATACTGTGTGGCACCCCCTGGAGGTCTGTGCAAAACTGAATAAAATCTGAATTAGACTTTCAGTCTCAACTCTTTTTCTTCAATTTCCTTCTCTAGTTATTTATTCATTATCTTGAGTTGAGTTTAAACTAACAGATTTACAATAAAGCATAGGTTAATTGACAGAAATATCCAACGCACACACGCTTTCTGTCGATCCGTGCGGCAGAGGGAATCTCCCTCAGTGAGTCATTAGAGGCTACTACAATGGTTTAATGGGGGATTGCTGGATGGTGTTACAGCTCTGGGTCTTTGAGAGAATCCCTCAAATCTCTGCCTTATTTGGGAAGGAAAACTTTGGGTGAGTGTGTCCTCGCACATTTACATAGTACCCATACCTTCCCGTCCACACAGATGCCCACACAGTTTGGACCTTCAGCACATGGCAAGGCAGTTTATCACCGCTGCTTACTTCTCATGTTCGATTTTTTTTTTCATTGTCTGCACAGTGGCACATACAAGTTTCTAGCATCATGTCATTTTTCACCACTCGCTGAAAGCGATATACTGCATTAAACAAAAAATCACAGCCAATCATAATTTGGTCTTTAATAGACATGTTTAATTTTGTCAGGAATGAAAACGAGGCTGTGAGAAATACAAGTAGTGCGCTCAGAGGTTTAGGCCACTGATGTTTCTCAGTAGGCGGGGCTACCTATAAAACATGACAACATAGAAATCGATCAACAAAAATCTGATTTGGGTCAAAAAACTTAAGCTGTCATCGTGTCACAACTGTAAGGTGCCTTTCGCAGCGGCTGTCTCATAGTGAGCCTTCCTGTCTGTGCATACCCACATACTGAGGGAGTTTGTTCTTCATGTTCGCCACACTTATTTGCTGATTTGCTCTCATCCCACACCCCCTGAAAACCCACATACATATCTGTTTGCTCTCAGACTTTTCAAAAGAAATGAAGGAACACGTCCAAGCACAAGAGTGCTGACAGGGCTGGGACAGAACGCACACTCGAGTTCCATGTCACTGACTCACTTTGAGATATTAGCGGGCCTGTTTGTCCCGGAGGTGAGAGAGAATGGTCACTATGCTTGTGTTTGTCTTTCAGTCAGGCATGAATCGTTAATGTCCCTGTGCTCTTCTCCCAGCTTTGGAGAGAATTTGGTTTCCTTTAGTTTGATACACATGCCTTGTTTGTGTTTGTTACTGTTTGAGAAAGACAGAAGGTCTTCTGGACACACTATTGAGGATTACATAAATGCCAGAGTGGGCGAGTTTGTCTTATTTGTCAGTGTGGGTGAGTCTGCATGTTTCCAGCGTGGGTGAGTATGTGGGTTATTCTAGTGTGGGTGAGTGTGTCTGATTTCACTGTGAGCGACTGTGTATGTCCCACCCAAGTGAGCGAGAATGTGCATTTGGACATTAATGTTGCCACTCTATCTGTCTAACATGACGACCAGATGCTGGCTCACTTCCTTGGCCACTCCTGAATGATTGTGAAATACTTTTTACCTAAATAGAAGATAAATAGGCTATATTCAGACAACCAGGGTTTGGGTGGTAAAGATTAATAAACATCTTTACCAGCAGTGTGTGTCTGTTCATACAACAGCAAAAAGAAGCAGCTTGTATACTTTCTGTATAGACAAATAATTAAACTTAAGCCCCTATTCTTGCAATAGCTGTGAATAACACTTATAACCATTGAGACTAGTGAGGTGGCGTTGGTTAATTACTTGTGTGTGTTTCTTGTTCAATGCAACAATAAACACAGCTTGAGGTCTGATGTTCGATTGTCAAACAATTAACTCTTATGGTCATTCAAAAAGCTTGACAAGCTCATGAGTGTGAGAACAGTTTGACAGACAGAACGTGAGAATCCCCACACTTTCGTTCTTTGCACTGGACCACTAACATATTTCCTGTATTTGGTCAAAGTGTTTAAGTGGGCATGAAGACAGGAAGTTTGTGTAGAACTTTTGATTGCCCAATGGAACAAACAACATCAAAATACAGTAGTAATGTAAAGTAACATTTTTACATTTATTTACACATTTTAATTTCATCATTTGTCGCATGATTCTGTGTGTTTCTAATCATTGTTATCACCTGTGCTTATAAAGAGTTACATCTCACTCCACAAGGGTATTGTGCCTGATGAAGACCCGATTGTTTGGCAAATATATTGTTTGGAACTACAATTTCAGTGAGTGGACATAATTTGTATTTGTTCATTTATTGCTGTTTTGTTGTCCTGCACCCAAACCCAATTTGGGTGTTGATATGCATACTCTTTTTGATTCATATACTTCAGGCTGTTGTACTTTTGTGACTTCATCATGGCCAATGAAGAACTTGTCTCTTTAAATAAAACATTTTATTGTTTTACAAGCAGATTATTCTGGGATCCTCCTTAAAGACAATTTTTGACAACAATTAGGTTTTGTAGATATGTTGAATCGGTTGGCCTTTTTTCTAGCAGTATGGCTTTCCCATTCACATTGCTTTGATCAATATACATTTATCCACCTAATACCTATTTTAAATAGTCTTTCTAGAAAACAAAACTTCACTTTTTGATGAACTTTTGTGTTTCAAAAAATGTTTTTTCCAGCTAAAGTTAGTTTTGATTGATTCACTTCCGTCTAAATGATAGTTTGTTATTAAATTAGGGGCCGCTAAGACGACACCGTTTTCTCTAAACAGACTTTAAACGTGAACCTGTGATAGACGCTGATGGCGTTCACATGCGCATTAAGAATTGATTCTATAGTTATGTGCGTTTGAATATATGTGCGCAGGTTTATAATTCCTTACAAACCATGCCTAAACAAACTACTTGTCTATAAATTTTGATGCAGAATTTTTATTTTATCTTATCACTTCGGGTAGGTACGCGAACCGAAAAATTCCACAACGCTTTATCTGTAGAGTGGTATAGGGATCCTCCATAGGGAGAGGCTAGTTGGCACTTCAGCACTGCATTGTCATCAGGTCCAGGCGAAAGTCCTTCGTCAGATCTGGAAACGGCCTGGATCCGGCAGGCTGCGGGAAAACCTCGGGATAAACAAAGACACTAAAATTAGCGTAGATGCCATTCTTCTTATGATGTAACGAGTACATCAGGATTTGAGGGAGTGTTCCCAGTTCCGGCTGACCTAATCTAAGCAGCCTAATATTAAATTATAGAAGTCTATAGAGTGTTATGTGAATGCTAGGTCAAAGAGATGTGTTTTTAGTCTAGCTTTGAACTGACAGACTGTGTCTGCTTCCCGGACAATGTTAGGAAGATTGTTCCAAAGTTTTGGTGCTAAATAGGAAAAGGATCTACCACCAGCAGTCTATTTATATATTCTAGGTATTATCAACTGGACGGAATTTTGAGATCGCAATAGACGTGAAGGACTATAATGCGTTAAGAGCTCGCTCAAGTACTGGGGAGCTAAACCATTTAGTGCTTTGTAAGTAATCAGCAATATTTTAAAATTTATACGATGTTTAATAGGGAGCCAATGCAGTGTTGACAGAACCGGGCTAATATGGTCGTACTTCCTGGTTCTGGTAAGAACTCTAGTGGCTGCGTTTTGGACTAGCTGTAGTTTGTTTATTAAGCGTGCAGGGCAACCACCCAGTAGAGCATTACAATAATCTAGCCTTGATGTCATGAACGCATGAACTAGTTGTTCCGCATTTGTCAATGAGAGCATATGACGTAATTTAGATATATTTTTAAGATGGAAAAATGCGGTTTTACAGACACTAGACACGTGACTTTCAAATGAAAGATTGGTATCAAAGAGCACACCCAGGTTCCTAACTGACGGCGAAGACTTAACAGAGCAGCCATCAAGTGTTAGACTGTATTCTAGGTTATTACGTGTGGAAGTTTTTTGTCCAATAATTAGAATCTCTGTTTTTTCAGAATTTAGTAGTAGGAAATTACTAGTCATCCAATTTTTAATATCAACTATGCATTCCGATAATTTTGTGAATTGGTGAGTTTCGTTAGGTTTGGAAGAAATATAGAGCTGAGTATCATCAGCAAAACAGTGAAAGCTAATTCCATGTTTCCTAATGATATCTCCTAAAGGTAGCATGTAGAGAGTGAACAGCAACGGTCCTAGTACTGAGCCTTGTGGTACGCCATACTGAACTTGTGATCGATAAGACATCTCTTCATTTACTGCTACAAACTGATAGCGGTCAGATAAATATGATTTAAACCATGCTAGTGCAATTCCACTAATGCCAACATAGTTTTCTAGTCTATTTAAGAGAATGTTGTGGTCAATGGTGTCAAATGCAGCACTAAGATCAAGTAACATTAATAGAGAGATACAACCACGATCGGATGATAAGAGCAAATCATTTGTGACTTTAATGAGAGCTGTCTCAGTGCTATGGTGCGGTCTAAATCCTGACTGGAAATCCTCGCAGATACCATTTCTTTTAAGAAAGGAACACTGTTGTGAGGATACTGCCTTTTCTAGTATCTTTGACAGAAAAGGTAGATTTGAGATCGGCCTGTAATTGACTAATTCTGTAGGATCGAGTTGCGTTTTTTTAACAAGCGGTTTAATCATAGCCAGCTTAAAGGTTTTTGGTACGTATCCTAGAGACAAAGATGAATTAATGATGTTAAGAAGAGGATCTATGACTTCTGGAAGCATCTCTTTCAGTAGTTTAGTCGGTATAGGGTCTAACATACATGTTGTCGATTTAGATGAATTAACTAGTTTGAAAAATTCTTCCTCTCCTATGGCAACAAATGAATCAAATTTTACCTCGGGGAGACTATAATGCACTCCCTGATGCGATACTGTAGTAGACGGTTGCATAGTTATAATTTTGTCCCTAATATTATCAATCTTATAAGTGAAGAAGTTCATAAAGTCATTACTGCCGTGTTTCTTGGAAACTTCTGGGCTTGAAGCTTTCTTTTTCGTTAGTGTAGCCACTTTTTCAAATAAATACCTTGGATTATGTTTATTTTCTTCTAATAGGGTTGAAAAATAAGCAGATCTAGCAGCTTTTAAAGCCTCTCTGTAAGCAATCGAGCTCTCCTTCCATGAAATCCGAAATACCTCTAGTTTTGTTTTCTTCCAGTTGCGCTCCATTTTTCTGGCTGCTCTCTTAAGGGCCCGGGTGTGCTCGTTGTACCACGGTGTTGGACTATTTTCTTTAATCTTCTTTAAGTGCAACGGAGCAACTGTATCTAAAGTGCTGGAAAGGAGAGAGTTAAAAGTTTCTGTTGCAATATCAAGTTCTTCTAAGCTATCTGGGATGCTGAGACGATGAAACTGATTAGGAAGATTATTGATAAAGCAATCTTTAGTGGCAGAAGTGATAGGTCTAACACACTTGTAATACGGAGTTGGCCATGCAGCCTTGGCTAAGTGTAATTTACATGAGACTAGATAATGATCTGAGATGTCGTCGCTCTGCTGCAGAATTTCAACAGCATCAACATTGATTCCATGTGATAATATTAGATCTAGAGTATGATTACGACAATGAGTAGGTCCTGACACGTGTTGTCTAACTCCAATAGAGTTAAGAATGTCTTTAAATGCCAATCCCATTGCATCTTTTCCATTATCTATATGTATATTAAAATCACCAACAATTAGGACTTTATCTGCAGTCAATACTAATTCTGATAGAAAGTCAGCAAATTCTTTGATAAAATCTTTATGGTGCCCTGGTGGCCTGTATACAGTTGCCAGCAGAATTCTCAAACTTGATTTATCGTTTACATTACATATTTTTACATTAAGCACCAACACTTCAAAAGAAATATATTTTAAACTAGATTTTTTAGTGGTTTTGAAAATATTACTATAAATTACAGCGACACCTCCCCCTTTGCCTTTCAGGCGAGGTTCATGTTTATAACAGTAATCATGCGGGGTGGACTCATTTAAAGTAATGTAATCGTCTGGTTTTAGCCAGGTTTCTGTCATACACAGCACATCTAGGTTATAATCTGAAATCATATCATTAACTATGAGTGCTTTTGAAGTAAGGGATCGAATATTCAGCAACCCAAGCTTTATCGTTTGCTCATCTGTATTATATCTATTTTTTATTTGTTGAATATCAATTACATTTTTAACCTTAGATCGGTTTGGATGTTTTTTGGATTTCCAAATTCGGGGAACAGACACAGTCTCTATATGATGATATCTAGGTGAAAGAGCCTCTATGTGATGAGATTTATCTGACCTTGGTGACGCGAGGCCGCTAGCAGACGGTCGGTTTAGCCAGTTTGTCTGCTAATTGTGACCATATCACCTCTGTCCAGTGATCTCACATTTCCTGTTTTGACCCCTCCTCTTCCTCTGTGCTTTGTGTTCTAGGTGCTGAATCAGACGGAGGATCACAGGCAGCGTGTTTTACAGGCGGCTGCCAAGACCGTCCGAGTGTGGTTCATCAAAGTCCGGAAGATGAAAGCCATTTATCACACTTTGAACCTCTGCAACATCGATGTCACTCAGAAGTGTCTGATCGCTGAGATCTGGTGCCCTGTGTCAGATCTAGATTCCATTCAGTTTGCGCTCCGTCGGGGCACGGTGAGGACGCACACACACACATTGTTTGATGTTTTTATTAGGGGTGTAACGTACACAAAACTGGCGGTTCGGTTTTGAAGTCACGGTTCGGTACGGGTTCGGTTACAGCAAGGGGGGGAAAACTAAACATAAAATTGCTTTTTTTTTTATAAACTGGTTTACTGAACAAATTGTGTCTCTGACTTTAAATTAATTCAATTTTATTTCAAAGTTTCTTAGGAATAAAAAAAAAGATCTCTGTTTTTGCTGTAAACTAAATAGGTAGCCCTTACTTGTACATTACTATAATATTAAAGGTTAACAACAGAGCCCAAACTATTAGCCTAAATTCAGTTGCTATTTCTTTCTTAGATATAATAATCAACACTCTCTAAGGGTACGTTTTCACAACAGCGATATGCTTAAAACAGAGAAGTTTTTCCTTTCAGTTTTCTGTGTACAGATGACACCATTGTCAAAATGATCCCCATTCATGGTTCCGCGAAAACGACAAAAAACGCTATAGACTGAACACGTAATACGCATGTGCATGATGTGATCATCTTTAGATATTCGCATTTTCATTGTTTACACAGAGACCATATTCAAAAACTTGCACTTTGAAACCTGTTTTTCAAAAGTTTGCGTTTTCAGTCATTGCGTTGTCGTGTGAAAATGAACGGCCAAAAAACCTAAAAAGTTTTACGTTTTTAGTTGAAAACGGTGTTGTGTAAACTGCCCCTAAATAATCAAGACATCATTAACAGGTTAAGTAAAATATAATGAATATATAGGCTAATATAGCGAAAGAGTTAATTTCTCTAGTGAACTAAAGCTGTGGACACTGAATGACTTGCCTGAGGTAAATGTAATGTTACGTGATGCCGTTGAAACACTGATTGAGTGATTACACAAGATTTAAGTTTCAGTAAGTTGTACTGTATCTTTCAACATACCTTCAGATATTCATTTATGTTTATTCTTTAACTAGTATTAACTTGTAACTAGCAGCGCTGCTGCTTGACCTGAGGAACATATAAGGTGATCTGTCATGCCACATAAAAGAGCGTTTTCGTGATAAAATTGACAGAATTTAAAAGATGACACTATCGAAAAGTTACTAAACGCAGAGCTTATTGCGATAATTGGTGGTTAATGGTGGTTAGGCTACAAAGCTGCATTTGTTGTGTACACGTAACCACGGTATGTGACATGTACAAAACATTTTTGTGACGTAGACATGTACTGTTACACCCCTAATTACTGTTTATTCAAATGTCAAGGAAGAAAATGTAGTTTTGTAGAGGTAAAGTGAGGTCAGCCTCAACAATAAGCCAAGGCTGGGCCTGTGCAGCAGAGGGCGTTCAGTACGCCATGAGAGTTTTTCGGTTCGGTTTGAATTACAAACCTATTTTTTATAAACATCCTGAAATCTTGAGCCAGAGGAGGTTGGTATATTCTTCAGGCTGTTACCCAGTATAACTGAATCCACCAAGTCAAATTGCAATATAACTTTACCTCGATATAATTCATTACATTTGAATTTCTCTGCAATGAGCACATCAATGAAACGGGGGCCCTGATAAAATAATTTGATTAACTTTACAGTAGGAAAACATTGTGTCATTTTATTTTGATATCTGATCTCAAATCTGCTTTGTAATTGTTACAATTGACCTGTGTCATTGTCGTTTGAACTCTATACTATAATTATATACTATACTTTAAGAGCTCGGTAAGTAAAATGAAAGACGTATTTAGACTAATTTGAGGAATAAAATACAGTAGGCTTTTTATTGCTGTAGTTTATGGATATTTTAAAGACCCCATGATATAGCTTAATGGGTTATTTTTGACATCCTGTTAGAATAGAACATTGTTGCAGGACATATTGAAGCAATAGTCCTTTTTATTAGTTTATTTTTATCATTTTTTTTACAGTAGCCAGCAGCTTTCTGAGCCACCCTGTAACAGGAAGAAAACACTTAGAACATTATTTAAAACATTTAGTATATAGATTTTACTTATATCAGTACAATAATCAGTTTATTCATTTTCTTGAAGCATATTATCGTATCAGCAAACACGAATATCGATTGACCTCTAATGTATGTATTCATATATTAGAATAAACTAATTTCAATGTATATCTATATATTGAATAAAACATGTTGTGAGTATTTTAAACTAGCAGTTACCCTGTTTTCAGGTGAATGTGTTCCCCAGCCTGTTATTAAGTAACAGAATCTGAGATGCAAGATTTATTTTGAGATTGTATGGGTTTGTTCTATACGTATGAATTTAAGTCCATTTAACATTGGTATGTTAGATCACATATATTATCACCACACATGTGTTGTCTCTGAGGAGTAGCCTATTTGTTCTTGTCATCACATTCAATGACTCACACTTTGTAAACATGACTTTAGCTTGTGTTATCCCAGGGCACAAACACATGCACACAGGGGACTGAGTGTTAGGACGGAATGCTCAGATGCTTTTACATTGAGTCATGAGACCCCTCAGATCAAAGTTTGGTTTTTCCTGCGGTCAAGAGCAGCTGAAACCTGATCCTCCTCCCATAGTGCCACAAATGGACTCTGTCAATCACTTCTGCTCTGCCCTGTTGAAAAAATTGATAAAACGATGGGTGAGATTGGCAATGGCCTTCCACTCCCTCAGTTTTTAGTGAATTTCTCAAAAGAAAATCTTTCTCAAAAGAAAGAGAGAATGCTTGTGTGTGTGTTTTATATCAGTAGTAAATTATAAAATTGTTTTTATAAAAGAAATAATATAAATAAAAAAAATTCAGGTTTTGACTAAAAAGATAAAATATATTTAAAAGACTTTTTATATTGTCCTTTGAATGCATACTAGTATACAGTGCATTAAGTCAGAATGATTGTGTCAGCACATTGGAACAGAAATCTAAACTTCCACTAAACCTACATGAACCAAACTTGAATACACAGCATGTTCTGTCCTTTATGACATATTATAGAGTGACAAAAATGCACTAGAACATGCATGGTACGCATGACCTACAATGAATTGGATGATATAGTATGTGCGCTGAAGATCCCTTGAGCAACAGATTCTAGATTCTCATGGCTTACTCACAGCAGAAAGTGTGTGGGTGCCTCTGTGAGGTCCGGATTCTCACGCCTTACAGCAAGACAGTTATTGCAGGGTGGGTGTAATACCTGTAATCCCTGCCATGAGAGGTCATAATGTAAGGGTCAGAGGTCATTGGAATGTTAACATCGTAATAGTCACATCTTAAGAGGATTAACTGCTCAAACAAATTCACCTTCTGTTCTTCTGTGTCTGCCTCTCTGTCTTTATAGGGTTAAAACAGGTTATACATAGTTTATATAGTGGCAGCAACGTACAGATGGACCAATTTTAAATCTGTGCAAGCCATTGTTTAGTAACAAAAAAGTAGCTTCCTTCTGAACTTAAACAACAAGTGTAATAGTGTTAAGTCCATGTAGGCAGTGTGTTGAAATGTGAGGGATTGTGCTTGCGTGCTAGTTCAAAGCCTCTCCTTACACATGGCATTCTTCCTCATGCCTTATTTAACTAGCAGCTATTAATATCAGCTGTCTTACACATTGCACTTACACTTAAGTTCAGTTTAGGATATACAGAATCTATTTAAAATTTAAGCAAACGAGTGACACTGTTTTCAATATATTAACACTTACATAAATGCAATGTAGACTTGCAAAGACAAGTGAAACATTTATAAATGTGGGCATTCATACAACTGCACCACTATTTACTGGGAGGCAAACTGGAGAATTTATTTTTATGCATAGCTGTTTTTGTTCAATTCCACTATTTCTTGCAGGAGAAAAGTGGATCCACTGTTCCCTCCATCCTGAACAGAATGCAAACAAAGCAGACCCCACCCACCTACAACAAAACCAACAAGTTCACCTCTGGCTTTCAGAACATCGTCGATGCCTACGGCATCAGCAACTACCGGGAGATCAACCCAGGTAACCCTGAACTTTCACCTTTAGTTGCGGATCAAGTCCAAATGTCCTCTGCAATGATTAAAATGGGCTTCAGATCAGCATATGTATTTCTGTAGGTGTCACAACATATTGTTTGCATCCATTTTTGTGCTCATGTGCTCAGCTCCATACACCATCATCACCTTCCCCTTCCTGTTTGCGGTCATGTTTGGCGATCTGGGTCACGGTGTACTCATGACCTGTGCTGCACTTTATCTGGTACTGCGAGAGAGCCGATTAATTGCCCAGAAAAACGACAATGAGGTATCCATCCACCCATCCATTTAAGCACCATCTCATTATTGATGTTTGTCCTTATTCATATCAAATTTTTTTCATGTCATATGAGCCTTTTTGTATATATAGGTCCTGAATATAGAAAATATTGATCATCATTGTGTTAAACTAGTAATTTTGTTAATTTAGCATGAAAATCAAATCTTTGACGTGAAAAATAAAACGGACATCTCTCATTGTGGGATTAATTCACAGGCAAAGCTCAATGTGACAGTTATTATTAGTGAAATGATTGTTTTAAATTCAAGTTAAAAGTTGTTATAAGATTATTTTCTTTTGTTTGGGATGAATAAAAAACGTAGTTTGAAAATTGACGGTTTAGGCCTAAATTGTGTCTCTCTCTCTCTCTCTCTCTCTCTATCTCTCTCTCTCTCTCTCTCTCTCTCGATCTCTCTCTCTCTCTCTCTCTATCTCTCTCTAGATGTTTAGCATGGTATTTGCAGGCCGTTACATTATTCTCCTGATGGGACTATTTTCAGTGTACACTGGGATTATCTACAACGACTGTTTCTCTAAATCCCTCAATGTCTTTGGCTCAGGCTGGAGTGTCAAACCCATGTTTGGAGAGAAAGGAGAAAACTGGACGTAAGTTGTTCGTTCCAACCCTTTGACTTTACAAAAACTTTGTAACTCATAATCATCACTTGTTTGAGTTTGAATAGATCCGTTCTATCATTCAAATCGAATATTCGTTCATAGCTATTAATTTGATTATTTTTAACATGGAATTTTCCATCATCTCATACAGGTTTACAACACTAAATGCAAACCGGATATTACAGCTGAACCCTGCTGTGCCAAACGTGTTTAATGGACCCTATCCAATTGGCATTGATCCAGTAAGCACCTAGTTTCTATATGGTTCTGTAGCAAAGATAATGTAAATTCAGTCCTTTAAAGGTTTTTTACTTTCTCCTCTCACAGATCTGGAACATTGCCACCAACAAACTGACGTTTCTGAACTCCTTCAAGATGAAGATGTCAATTATTCTGGGAGTCATCCACATGACGTTTGGAGTTATTCTCAGTCTTTTCAATCACCTGTATGCACTTGTCCATTATTACTCTCAAAGGATCTGTATTGATATTTTATGCTAATTTAAGTCTGTTTGTCTATGTTTGAAGGTACTTCAAAAAACCTCTGAACATCTTTCTGGGTTTTATTCCTGAGATCGTCTTCATGATCAGTCTGTTTGGCTACCTGATGCTACTCATTTTTTACAAGTGGTTGGCATATGATGCCAAGACCTCAAAAGATGCCCCCAGTCTTCTAATAGCCTTTATCAACATGTGCCTCTTCAGCTACAACGATCCCACTAACAAACCGTTATACACGGGACAGGTACACATTACCGACACATACCAATTTAATCAGCATATGTGGCAGGTGAGACGCCATGACATTTAAAACTAATCTTTTGTCTCTCTCTTTCTCTGTTCTGTAGATGGTAATTCAGTGTCTGCTAGTTGTTATAGCTCTCGCCTGTGTACCATGTATGCTTATAATAAAGACCCTTGTAATGCGCAGGCAATACCTCTGGAGAAGACACCTGGTAAGGACCTGTTTGAGACACTCGCACACCGCATTCAAGATTCTTACATACCCAGTTTATTTTTAGATTTTGTTTTTTTATCTTGTAATTTCCATACCCAGAGTGAGACTTTTGTGGGATGTGGAGTGTTTAGATTGTAAACATGAAATACCATTGCTACATCAGTAGGCAAGTTCTTTCACGTAATGTCCACACAGATGTCTTATAAGTTTCATAAGTGTGATTTCCAGGCCTAAAATGCAGTTTATTCCTGTGTTGTCAAAGCTGAATTTTTAGCATCATTACAGTGTCACATTATCATTCAGAAATCATTCTAATATGCTGATTTGCTCACTGCTCAGGAAACATTTCTTCTTCTTATTATTATGAATATTGAAAATAGTGCTGCTTGATATATTTGTGGAAACTGTATTTTTGAGAACTATTTGATGCATATAAAGTTCAAAAGAACATTTATTTGAAATATATATTTTTGTTTCAGTTTAGATCAAATTTCTCCTATCTCATTAAAAGTATTATTATTTTTTTATTGTGCCCTGTTCTAAAGTCTTTCTTCAGCTAAAAAGTGTTTTTGGGTGCAAACTCTACAAAATCTATCATAAATGACTGAATAACTCATGTAAATGTAATGAGAAAATCATGTAAATTCATTGGTCAGCTAGCGTGGGAACCCTGATAACCGATATGCTAGATTATTATATAATGGCTCAGCTACAGTATGACGTAGTTTGACTTTTGCTGTAGGGAACACAAAACTTTGGGGGAATCCGTGTGGGTAACGGCCCCACAGACGATGAAGCTGAGATCATCCAACATGACCAGCTTTCCCAAAACTTAGACGAAGAACCTGAGGTAAGGGAAGATTCTCTTTTTTCGATTGTTTGTCTGTCTCTCTCTCAACTAAGCTATAGAATAACATAGAAATAATACTTTTTGTCATACTAATTAAATAGATTACCCATGCTTGTGTCCTTTTTATTTTACCAAGATGCTTTGATGTAGCATTAGTTTGTGAAGTCTAACAATAGTCTTTCAATAGCCAGAGAATGACTCTTGTTTGCCGACCCAAGAGCATATTTATTTGGATTATTGTTTTTGGGTAGGGTTTTTCTGTCCGACACTCTGTGTGATGACACCTTTTAAATCTGAGAATAGCTTGAAATTTTATTGTAACCTAATTAAGTCTATGTTCTTCATAATAGTCTATGTGCAACTTGTTACCACCCACACGGTGACAATCGACACCAGGGTACCAAAAACTGCTGCAGTTGGCAGTGGGCATTCCTTTCTGTGACTCACTGGATCTGTGATCTGCATACCAGTGCTGGTCTAAACTGGGTCTTCCACTTTTAAAAGCACTATCTATCCCCCCAACCACTGTATCCCAGGGAAACCAGTCTCAAAACAATAAACAAACCCGCACCCGACTAATTGAGCTTCTCTTCTATGAGAATAAAATGGAGGAAGAAACAGTAAACTGTTAATACAATTACCTGCTTTATTTTAAGGTTTGAGATGCAGTCATTTCACTACATTAGTGCCAATTATCTTCCTCTTTCCGCTCCAAACAGGCCTGTCAGTATAACGCAGTCAGCCATAAAGTCAAGTTACTGGAGACTGAAGTCAGATCTCCAGGATTGTTTATCTCTCATTTTGGTGTGTACAGTGACCCTGCAAAAGTATTTGGTTACTGAAGCCGCACTTAAAAATGAATGAATTTAGTGGTATCTGCTACCTAATGACGCTAGACCTTTTCTCGTAAACAGCTTAAATTTCCCAGCTATTTTGCAATTACTTACTGTATCAATATGATTTTTAGAGGATGTATGAATTCATCACAAATGAATTCCTCCCTCAAATTCACAAAGATGTCCTAGTTGAGTGTACTACAACACATTATGTTCCAATTTTGACTAACAGATAATGTCCAGACAATTGTCTTATTTATGAAATCAACTCTTAATTTATAATTTCAAACCTAAGTATTTTTTTCTCTGAAATGTGTACTTTTAAGTGTGCGGTGCTTCTTTAAAATAAATGCCAATTGGTTTGACTTATTGTATTTAAGGCATTCATGCATTTGTATTAGTGTGGCTTAAGTGTCTGAATACTTTTTGGGGCCACTGTATTTTGCTCTGACGGAAAATAAATGTGTCTGTCATTAGATCTTTGCATTTTCTGTGAACTTAACAGTTTTTCCCCCACTGTCTCTTCATCAGATTCTAACTCTGTCATTAACCCTATTTTAACCCTGTGTGTCTGTCTGTGCATGTCTCTGATTATATTTCAAGCAGTCAGAGGAAGAAGTGGTAAGAGCAGACAGCCTTCTCGACTCTCTTTACATTTGTGTACACGTGTGTGTGTGTGTGTGTGTGTGTGCGCGCGCGTGCGTGCGTTTGTGGGCGCCACCACCCATATAATCCTCTTGCTCTGCGGCTTGTGTGTATCCCTGCAGGTTTCAGTGTTGGTAGTCTCCTGTTTTTGGTGTTCGGTTCTTTTCCAGCACAACTAGATAGATTCTTTTCTAGACGTCCATTTTCCTTAGTTTCAGCCGCCATTATTACATGGGAACGATCTGGTGAGCCGTGATTCTGACTTAAATCCCTCCAAATTATGCTGATGATCTGAAAGGTCCTGCGCTGTGATTCTGTTCTTATGCCCGTGAGATCCAGGGCTGTTAATCATGCTGTGATTGAGCTGAAAGTGGGATTAGATTCATGCGTTTTCATCTGTCTGAAAAGCTCTTATTGCTCTCTTTCTCTCTCTTTAGTTTAATTTTG
The DNA here is from genome assembly GCF_051911475.1 of Siphateles boraxobius. NCBI lineage: Eukaryota > Metazoa > Chordata > Actinopteri > Cypriniformes > Leuciscidae > Siphateles > Siphateles boraxobius. The sequence continues at coordinate 13,752,196 of NW_027509193.1, forward strand.
CAGATGAAGCAGTGCATCAGGCCATTCACACAATAGAATACTGCCTAGGCTGCATCTCAAACACTGCCTCTTATCTACGACTTTGGGCGTTGAGTCTGGCCCATGCACGTAAGTAAAGCACACACACACGCATGCACATTTATTGTATTCAATACAAACTGAAACATGGTCATATCTGGGCCTGAGAAATAAATAGAAATTTCTGCAGTGAATATAAGATGTTTTGTTTTTCCCCTGCTCTACTTTATTAACTTAGTCGTAGGCAAACACTTTGGTTATGTAAGCCCCTGTAAAAGAAGAAAACTCCTTCCAATTATGAATTCATTCATAAAATCCCATTCCAACAAGTAATGAATGGGAACCTTCTACAAATTTACTTGCATGCTTTTCCTCTCAATATGCAATGTGGAGAAATAATGTAATTGTTTACAAGGTTTTTCTTAAAATGTGTTTCTTTTTTCTTACAGAGCTCTCTGAGGTCTTGTGGTCAATGGTGATGCACATGGGCCTCGCTTCTAGGAATTTTGGTGGATTCTTTGCCCTGTCAATCATCTTTGCCTTCTTTGCTACATTGACAGTGTTTATTCTGTTGATCATGGAAGGCCTGTCTGCCTTCCTTCATGCTCTTAGATTGCACTGGTAAGCACACACACACACACACACACACACACACACACACACACACACACACACACACACACACACACACACACACTATGCCTGACTTTACAAATTACAGTTAAACCTTTTTAAGAGCAGATGACTCTTTGTTGCACCCTATCAATAGCTACATGCACACTGCAGAAATAAATACTGTGGTATTGATCATTTTGAGTGCTTGGTCTTATTCTGTACACACAAAGTTTAATTATTTGCATGTGTGAGAACTGCATTCTACAACCAAATTCACTCCCTGAAAAGTTGCCAACCAAATTTTTATTAAGTCCATGTTTTAAAACCAAACTGAATAAGTAATTGTAAATGCCACTCTCTTTTGGTCACTGACAGCTCAATTGAAATGTGGTGCTAGAAAATAAACACATTTTTTAATTTAATTTCATCCAGAACTGTAACTCACTGACTTTGTTTCCCACTTTATTTCTGTAGGGTGGAGTTTCAGAATAAATTCTACACTGGACAAGGCTTCAAGTTCATGCCTTTCACTTTTGACAGCATTCTGGAGGGCAAGTTTGAAGACTAAACCACACCCACATTCTCTCCCTTCCCCAACTGCCACACCTCTAAACAACAGGAGCCAATCCGATTATGTTTGAGATTTTATGATTTGTGTGAACACTGTGACTTTGTAAGGCTCTACATTTCTCAGGTGTTCTAGATCAGGACATTAATGGAATAAATTTCAAGAAGGTAAGCTAGAAGTATTTAGTAGAAGCTGAGCTGAAAATAATCTGAGCTAGAACCGTATAACATATTCGCAATGATTTCAGTACTCTTAAATACTTGATAATGTAATCAAACTCAAGTGCTGTTAACATACAACACACAGGAGTATGAACAGCTTGTTTTTTGTCGTAAAAGCCTCATAAATGTGTACATACTCTTTAATCAAGACACAATATCATTAAAGTTTCCCTACCAATATAGTACAGGTGGAGATTTTGTCTGATTTCTATATTTTTTTTCCCAGTCTGTTAAATTATTAGTTTTTTTTATGTATCTTTTATCCTTTGTTAAACACATTTCTAAAACAGTTCTCATACAAAGGCACCTAATTTGAAATGCAGCAAAGCAAGCTTCATTGTATGCCATTTTACAATCTTCTGTCATGCAGAGAGGAGGATTTCCTCATTAAGCATTTCAGAATAGTAGTTGCAAATAATCCCCCAGAATAGCCAGATTTATTGCAGATTTTTTCATTCCTTTGCAAACACAAGCAAAGAGTAGTTCTATTTTAGTTGGCCTTGAACTGTGTTGCGGGGGGGGGGGGGGGGTGTATTTTGCTGCTGTCTTTGGACAATTAAAGGCAAATACACATCTAAGCTATGTTAACCGTATGAATCTGTTAGCTGCAGTGCCCGGTTCTGGATTTTTTGATTGTTGTTTATAATTGAGTTTACAACATACACATGCAATGGCTCTTGAAGAAAACATATTTGCTTGCTAGATGTCAGAGGCAGTCCATTTAGTTTTGAAGAAATTGACTGTAGCAAGTAAAAGCAGCCAGTGAAGCTGTGATTGTCTATTTTTTTGTCAATAAAGAAGGACTGGATATGAACTTGAGATTTTGTTTTTCTTTTTTGTATGCGTGTGAGAAAAGATCTGTTGATAAATCATATCTAAATGTGTAATGAAATTAATATAATTATTATTGATATATTATATTATTATATGGCATATTATTATTATATTATTGATATAATATCATTATTGATAATATATAGCATGATTTTTTTTAAGTGTCAGCTGCAGTTTAATCCCAGCTGAGCTGATATTTGGAACAACAGCACAGATACTCTTAATTGTGAAATTGCTTATTTACACTTCAGACTAATTTTGACCAGTTTTTCTCCTTTTTTTCACTGCAAACAAAAATACTTAAACAAAAGCTACAGTGCCAAGCTTTATTTGTAAATGGAGCAACAGTAGTTTCCCTTCTTAAAGCATTCTGTAATTACGCCTACTTGCTAGAGAGGAAAATCGCAAACTTCGAACAGTCAAAAATCAGACAGCTCCGCTTCTAATACACACCTCTTGCATACTCTGGTCTGGAACTTTGCAAATGTGAGCAGAGCGATAAAAACAATAACGTCCAGTGCCATTGAACTAATTATAAACACTCTTGGAACACAAAGTTTAAAACAATTGTGCTACGATTACAAGTGCATCCTATCTACCTCATTTATTGTAATTCCTATGGTGATTCCAATAACACGTAGCTATCTTTGATTCAGGATCAGGTTTACGCATTAATGACTCATAAATCGATTTCAGCTGTTTGTCTCATACCCTTGCATCAATGAGTGAGTAAGTGAGTGGGTGGGTATGTGTATGTGTGTCCCTTGCCAGGTTCTTTTGGGAGGGTGGAGACACCCCTTAAAGGGTCAGTGTGGGTGTGACCTTACAGTAAGTGACCCGGGTTAGGGGGCTGGACTGAAGAGGGAAAGGGAAGCCCTGACGGGCGGGATTCACATCTGTGGTCACACACTCTTCCTTACCACATGTACACTCGCACACACCTTGGAGAAGAGAGTCTGTTTCCACCGACTGGCTGACGTCCCAGAGTAGACTTGAGGGAAAGAGGAAGGGAGGAAAGGTTTGAGGCATTCTAGCAAACCTAGAGAGTAGTACGTAATGGTAGTAGGTAGTACTGGTGTAAGAATTGTTAAATGATTGGTTCAAAGTAGTCAAGAAAAGTTTTGAAGAGTTGCCGAAGGTTGTTGCCTGCAAGTTGGAGTCATTCCGCTCTGATCATTGGGTGTCTACTGTCATTCAAGTCTTTTTTTAGTGCTTTATTTTTACCCTGGGACTGCATTCTTTCACACCAGGCAAGTGTGTGCGTGGTTCTCCTTTCTGTCTGCAAGCAAGCTTGCGTGCGTATTCATCAGTGTATACTTGAAACCTGCCCATGGCCGACACAGACTTCAAACTGGAGCGTGCCATCTTCGCCGAAATCTCTGACGATGATGATGAGGAGGTCGCCTTGGTGCCGGCTTCCACCAAACCTGCCACAACAACCAAAGTGTTCAAATCAAAACGAGACGATGATGATGATGATGACGACGATGGTGACCCAGCGAAGGAGGTGGACCTGGTGTTGGGGCCGGGACTTGATGGAGGTGGCACTGGTGAGTCTGAGAAGTCTGAGGCCCAGGCTACCGGCATGTTGGTCCTGGCACTCCTAGACAAAATCATAGGTGTGGTGGACCAGATCCAGCACACTCAGACAGGTCTCGAGGCCAAGCAGGAAACCATGGAGAAGAACATGAGCAGCATCCAGACAGAGCTGGCCAAGCTGGCAAAGAGTCACGTTGGAACGGCCGGGACAGTCAACAAGCTCCTGGACAAGGTGCGAAAGGTGAACGTCAACGTGAAGAGCGTGCGAACGGACCTGGAGAAGCAAGTGGGACAGATAAAAAAACTAGAGAACAATGAACACGAGCTCCTCAAGAGGAAGAACTTCAAAGTGCTCATCTTCCAGGTGAGTAAGGAGTGCATGACAGAGTGTATGATTGCAGACATGGCATTCCATCTCCTTTCATTTGTCTTAACTAATGGGTACTAATTAGTCTTTTAGCACATACTTGCTTTTCGAAGTGACTTAAAGGAGCCCTTGAGCAACCTGGAGTTATTTGACTTGCTCAACTGCATGGATCCCTTCTTGCAGAGTTTGAACTTAAAGCATTTTTGTTACCATTCTCAACTCTAACCAAAGGGGTACATTCTGATTGTGGAACTGGAACTAATTCTGATTGGTTATAAAAGCTTGAGTCCAGCTTATCTGTGGTCTTTTCCTCACTGTTCTAGTCTAGGTAACCCATTTTTTAGAACAGCTGTAGAAATGGCTTTTTATGACTGATTTAGTTAGAAACTGATTTTTTAAATGTTTTCATTGTTTGACTGCAGTTGTTTTTGCTAGCATGGGCACATTGTTTGTCATAGTAAAAATGGCAGTGCCTTAGACCACTTAGTTCCTTAATCTATATCTTGACCTTAAATTGTTACTTTGGAGTTAGCTTTTTATAACACAATTAAACACTTCAGTTAAGTGTTTTAAGCATGTTCATGTGGTTTTGCTTTGAGTGCATGAGTGTTTTTGAAATCCTCTTTCCCAGGTTTCTTTTGGAGTACACATGGATTCCTTTGCAAGGCTTGGCTTTGAATTCCCCACTCAGTATCATAAAGTGTCAGTTCACTCCTAAGTGAGCCTTCAAAGGTTCCTGTCTCACCTCACAGCAACCTCTGAAAAATGCTGGGTCAGCACATTCCATGAGTACACTGCAAATACTACATGCAAAACTAGCTGAAGTTTGTAGAAATGTATGTAATACAACTCAAAAGAGCACACACACCACACGGCAGAGAGATGTAGTAATAAAGCATGTTTCAGACAGAATCCTGTGTACATTCTTGCAAAGCAGTGGATATACAGTAGTTGTTAGTTCCCTCAGAAATTTGGTAACTTGTTTCCTGCACCAAACCTACTGCGGAGACATCATCCGAGTGGATTTTTTTTGTAATAAATGTAGAATTTATTATGTACACAACGATTTAAAATGTGGGGTCACATCAGTACAATGTATTAATGCTTTTAAAAGAAGTCTCTTATGCTCACTAAGGCTGCATTTATTTGATCATACATTAAAATCGTAATACTTTGAAATATATTACAGTTTAAATAAGTGAAATTTTGATGTATTTTAAAATGTAATTTATTTATGTAAAGCTGAATTTTCAGCATCATTACTCCAGTCTTCGGTGTCAAATGATCCTTCAGAAATCATTCTAATATGATGATTTGATGCTCAGGAAACATATCTTACAGCATTTATTTGACACATAATTTTTACAGTTTTAATGTTACTTTTGATTAATATAATGCATTCTTGCTGAATAAATGTATTAATTTCTTCTTCAATCAAAATGTTTAACAGTCTAACAATAAAGATGTTTATAATATATTTATAGATTATTCACAAATATGATGCTTATAATAGACTGCGATGCTTTCCAGATGATGCACTGCACTCTTTCACAGATGTCTTAGCAACGTACATGTGCTTACTGGAAAAATAGAAAAGGTAATTGTACACTGCCTGCACAAAGAGAAGGCCTATACTCTTTCCTTAATCTCTCTCTCTCTCTCTCTCTCTCTCTCTCTCTCTCTCTCTCTCTCTCTCTCTCTCTCTCTCTCTCTCTCTCTCTCTCTCTCTCTCTCTCTCTCTCTCTCTCTCTCTCTCTCTCTCTCTCTCTCTCTCTCTCTCTCTCTCTCTCTCTCTCTCTCTCTCTCTCTCTCTGGTGTGATATAGTTGGCTGTGGCAGATAGTTGGCAGGTGTTTGAGGGTATAGAATGAAGACATTAACATTTATATTTAGCCTATATCTTCTGCTTAACTGCTGTGTACCCGTCCATAGAATTATAATCCTTCTGTAATTTAAGGTAGATTTGCTGATTTCTGCAGATTTGAGTATAATCATACACCCAAGTCTGATATCTTTCAATACAATATGGTTTACACTCACAACTGAACTTACTACTTCAATAGAACATTAAATAGTTTTCTACATGAACATCTCTGTTTAGTTTACTCATGAGGGGAATTGACTAGGAAGAGCGAGCTTCATTTATTTGAATTCTCTTAGAAACTGATTCACCAAAGGAATTATGCAAATCAGGTAACTGCTCAATTTGCATAATACTAAAATATTATACAAGTAAATCTTTTCAAATTGTAAATAAAGTGCAAGCGAGCTTAAGTGTGTTCAGAGCGTGCTGGATCCGGTATGGACAGAGACTCCCTCTGAGACCCCCATCCCTCTTGAAACTTCCCTTACATTCTAATTATAGTGCAGAATTCAGTAATGTCTGCAAGGATACCATAATGACACTACCGTACCGTCAGAGAGCCTTTGAGTTTTAGAGGGACTATAGGCCCACCGCCGCACATTTGCAACGAGCTTTGTCAGTGATCCGATAAGTCATTTGCTAATATAGGGAGAGTGGGGTGATTTGTGCCGGGGGGGAAGTTGATCCACCCCTTGTTTCTGGAAAACCATAGAAGAAATTGGTCATGTGACCACATCATTTTGAAAAGCCATCCATTTTACATATCCTCCAAAGAAGAGAGACACATGGCATGAGATGTAAGCACATTTTAGCTCTAAAAACTGTTTATTTCCTTTCAAAGTAAAATTTCTGATTAAGGTTTTTTGATTGTAGTGTCTGAACAATTATTGACAAGTTTGAAAACATTTCACACATGTTTTAGGGCTTTAGCAGGCTACACAATGAGTCTATAGAGTTAGCATGATGTTAGCTCTTAACTGCTGGATCATGCTAGTTTTTCAAACTTGTGGGTCTGGGGTGATTTGTGCCAGTGGCACCCCCACTTATAATTATTTTCAACATATTATTAATTTGTAATTGTACATTGTACTCTTACATAACATTTTAGCACTTAAACTATATGTGACATTCTTTTAGACCAAAACTTGGTGGTAGAGGCAGAAGGGAGCAGAAGTTTATATTCCCCTGCAGCATTGAATAGTGGGATGTTAAGTAGTAGGCCAGACCACCTAGACCTACATACTCACAGGGGATTATCTGGAGAAGTGAGGAGATGGGCATGCCTCATCGGTGTTTGACTTAGGCCTACCTCCCATTTGTTTATTTTAGCTAACACTGATTTCAGTTTTGAATTTGCACTATGTTATTAAAGAGAAGTTTTATTAAGTTTTTAAGTGGCCTAAGGCACAATAGGAGGTTTAGAAATTAGCCTAGTCACTTTATTCTTATATGTTACATAATTGACAGACAGCGTTCTATGTATGTCAACAGGCATCTATTGCCAAAGCCTTCATTCACAAATATCATATATTGTGTATTTGAGTTGACTTATTCCAACAGTTTAATAGGTTGACAATATCCAAATAAACCTTAAATTAGTATTTTTGTATTGAAATTGTCTTGCTTTCATATAGCATTACAGTTCATAACATTAAAATGTTCTGTTTTACTTCAGAAATCACTGGCACAATTTACCCCAACGTATTCTCCCAAAGGCACAACTTACCCCGAACCAGGGGCAAGTTGTGCCACGAGACCACTTTTTTCCCAAAAGCTATATTTCTGAAACAATTTATTTCAGACCCAAAGTTATTGTTCTCAGGGATGCACCACATCCTGAAATATATCCTTAAGTTGAAGGCATTACTGTCATGGCTTCACTTTAAAGTCACTTTGAGTAAAAGCTGGCACAACTCACCCCACTTTCCCCCTACCATAAATATATTTTAAATAAAATACATTTAATATTAATTACATTTTACAGTAGTTATTAAATACAATACATTAGCATGATATCAGTCATGGTCGCCTAAATGGTAGGCTATCCTCATAGCAGTGTGATTGACAGTTATAGCCTATATATTTGTGTTCAATGACTCTTTGAAATCCACAGATGTCATTGTGCGCCAGTAAATGTGTTGTTATGGCTTTCAGTCAGTGATCTGACAGCATTGCAGTGAAACAGAAGCGTCTATTTGTGAGTGTAACATGTAGTCAGGATGAGGTTTGGTGTCCAGCACTTGACTCACCGGCGTTACTGCATTTAGCCTCACTAACGAGTCGTTTCCTTCCAGCGCTTCTCTTAGAGGCTCGAGGGGGGGACACTGGTGATGTAACTGCTCTCTAATGTTTTTAACTGAAAGATGGAAGATGACAGTAGTCAGTGAGGTCATTTACTGGTATATTTGTAAAGTGTTCTGTTGGCTTGTGCACCTATTTCCCATCATTTCTCCAGGCAGATGTTAAGAAGATTTACCTGATGGATCACATGCAAAAAACGCTTCCTTCACACTAAAAAATGCTGGGTTGTTTTAACCCAAATGTGGGTCAAATATGGACGAACCTAACAGTTGGGTTAAAATTTTTCATTAAAACATTTAACCCAACGGCTGGGTTTGTCCATATTTGACCCAAATTTGGGTTAAAACAACCCAGCATTTTTTAGAGTGTGTGTATCTTTCATGAGCAAAATCAGAAATGCATATTAGCTGAAAAACACGAGACGTATTCGTTTTTATTCATATTTTATTTCATATAGTGTTAATGTAAATATGCAAATGTTATAAATGCATGCATGCATAAGTAGATAACCTATGCATATTTGTTTACCAGCAGGCAAATGTGCCCTTATACAGTGAAAATAAAATAAATACAAATAAAAATGGTATTATCCATAATTGACATTGAATTTGTAAATCAAATATAATTTAGTATGCGCTCAAATTGCATGAACTCCACAAGTTTAAAATCTGTTGATCATGATTTGAAAATGATTCAAAGAGATCTTGTGTTTTACTGTTACATTTTTTTTACTTATTAATTTATGTATAGTTACACTTATTTAATATATTAATTTTATAATTTTTTGTTACTGGTTTTACTACAATAATATTATTTATTTCTAGGGTAACAAATATATATATTTTCACTGTGATCACAGACAATGGACACTGTAGATCTTTTAAAAGTTTGGGATCAGTATGATTTTTTTTAAAAAATACTACTTTTGATGCATTGAATTAATCAAAGATGTTACAAAAGGTTTCTATTTTAAGTAAATGCTGTTCTTTTGAACTTTCTATCCATCAAATTGTCATGAAAGAAATATTGCAGTTTCCACAAAAATATTAAACAACAAGCTGTTGATAATGTCAACATTGATAATAAAATGTAATGTTTCTTGAGCAGCCAATCATCATATCAGAATGATTACGGAAGGATCATGTGACACTGAAGACTTTGCCATCACAGGAACAAACATTCACTGCCTAGCCAAAAAAAGTTGCCAAATTTAAATAGACAAATGCTAGTCTATGACTTGATCATTATTGCTGTGATTATTATGTTTCTAGCATTTTATATGTTACAACAGTTCTTCTAATCCTAATTAATGAAAGGTGTTGCTTTTCATTTCTTAATTATTCATGTGAAGACACAATATGGCAATATTCGAGGATGACAATGTCAAGATTCATCTAAATCCTATTTACATCCAAACAGCGACTTTTTTTTTTTTGGCCCGGCTCATTTTATATTGATATAATATTTCAAAACATTACAGTTTTTACTGTATTTTGATCAAATAAATACAGCCCTGGTGAGACTTTCAAAAACAGTAAAAATCAGTAAAAATCTTCCTGACCCCAAACATTCGAACAGTAGTGTGTGTGTGTGTGTGTGTGTGTGTGTGTGTGTGTGTGTGTGTGTGTGTGTGTGTGTGTGTGTGTGTGTGTGTGTGTGTGTGTGTGTGTGTGTGTGTGTGTGTGTGTGTGTGTGTGTGGATTTAATTGCACATGAAGTTTCAGTTTCAGTCTTCTCTGATGGAATGTCCACTCAAGCAGCAGGTTACAGGACTGGCATTTATCAGATATCTAATCACAGACCCCTGGGGTCATAAATTACCCCTGTAAAACTGGACTTGTGTGTGTGTGTGTGGTCATTTTAATTGATTTATTCAGAATTGACATTGATATTATTCTCAGAAATGTTGGAAGTCCGTACCAGAATAGTAATTACAGGCACAAGTAGAACTCCATCAATTCTTTTTAGGTTTTTAGGGGGTTGAAAAATACTGCCACTGACCTCTTGGTCGTACCTTAAGCTACGCACCTTGGTCGTACCAGCACCTGATGTAAAGACATTTTCATTGCATTGTTTAAAATGTTATTTCCATTTGCAGCTCTGCACCTGTGGTGAACACATGCACGTCAAAACACACTATTTTTGGAACACACATCAACGGAGTGGTATTAGCTTGCTTGTGCACACAGACAGTGATATTGTGACAGTAGTGTCATTTCTAGTGAAGCTCATTTCCTCTACATTAAACAAAACAAAAAAATCATGCTTTGGTAAATCGTAAAAAAATTCAAAATGATGACTTCCTATGTCGTAATTGTGAATTTTTAAGTGAGAATTTTGGCTTTTTATGGCATAATAATTATGATTTTCAAAAGCATGATCTTATGTGCTGGGCTTCCATTCATTTCTACTGCAGTCTGGTAAGAAAATGTTAAATGCTAAGAGGTGTTTGTTGGTTAGTGGTTTGCTAGGCGGGAGATGATGAGGTGTGGCTGTGACTTATAGGGGTTTGCGTGATCTCCAGCGTTACTGTTGGCCTCTGCTCTATTTTTGCACTGAATTCAGGGTATCATATTTACCCAGACAGCAGTGTGTGTTCAGTGTGAGCGTGTGTGTGTAGGTAGATTGCGTATTGCGTGTTAGTCCAGGCCAGAATGTGATGCTTGATGAATGGTCTGAGGATAAATGAGGCATGAGTTGCCACCCGTGTGTGTGTGTGTGTGTGTGTGTGTGTGTGTGTGTGTGTGTGTGTGTGTGTGTGTGTGTGTGTGTGTGTGTGTGTGTGTGTGTGTGTGTGTGTGTGTGTGTGTGTGTGTGTGTGTGTGTGTGTGTGTTTATTAACCGTCAGAAGAGGTGGTTACTGGTCACTTTTATTTTTTTAACATGTTAGATAATATGTCAAATATGAGATACAGGAAATGATAACTGCATGTGTCACATCGATAGTGTATCACAGGTGTACTCTCCCAGGTCCTGGAATTACATACTTTCATATCGCTTGCATGAGCCGGGCTGCAGATGAAGACGGAGCAACACTTGATACTTTGGCGCTTGAGCCAGACACAGCAGAAATGCACTTCTAAAATCTGAAGATAAGACTCAGCTTCAGTTATAATAAACCTGAATTAGGAATCATTCTATTCCAATTATACTGAATCGTGGTGTCATGGTGGCAGCAAATGCAGTGATTGTAAATACAAGTACAACATTTAATCATGTAAATTGAATGTGTGTGCAAGGATATATGTATTATGAATCTGTACAAACAGGCTGGTAAAGGAGGTTATTAGGTGAAAAGCCTTTACCTCTTTGACATTATGAAGCTGTCAGATACAGAAGCATGAAAACAGCCGCTGGCTCCCATTTCAGCCGGAGTAGTTTAATATAGCCTTCAGCCAGTGAGAGACAGAAACCTAGTGTGTTGTGACTTTTGGATTCATTTGTTAATGCTGTCTTGGCCCCTAGAAAAACAAGTGCATGTGGTGTCCTGACTGACAAAACACAGATCTTGACTCTTATGCAAGAGAGAGAGATGATATTTTTGTAATACCTGTCAGGATGAAACCCATACTAAACTCATGGTTGTTTCACGTTCTCAGTGGGCGTTCTGCTGTACAGCTGCTGTTCTGGATCCAACAGAACTCAACAGCTGCTCAGTGTCTCAACCTTAACATGCCTTTCAACACCACACACATACACGGCTATTATCAACCCCTCACCGGCTGATTTTGTTTAGCTGGATATGTCATGCAAACTACTGCAACAACTGTTTTTGCCGCTGTCTTGGTTACGGTTGTCATGGTGCATTGGTTCACAGATAGCTGTTAATCTGTGTAATTGTTTGCCTATTGTAGGGGGTTAGGATAGGGATCCGTCTATACAGCGTGGGTTGACGTTCTTTTTAGCACAAAGCTTTTGAGCAGGAGTTTCAGGGTATTATTCAGCACCAGACACACTGGCAGCAGTATTAATGTGCTGTTTATGGTTACTGTATTTGTACTGCACTAAATAATTGCAAACAAGGTCCAAAATGAACTTTTTTGCTGCTAATGGTGAGTGATTTGAGAAAATTGACTGGACATACGTATTTCTTACCAGCAATGAAACTGCAAGACAATGGAATTAAATAGCCACTTTCCTTGCATTGTAATGGAAATAGTGCAGTTAGTTCTAGCTTTATCTGTCACAAAATATTATGAAAAAAACAACTTTGGAATTTTGTTGGTCACATATTGTTTTAGTCGTAACTGTCACCCCACTTTCTGAGCATAGACGTGAAAATAAACTATTCAGACGGTTGGTTCAATGGTTGTAATGGTCAAACTATTCAATGGTTGTAATTCATGAATGCTTTACTATACAGACCTAATGATTGCACTAAAATCAAAGCCAATTGTCTTACCAAGTTTTGTTCCAAATTTGAAGTTGATGTCACAAATATTAAAGTTCCTATGAGATTTTGTTTAGGCGCTGTACCAAAAATAGCCACCGGATGACACCCAAAAAATATTCTTTTTATGCGTTCTCCTGTGACAATCTAATACATTTCTGTAACAATATCACTTCTATCACAAAACAGTGGGGAAATACGGAACCTTGAAACTCAGACCTTTCCAACGATATGCGTTTTGCCAAGATTAGAAAAGATTTTGATTATAAAATACAGGAGGAGCCCGCTACGTTTTTCCATAGTAACGCAATGTCCAAAAGATGAATTTTGAGTGTTAAGCTTTTGAATGATACCTAATTGAAATAAAATAAGTGAAAGGGGGAAAAAAGGCAATAAAAAAAGAGCTGCTAGCATCCTGTTAGCGCTTAAACCATGTGTCAAGTTATCGACCAACTGGTAAACATTTTATTTACACACCAACGCCAAATTTTACTTTGTTTGAGGCTTGGTAATTGTTAATTTTGTGCTCAGGTTTTAACTCTGTATATCCACAGACTTAACTATAGACTTAATAACATTTTTATATTTACAATACTTAAAATTGTTATTTTTACAAGAATATGTCTGAAAGTGTACTTTATTGTACACATTAATGTGGTTTTTAGCATCTGACTTGTGCCCTTGGTACAACGAAGATAATATGCAGTATGCACTTTCATAATTCTTTTTGGTAAGAAATCATGTAATGATTTCAATTATTCTGACAATGGTTAGCTGCATAAAGCTGCCTGCTCAGCCAAGAGAGAGAGATGCTGCATTTCATCAACGGCCCTGCCATCTTGGAATGGTAGAACGTATGTTTGAATAGAAATCAATTGAGAAGATGCATCATGCCTTGGTTTCCTGAATTTACTGCTCAGTTCATCATATAATCAATGTTAATAATCTTTTTGTTGGGAACTTTTTTTTTCGGAGTTTCTTTTATGAGAGAAGTCATGACAATTGTCAGTTAATCTCTGCCAACAGTTCCTTTCTGCACTGTAATTATTTTAACATTCACAGTTTAATAAGCTCAGTTTTATGGAATTTAGCTGTTAAAAACATGGTGCTATGAAAATAATCACTGCTGTATAATATACTTATTTAATTTAATTTAAATATATTCGGGTACAGGATCTTGACCTTTCTAATTAGATGGACATGCAGACTATACATCCATTCGGTATTCCCTTTAAAAAAATCTGAATTAATCACCAGCATTTTACTGGAATTTGTTGTGGTCGGGCAAATTGTTATGTTGAAAAAAGGCTTTCCAGTTATGTGATTTCCTACCCAGTGTTTCCATATATTCTCACTTGTTCTCTGTGTGTTGACACTGAGTTTTCTCTGTTGGCTTTAGCTGTTTGGATTGAGCATTGTGTAACATCTCTGGTCCTCTACATTCTGGCTTGTGCTGAAATTTTAGGCTGTTTATCGAACTGAGGTTCACATGAGGACAATTTTCTTTTTGGATAGCAAAAAAACAGAAATGGTTTGTTTTGACATTGCAAAAAGACAAACAGCTAAACTCAGATGAAGTTGTCACCAAAGTCAGGCAAGGCATAAAGTAAAGCTCTCACCTAAGACCGTACAGTTCCTCTTGGATGTTTATTAGGTGTCTCTTATGTCTCTCTCAAACATAGCACAATATAGACTCTGAGTAGCCAGTGAGTCCATCAGTGGATACGGATGCACAGCATCAGTATTTACTTGTTAGGATGCAGGAGGGAATAGTGATGTTTATGGAGTGTATGAATGAGTACTGTTCAGGGAATGATGGAATGAAAATGAGAAGAAAGTCCAGACTAGAATAAGCGCGCACACATCTTCAGCCTTCACAATAAGGAAACACATGCAAGTTTAAGAGGACTTCCATTGGCACAGGCCTAGAGGTTGAAAAACGAACAGATTCAGGTATGATAGAATATTTATTTGGAAATTGTCAGGAGATCCAGAGAGTCCTGTTTTTATGCAACTCTCCTGGATCCATATTGGTTTAGGCTTAAACAAAACACAAAGCATCAATTCTTTTTTAGACCACCAGAGGGTGTGTTATACTTCTAGATACTGCCATTATGTAAAAACTCTTTCAATTAGCATACCATTATATGACAATTTATAATCTGAATGGAGAATAATTACCATGGCAATATGCTTAGCATCTTAGTAGAACACATTCGGTTCACTTTGTTGTGGAATGTTGTTGTTTTTTTGCCCCAAGTAGGCTATTGAAATATATCTTTTCACTTCTTCATGTTTAGTTTTGTTGACCAGTTCAATTATCCACTGACATCCCCATTTAATGATGTTTGGGGTTAAGAAGATATGTTTTCTTGTCCCACTCAAATGTAGATGGCTTTTTGTGTGTGTGTGTGTGTGTGTGTGTGTGTGTGTGTGTGTGTGTGTGTGTGTGTGTGTGTGTGTGTGTGTGTGTGTGTGTGTGTGTGTGTGTGTGTGTGTGTGTGTGTGTGTGTGTGTGTGTGTGTGTGTGTGTGTGTGTGTGTGTGTGTGTGTGTTTGATTTAATTTTTGTATTTATTTGCAAGCAGTTGTTGGAAAATTCTGGGATTCTATTTTGGTGACAAATCCCATGATTGTCTTGGGTTACTTACAGAGTCCTACTTTCGTTGAATGTGCAAGAAAGACTGAATCAGTACTTTTTATTTATTCAGTCCTTTAAAGGACTTTGGTACTTTGCTTCATAGGTGATCTAGTGCTATGTACTACGGTACTACTATGTACTATGGCCTACATGAGTTTAAAACACAGCAGACAAATAAGCCACACAATAACAAAGAGTTGCATTTGTCTTAAATGAATAAATAATAAAAATTAACACTTTTCAGAAAAATACATTTATACATGTTATATACAGACAGGATGGTATCGGTGATGATGGCATTCATTCATATAATAAAAAGATGCTACTAAACAACTATTTAAAAATATACCGTCTTTTTCTTGTTTCTACATTCATTTAGATATTCAAATTCAATATGAACACTGTTACACACCTCAGGTCGTTAGCGACCCTATAGAATTTTTACAAAAAATATATATTTTTTTTTCATGTTGTATTGTTCATAATGAATTGATTTAAGAATACTAAGAAGGTTGATGTCTTACTTTAAAAAACGAACGAGGAGGAGCATAGTGCATGACGTCCCAGGTCACTAAAGACCAGAGGCGTTTAAGGGTTAAAGAAAAAACTGTGATCAATTAGTAGTTTTATATCAATTGACAGCACTCAACCAAGCTAAATTTGTTAAAAAAATAAATAAAAATAAATAAAACATTTTCTCATTTCAAACTAAATTTAACAAAAGTTTAGTTTTGTTTCAAATAATAGAAATATATGTGCATTATGTATATATTATTTTATACATTGTTAAAAATATACATGTATAGGCTAATAACAAAATTGAAACCAACTAAACATTGTAACACATTTGCTTTAAAATGTATGTCTTAATTTACATGCATAAACCACTGCATTTCCAGTGCCCTATAGAGGGAGTTCTGCACTCGTCGTCTGTAGGCTCAGTATTAATGGCCCACAGTTCAAATGAATCTCATTGACATCTCATCCTTGTTGCATAAAAATCAGTTCATTACCTTACTACAAAGCTCCTCCACCCATGTAATCATGATGATTATCAATCCCAGCATTAGACAAGTCATAGCATGTCCTGAATTCCAAATGTTGGTCTAAGAGACAAATGAGGACTGAATGACTCAATGTGAACATGTTAAGAACAGGCTTAGGGGTGACAATATAGAGCTATTATAAGTCTTGAGAAGAATGAAGTCCAACTGGTTGAAGCCTAAATACAATTATTAAGCTGATGATTAGTTTCTCACAAGAAATTCAGTGCTCAAACTTAAATCAGAATAAGGATTGTGTATTGTCAGCCGGATTCATGGATTTAAAATATTGATTTGGGTTTAAATTGTTTCAATAAATAATATAATCCTGTGTCAATACATGCATACAAGGTAATATAGAACTACACTGTATTCTACACTGGTAAAGCAATCGGTCTAACACCAAAACAACAGTAATATAATACTTAATCGTTTTTTTTGCCATTGTTAAAAAGTGTCGCAAAACCCCTGAGCATTTTGGACAGGAACAAATCCTGCTGAGTACACTATTATGAAACATGCATATCTGCAAACAGCTTTTTATATTCAGTACCCTTTAGTTAAACTGAAAGTGAAAATGAGCAGCTCTGTGATTCACTTTATATAAAATGGTGCTTTTTTATGCCCACTTTAATATCAACTGCTTATGTTCAGATCTAGAAGTTCAAGAATATTCTGATTTGCCTCATCTAATATAATCTGAATTCCTTAACTTTTCTCACCTCTTCTCTCAGGACAAAGTGAAACCTGTGAAAGTCTCTAAGAAGCCAGTGGCTGCAGAAGAGGAAGGAGAGCAGGTGCTGAGTGAAGGAGGCGAGGAAGAACACGGCTCTGAAGAGGAGGTGGAGGTCGAGGAGACCATTGAGGAATCTCGCGCTGAGCGCATCAAGCGCAGCGGCCTCCAGAAGATGGACGAGCTGAAGAAGGCCTTCAGCAAGGAGCATATGGAGAAGACCAGGCAGAAGACCAAGGAGAACCTGGAAAAAACCCGACAGAGAACGAAAGAGAACCTGGAGAAGACGCGTCTGAGAACCCGAGAGAACCTTGAGAAGACCAAGAAGAGCCTGAGCAAGAAGATGGATAAGCTGGGAACAAAGATGACCCCTAACACCCAGCGCCGCAATAAGATCCGTAGCTCCAGAGAGAAGATGAAGAAGACACTGACACCCGACCACACTGTCTACGCCCGCTCCAAATCCACCACCTACCGTGTGCCGCCCTTCACCTTCCACGTCAAGAAGGTCCGTGGGGGTGCGACTGAACCCACACCCGAGCCTGAGGAAGAGGAAGAGGAGGAGGAGGAGGTGGAGCAGGATGAGGAGCTCCAGGAGGAGTTTGTGGTGCAGGAAGGAGGCATAGTGTCAAAGGTGGAGGAAGGTGAACTGGTCAGTATTGACAGCCCAGAGATGGAGGCCTTGCTAGAGGCAGCTGATCACTCACGACTGGTGTTCCAGGAGACGGTGAGGCCAAGGGAGAAGGCCGGCCAGTAAGTCCAGTATGTTAAGCCCTGGAAAAAGCTCAACACAGGGGGAAAAAGGGAGTGTGGAGGTCTGGAGATAAATAAGGATGATGGGATGAAGGGAACTGAGATGTGCTTGATGAAGGATTAAAGAGCAAATGAATGGAGTCGCCTGGACCTTTTGCTGAACATTTGGTTTGCTTTATTTCTTAGTATCTCCTCATCCCAAAGGTTGCTTATATTTTATTATTATTATTATTATTATTATTATTATTTTGTTTTCATTAATTGACAGTTTTTCAAATTGACTAATGATCACTTTTTATTGTGTGGAAAAATGTAAAATACTCAAAAAAAGTTAACATAATTTTTAATTTGATCACTAAGGCTGACTGAAATGTACATTTAAAATCTTCAAAACATTTGAATGTTATAGTATTTTCTGAAATGGTGGATGTTAGGAGGTTTGTGCCCCGGAAGAATATTTTCATAAACACTCTCATGGCATTTAGATTAACAGTTAACTTATTAATTTGTTATCAAGGCTACCCGGTTGCAGCCAATTATGTTTATATTGAAGTGCCTATATTTAATGTACACCCTGTGTTCTTTATCACGTGATGTGACGGCTGCTGTTCACAGTATCAATTATAAGCAGGCCCTATGCGTCTTGTTGAATGTCTGGGCTTTGTGCTTTAATGCCTTGATTGAACTTTTGGAAGCAATTGGAACGTGAAAACTTTGAGATGCTAGAGAGAATGTTGTCAGATGGAAAGAAAGAAAGTACTGCGAATATAAACTGACGACTAACTTTTTGACTTTTGAAACTGAAGGTTTTATTTATCACTTACATTAAGAACTATGGTGAGTTGTTTTGTGGTCTGGCCACTGACGTTAATGTGATCCAAACTCCAAGGCCCGGTTTCACAGACAGGGCTTAAATTAAGCCAGGATTATGCTTTAGTTCAATTAGGACATTTAAGTAGCTTTTATAAACTTACCTTAGAAAAAAACATTACTGGTGTGCATCTTGAGGCAAAACAATGGCACTGACTATTTTGAGATCCGTCAATGCAAATCAGCTCAAACATGCATTTTAGTCTGGGTCTAGTTTAAGCCTTGTCTGTGGAACCGGGGGCAAATGTTTGAAATGCTTCACTCTCTAATTCAGACCTAATTTAAAAGACTTGTAGTTGCTGACATCTAGAGATGGCATACTTTGATCTTTGATCTAGATGTGTAAATGTCAATAGAAGCTCTTAGAAACCTGTAAAATCAAGCAGAATTTCAGTCGCTGAAAAGTTTGCTTTTGAGTATTCAGTTTTATTTATTCTGAGGTGAAATCATTTGACTGTTTACCTTGTTTGTACATATAACCTTTATCATGCTTAAAGCAAGATTGATTTTTTGTCATTCATATAAAGGTACACACAAATACAGTATTAGGTAAACCTGGGCTTACTCTATGGAAAAGGTTATTGATATATGACCCTGGACCACAAAAACAGTCACAAGTAGCACGGCTATATTTGTGGCAATAGCCAACAATACATTGTATGGGTCAAAATTATCCATTTTTCTTTTATGCCAAAAAATAAATCATTAGGATATTAAGTAAAGATCATGTTCCATGAAGATATTTTGTAAATTTCCTACCGTAAATATATACAACTTTTATTTTTGTGAGTGAATGCAGCACAATCGTGAACATAAATGGACAACTTTTAAGGCGATTTTTCTCAATGTTTAGATTTTTTTGCACCCTAAGATTCCAGATTTTCACATAGTTGTATCTCGGCCAAATATTGTCCTAACAAACCATACATCAATGGAAAGCTTATTTATTTAGCTTTCAGATGGTGTATAAAACTTAATAAATAAAAAAAGACCCATAAGACTGGTTTTGTGGTCCAAGGTCACATATAGGTTAATGGAAAAAAAGTAAACTGATATGATTACTGATATGATCTATCCAAGTAACTGTGTAATTCAGCTCACTGAAGTAAATTGAAATATATCGTATTTCTATTCAATATTTGAATATTCAGATCAGTCTTTGATCTTTCATTGTACTTTAAGTGCCTTCACGTCATATAATCAACCCACATTATCGCATAAATAGTTGAATTTTTACAAACAATACACTGAAAGCTCGGATTTTGTATCATGCTATTTATGATCCAATGTTATGAAAATACACAGCTATTGCAGTGTTCATGGCACATATGGGCAGTAGTTTTCAAGGTGTGATGGTCTGAATGAAGCTACTTATAGGCTCTACTGTTGTCCTTGTGAGATTTGTGGCTGTATAAATGGATTGGGTGTAGGTTGCTTTTAATAAACAAATAAAGTGTCCATCTTTCCACTCTCTTTTTCTTCATTCTCCGTCCCTTCCAAGCTATTTACAGTTATCAGAGAGAGCAGCAACTGCACACTGCATCATTGCTGCGATATTGCTGTGGTGAGCAGTAGTGAAAAGCTGCATTGAAGATGATGGTGGACAAAGGCTATGAAAGGGACTTTGTGGTAAAGCAGACACAGGCTAGGCCTACTGACTGATAGTTCAGTACAGATACTGCACACACAACAAGATCAAGCTGTACCAGCAAGTAATCTGCAGTGTCATGAGAACATTTTTATTCAAATTCGGTGTTAGGGCTTTGAACATATTGAACATAAAGACATGAACATATGTCTATATGAATGTGCAAACATAGGACAGGAACATAGCAAAAGCCAAAATAAAGGCCAATTCACACTGCACCGACAGTCACACAGTACGTCACTTCTCCAACATTCTAATGCCAATTCAGAATGTAACCATTCTAAAATAAACTCCTTTTACATTTCGCCATTCTTAAAAAATACATTCTAAATATCGTTATTCTGTAAGGCTATATGATTCTTTTCTGTAAAACATAATAAAATGCTCTTTGAGGTAAGTTTTAGAATTATACTAAAATGCATTTTACTTGCTTATAAAGTATAAAATCTCAATCATACAACAAAGGGCATGTTGTAATTTTTTCCCTCCGTTTTGATCATGCTGATTATTTAGAGGCCTTAGAAATTTGCATAGCAAATACGATACAGTAGGCTTTATAGCATTAAAATGGTCAAATTAACAGACAATGATCTAGCCTGAATACGACTGCACTGCAGTCAAATTATAATCATTGTCAGCATCAACGCCCCTTAAAGGGATAGTTCACCCAAAAATGACAATTAGCCCATGATTTACTCACCCTAAAGTCATCCTAGGTGTATGTGACATTCTTCTTTCAGACGAATACAATCGGAGATATATAAAAAAAAAGGTCCAGGATCTTCCAAGCTTTATAAAGTCAGTGAATGGCCGTTTCTGTTTTGATGTCCATAAAAGCGCATCTATCCATCATAAAAGTGCTCCACATGACTCCGGGGGGTTAATAAAGGCTTTCTGAAGCAAAGCCATGAGTTTGTGTAAGAAAAATATTCATATTTATCATGTTACAAAGTAAAATTCTAGCTTCCGGTCAAACGGCCATACACAGTCTACTTGCATCTGAAGCGCAACTTGTGATGCCGGAGCGTAGTGCGTCATAGCGTAGCGTAAATATCAGCAGTACGTCGCATTACTCGCATAAGTTACGCTTTACACTTAAGTGGAATCCGTATGTTTGTTTGGTGAGAAGCTATTTTACTTTATAAAGTTTTAAATATGGATATTTGTCTTACACAAACTCATCGCTTCACTTCAGAAAGCCTTTATTAACCAAAATCCCCCCCGGGGCCGTGTGGAGCACGTTTATGATGGAAAGATGCACTTTATGGACTTTAATGGACACAGGGTGTTCATTAAATATAGGCACTTCAATATAAACATAATTGGCTGCAACCGGGTAGCCTTGATATCAAATTAATAAGTTAATAACTGTTAATCTAAATGCCATGAGAGTGTTTATGAAAATATTCTTCCGGGGCACAAACCTCCTAACATCCACCATTTCAGAAAATACTATAAAATTCAAATGTTTTGAAGATTTTAAATGTACATTTCAGTCAGCCTTAGTGATCAAATTAAAAATTATGTTAACTTTTTTTGAGTATTATACATTTTTCCACACAATAAAAAGTGATCATTAGTCAATTTGAAAAACTGACAATTAATGAAAACAAAATAATAATAATAATAATAATAATAATAATAATAATAATAATAATAATAATAATAATAAAACAGAAACAGCAATTCACATTACAAAGCTTGGAAGAGCTAGGGCATTTTTTAATATAACTGATTGTATTCATCTGGAAGAAGAATGTCATATACACTAGGATGACTTGAGGGTGAGTAAATCTCACCCGGGGGGAGACACAAAACAACCAAAAAGATGGCCTTTCAGATGTTTCTTAAGGTCAGTTATGTAATATAATAAAATTTATATATAATGTAATTTAGACCAGATATTAAATAAGTTTATAAGTGAATCCATAATTAAACTCAAAGGTTTTAAAAGCATCCAAATACATTGTTATAAATGAAATGAAGTATGCTAAAAGTAAAAGCTTGTTTTCGGAAGTTAGATGTGCCATGTTTGGACAGAGAAACTGCATAATGCAGTATAGGCTGATTTTTTTTTAGATGTTGCTACACAGGTCTGCCCTGTTTTTGTCTCCTTTTCTCTCTCTTATCCACTCATGTTCTCTCTGCCTCTTCTCTGCCCTTGGTGGTGTCATGTTGGTTGTAGAGGGAATACATTAAATAATCAATGAGAGGAATCTGATTAAGGAGAGTGCTTTTCCAAAAGGGAGGCAGAAGACGGCAGAACAAAATGAAGGCCACTTTGAGCACTACATATACATCACTGAATCAGATAAAATATCACTGAAATGGATAATAGTCTGTTTTGGAGATGTATCATAGATATATCTATTGTAAATTGCAACAAAAAAGTATGCAATATCAATGATGTATGAGATGCATGGATTGGTCACTGCACCACAGTCATATAGCCTGTATACATAAACCACTGCACATCTGTGTTTTCCATCAGAGTCTCGGGGAACAGATGGTTGTGTGTTTGCAGAGAGCAGAACAAACAAGAACAGGAGCTGATGTTTATCTGGATTTTCTCTTTATAATCTGTATGTGAACTTCCTACCAGGACAAACGTGGAGACAAAAATATAGTGAGGCTTGTAGTGTCAGGGAGGATTGTGTGCATGTTTTTCCCCCCTCTTGTATGAATAAAATAAAATTATTGAACATATGGGAAGCGCATATTTTGGTTATTAATCACATGTGTGACTTTCCGAATTACTACACTTAAACATATTAACTGAAGTCAAACATGTAGATTCAAATGCAAATTTACAAAGAAATGAAATGACATTATTTGCATGATTTTCATTATTTCATTATTCCTCTTCCATCATCTTAGTCATCGTCCGCAAAGGTTAACATAATATAACATAACAAAAAATGACTTTGCATTTTCTAAAATAAAACTTGAGGAAGTGCTGTATTCACTGAGCATCAGGCCTGTTTGAAGCAGGACTCTTGAGCCTCTTTAGATCTTTACAGGCTAACAGATCTGTCCAAAAGTGCAGTCCTTGTATTTTGTTAAAGGAATAGTTCATCCAAAAATGACAATTAGCCCATGATTTACTCACCCTTAAGTCATCCTAGATGTACATGACATTCATTATCATAATCATTATTTTGTGAAAGAGTGAAATTTTCCACATTATTCACTGTATATATTCTTATATTCTTAACCCAAGTGATATTTTAATGTGAGAACAAACAGACACTGATAAAGTAAAAGCTTGTACACATCATGAGATCTATATTTCAGTATTAATGTCATGCATGGGATGTGTAATTTCCAGAGTCATATCTTGACAGCAACACATATATGAGTGTTTTTTTTTTTTTGTCAGCACCAGTTTCTTATTGAGACATAACTGAGAGACCAGATGTGATGGAAAATAAAATTGAGCCAATTGGACTTGGACCGCAACTATTGGACTGTAGAAAAAATCCTCTGAAGTTTCCTTGGAAGCCCATGTCCAGATGTCTTATGACCTGGTAACACCCAGTTTTTATACTCCAATAAGGAAATATACCAGGAAGGGCCTATTTAATGAAACAATGCATATCCTATAATGGTACAAACACAATGAACCATATTAGTTTATTTTAAATCAAACACAACTGTTCATATCAACCTGAATTTGAAATAAACAGCAGAGTTGCTCAGTCATGATGTCAATGGTTTACCCAGAAAGTTAATTCAGCGTGGGTTTCCTTAGGGAATTTCAAAAGGGGTTTCTAAAATAGTTTGTGATTTCTGAGTAAAAAAATGACTATGGTTGTTTGTTCTACAATATAAATTATAGACAGTCACAACGGATAAAAATAAAATGACACAAAATAAACTTAAAATAAAAAATAAAATAAAAAATAAACAAAACAAAAAAAATATATTTTATAGAAAAAAATTAAAAAACATAGGCTACACATTCATACATAAATAAAAAATTGCTAGAACCCCATTAGAAATTCCTAAGCTGTAAAAAGCTAATACTATTCCAGGTTGTAGGGCTACAAACGTCTATTTACAAATAGGCCAGTCAAGAACTTTTATTGAAATTTGTTTGCTAAGCCATTGTTTCTGAAATAAACGCCTTTTATTATTCTTTTATTAATATAGTTCCGCTCTGTGATTTGTGTTCACATTTAAACACACTTTGTTATTAAAAAGGGGGTGGAATTGATTAGGGCAGACGTCACGACAGTAGGGTACACTTTTCACATTCACTAAATTAAAAGTTGAGATGACGCAGGCACTGCCAGTAATTCAGATGACTTCCAGGCGCGCTGTTCTGGCAGCGCTCTCTCCCCCCGCCGTGCGGTGCTTCACATCGGCGCGTCACGAGGGAGGACAGAGCTGTCGGAAGAGCCTGTCGAGCCAGGGCAATAAACACAGGCTCTCTCTAGCGCGCAGGCTCTATGACCCGCCTCTTTGCGTCATTCGAGTTCAGGGATTGGACAGAATTCTGATCTCGTTCACGAGAGCGTCAAAGATCTGTCAATCAAAGATAAACTGGAAATGTGCAGCCCGTTTTCACATAGTCCACTTTAGCTTGCGTGTT
The DNA here is from genome assembly GCF_051911475.1 of Siphateles boraxobius. Lineage (NCBI taxonomy): Eukaryota > Metazoa > Chordata > Actinopteri > Cypriniformes > Leuciscidae > Siphateles > Siphateles boraxobius. Next base: position 13,777,193 of record NW_027509193.1, read on the forward strand.
TGTAGTGACGGAAAAGTTGAAAAAATCTTTTTAAAACGACGTATGGTCTCTTAAACGGTCAGTAAAGTCAGTAACGTGTTGACTACACTTATTTCGGCGGGGGACATTTTCTCAGAAACCTTGAGCGACACAGAGAGGGGTAAGTTGCTTTTTAAGGCAGTGAAGTAACGCGTTTTGACGCGATTCTGTGGATGTTTCTCTGTGAAGATGTGTTCTTCAGTTTCTGTGTCAGATTGTGTTCTGCATTGCTGATTTAGCTCAGGCTGTGCTGGTGTATCGATCACAATCTAAACCGCTAGATTCTGAGAACGGGCTATGCGCTCGTGACGGAAATAATGAACACATTGTTTCATATGAGCCGTTACATGAAGCTAGAAGAATGTTACTGTGACTTGACAAGGCAGTAGTAGTTAGGCTACTTGGAGAACTTAGTTTCACAAACACTGCTTAGTATGTTGCCAAGTCCATAACCGAAACGAAGGGTTTAAAGAAACAAAGTTTCTCGTTTGTTTTGTAACCTGATTGATCCCCCACCTTTTTTGCTGTATATCTTCGTTTCCTCATAAATGCAGATTCTGTCTTATAGCATGGCACGTTTTAGATGCCATGTTGTCAGTGGAGCCCACTCGCCTTGATCTCTTCTTCTCAGAGTCAGCCAGCAAAGCTTTATTTGTGTGCTTCTCAGCATTTACAGTAGTGCTAAAGTGTACTTGTAGGACCAAATAGACAATGCTGAAATTCCATTGGACGAGGTAAATTAAGAAATAGATGAAATAAAGTGAGAAGCCAAGTGTAAAATAAACAGGCCTTAATACTAATCAATGCTTTACTGAAATGATTGTCATAATTTGTAGTAGGCTATCATCTGTAGTAGTAGTAGGCCTAGTTAAATTTCAGAATTAGACACTACAGAGAATAAATAGGGTGACGTAAATTAAGATGCATATAAATCGAAAGCGAAAATAAAAGAGACAAGGTTAAACAAAATACACACACATATATATATATATATATATATATATATATATATATATATATATATATAAAAATATATAACGTATTATTGTTATTATTATTGATAGAGTAGCCTAGAAAACGTCTCTCGATTTCATTTCTCATTATTCTAGCAGTCAGGGGATTAGACCAAATAAAAACAGCTTTTTATCCGGTTCTGGTAGCTTTAATGCTTTAGTATTTCTTCTTTCTATCAGTTGCACTGGTTGGAAGGTTATAATCTTTTCTCACGCGCTGTCTCCGGGGGATTCCCCACCTCTGCGCCATGACGTCACCGCTTCCAGTATATGGCCGAGGGAATCCTCGCGTGCGATGCCATTGTCCATTTTTCTAGTTGGTCACCGCATTTTCGCTTCTGACTTAATTGTTTTTTTTTTTTTACAGAATTTAGCTTTTATTCGCCAAATCAGACCAGTTTCACAAACGAGTACTATGACCGATAAACACGTTAGAAATGATTGATTGCGAGATTTGTTATATATATTAGGCCTATGTTATATATATATATATATATATATGTAAATTATTTTACTTATTATTTTTATATAGGTTCCCTGAAAATGATATATATATATACATATATATATATATATGTAGATTATTTTACTTATTATTTTTATATAGGTTCCCTGAAAATGATATATATATATATATATATATATATATATATATATATATATATATATATATATATATATATATAAATTATTTTACTTATTCTTTTTATATAGGTTATTAACTTAGTATATTACAGTACTCGTGAATGGTTTGGATACAACTTCTTATTTTTTATTATTTCTATGTTCTACAGTTAAAAAGTAACAGTAAAGGCACCACATTTCTAATTATAAATTATTATATAAATATAGTATATATATATTATATATAGTATTATATAAATTAAATTATGGGAATATAGTGACCAAAAATGTAAATCTAATCAAAACTTTATATATTTTAGCTTTTCCAAAGTATGTGCACACACTTTATATTCCCTGAAAATGATAGTTCACCCAAAGATAGAAGATATTTTCAAAAGATAATATTTTGTAGAATGTTGGTAACCAAACAGTTGATGGACCCCATTTATTTCCATTGTATTTCCCCCCCCATCAACTGTTTGGTTACCCATATTCTTCAAAATATCTTATTTTGTGTTCAACAGAAGAAAGAAACTCATACAGGTTTGTAACAGCTTGAAGGTGAGTAAATGATGACAGAATATTCATTTTTGGGTGAACTATTTGGGTATACATTTTCCATGTGTGAAGCGCACCTGATGACTGCTTTCTCTGTACTATCTGACCCAAAAAATTACAAGGTGTTCTTAATTTTATAAAGGTCACAAGAAACATGAATATTCAGTCATATGTGTCAGACAACTTTTGATTGGTTCTTAAAAGTATTACCGTCTGGTAATATGATGGTATCATGTGGTATCACATCACTTCCTCTCTACAAGGGTTGGAGTTTAATGATTTAATTGCAATAATTAGTGCTACATACCTTTATCCTTTGTTTCTTTAGTTGCAATTAATATTGCATAATTGCAATAATTAGTGCTACATACCTTTATCCTTTGCTTCTTTAGCCATGTGTAACTTCCTCTTTTGTTTAAAAAGTTTAATAGCAGGTAACAACACATTGACATTCCCAGAATTGACACCTCGCCATTGATGTTTATTGAAATAACCATGTTTCTTATTCGTTTACCTTATCAGTTATGTACATTAGGGTTTTATGTAACATCTTATGTTGATAAAGTAATGTTTTTATTGCATTATTTTAGTGTCATATCATCATGTGTATTATGTTGTTTTGTGTTTGTGTGCTGCACCTTCTATATGCTAGTACTTACTGCAGCTTGTGGAAAAGCTACTTGTGATGAACTTGGTAACTTGGAACTTGGATCTTTATCTCTTGTGTTTGTCAGCATTATAAAGGGAAAAATAATCAGATTTTAGTCATTTTAATTGAAATTTTAGTAAATAAAAAGTTATATTCACCGTTAAGGTAATGTATACAGCTGATGAAACATGCAGGTCTTTTTAACTGTAAATTTTAGGTCAATATGTTATATTTCTGTTATAATAATCCTAAATTATCATAATGTGAGTGTACAAGTCTGTGTCAGTTCTAATAAGTCAAGATGAGTAGATATCATCATCACCCTTGCTTTGTCAGGCATCTCGTCTTCTCGTGTCTCTAATCCGCTTCAGAGAAGGGCGTTGAGTTCATATTCCAGGGACTCAGACCACAATAATAAACAACTTGTATGCACATCTTGTTTTTTTCTGGGTCCCTAATGACTCACACCATTATCACTGAGTGATCTGATCTAATGAAGGCCATTTTTGTACCTTTTGCTGGTAGTGGAATGTCATATTATTTAGTTATACTATTTTGTATAGCTTTAGCTAAATAAATTAAGCATTTTTTTACTTTATTTTTTATTTATTTCTTATTTGCACCCACATACCCCAAAACAAGTTCTGCATCTGCTCTTTGCCATAGTGCTTCCAGCATCTGTATTAGGCTATTTGGTCATACTGTATGTATCGGGGTGATGTGAGGATTTGATCCTGATCCATTAGCATAACATATCTTCCAGGCATTATTGTATTCCTAGTCTTCCAGTAGGAAAGATGAAAGGGAAACTTAATTTCATTGGCATCACATTTGTTGTCACATTAGCAAAAATCAGCGTGACAGACTCTAAACTAACTCTGGGGAAACTGTGGTTGAAGACAAACCTTCACAGTTGAAAATATGTGGGTGGGGAGGTTATTGATTCATAGCAGTTATTGTTGGAACCATTGAGAGGTCTGTCAGGCACAGCAGTTGTTTGTTCAACCTTTGAAGCTTATTCCATCAAGAAGGAAATGGTCCTTAAGAAAAACATGGAAGTCAGCCATACTTGCTTTAATAACCCTCCAGATTGACTCCATATATCTTAATTTGCATATGCCACCTTTTGTTTGTTGGCAAATTTATATTAGGCTTGTGTTTCTAATGGTACTCTTAATTTTGTGTTGCACTGGTCAATATGATAGAATTGTAGAAATGTACTATTTGCAGTCAATCATGATTCATTTAACACTCAAAAGTGTCCTATAATTAGGGTGTTAATTATAGATTCTTTAATAAAATAACGTGTGAAACTTTTTAATGCAGAAAGCTTTCTGAGTGCAACTATAGATGTGTAAATGTGAGAGTGTCTCTCTTAATGTGATGGATGTTCTCTCAGTCCGTTAATTAGCATAGGGGTGTTATTATTGATAGGAATATGTTAATAAGCTGAGAAGTTTCAACCATTCCAACTGGTCAGCACTCAGCAGCATGTCAACCTGGCTGTTCAGCTGCCCTCATTAACTTTTATAGCTTTGGTTGGTTTGTGCCAAATAAACAGAATTGTGTCTGCTACAAGAAGACCAAGTGCAAGTTATTTCCAGTTTGTCAGTGTTTCTTTGTTTTACATATACTAAATATACACAGAGGATTTTTTTGCACCGATGCCAAACTGTTGGGTTTTCAGGTTTTAATATTTCCAAAGGCTATCATTGTTAAAAACGATACAATTAATATTTATTAGAATTTTGTAAAGGAAAACTTGTACTGCAGACAATATCTTTGAGAGAGATTTGAGACTTTCTCAGTTGAGTTCTGTCATTTCTATGAATTTCCTCCTCCTCCTCTTTTTTTTTTGTTCTTTTAGTTGGATCTAACTGACCTTTTTTGTGATGTTTAAGAACAGTCAGATCTTTTTTTGTGCAAACTCTTGATTTAAAGAGGCTCATAGGCCTGTGTTAAAATGCCTTACTGCAAAAGTGGCCATTATCATTTTGACTTGATGTAAGATGAAAGTCAGAATATGATGACATGTTTTTGCCACCTCAAAAGTGTGTGATGCATACTTCCTTCTCATTGTGATAATTATAATTCAGGCTCCATGTTTCAGTTGCTATGGCACAGGTTTGCAGTCTTACACTTATGTGAAACCCCTGTTAGTTTCATTGAAATGTAGGCAGCAGCTGTCAGCTTTTCCTGATATTACTTATTTATGTCTTGAGCTTGCTTTTAACCAGACTGTCTGGAGACCCGATTGACTCATGCTTAAGAGACTCAAAGGTTGTGTTCATACTACGGATTCTCCGATCAGGATTCTTGCAGCCGATACCGATTGCCGATTTCTTGTCATGGTGATTTCTTGCCGATTTCTTGTCATCGGCTGATCCCGATAAGACAAAGATAAATACAAACAAAATGGAGCAGTCTGATGCAGCCCACAAGGTTTAATTAAATATTGTCCGATAGTAAAATTTGGAGGACAAAATAAACATTTAATCACCGAAAATAGAGAAGTCTGATGTAACTTAAACCTTGTCCTATAACAAATCTGAGCAGATTTTAACACAATTTAAAAAACCGAACAAAAAGCCGAACACAATTAATTAAAAATAAATAAATAAATAATTTAAACTCCTAAAAGAACAAATTGGAGTAGTTTGTTGCTACTCATTAGAAGGGATAGGCATTTCAAGCAAAAAATAATATTCGAAGATCTGGGTAGGCTATTATTCGATTATTATTCGAAAATCGCACCCCTCCCCCGTATGCACGCACACATGCATGTATAGGCCTAGGCCACACACATGAGAAAAGCAGAGTGGTATGACGTTTAAATATAACTTAAAAACATAAATGTGCGTTTCATATTTATGTTTTCTATAATATAATGTTCTTTTTTTAATTTCATCTATGTTGATTATATGACAAAGGAACCGCATGAGATGGGTAAGTTATTTGGAGTGGGTCAGACATTATTTTGACCACTTAATCAAGTTTTGTTTTGTAGAAAGTCATTCTTTAAAATGAATTTAGTTTTGTAAAAATTTTATCTTAATTTCAATCAATGTTTCATCAACCAATTGCCTGGATTTAATAAATAAGAAGCGAAATATAGCAGACAATATAATAGGATACGGAGGCGCCCGCTCAGCGTATAAGATACTTGCCTCACAGACCTGAGAGCGTATAGAAAGCTTGAAATGTCTACTTAAAAAAAAAAAAATTATTCAAATCGATAAGAAATGGGGTACTCTCTCTGCTTATGTAGGCTAATCCGTATGAAGTGTGCATTTCTCTCTATAGGCGCGTTCACTACATGCGAAGATGGCGTCAACATCGCCAACTGTATCTTTGCAGCCAGAAAACGCTAGTTTATTAATAAACAATTAAAATGTATCATGCTGCATAATCATTACTTTTGCCGGTTCTTTGTGGCAAGCTTTATGCATGCGCTTCATATGCAGAACATAGGCAATACATTATGATGACGCTCATTATGGTTTAGTATTTTCTCCCATATATATTTATGTAATTAAATTAATCTAAATATGCGATTAGACTAATGGCTTAAATTAACTACTACTAGTCGACTAGAAAAAAAACTTTAGTCGTGCACGGGCAGCCCTACTTATTTCACATATTTCCAAACCAGCATGTCACTGCGGGCGTTCTGAGCGAGCAGCGCTGTGTGGACTGAGCGAGCGAAGCATAGGCAACTCTTCAGAAAGGCGATGTCTCTGGAGGACAATTCTCCTCCACGTGAGATTCCTTTGAAACATACACGGCAAATAGCTCATTTATTTCATTGTTTCTCGACACATCATAGTAATTCCACACCGGATGACATGACTGCCAAATCATTTAAGTCCCCACGCATCATGTTGGCCTACTTCCTTACGTTTCGACGTCATCAAATTGTGATCGGTTTGTGAGATCGGCCAAGTTTAGTTGAGTACCGATCGAGTCATAAAATTTGATTATCGGCCGAAGCCGATCGATCGGAGCATCCCTAGTTCATACTGCAGCAGATAAACTTTTTTTTAAACCTAATGTCTATGCAGTGCCAAGTCAGGCACAGGTCACATCCTGGATGGTGAAATATGACTAATTAGGTAGATGTTAGATTCCATCAGCTGTTTTACAAACTAACTAAAAAAGATTACATTTGTTTTGTTACTAATTGGTTATTTATTTTGGGATAATTTAAAGATTTGGACCATATTGCAAATAGTCCAAATGACTGACCACATAATTGCAGGCTTAAGTTTCATACTGCTTTCATTTTTCAGATTACTTACATATACCATGCACAGTTGTAATGAACCAGGAACTTTCTACAGATTTCCTTATGATTTTAGTTTATGATTTCTTCATACTTTGACATATTATATGTCTTTCATCATGTTTATGATCCTGGGATCCATTCCAACTTAGCCAGTAAACATGATCCTGTTTCCAACAGAAGTGATAAACAACTGCAAGGATGGTCTGAATGAGAGTGTTTTGGGCCAGTTGACTGAACAATCACTTTCATTGATCTGGTACAACCTTTTTTTCTATGCCTTGCAAACTTAAAAACGTTTGGTTTTCTGTTTTGTATTCTACAATGCTGTTGCAAATTCTGCTGATTTGGCACCAAGATAATGTTATCTAACTGGCTAACAGACAAGATTTTGTCGAAATTGCAAAAAGACTCGATCGTGATGTATATTTAGCCAAGATAAATTACATTGCCAAAAATAAACAATGATCATTTTTATTCTGGTGGAGCCAGTAAACTTGTTGGCAGGGCAACGTTTAAATTAAATGCAATAAACTTAACGCAGTACAGCAGCTTTTATATAGATGTCGCAAAGTTCCAACTTCAGTAGATTTCATGACTATGGATATTTGCTAAAATGCTGTGTGTTCAAACCTTGTAAGGGGTGCTACAGTATATTCTAATGAGGAAGGCACCTAAACTTAGGTTAAGCCCAAAGTATACTGTTTGTTAAAGGAGATCTATTATGCTCCTTTTTACAAGATCCCGGTGTCTCCAGAATGTGTTTCAGCTCAAAATACCCTACAGATTATTTATTATAGCATGCCCTAAATGCCCCTATATAGTGCATCAGATTAGTAAAAAAATCGTTCTCTCTGGTATACAAGGATGAAATTTGGCACAGATACTCTCTAAGGGCCACTATTTTGGAAAAAGGCATTTGCCAAAATTCAATATTGCTGCCATTTTTCAAGATGGCCGCCATTGCTATTCAATGCTTATTATATCAATTATTCAAACAGTGATCCAAGCAGAACATTTGATACAAATACTCTCTAAAGGACATGTTCATGGAAAAATATGCTTGTTCCTCAAAAATTCTAGATGGCTGCCATTTTTAAAGATGGCCACCGTTCCTGTCGAATATTAATTATTTCAATTGTTCAAATGGTGATGCAAGCATAAAATTCAGCAGAAATAAGGTATGTGCCACTTTTGGAAAAAGGTATGTGCCACTCAAAAATTATGGTGCCATCATCAGGATGGTGACCATTTTCAAAATGGCCACCATTTCTGTCAAATTGTCATAATGTCTGCTTTGTCTGCCTCCTCTTCTTTGACCTGTCCGGCTTAGTTAAACTTGCCAGGGATATAAATTCCCTGCCGGCATAGCTCTCAGGTTCATTGGAGTACACAAGCCTCTCCACCATGGCAAGGTGCATTCCACAGAGAGGAAGGGCCACTGTTAGAAAAAGGAAGTGGCCAGTAAAAATTCAGGATGGAAACCATTTTTGAAGATGGCTGCCATTCCTCTCCTATGTTCATTGCCACGGTTTCCAAAAATTGATGTAAGGATTCAAGAGAAATGTTGAATTTTTTGGGTGGCCAACGTCTTTTTTACAAAAAGTGACCCTTAAAGAGTATCTTTGCCACATTTCATGCTTGTATAACAATTTGAACGATTCTCTTGAAATATGCTATTAATCTGCTGCACTAATATGGGTGGGAGCAAAAACATGCTGTTGGTAACCAACATCACTCGTGTTACTGAAATGTGTTGATGTGCTGGCCTTTGCAAATAAACATTCCACTCTTAGTTCAAGTCTCTTATCAATACAGGAAACATACAGAGTTTAAAAAGTCCATCACCTGACTGTATTGCACATAATAAATGTACATTTATGAATTTTTTAGCATTTTTTGGTTCAAAGTAACAACAGATCTGGGTCTCTGTCACCCCTTTTCCACCAAAAAAGAACTGGTTCGGAACTGGTGCTGGTTCAAAGTTGGTTCGGAGTTGGTTCAACTTGCGAACCTTCTCAGAACCGGTTTGTTTTTCCACTGACTAGAGCGCCCAGCGAACGACGTCGTTACGTCACTGTGTACGTCGCTATACGTCTTAGCTAGAAACGCTTGCAGGTACAACATTACTTTGGGATTATCTCTAACTCGTGTACCAAGAAGGCTTTAAAAACAATTGAAATATGTAAGTCTTTTAATATTTTCCGTTGATATGTAATCTTTTCTGATTGGTTATGTACCCCTGTCTTGTGTCTTTTTTTTTTCTTTCCGTTTATTTGTTCTATATTGTGATTGTTTTGTTCTTTGCTTACATAATGTTTAAAAAAAAAAAAAACTAGAAACGCTTGCGCCAACTTCAAGCATAACAATTAAAATGGCGGACTACATCGTGTTTCTGCAAATGTTTCTCCTGGCTTTGCGGTCAGAAAAGAGGTTTAGGACACATCTAAACCCGCCCCCAGCCCCCGACGTAACCATGACGTGGTAAAAGAACGGTTCTCTGGTTCTAGTCCAGCAAAGAGTTGGTGCCGCTTTAGAACCAGTTTTCCTGGCCGAGAACCGGTTCTTTGGCTGTCGAAACGCAAAGAACTGGTTCGCGAGTAGGCACCGGCTCCGAACCGGCTCTCAAAATGCTTTGGTGGAAAAGGGGTATGTGAATACAGTCAGAGCCAATGGTAACTAACTACATTAGCTGTACAACGTGTTAACAAGCACATTCAGAAAGGCTGGATATGACGTTGAATCACAAACAGTCGGTACGGATCCATCTTTGAGAAGCAACTTCTGTGCAAATCAAGTGTTGATCTGATCCTCGTTTGCAAAGCTGTCTGGCGTCCAAATTATACAAAATCGCACAAACAAATATGAATTGGAATTACATTTATATTTAAATAGGTCCCCTTTTAATTTCATCACCAGCCTTGAATGCGCATATGCCTCAAATTGTTTTTGAACTGAATGTGTTGTAGGAGGCAGGTAGGAGGTGAGAGACATTGTTAAAGACAGAGATCGAATGACAGCTCGCTCCTTCTTCAACCTCCACGGAAATGGAAAAGAGGCTAAGTTCAAAGCCAGTTCTGGGTCTTTTAATATTGTCTGAATGTTGGCCTCATCTGGTAGTTACATCATTTGATTTCCAAAATGCTATTACGTTATAATAAACAAGTGGCTAATTCATTCAGTATAAAGTCCTGCAGTACTGGCATATATCTGTAGCATCACCCTAGTTCCCTTGACAAAAAAACAATAGGATTTTTCCATTGGCTTTTGGATAATTGCAGAAAATAAGCTCTGTGACCTGACCACCAAAAGTTTATGATTCCTGCTTGTTTTGTTCCTCATGATGTTCTTTACAATTGAACACAACATTTATGTATTTTGAAGCTTAAATACGATCACCAGAATTTAAAAGCTACGTGTTGGCTATAAACTAACTACACCACGATCGCATGACTGGCTTCACTCTCTCTTAATTCTATTAAACCCTGGTGCATTTGGTCTCATGTTATGTCATTGCAAACGTGCATGGCGCATGAAAAAAACAAACAAAAAAACAGATCGCTGGTCAATATATTGTTTTTTTTAAATTCATTTGGTTCTAATATCCACAGCAGATTGACGCAGAAACACTTGCATCTGTAGGCTATGTGCGTCACATGAATGGGGCTTTCTGCTGCTTGCAAACGGACTCTTTTGAGGAGACCACTGATTGTGAGCCATACATTTGCAGCTAGTGATTGCACTCAGTATGCGCGATTGACGCTCACTCTTGCTTGTATCCAAGGTCAATCATCACCACTGTCATCCCTTACATGTGTTTTGTTGAACTAATGACGTTGTCATCAGCTTAAATGTCTACCTCATTTTACTTTCTGAACAAGGGCTCACCCGAGTCTGAGATTCTTTTACATTCACGTGAATCGCGCCTCAGTTCCAGTGCAACCAAACTCAGACCACCTCATTCAGGTAATCTCAGGTTCGGTACCCTGGTGCACTCATGGGTCTACTCTGCATTAAGCCAGGGACACACCAAGCCGACAATCATCTGTTCGGCAATGTCGGGCCGTTTTTAAGCGTCGTCTGACTTGTTTTTTTCGGTGTGTTCCACACCATTGGCTCCAGTCGGACGGCGTTGGGGTGTGTTTTGGTCTGATTCAGCATCGGGCCATCGGTGAGAGAGAGAACTCTGATTGGCTGTTCAGCTTAGTGAATGAGAATAATATCAAAACAGCGTTTCAAGTCTAGATGGCACAGGTGGAAGGCTGTTCTAATTGGAATAAAGAACGTGATCAGCATGATTGATATTCAAAACTAAGCACATGCTGCTTTGTTTATGGTGGGTTTGTGTATCTGCAGCGTCAGTTTCAATTTTTGAATGACGAATATAGGTGAATATATCTGCAGACATGTGATTTATCTACTTTACAAGCAGGCGCAGAACGCGTGTGCTAGCTAGCTGACTGTAGTTTTTTTTCAGTGTGTTCAAGGGCAGCTTTCTTGCCCCAACTGCGAAGCGACAACAGTCGGCTTTCATCACCGCTAGATCTTTGGTGGTTTGGTGTGTGCCTACCTACAGCTTGCACATTACCAATTTTTCATGCAAACCGTGCCCTTGTTTCGTACTAAACTCCCTATATGAAAGCAACCTTAATGTCCCCAGCAACCTCTATAGTCCCATTTAGCCCCTTGATAGCAACCACGTTGTTCGAGAAATGTAAAAGCTTTGGTAAAATCCTATGGGGGTATTACTGATGTATATTATGTTGTAGAAAGCATGAAAACATCTTGAGATTGTGTTCACCACAGAGCTTATTCCATGCGTCTAACCAAAATCCTGCGTCTAAAAAACCTGATGGAACCAGAAATGCTATAGTGGTAACTAGTTTTGGGGTTTTGGCTGATTGAAAAATTTCATCCCTGTAGCACTTAAAAGACTAAACACTAGGGTTGCTCGATTAAGGCAAAAATAATAATCATGATTATTTTGGCCAGTATTGTAATCACAATTAACTTAGTGGCTCATATAACCAAAACTTTATATGAGTAATTTATTTAACGATAGCAATATCAATTTGCTGAAAATGCTATCAGAATATTAGGCTAACTAATGTAATTAAACAGTCAGTAATATAATAAACAATAACAAAAACAATAGAAATAGACACAAATGAAACAAACAGTGCTTTAAGTTTTTCATTCAAGTTTGTAAGTATTTGGCTAACAGCCTTCCACAGATATTTAATAAACAAATGGAAAATAAAACATAACATATCTTCACTATAAGAATTAAACTTGCTACAAAAGTCATTTAGTTAAGAGCAGTGAGAGATTTTCTTTTGATTAACATTGAAACAGATAGCAGCAGGTATATTCGGCCGCTATCACTTAAAGACCTAATGCACAGATCCAATATACTGATGCAAAATTCTATTTTCTTCCAACTGTTTATTCACTAAGGACATAAATGACTGGGTTTACGTGAATTATCAAGCTCGGCATTTTGACATATGTTTGTGTAGGGCTGGGTAGCGAGTTCGATACTTTTTAGGTACCGACCGAATTGCCTCGATACTACCGAGTATCGAAACATGTCTTGTTTTTCGGTACCAAATTTCAGTACCTAAGTGGTTAACCTCGTCAACGTCAGTGAAACAATAAGCATGCAGCATGATTGGCTGTGGCGGAAAAACACTAGTTTACGCGGTTGCCCAGAGACGTGAGAGAGAGAGAGAGAGAGACAGAGAGAGAGAGACAGAGAGAGAGAGACAGAGAGAGAGAGAGACAGAGAGAGAGAGAGACAGAGAGAGAGAGAGACAGAGAGAGAGAGAGACAGAGAGAGAGAGACAGAGACAGAGACAGAGACAGAGACAGAGACAGAGAGAATGTAAATTATCAAAAGTGTACCTACCCAAGTACCAGACTCAATGCAATATTTTCGACAAGATAACTGCCAAGACCGGCAACAAGGTAAATCTGATAAGGCACTTAAAAGCGCATAGAATACACATGAGAGTAGAAAGTTTATCCGTCTTTGACTGCAAGAACTGCAAGCGCGTCACAAATGAACCGAGCTCAGCGTATAGGATACTTGCCTCACAGACATGAGAAATAGGCCTATAGATGGTCAAAATATGTCTACTTTTAAACGAAACAATTAGAAATAAATATTTTATTATGTAATCTGTGTAGGCGCGTGTCCGCGCGTTTACTACTGCAGGAATGACGAGTCAGCATCGCCATATTCATTTTTGCAGCCAAGACACTCAGTAAACACTTGTTTATTAATAAACAATTCAAATATCTCCTTGCTATTGTTTCCCGACATATCCATAATCATTATGCTACTTTTCCCAGTGCTTTGCGGCAAGCTTTGTGTGCTGAGCGCGAGGCATATATCTCGCACTCCAGTAGCCTATATTTAATTCAATTCACATTTATTTGTATAGCATTTTTCACAATACATATCGTTTCAAAGCAGATTTACAGAAAATACATGTCTAAATTATAATTTAGAATGATCCATTTCAGATGCATTTCAATTAATCTTCATTCAGTTTCATTGTTAAACAATGCATTAAGTTAAGGCAGAATTGATGAGCTCATTGAAGTAAAGAATACATGTTATTAAATGATTAGGAAACATAGAAAATTTTAGCATTGGTGCTTTTTACAGACTGAAAATATGAGTGTAAAAAAGTCAACAAACAGAAAAAAAATAAAATATTTAGGTAATGTTACATTGTTAAAATTGGTATCGAAAAAGGTATCGTTCAGGAACCGGTATCGAAGTCAAGGTATCGGTATCAAAAATTTTGTCAATATACCCAGCCCTATGTTTGTGTGTATGTGCGCCCCAGAAGCTCGGAAGTTAATTTTGCTCCGTGTTCCGCTCCGTTATAGAGGGCGCACAGAAAACAGCCTGAGGAACAGCGCGAGTTCCCTTTTGTGCTTTTAATAACTCTTTTGAAATCAAGCACGTCCCATTTTACTAAACGTTACATGAGTTTACTGATTTGCACGTTAAGTTTGGAATTTTAAGAAGGAGCCAAAGTGCACTGCTGATAAAGGAAAGAAACGGAATGGGAAACAATAGTCGTTTTATCTGGATTGTTGTACTTATTGTTGTACTTATGGATTGTTGTCGTAATGGTTGAAAGCCAAAATCAAAATCGAAACTCAATTTCGCTTAATCGCACAGCCCTACTAAATACTCACAAAATCTGCACGTGTAGCCAAATTTGCCAGTAAGGTCGACCAGGAAGTTTTTTGACACAACAGGAAGTTGTTTTCTATAGATATGAAAATTCACTTGAATACAACTTTACACCTCAAGAAGACCCCAGGCTTTTGATCTCCACAGTTGGACTTTAGTGTACCTTTTGTGGTTTCAGGTTGTTTGCATACACTCTCGTTTATGGTAACTCATTTGAGAGCTGAAATATAAACTTCCTCCAAACTTTACTGCTCCCATTTCTGAGCCTATTCTTCTCCTTCAGCTCTCCGCCGGGGCTGCTGGATCCGTCTGACAAAACTTTTTACAACCTCAAACGCTTGCTAATCTTCAGCTCACTGTGACTCATCCTCTGTGTCTATGACATTTTCTTTTTGCACTTTGAGCCACAAAACCAACATCATTGAAGCTCACTCTAGCTCTGAGAAAAGCATCTAGTTACTCAGCACATCAAGGAAGGAAGGCTGACCAAAATTGAGCACCATGGTATTGTTTTGAGCCTCTCCCAGGTTGCGCAAGTAATCAGCTGACATTTAGGTTGCAGTGTGAGAGCTGATGCAGGAAGTAAGAGCATTGTGAATGTGCACTTATCTTAAGTCTTCTGACTGCTATGTGTTTTTCAGGAGATGATTTGGGTCATCATCATTATTATTCCTGGGAATTTTACTTATTATGGTTCTTGGGAGCATTGTGTAGCTGTAAAGTAAGAACGGATCATTTGAACATGAAGACTGTCATTTCAGTTCTTTAGCGGCTGTGATTAATAGTATTTTTTATTAAAAGTTCATTTGATTTTTTAGGGTCTAAATGAAAAGTTTGTAATATACTTTAATTAAAAATTTTCGTTAGTATTATAAGAAAACACTATTTTTACCTGGTCAAAAACAGCTCTGTTTTCAGCACGCCATATGCCTTTAAATGATAACGAGCTTCGCTCACTCCACCCCTTTGTTCTGCGGGCGTTCATAACAGCGTTATGACCACACCGCACGTGGAGTGTTTCCTTGACAACAGTTGAGGGTATAGGAAAAAAATGGCAGCGGGAGTCTCTGAGGAGGACACATCTGTGCAACCGTATCAGTTTGAACCGGAGTCGGAACAAGATGACGGGCCGAAGAAGTTCGACAATTAAGGCTCGAACATGACGTTTCTGAATGGTTGGTTATTATATTGTCACTTTGATCTATCTTTGTGTACTGGTAGGGTAGAGTAACTTAGTGAGATGTACGAATGCTATGTGTTTACTGATGTAAGTTATACGTACTCAGTTTGTAATAACACAATAACCATAACGCGTTGTTCATTATAAACGTGGGATTATGAATTATATTGAGAACGTCGTAGCCTACATAGAAAACATGCCGTATGTACCCTGAGTGTAAACCTTAGCCGCATTCACCGTGAAGCGATTTGCAAATATTAATATAAAGGTTAATAAAATTTTACACTTACTTTTTCTGGAGGTTCAGCAGGGAGACATGAATAGTTGGTAACGATTCTTTTTTCAGGAGTAGTTTCTTATTAAAATCAGCTTTATAAGTTACTTCCTTTGTTAATAAAGCAGTCTGGTGAGAAAAGATTTAGGAATCGCGCAAACATGAAAGCATTGACGTTGCTCGTGGGGAATATTCCCTTCGAAAACAAAACTCAGCCACTGTGTCTTCACCGGTTCGGATTTAGGAACATCGAAATTACTGCTGTGTTCGTTATTACACCCAAGAACAGAACACCACAATCGCTTAGACGCCATTCTGCTCCAGCATATCAACAATGACGGACTATGATGACTGACAGCTCGCTCAGGGCAGGGATCAGTTGAAACGCTGCTGTCAATCAACAATCGTGGGAGGGGCGTACGATTTAGTGACGTCACAAAATCGAACGGCTCTGTTCGAGGCAGGGGAAAACATATAAGGAGATTAAAACAAAAACACTGGATAGATTTTTATCATTATATGATGGTTGTGTACAGGCACTGCCAACACACATTTCAGTACAATCAACTTGAAAAAGTGCATGTACCATTATATGACCCCTTTAAAGTTCTTGAAAATATGATCCAAGATGATGTGTATCATTTAATATGCAGCAGTCTTCCTGAAAAACACTGATGCCTTTTTGTGATGAACCACTATATATATATATATATATATATATATATATATATATATATATATATATATATATATATAATATAATATAATATTTTTTTTTCTAATACAAGTTGAATATTATACAGTAATAATGTAACTATATAAATGAATAAACACTTTTGCTGGACAATGGTGGCATATAATACAAAACATTAATATTTAATACATATTTTTATATAGCACCACTCAAAGACGCTTTCAATACTGTTATTTTAAAAGTAATTTTAGAAATTTTTACAACCTAAGTTAACTAACTAGATAAAATAAATTAGGTGACAAATCAGCAGACTTTGCAATAACAGTGAATAAATACAGCACAGGAATCCAAATGTTTGAGTAGTGGTCGACCGATATATCGCCAAGGCTGATATATTGGCCGATATTTGGCATTTTTAAAATATCGGCATCGGCCGATACGTTTTTCTGATTGGCAAGGAGTTGGAAGCGGGACTTTTTTGACGGCGCTCCAGACTTATATTTTGACGGGTGGCGCTCAGCGCCTGAGAAGAGAATGGCAGCGCCTGATCACACAGCGCTCTCACATTCTCCGTCTTCGTTAGTTTACGATCTCTGTCAGTCATATCTAACTAAAAATTTGTTAGACAGAACTGGTAAACAAAGAAAGTAGATGGTATGTGAAAAAGTAAAGCCTTGCTTTTATATTATTTGTAACAGAAAAGGCAAACAATCAGGCTAAAATACTTTCTCATTTACCGTCAACATTCAACAAATGCGCATCTACATAATTTAAACAAATCTCTGAATATCTAATAAACATTTAATTTCACAAACCTTGCAGATTTAATCGAATCCAGCTGTGATATCTTGTGAAGTGTGCATTTGTAGCATTCTGCATAAACGAGTTACTGCGAGTGGCGGTCGGTCTGTGAGAAGTGAGTGAATGCGAACAGAAGATCAGCTTCACAGGAGACGCGATGGAGAAACTTTAAATCCTTAATTTTAAAATATGCTGTAGGCTACTATATCCAGTTGCCCACTGTCATATATCGTTTTCACTGTGCTGTATGTAAAATTAGCGTTACCTTTTCTTTATTTCAAAAAATATGATTACCAGTGCGCACGAAATTAGCAGATTACTGAGTGCCCTGTTACAGTGTTTATTTCCTTTTTATTCACGTATTCATGTATTTTTAAACAATTACTTTGTGAAAAATACTGTAATAGGATTGCAGATTCAAGAAGTTGCCATCTAAAGTGTAAGCATGTTTATTTTAAATATTTGTTTTCTAATTTATTAAATATTGCTTAAAATGCATAAAAATGAATGTACAGTATGAATGAATGCTAAATTTTTAGTGGCAACTCAAACTTACCTGAAAAAACAAGTGACAACTGGGCCTAAACACTCCATCTTCATTCTTCATCTGATGTTCATGCACTTAAATCCAGACAAAGATTTCCAGTTTTGTCTTTTGTCTAACCAGCGTGTACTAAATGAGGCGTCACATTGTTAATTGGTCTCTGTTCAATGCTGCATTTGTGCATTCCTATCTATGGTTCCAAGTCCAACCCTCCACCTCATACTTTTATAGTTTCACCAGTCATAAATGAAACAGTTAACCTAGAGAAGGTAAAGCATATATGAGACTATCCAGCCAAAATAAACTATTTATAAAGAACTACAGGTCCTTCTAAAAAAATTAGCATATTATGATAAAGTTCATTATTTTCCATAATGTAATGATAAAATTAAACTTTCATATAAAGTCATAAAAAGGGTCTCTAAACGAGCTATTAACCTAATCATCTGAATCAACTAATTAACTCTAAACACCTGCAAAAGATTCCTGAGGCTTTTAAAAACTCCCAGCCTGTTTCATTACTGAAAACCGCAATCATGGGTAAGACTGCCGACCTGACTGCTGTCCAGAAGGCCATCATTGACACCCTCAAGCAAGAGGGTAAGACACAGAAAGAAATTTCTGAACAAATAGGCTGTTCCCAGAGTGCTGTATCAAGGCACCTCAGTGGGAAGTCTGTGGGAAGGAAAAAGTGTGGCAAAAAACGCTGCACAACGAGAAGAGGTGACCGGACCCTGAGGAAGATTGTGGAGAAGGACCGATTCCAGACCTTGGGGGACCTGCGGAAGCAGTGGACTGAGTCTTTAGTAGAAACATCCAGAGCCACCGTGCACAGGCGTGTGCAGGAAATGGGCTACAGGTGCCGCATTCCCCAGGTCAAGCCACTTTTGAACCAGAAACAGCGGCAGAAGCGCCTGACCTGGGCTACAGAGAAGCAGCACTGAACTGTTGCTCAGTGGTCCAAAGTACTTTTTTCGGATGAAAGCAAATTTTGCATGTCATTCGGAAATCAAGGTACCAGAGTCTGGAGGAAGACTGGGGAGAAGGAAATGCCAAAATGCCTGAAGTCCAGTATCAAGTACCCACAGTCAGTGATGGTCTGGGGTGTCATGTCAGCTGCTGGTGTTGGTCCACTGTGTTTTATCAAGGGCAGGGCCAATGCAGCTAGCTATCAGGAGATTTTGGAGCACTTCTAGCTATCAGGAGATTTTGGAGCACTTCATGCTTCCATCTGCTGAAAAGCTTTATGGAGATGAAGATTTCATTTTTCAGCACGACCTGGCACCTGCTCACAGTGCCAAAACCACTGGTAAATGGTTTACTGACCATGGTATTACTGTGCTCAATTGGCCTGCCAACTCTCCTGACCTGAACCCCATAGAGAATCTGTGGGATATTGTGAAGAGAAAGTTGAGAGACGCAAGACCCAACACTCTGGATGAGCTTAAGGCCGCTATCGAAGCATCCTGGGCCTCCATAACACCTCAGCAGTGCCACAGGCTGATTGCCTCCATGCCACGCCGCATTGAAGCAGTCATTTCTGCAAAAGGATTCCCGACCAAGTATTGATTGCATAACTGAACATAATTATTTGAAGGTTGACTTTTTTTGTATTAAAAACACTTCTTTTATTGGTCGGATGAAATATGTTAATTTTTTGAGATAGGAATTTTGGGTTTTCATGAGCTGTATGCCAAAATCATCAGTATTAAAACAATAAAAGACCTGAAATATTTCAGTTGGTGTGCAATGAATCTAAAATATATGAAAGTTAAATTTGTATCATTACATTATGGAAAATAATGAACTTTATCACAATATGCACATTTTTTGAGAAGGACCTGTATATTGTAAATACAATGGATTGTTTGGCCTTTATTAACTGCACTTTAACTATTATATACTTTTACAAGATGACGGTACTTTCAACGTATCTGGCATTCCTATCTGTGGTTCCAAGTCCAACCCTCCACCTCATACTCTTATAGTTTCACCTGTGCGTGAATAAAGAAGTTCACTTCCTTATTGTGCACACAGCAGGTAGACATGGCGAGCCAGGTTGCAGTTCGTTATGTGGATAACAGTGTAAGTTTGCTTTATTCAAGTTATGATTTATACTTATTTAAAAGGTTATCTGATGAAAATTTGTAAATAGTTTCTTTAGTAAAGAGTTGAACTAGGCTCAAAAGTATCTTAAATTGTCACTACCGAAACAGTCATGACCGAGACATGCCATCATTATTTTGGTAGTGACAAAAGGGAACACATAATCATTTATTTGGGGGAAATAAACAAAATTTTAGTACAGTTATGCAAATCATTAGTATCTTTTAGTAGTGTTTTAGTATGCGAGTTAAAATTCTGAAATGTGGTGTGGTCGCTACCAAAACATTACTGTCAGTACAGAAAATGTGCCGTCACGACCGAAACATTGGTTCAATGTATATTCAAACTAATGAATGCTTAACTTTGAAATCAGTATCATTAACTTAATGACTTCTACAAAGTTATTGTTTATAAGTTATTGATTTTCCTGTGAATTTTTTTTTTTTAATGGCAAAAAATATATTTACAAGGTAGACCAATGTGGTAAGATGTAAAGATGCTATAAGCCTTCTTATCAAATTATTAATTATTATGTTTTGGTAGTGACAAATTTGGGGAGAGGAAAAATATTCCAAAACTTTCTGAAAATACAATATAATTAACTGCACAATTACCAGAAATGTGTACCTTGGATATTATACAACTTGCATACACACAAAATTTGTGGAAAAAGACACCTTCTTTTCAAGACGTTTCCAACTATGTCTTGAACCATTTCTGTAGAACGGCCCATATACTCTATAAAGGAGGAGTTTGGGTATGTAATAGATACATTGATTATAAATAAATTGTATGCATTTAAACACTGGATTAGAATTGATGTATTATTTATAATTTATTCAATGTAATTAGAAGATGGGTCCGTTATTTATAATTTATGTACTTTATGTAAATTATAATTATACATTTTTATAAGGAAGCGTAAGTTCAACATTAGCTTGTTTGGCTAATTTATTGCTCAGTGTTGGAATGATAGTCAAAAGAGAAGTGAAATAAAGAAAAGCAGTCAAGTTTTGTTTAGGAGGTCTTTTTTTCACTCAGACTTGAGAATGTATTTCCCTTTTCTTGTGTCCTTTTTCTCTCTATCCTTATTCAGCGTGCAAACCTGAGAGATATCGTGTAAAGAAAAGGTGTTGGTCTTTTTTAGTCTGTTTGTCAGCACAAACCTCTGTGTGTAGATGTGGTAAACAGTGAGTGTGTGTTCCACAGCATATTGAGGTAATGTAGAGAGAAACGGTGTCCATGGGCTTTTGAGGTTTTCCTCTTTGAACGGATGCTCTCGCTGCTTTACGATCAACAGCCACTGATTTCTGTGGCCTTGACACGCTGGTAACAGACAAGGACCTTTCACTTCCTTGACATCTCTTATGTTTGTCTGTTTTGTTGATAAGACTGGGTTGTTAGCAAAGACTGTCGTCCAAACTTTTGTCTGCTAGGTATTCTTTTTGTGAATGTTACTTTCACTCTTTGAGCTCGCCTTTGTTATGAACGGTTTATGAGGAAGGAACAAGGAAAAAAAATATTTTGACAAGCTGAACGGACCAGTTTTGTTTGTTTTTGTTTCCTTGTGTCAAATGAGTTCTCAGTTCACTCTCTCTTTGTGTCCTGCAGGTCAACATGGCCCAGTGGAACCAGTTACAGCAGTTGGAGACGCGGTATCTGGAGCAGCTGTATCACCTGTACAGTGACAGCTTCCCCATGGAGCTGCGGCAGTTTCTAGCCCCCTGGATCGAGAGCCAGGACTGGTGAGTTGCCAGCAGTAGACAGGATATGACATAAGAGATAAGGAGGCAATCTGGAGGTCTGCTTTTTTGAGCTGCAAGATTGAACATTTGTTTTGAATATTTTTGTGTATTTTTAAAGTTGCGATGAAACTGAAGTAGCGACAGATCTTTTCCGTGTTGTGATGTATATCCGAGTGTAACGGATTATTGAAAAAGAAAAAAAATTTAGGATAGAGGACTTGGTTGTATGCCTCAGTTGTTAATTGGATTTTGAGATGCAAGCGTTACACTCAAAAATGAGTGCGAGTTTGCAGTCAACTCTGGAGGTTTAAGTGGACTAAATGATTGGAGAAATTCAACATTTGTCCCCAGAGAGGGCTGCTGATCGAGAAGACTTTTAAGTCCTGTTTACACCGGTGTTTAGATGCATTTTAAGTTGATCCGTTCACAATAAGATCTATAACTTATATTTACAAAATAGATAGTGAATATTATTTTCATGCTGACTTTTAAGAGTGCTGTTTTGAAAGATTCAGTTCCTGATGATTACTTCTCGCAGAATGATTTTAAAGTCAACAGACTTACTGACACCAAGAGAAGTCGAGATATTAATCACTTGGCCACACTCCTAAATGTTGAGTTTGGTAGTGCACTTTGTGAGAATAAAAATTTAAGAATCTGTTTTAGATCTGCTGATCCTATGTCCTGATATAACATCACATGAAAAACTTAAGGTGAACTGCATTGTATTGAGCATTGAAGATGAACATGATGGCATCAGTTTTCTGATTAGATTGAATAGTTTCCAGTGAGGGGGCTCTTCCAGTCTCTGATCTTCCTATTGAGAGTCAAACTATGTGTGAATGTTAACATAATCTTAGTTCCCGTGACCTGGGAGAACTCAAACCATTTGATAATGTCATTATGATTATTTTTTTTAGCTGGGTCTACTGGAGTTTACATTCGGTGGTAACTTCCTGCATTCTTCTCTTGTTACTTTGATCTAAAAATGTCACCCCTGAGTATCTTGTCAGCCCATCGAATGCCGATAAAATAGAGTGTATAACTCCCTCTTTTAGACCTGATGCCTGCAGGGCCAAACAGCATGTTCTCAATGAAGAATCCTGCTGAAGATTCACCCGAGCCTCCTGGTCTTCGCTTCTGAGTTTCCCATAACTTCCTTATTCTTAGAATCATCTGTGGTGAGGCCACTCCTCTGCCCGTAAAGTGATCCAGGAAAGTCTGCTGTGAACAATAACACGAACCAGTGCCATTTTTGTTCTCTGAGTTTTTTCACAGAATCAGTGTGAATATCTTCTTTATGATTCTGTTGTGGAGTATAACATGTCACTCTGAAATGACTCATGTCCGGTTTCATCTTCTCATTAGTTTCTGTATCACAGCATGCATCTTTAAATCGAGAGTTAAATGTAGTCAAAAAAAATAATTTGTGTCAGTATATTTAGTTACTGAGCTAGTGAAGTAGGCTATCCTATACCCCCTCTCAGTACATCAGGAGTCCTTAGGGACAGCATTGCACTTAGAGAACCTTTGAGTCTACAAACTACAAAGCTGGCACGGAGGTATATATAATTACAAAATAAAGTCATTATGATTTGTTATTGTTGTTAATATTATTTTATAAAGTAAGTAACGTAAGATAAAAGGAGTTTTATCACTACGTGTGACGAAGCCTTTTCTGCGACAGCTCCAGCTCTCCGATGCACAGTGTGTTCGAATTCACTCACTTCATTTCGTTCACTCCTTGCAGATATATAGTGCACTCAACTGCCATACACTTATAGGGATTAGTGAATGAGTGAACGAGTGAGCGGTTTCGGACACAGCTTCGGTCTCTCTCTCGCGCACTGTCGTACGCGCTCTTGGACACACTCGGTCTCACTCGCAGGGTTCGCTTCGCTTTTGTCCAGTCCGGAGCGCCTCGGTGTGCACGGAGGGGAGGGGTTGTGTGTGTGTGTGTATGTGAGAGAGACGCGTGAGTGACCGAGACAGAGGGAGAGCAGGGAAAGGAAATGCAACTGAAAGAATACGCTGCTGCGTGTTTTAAATGGCGTTAAAATAAAAAGAATAACGAAACGCAATATGTGGCGGCCAGTGTTGATTCTTTGGCGCAACGCGACGAATTAGTCTATTTGTGGGAAACATTGCATAAAAGTCATGTGGGAACTGCTTGGCTCGGTACTGTGGGCTTAGCGTCAAGTTTCTTAACTTTTTCGCCGACGAAAGCAGAGCCGTGGAGAGCCACTTCGCCATGCTTTCATTGTTTTGAATGGGGAGAGGCAGCTGAAATGACGGGAGGGGTTGTGTCGACCAGATTTGCTTCCCCCGGTCTGAATTTTCCCCAGACATACGTTCTTCTCCCACACAAAAACAGAATTTCATTCCAAATATGTAAAATTCCGCGAAATTCCACATTAACACTAGATTCCGCGTTTATTTTCCAATTCCGCGATTCCATTCGCGATTCCGTGATCGCGAAAAATTATAGGGCCCTACATTTGCTGTTGCAAATGAAGAGCACAGTATAACATCTGACAGGAAGTTAGTTTTTCGGAAGTGAGAAAATTTACCATTTTGTAACCAGTTAGGAAAATAATGTTAGAATAATTACATTGATCAAGTCAAGTCACCTTTATTTATACAGCGCTTTTTACAATACAGATTGTTTCAAAGCAGCTTTACAGAGATAACACAAAAATAATGTTATAATAATATTGTTAAATATAAAATTAAATGTCCCCTACTAAGCAAGCCAAGAACCAATGGCGACAAAGGCAAAGAAAGGCGAAAAAGGAGACAGTGGCAAGGAACTAAAACTCCATTAGGTGTCTGAATGGAGAAAAAAGACCTTGGGAGAAACCAGGCTCAGTCAGGGGCAGGGACGTGCGGTCAGGGTAGGCAGGGTAGGCAGTGCCCCCTGGTTCAAAAGTGGCTTGACCTGGGGAATGCAGCACCTGTAGCCCATTTCCTGCACACGCCTGTGCACGGTGGCTCTGGATGTTTCTACTCCTGACTCAGTCCACTGCTTCCGCAGGTCCCCAAGGTCTGGAATCGGTCCTTCTCCACAATCTTCCTCAGGGTCCGGTCACCTCTTCTCGTTGTGCAGCGTTTTTTTGCCACACTTTTTCCTTCCCACAGACTTCCCACTGAGGTGCCTTGATACAGCACTCTGGGAACAGCCTATTTGTTCAGAAATTTATTTCTGTGTCTTACCCTCTTGCTTGAGGGTGTCAATGATGGCCTTCTGGACAGCAGTCAGGTCGGCAGTCTTACCCATGATTGCGGTTTTGAGTGATGAAACAGGCTGGGTGTTTTTAAAAGCCTCAGGAATCTTTTGCAGGTGTTTAGAGTTAATTAGTTGATTCAGATGATTAGGCTAATAGCTCGTTTAGAGACCCTTTTCATGATATGCTAATTTTTTGAGATAGGAATTTTGGGTTTGCATGAGCTGTATGCCAAAATCATCAGTATTAAAACAATAAAAGACCTGAAATATTTCAGTTGGTGTGCAATGAATCTAAAATATATATGAAAGTTTAATTTTTATTATTACATTATGGAAAATAATGAACTTTATCACAATATGCTAATTTTTTGAGAAGGACCTGTATATGCCACATTGATAGGTCACAGCCTACTCATGACAAGATTTCACCGCACGTTACTGGTCAGGGGGCCAGTTAACGAACAGTGTATGATTACGATTCAGGCAGTATTACAGGTCAGAAGTCAGATTGGATCGGAACATTATGGATTGGTTCATCTGGTTGAAGATCGGAGTCATCACGCGCGTATGGAGACAAGTCTGTTGAGGATCAGTGCCGATGGCTGTCGTGTCGATGAGGCCTTCACAGGGGAGAGTCTAGTTGACACAATCTCTGTTGACACTTCAGGAATGCGTTGTGGTCGTGTCCAGGCGCAAGTCCACCATTTGATCTGGATACGGCCCGGGTCCGGCAGATTACTGTTAACCTCGTAATTAACAGAAAGACTAAAATTAGCGTAGATGTAGGGCTGGGCGATATGGCCGAAAAAAATTATCACAATAATTGTTTTTATTTTAGTCGATATCGATAATTATCACGATAAATGTCAAATCTTTATTTCTTTTAAGTCTAAAGGCAGATTTTTGCTCCTTCATGAAAGTTGTAGAAACCAGAGCGTTTATTGTGGTTTTAAACTACTCTTTTTTTGTCAGAACATATCATGACAAACACTTGCCAAACAGGTGAACATTTCACAAATCTGAGGTAGAACATTCAAACATTTGTCATTTTTCCCTAAATAAAAATCTGAATAGAAAAATATATTTCTTAGGTTCTGCATGTGCTAATGGGGGATATTGTTTAGTGTAAAGTGACTTTGATGGCCCGTAGCCTACCTTCAGCACAGTTTGCAGTGCAGGCTGCAATATTAATTTCAATATTCAATATTCAAAAAATGTAATAATATTACATGTTTTGTCTCATAATGCATATTTGACTGAGTTGACAGTAAATCTGCATCCTAACTCAAGCTAATACTACTATGTTAAATGTATGTTCATCAACAAAAACAGTAACATCTGTTAAAAAAAAGAAAAATATTCTGACTGTTTGAGTTTTATTAAAATTAACCATTGGTCATCCAGTATCATGCATTTAGACCATAACCACAGATAAAACCAGGCATAGCCTATAGCACCTCACTATCATGGCAAAATGTAACTTTATGGTATTTATGAAAAAATGTAGCCTAAATACATTATTAAATACTGTAATTATATTCCATCAGTCCTTTAATACATTGTCTACATGAATAATAATAATACAATTCGATATGTATTCCACATTTCATAGTGCAGTTAATATTACTAGGCTAATGTTACAGTAAATCTATGGTAAATGGATTCAGTATCAATTCAGATTCTGACTGTATCGTTGCGCAGTGTTTCTCCTGTTTGTCAGTGCTGTTCCATCTGCCTTTAAACTGGTTTAAATCACTGAGACATTAGTGTTGTTCGCTGAATTTAAGTTATTCTCACTGGATCTCGTGAGTGAGACCGATCAGAGTAAACGCGTCTGCTCTAGTGAGCTCGCAGCTGACCGTTTGGACTTTGAGCCGAGCGGATAAATGGTCCGTGTGGCGCGCAGTTCAAATGAGTTTCGTTCCGCTTTTGGTGCATAAACATTATCGAACATTTATCGAACTCTTGATATCGTTTTAGCGAGAAATTATATTGCGATAATTATCGTTATCGTTTTATCGCCCAGCCCTACGTAGATGCCATTCTTTTTATGATGTAGCGAGTACATCAGGTGTTATAGGAAGTGTTCCCGGTTCCGGCTGACCTAATTTATGCAGCCTAACCTAAAACATTTCATTTGACCGCATGTACTGAATTAGTACCAAGCGTTTTTCTCTGGCATGCTTTACTTACAAACTGCGTCTGACAGAAGAGTCAACAGCATTCATGCACGCCTTTTAAAATAAAAGTCTCGCATCAGAAAAACATTTATAATTTTATTTGTTGTTTCTTTGACTAAACAATCCGCGACCCACTCAAATCGGTCCGCGACCCACCAGTTGAGAAACACTGCTTTAATGGATACTGCTTTTTATTTTAATGATGCATCTTTCTTTGAATTTTTCTAAACTGAATATTGCTGAATTTTGTGCTGTTTGTTGGAAATTCCAAAGACTTTGTCCTTCACATGGCCATCTCATGAACTAAATTTTTTTAGTTAATGTTATTGAAGTAAACACACAACAATACAAATAGCCCTCGGCATGTTTGGTTTGTCATTACTGGCGGTGTCATAGAATTTTCTGAATGGATCATTTGTTTGATCACACAAAGGCACAAACAATGATAATGAAGCCAGTAATTTACTGATTAAAAACTTCAGGTCAAAGACTGGTGGCGATTGTTGTGCTTGTAAACCAACCATTGTTTATGTAGATATAGAGAAACAGTCCTCACCTTACGTGATATCATTAAATTTGAGGTTGTCAAAGAGAAGCTAAAATAAGCGTGGCACATATATGGCTGGGTTGTATGACGTTACTGTTTGACAGTAAAAAAACAATAGATTTTGATGTATTTTTTTATAACAGAGTAGATAACATATATATATATATATATATATATATATATTCATCCATCCCATTTCATGCAAATAACTGCATCACAACATATATATATCAAATTTTTGTCTTATTGCTTAACCTTAGGCACATAAATAAATATTATGCAGGGCCCTTGTTGGCACTGGAAAATGTGCTAATGTGTATAATGCTAAATTGGCAAAAGCTAAAGCGACTGAACTAGCCGTTAGACATTTATATATCCAAAATTGTAGTCTGCTCGGACAAAGCATTGCTTTTTTGGTGCTATGATATTATCTTGATCTTTTTAAATTAATTGCTAATGTGTAGTGGATAGCGCAATGACTTGTTTCTTTGCTGCTGGATAAGGTCATCAGTTTGAAATTTTTGCTAACAGCAGAACAAGTGAGATCATGTGTCTGACGATGACAGCAAGCTGCACTTTCACACACCTGCACAAGACTACATATGACTTTCAAAATACTCACTATTTGTCAGTTTTTGCAGTTTGACATCTTTAGACAAATACAAATGTCTGAATAAAGCTTTGGTTAGCACAGGGTTGGAGTGATATATAAATATACATTAAACTCATATTGGCCATCGAATAACTAAAACCCTATCCTAGTTTGAAGAGTGCTCGAAAAGACTTGGTTATCGAACTGCAATATAACAGGGTTCGTATTTTTTATTTATTGGATCTTACCGTATTAGATGTTGTTTATTCTATAAATAATGGCACGTCTAATTATCAAGTGCACGAATGGAATGGAGGAAGCTGTGCATTACCTATCACATGAGCCATTTGCTTCTGTCCGCCACAGGGCATATGCAGCCAACAAGGAGTCTCACGCAACGCTTGTATTCCATAACCTGCTGGGTGAGATTGATCAGCAGTACAGCCGCTTCCTGCAGGAGAACAACGTCCTGTACCAGCACAACCTGCGGCGCATCAAACAGCACCTGCAGAGCAAGTATCTGGAGAAGCCCATGGAGATCGCCCGCATCGTGGCCCGCTGCCTGTGGGAAGAGCAGCGTCTGCTGCAGACGGCAACCACTGTGCAGCAGGTAGACACACACACACACACACACACACACACACACACACACACACACACACACACACACACACACACACACACACACACACAGACGAATGCTGTATTTACTCAGGGGTGAGATTTCAGATTTGTTGCACTTCTATGGTAAATAAATTCCACCATACAAAGTGTGAAAATTAGTTGACTTTATTAAACGTTCCATCTAGATTTCTTTCATTCATAAATAAATAATTTGTTAAAATACACATAGTATCCTTATAATTTTATTCACCAGGCCAGTTTTCAGGTCCTTTCAAGTCAAACACACTTTGCTTGAAAATGGATTCTGCTTTGTAAGGACATATATTTAGATTTCTGTTTCTCTAATTTCTTTCTCTTCTGTAGGATGGCCAGGTTGCCCATCCCACAGGCACTGTGGTGACAGAAAAACAGCAGATACTGGAACACAACCTGCAGGACATCAGGAAGAGAGTACAGGTTAGTACATCAAATCACACTTTAATTGAAAATCATTGGTTTGTTTTGTTCACAATTAGAGTTACACATACATTCCACGAAACATGTAGCAACCCCTTATTGCCCAAGTTTAAAAGAACTTTATTTAATATATTGCCCCGAGCACAAAATTTCATATTTTGTCCTTTTTGGGGTACACCCGCTCACTCATTTAGCTGCCGTACTCTTTATATACAGGATATGGAGCAGAAGATGAAGATGTTGGAAAACTTGCAAGATGATTTTGACTTCAACTACAAAACTCTAAAGAGTGCTGGAGGTATGAGGAGTACATGTTGCTGTCTTTTTTGTCCAAAATATCTTAACTAGTCTTAATTATCACTGAAAAAATCACTCAATCTATTTGACCATGCAGAGTTGTCCCAGGACCTGAATGGAAACAGCCAGGCAGCAGCTACCAGGCAGAAGATGTCTCAGCTGGAGCAGATGCTGAGCGCTCTGGATCAGCTGAGGAGGGTGAGATTCAGCAAAAAATACGAATTTGACTTCTTGAATCTTGAAAATAATGACCAGTAACTTTTACATAATTTGCAAATGTGTCAAAAGTTTGCTCTCTGTTTTGCAGCAAATAGTGACTGAGATGGCAGGGCTGCTGTCTGCCATGGACTTTGTGCAAAAGAATCTGACAGATGAAGAACTGGCCGACTGGAAGAGGAGACAGCAGATCGCTTGCATTGGAGGACCACCGAACATCTGCCTGGACCGCTTAGAGACATGGTACACAGTCAGTTCACAAACAGTCGTGCCTTTGAATCCCACCTTTTTTAATTCCTTCTTTTCAATCTTTACCTTTCAGGATCACCTCTTTGGCTGAGTCACAGTTGCAGATAAGACAGCAGATCAAGAAACTGGAGGAGCTTCAACAGAAGGTCTCGTACAAAGGAGATCCAATTATTCAGCACCGCCCTGCTCTGGAAGAGAAGATCGTAGACCTGTTTCGCAACCTTATGAAGAGGTTTGAAATCACCCACTCATGTGTTAAACTATTAAAACAACTGAAACAGGATCTGATCAATGGAAGCATTCTCTGTGGTGCGCTTGTCTAATTGCAGTGCATTTGTTGTTGAGAGACAGCCTTGTATGCCCATGCACCCTGACCGACCCCTTGTCATCAAAACAGGAGTTCAGTTCACCACCAAAGTCAGGTGGGTAAACACAAAGGTGAGTCATGAAGTAAGGAGGTCTAGACACAAATTGTGAACTTTTCCCCCTTCTCTCTTTCAGGTTACTTGTGAAATTCCCAGAGTTGAATTACCAGCTGAAAATCAAAGTGTGCATTGACAAGTACGTCTCATTTCCTGTCTATGAAACGAAATGATTTTGAGTCGTATTTTGACATGCCAATTGAATTTTTTTCCACCTATGTCCTTCAGGGAGTCAGGTGATGTGGCAGCCATTCGAGGGTGAGTTCTGAGGTTAAAAAAAGATGCCATTTCCATTACCATTTTCACATGGTTATTTTTAGTTATAGACTAATTTATTGGGCCAGACTTTTGACATTATTCATGGATATTAAATGTACTATTATTATCAGCTTATTTTAAGTAAACAGCTGTGTAAAATAAGTATTTCAGCCATTTTGTAGAAGTTTCATTTCTATCATTAAATTATATTAAACAGTTACAGGGAAGTATCTCTCTTGTTTGTACCTGGAAGTTGTAGCATTAGACAGTGTTCTGGTTCTTTTCCACCAGTTCACGCAAGTTCAACATCCTTGGGACCAACACGAAGGTGATGAACATGGAGGAATCCAACAATGGCAGCCTGTCAGCAGAGTTCAAACATCTGGTAAGCTTAGCCAATACGCCAATATGTTGTTGTTTTTTTGGAGTTCAAAACCGAATGTTCTCTTGACTTTACGCTGTTATTTAATTCCTAGCAAATAAGTACACTAACTTTTTAAACAACTGCAAAATTGATTGTTGAGAGATTCATAATTTGCATGAGCTAGAAAAAAAATCATTTTCACACTCAATAAATGGCTTATTTCACTCTTTCTTTAGATAATCATAGTTAAAATATCCTCTTTCATAAGAATCCACCCCTGGGACATAAAGTGCCTCAACAAAATTTCTTAATATAAAATATAATTCATTGAATGTGCCATACAAGCTTCAAGAAGACTGGATCAGCTGTTGACTGTATGTTGCTTGAAATGCATTATAGTCCTGACTGTAGTTCTGTCTTTCAGACTCTACGAGAGCAGAGATGTGGCAACGGAGGCCGAACCAACAGTGACGTAAGGATTTGTATAATTAGCATTGTTACAGTTTTTTGTTTTATTCAGGGCTTCTATTGACAAAGTCAGTGAAAGCACCTAAGCTTTGCCCTCTGAACTACAGGCGTCTCTGATAGTGACTGAAGAACTTCACCTGATCACATTCGAGACAGAGGTCTACCACCAAGGACTAAAGATCGACCTTGAGGTGAAAAGCTACACATAAACACTTCTGGCAGCAGCAGCAGCAGCACTGGATTAGTTCATCTAAAAAGGACACTTTCATTTTTATCAAGAATTTAGAGTAAAATAAAATGTCAAACATGTCTTATCGTGACAGGATTCCTGTCACAAAGACACTGTCCTATGAGTTGTATATCAAATCATAATTTTATTAAACCCTCATTGCTAATTAAGTCCATCACACTGCTACTGGTGATTGATTCAGTGTATTAAAAGCCAATAAGGTCATTGTAATAGACTGTTGCCATGGTACCAGCAGTAGGAGGATATTAATATGTTACCAGGCAGCGTGTCCTCGGGTAATCTGTCTCTTATCAAGCCCATAACTGCGCACAGCGCTGCCTAGATGCTTATTATGAGTTGATAAGAGTACACGCAAAATCATTCCTTTTCTGTGGATGGACACAGTAGGGTCACGTTACATACCTACACACGTTAATTAAACGAGATCATTTAAGCCGTTCAGCTCTGATTGCTTAATAATTATTCAACCTCAGGTCTCTATTTCCAGTAATCAGATTTCTAACAGAGCGTGCAGTACAAAAATTGCAGGATTTGTTATTGTAAATTATAAATAAATGTCTTTATCTCTGTCCAGACGCACTCTCTCCCAGTGGTGGTCATCTCTAATATCTGTCAAATGCCAAATGCATGGGCGTCCATCCTGTGGTATAACATGCTGACCAATCATCCCAAGGTTTGAAATGGATCCACAGCAAGACATACTTACTGTTAGTACAAGAGGTTTTTCAGTATAAGCGACTAAGAATCATTTTCTTTCGCCCCCTTTTTTTTCACAGAATGTGAATTTCTTCACCAAACCTCCAGTGGGAACGTGGGATCAGGTGGCTGAGGTGCTCAGCTGGCAGTTTTCATCCACAACCAAAAGAGGCCTTACCATTGAGCAGCTCACCACATTGGCAGAGAAACTTTTGGGTATGTGTGTGTGTGTTATTTAAACCTGGAAATAAATAAACAATATGCTGGAGGATTTTGACAAACTTCTCTCAAATTGTTATGCTTATATATATATATATATATATATATATATATATATATATATATATATATATATATATATATATATAAATATAAAATCAGTGGTTTCCTTATTATTGATGACATGATTTTAAATTGCTGAAATGTCCCTCTGAACATGCACTACAGATCAAGGTTTGGGGTCAGCAAGATTTGTTAATGTTTTTGAGATAAGTCTCTAATGTTCACCTAGGCTGCATTTATTTGATCAAAAATACAGTAAAATAGTTATATTTTGAAAAATTATATCAATTTAAAATAACTATTTTCTATTTTAATATATTTGATTGTCATTTATTCCTGTGATGGTAAAGCTGAATTTTTAGCATCATTACTCCAGTCTTCAGTGTCACATGATCCTTCAGAAATCATTCTAATGTGATGATTTGATGCAAAAGAAACTATTATTATTATAATAATTATCAATGCTCAAAACAGCTGTGCTACTTCATATTTTTGTGTTTACATATATTTTCATTCAAATTAATAGCATGAAATTATGTTTTATTAATAAAGTTTGGAAGGAGCACGGTCAAGTCAAGACACACGTCACCTTTATTTAAAGAGTGCTTTTTACAATACAGAAAAAAAAAAATCTTACTGACCCAAAACTATTTTTCTCTTTCTCTCTCTGTGTGATAATACAGTATATATCTTAAAATTATTTGTGCATCACTGTTTAATTACGCATTTCTGATTTTGTCTAGGTCCGTGTGTAAACTACTCCGGTTGCCAGATCACATGGGCCAAGTTCTGCAAAGTATGTTTCTATAACAACTTTTTGTTCCCTGTCCTGAGTTAATTTTAGTGCAAATCAGACCAGCTGATCCAGTTTCTGTCAGATTTCCGTAAACATTGCTGTTCTCTTTCTGTTTGTGATTCGCAGGAGAACATGGCAGGAAAAGGCTTCTCATTCTGGGTGTGGCTAGACAACATTATTGACCTAGTGAAGAAATATATTTTGGCTCTATGGAATGAAGGGTGAGAACTCCTGCTGCACTCGTTGTGTGCGTCCATGCGGTATTTATAGTTCATTACATCAATCACTGCCTGGGTGGTTACATCAAGCTCTTGTGTCCGTCAGGTATATTATGGGCTTCATCAGTAAAGAAAGAGAGAGGGCAATCCTGAGTCCAAAGCCTCCTGGGACATTCCTGCTACGCTTCAGTGAAAGCAGCAAAGAGGGAGGAATTACCTTCACCTGGGTTGAGAAGGACATCAATGGTGAATGCATTTCCATGTACATGTCAAAAGTGTCAGTACTTCGGTACCAAGAAAATGTTGAAATAAAAGTTTTCTACTTTTATTCATAAATGTTTTTACTTTATTTAATTTTTTCCTGTAGTTGTATAGTTGAATATCTGAAGCATTTGTGCTCCTGTATGTATGTATGTGCAGGTAAGACCCAGATCCAGTCAGTTGAACCATACACTAAGCAGCAGCTCAACAGCATGTCTTTCGCTGAGATCATCATGGGCTACAAGATCATGGATGCCACCAACATCCTCGTCTCGCCGCTGGTCTACCTCTACCCCGATATCCCCAAAGAGGAGGCGTTTGGCAAGTACTGCCGCCCCGAGGCCCAGCCTGATACCGAATTCCCTGACCCTGGATGTGGTGAGTGTCCTTTGCAGGAATCAAATTCATTTGATTGTCTGTTGCTTGGCAAAAGTGTGTCTCATTTCATTCTCATTTATCTTGGAGACTATTTTTGTATTGGAAGTAGAGTGAAAGGGTGTGGTTTACCAGAAACGTTCTCCCTTTGAGGGAATCATCTAAGAATAAGAGAAGAGAGAATGCAAAATCATGATTTTGTTCTTTGGTTATTTTGATCCCAATTTTTTTTTAATGCTACTGTACGAAATGAAATTCTTTTATTCATAAATGACACATTAAATTGATCAAAAGTGACAGTGAAGACTTTTACATTGTTATTGTTCTTTTCTTTTGAACTTCCTGTTTAACAAAACTGCGATTGTTTTTCTTTTAGTAATTCAGCCCTACCTGAAGACCAAGTTCATCTGTGTCACCCCGTAAGTAGCTTTGCTTTCTTCCTCACCTCAGTATGTGTGTGAATGATTGATCTTGCTGTAGTCTGTTTTCTCTCTCTGTCCTCTTGTAAACTTTGAAATCTCTGGTGACTCTTCAGGCAGGAGCACATGCAAAGTACTCCTCTCAGTTTTCTTTTCAACATGGATCAGGGATGTAGCCACTACTGAATCCTCCAAGGAGCCTTCACACCATCCTTTAAACCACAATCTTGCACAAGAAGACAGAAAGAGAGAGAAACCATGCTTTAAAAAGCACATGATCAACAAAACAGCTAATTAAAGGAGGTTCAGGCTTACTGTTGTCATTAGCATGTATTAAGTGCACAGCTTGAGGTGAACTGTTGTGTGAACACTTTGTAGCCATGTGATTTCAGAACTTAGAGTTTTTAAATTGAATACATTTTAAAAAAAATAATGTAGAAATCTAATTTAAAAAAATCAAAATGAAGAAATAAATTTTCCACTGTTAACATGAAATAACAATTGACGCTATTTACCTTAATATGCGTTCCTGGACAATAATTTGAACAATTCCTTGTTTTCAGTGTAGATTATTCCAAATAATGTTTGTCTTTTGTAATCTTTCATATTCCTATATTTTTATTTATATCCATATTAGACTTTCAAAATCTAACTTGCTGTGCCTCTGAAACGGCACCAGATTTTTTTAATGTTTTTTTAATGTTGACTTTAAGATAATGAGAGCAATGGTTAATGGACATGGTATATAAACTGTGATACATCAAAATGTACATGCCATGTTAGGTAACAAGCTTGGCTACAAGAAAAACTTTTGGATGGAATAAAACCTGCTTAAAACTCATTCTTACTTGAATCACAAATGCTTTCTGTCTTTGTAGAGGTGTTGGATTTACTGGAGGTCATCGATGTATGCGTGTGTGTGTGTGTGTGTGTGTGTTAGGCAGGCTATAAACTGACCTCTCTCCATAGGTGTCCTTCTGTCTTCATGGACTTCCCGGACAGTGAGCTGCTTGGGAACGGCTTCCCTGGGTAGGCACTAGGGAGCTGCTCTATGTGTGTGTATGAGACGTGTGGTCAAACAAACTCCTGTAGTTGTCTACTAACATAGATCATTCCTTTTAACATCTCTAGAGCTTGACCAAGGGTCTGTTTACTCACTTCATCCCTTCATAATGAGGTCTGGATGTCACTGGAACTTTTGTACAAGTTAAAAGGCTGGAATGGATGTTGTTCATGTCTCTGAGTCTCAGTTTTGTGTTGGTGAACTAGTTCTGCTGTAAACAAGGGATTTTTTTTTTTATTCATTTCTAAGGTCACAAGCTAACTTCTGTATCAGTATGTGAAATATTTTAACTAAAAAAAGTGTTTACCTTCTCTCCATGTTCATTTCTTTTCCCTATCTTCCAGTTTTTTTTATTTCCCCCCTTAGAGGAGAGTGCTATGAATGGAGTGTTGCTTTTTATGTGATGTTTAAATGGTTTGTTCCCTCAGTATGTTTAACAATGATGTCTCCGAGACTCATGTCACACATGTGACCCTTATTATGTTCGTGTCCAAAGAAAATTTCAATGTATCCCCAATATGATGATAAACACTTTGCCCAACCTGAATGTGGCAAGATCGGAGAGAGGGAAGACAAGGATACTGAGCAGCAACCACACAAATTACCAAAAGAGACATGTCTAACTGGACCATGCTAACCAAACCTCAGCATCTGCAAGAATATTATCTGCACTCTTTTGTGCTCAGCATCCTGAGGTTATTAACATTTTGTTCAGGATAGGGGAATTCAACAATAACTGACATAACTTCCCCAATGGGTTACATCTTTATTAGCAAATTCACATTTTATGAGACGCCAGATTAAAGAAGCAGTCAAAATCTGAACAAATGAAACGTAACATTTGGAGATGTCCTTTGCTTGTGTAGTAATAAATGACCACATCATCTAGCGTTTACTTATGATGCTGTAAGATAGTCAGGGCTTTTAATGATCCAGGAAGAAAAACAAGTTTTTGGCTTAAACTTTTATTGGCAATCTTTTTAAAGTGCTCTTATCTTTGACAGCGAGTTTTCCGGATTGGTCCTGGTATTGGCATGAGAAAGTGTTTCTGGAAAAACACTTAAAGTCTAATATGGCTACAATTGTTTAGAATAAAAATACTGTAAAGCTCCCTCACAACTCTTATACCCCTTCTCATACTTGCAATATGAGCAGAACGTAGCACTCTTAAATATAATAGCCTATGTGCCTAATGTTTTTAAAGACCAATAATTTTGTTCTTGGGCAGCCTGAATCTCAGGACAGGTATATTGATATAGCATTTGATGTGAAATTTTACTACCTTTTGTTTTAAATTACCAAAATTTTTGTTTGAGATCTCCTCTAGGCAGAAAATACACGTCAATTATCGATTCCATGAAATGAACAACGCCTGTTTTAATTTTCCATCAACCTGACATACTAGACCTGATCAACAACTAAATATCTTGAGTGATCTGAAAATACTAGTTTGACATTTGTATCATTGGATGTATCGTTTGTGAGTTCAAGACCACTTAACCACAAGTGTGAACTCTTGCCTTTTCCATTGCCGTTGGATCAGACTTCTGCACCTCTGCTAGTGTTTTAAGTGCAGACTTCAGGTTCAGAGGTTTTGTGCTTGTTCTCTTGTCTCTACACAAGCAGGAAATAGTGGTGAAATGCAGCTTTACCTAAACAAACTGCCCGTATGAGCTGTTTGTAGTTTTAACAAAGAGGCATGGGTGAACTTTGCCCTCTGGTAAACCATTCGCCAGGTTCAGACTTGATGCTTCAATGGGTAGCCGAGCAGAACACCATAGAAGAGGTCAGATTTTAAGTAGGCTATGATATGCAGCAGGTCAGTATTTATTCAGTAAATTCAGCCACCTATAAAAAAACTAAAAAGCATAAAGCATGTTCCTCTATCAATGGTCATTCTAAAGTAGCCATGTATTCTCACAAAATTATTTTTTTTGCAAACATATGAATGGCAAAAATGTAATGGTAGTACAGTAGTTTTTACATGTTTTAATTATAGAGTGATCAATCACACGACATTTACGGCTCAGGTGGAAAGGACTGGGAAATAAAAGTGGACAAGCAACAACTACGACTTCAGATTCACATTACATTACAGCTTGTCAACTATCTAGTAATATACATTTTCAGTGCACTGTGTTGAATCCACTGCCTCTAACACCTGACTGAGTTGTCAAAAATCTCTTAAAGGTATAGTTCACCCTAAAAAGAAAATTCCATCATTTGCTCACCTTTATGTGGTTCCAACCCCGACAACTATGGAGCCCTTTGGCTTCCACTGGATGGACAAAAAGACACTGAGACATTTCTCAAAATATATTTTATTTTCCAAAGTACTAAAAAAGTAATTCAGGTTTGAATGACAATTTTTGGTTGAACAATCCCTTTAAGTTAGCTAATATTACACAAGTGATGCCATGTGTGTGACTTTGAGTGTGGGTATGTGTGTTTAGGTAAGTCGTGTGTTTATGATACATGTGAATATTGTAGTGTAGGTTAACTCATGATGTGGTGAATGAACTTTCAGACCTTTCTCAATCATGACGTCTATATGTGATGGTAGACGTAATGATTGCTTGTGTGTCATGTCTAATGTACGCTGCCTTTCTTTTGCAGGACTAACTCTGGCAACACGAGTGATTTGTTCCCGATGTCCCCTCGCACACTCGACTCTCTCATGCACAATGAAGCCACGGAGGCCAATCCGGGACCTCTCGGTGAGTCACATGACTAATTTCAACAGCTTTCTCAAAATGTGCCGCACGTTAACGCCTTGCCATAATTACCATCATTTCGAGATGACAAAAAGGGATGTTCTCGGACTGGGAATTCTGCATTTTTAAGCCTACAGTATGAAGAAATAATCTTCTTTTTTTTCAGACATTTTAAGGTCTCATAATACTTCTGTTTAATCGTGTTTCTGTCCCAACCCAGAATCCCTCACTCTGGACATGGAGTTGAGCTCTGATCATCCCTCACCCATGAGAGAAGGGTTTGCAGCCTCAGCAATCTCAGATATGGACACCTGCCGAAATGCTTAGGTTTCCAACATTTTAGTTTTGTTATTTTTTTGTTATTTACATAGGGAAAAGTAGTTGTCATGTATATAATGTGCTTAGGTGCTAGAGCCCTTTTCTCTTTCCGAGCCAATTCTTTTCTTTTCAGTTTTTAGAGGCACAGGCACAAGCGTGCAAACGTGCTAGAAAGTTAACTTTTCATTCTCATATCAACATTGATAATACCGAATTGAACTCATTCTTTTTTAAATGGTTAAAATGTACTTTTTTTGTCTTTTATTACAAGAGCATGAGGCATTCAAGACCAATAACAGGAGTTTTTAGCTTTCTTGGCCTTAAAATAAAGATTCTATAAAAGTTTTTCAATATGTTTAATTGCAGACATTTGGCCATGACTTTCACTTGTATTGCAGTGTCCACTGGTGTTAGTAAACCTGAAAATTATTTTGATCTGTTTGCATAGCATATGACCAGTGAATTCTTCATTCTTTATGTTGATCTTTTGAAATGAGTGTGAAGGGGAGTAAACTTTACAGTAGTATTGATAAGCAGTACTTTGAAGCTGCCAAAACTCGGCATGATCTTGTACCGTGTTGAACATTAACTTCAAATCTGTAAAGAATTATCATTTATGGCCAGATGATGCGTTTGTGCATGCAGGTCTACAATGTCCATTTTAGCTTCTGGTTTATATAAATATACTGTATTTTAATGTTTTACTGAAAAATATTTGACTCTTTTATTGGATTTCTTCTGGAAGTGAATGGAAGAAGATAAATATACATTACGCAGATGAGAAAATGTGATATTTCCACCTATTACAGTGTCCTAGATGTGATGTTTATTGCGCTAACTTAGACAGTAAGCAAATCTTGCACTATAATTGTAACAATTAGATGGTGAATCTTATATATAGAGAGACACATTCATACATGCACATATATACAGATATTTATAATTTTGTTCAATTCACTGATCTGTTGTGTCTTCATGTAAGGTAGCGCTTCAAATGGAAATATGATGGAAAATGATGTTTCTTCATTGTGTAACTACTTTTTAAATGTCTGTCAGTCTTGAGTTTGTTTCCCAGTCTGTGTATCTATCCTTCTTTGTACTCTCAATTTATAGGGTGTATATATATATATATATATATATATATATATATATATATATATATATATACACTGCACTATGTATATTCCCTTTATTGAACAATGAATTGTTGATGAGAAACAGTCATCAGCTCTTTGTCGTTGAGGCGGCTCTTCAGTTATCTGCTTGGATATACACTACCGCTCAAAAGTTAGGGATTTGTATGATTTTTTTTTTTTTTTTAAATGTATCAATACCTTTAAATTGATCAAAAGTGACAGTAAAGACATTTGTAATGTTGCTACAGATTTATATTTAAAATAAATGCTGTTCTTTTTTAACTTTCTATTCATCAAACAATCCTGAAAAAACATAGCATGGATTCCACAAAAATATTAGCATTGATGATAATAATAATAAATGTTTCTTGAGCAGCAGACCAGCATATTAGAATGACACTGAAGACTGAAGTAATGATGCTGAAAATTCAGCATTAAAATAGATAACATTAAAATATAAAACACATAATTATATTAGATTATATTTCACAAATGTTCAGTTTGGGCTGTATTTTTGTTCAAATGAATACAGCCTTGGGGGGACTTCTCAAAAACTTTTAAAAATCATACCAACCGCAAACTTTTGAACAGTAGTGTGTCACCATACTGTATGTTCAGCTATCATAACATCTGAAAGTGGAAATAGAGTCTGAACTAATAAAAAAGATGACTAGAATTATAGTTATGGAAATCATGGCTTTTACAAGGTGTCCCTGTAATAAATGCCCCTGTATAGTTGCACTGTAGGGGCATTTTATCTCCGAAATTAAGTGATTATGTTTCGGTGGATATTTAAAGGTCATTCTTCCTGAATGAATCTCATCTGCCTTTACGCAAATGGTAATTACCGAGTGTTTATCTCTCTCTGTCTAGCTGGCATTACCCCAGCCATTCTGCTGTAAAGGTTAAAAAGAGATAGATAGAGACCCCGCACTGGATGTTGTATTTTGCCCTTTCGTTAAGGTTCTTTAATTAGACGTCCAGCTGTTTGTTAGGTTTGCCGTAATGATGCTTAAACTTTCAAATAATTGCTTTTTTATGGAGGCCGGTGACTAAGGAGGACTGAGAATTCATCAGTTTAATTTGTGTTGTCTTTATTATGCAAGAGGCAAAAACAGGATCTTTATTTGCATTGTTAGTTTTTTCTTTGTTTGTTCCTATTCCATGATACAGCATTATGGTCTTTGTTCAAGTATATGACATTCCTGACAAGCTCTATGTGAAGCTGTACTGATTCTGAAATTTAATTTAAAAAATCAGTCTATAATTTCTTTTAAAAGCAGCAAAAACATAGTCACTTTCTACAGAAAAAATGTTCTCACAGCTTATACAAAGGATGTGCCATTAATAACAATCCTCGCTATTTTGTTCTTTTGATTCCTATCTTTTAAGATATTGATTCTGCTCTATTCATGTCATTTTCCATGATAAAATAAAATAGAGTAACTGTATAATTGTAAATGCTACGGTATAGTTTTTTCTCCACAATTATTCACCATGAGCAATGTAGAAACAAATAATTTAACACTGAATATGTTTTGCAGAAACAAATCCCTTCTGAAATAAAGCTGTTATATTGGCTACTCTGAGAAACTGATTGTTTGATTATAAAGAGCAAGTTCGTTGGCTTTTCATGAGCCCCATTCATGTGTAATAAACATAGTGCTATTGAATTAACTGCTATTTATTAATAGGGGAGTGGATGTGTAAATGCATGCAAATGCTTAATATTAAGATTGAAAGAGATTGCTGCTTTTGAGAATTTAAAATAGTGATAAAAATATGCAAACATACTTTTTTATTTAATATGCCTTGTATTAATATACACTCGGGGTGAAGGAGACTAAATCTATGCCCTCTGATTCCACTGATCCCCCACCTCAGAGAGAGAGAGAGAGAGAGAGAGAGAGAGAGAGAAAATGCTGAATCTGTGTGTTCATCTTGCCAGGACGGAGTTCTGCCAGTGTAGGTTGTTTATTTGCTGCACCTGAATGGGAAACTGTGTTTGAGCCCATTGTTATTCTTAACAGTATAAAGTGTTTTTTACACAGTATTGACCAGCATTCAGTCACTCACATACTGCAGCTGATATTTGTATTGTTAAACTCAAATGCTGGCATGTTTGCTATTTGATTCTATTTACCTTGAAATGTAATTTAAAAATTCAACCATTTACTATGTGCTTGTCTACAGTTCACTCGGCCAAGTCAAACAAAGAATAATCAATGTTTAATCAACCTCTATGCCTGTGAATGTTGTTATATAGTTTAACCAGCAGTGGGCATTACTGACCTACTGAATGCGCCTGAATGAATCACTCATTTAATTAGCGTGTGGGAGCTAATGCAACTGCACCAATTTTAATTAAAGCCCATAAAGAACGAGCCTGCAGATAGAATGATAGGAAAAGACACTGAAAGGCGAACTTTTTAATTTGTAATATGAGCTTTTGAGTTTTTCCAAAAAACCTACAACTAATAAAACTGATTCATTCAAATATCATGCTCTTTATTTCGTCTAACCCGTAAAACATGCCCGCTGCCTCTTGATCACAGTTTGCGTCCATCTCAAAGCTGCGTGCGTGTCCAACCTGGATCCAGCTGTCCGCTCGTCTCACTTGTCGACTGGGATGTATTTTTCTACGTCATCGAAAGACAGAGGACAGGAGAAATAGGGGTCGCCATAAGTGGATCTTTTTCCAGATCTGGCCGTTTCCCAGAGCCACACTCTCCAGAGCCGGCTAAAAGTGCTGAGCTCGCAGCTGCCAGTTTGTTTAGTGGCAAACGCCTGCGTGCTATACATAAACATAGCCTACAACGCCACTGGATTTACCTCTTGCCATTATTGTTGTATTATTTGCATTATAATTAGGCTATTGTATGGCACTTTATAAACTACACGCCCACAAAACGGCCAAGTTATTAAAACGCGCTATAGGGAGTGAAACTCACATTATATGAGTTTATATATATATATATATATATATATATATATATATATATATATATATATATATATATATGTGTGTGTGTGTGTGTGGAATGGAATATGTATTTTATATGTGATGGAAACATGGAAATTTAGGCTAATGAATGTGCAAATGTCTTAATTCTCTGACGACCATGGGAGTTTATTTTCAGAAAGTTAACCTTCAAATATAGGCATATATATATATATATATATATATATATATATATATATATATATATATATATATATATATATATATATATATATAACGATTTTATGGATTTCCAAGACTTATCAGAGCACAATTCTCATTGCCTTATATTTAAAGGTTTTCTATGAGCGTGGGAATTTACCCACATCAATTTTAGAACAACTGTTCTCGTTATTCGTATGCGCGCTTCGACAGCTCAAAGTAAACAATTTTTTTCCGCGTTATGGTTATAACCCTCAGTCTCAGACCAAGACAGCTCGCCTCGAATCACGCGCAACCGCTCATGCCCAATCAGCAGTCCTCGCGCTCCGCTAACCGTCTTTATATTTTATTATAGCCCCACCCCCGTCCCGCAGCGCTCATTATTAGATCTTTTGCACATCTAAAATAATAATTCGCCTATCAATGTTCGAACGGGCCTTATAGACGACTAACGTTATAGCGAACTACTGTACATTTACCTTACATTACATTTCCTTGCACAAACGACTCTCTCATCAAGGAAACAACACCGGAAACGGGCGGTTAGAAGTGCGAGAGAGTAGTTGCTGGGAAGTCCGACTCATTTCCGCGAATCGATTCTTTCAAACAGTTCGTTTAAAAGAACATATTCAGAGCACAGTGATTCTTTACGCCGTGACGTAATTGCACCATCACGTTTGCCCTGATGCCCCAGCTTGGTATTTTACGTGCTAAAACGTTCATATTGTTAACATCAACTGAGTTTTATACGTTTGTTTGCAGAATTAATTCAGCTCGAAAACAAAATAATGTAGAAACTACATATAATTTTCAGTAACATAAAAACATGCACATCTTTTGACAAAAAAAGTTTTGCACGTTTTGATAAAACCATATTTATTCAAATGTTTCGTAGGCTATGGGTGTTGATTAAAAATGTAATTCAAATCATACAAATATTTCTATGACTTTTTTTAAATCAGTTTACTTCTAGCCTAGGTCCCAATGCTCTTGCTATGAGCTTACTCATGTAGGCTA
The DNA here is from genome assembly GCF_051911475.1 of Siphateles boraxobius. Classification (NCBI taxonomy): domain Eukaryota; kingdom Metazoa; phylum Chordata; class Actinopteri; order Cypriniformes; family Leuciscidae; genus Siphateles; species Siphateles boraxobius. Next base: position 13,821,501 of record NW_027509193.1, read on the forward strand.
ATGTTGTTCATTACGAATCGGAAATGGCCGAAAGAGACGGTTCTCAGTCCAGTGATTTGTTGACTCGACAACCGCTCGGACATATTCAGTCCAATACATTAAAGAATCGTTTAGAGAGAGATTTTGTGAAACGGTTCAGCCGATTCATTAATGCGACTCGACTCAAACGAACGACTCGTTCACGATTCGGACATCGCCAAACAGAGCGAGAGAGTGAGAGGAGGGGTAGAAGAAGCACATGAAAAACTGCATAACCCACTGCTGGTTGAGATAGACGGGGCAGAAAGGTTGCCTTTCTGGGTCGTAGGCGCTAACTGGAGCTTTGCAGTACTTTTATGCGAAACGACAGCGGAGTTAGAAGACCCGCCGAGGTACGTTTAATGCATCTGTGCTAATTCAATGCGTCTTAAATGTTGTTTGTCGATGTCAAATGTTGTTGTTTTAACAGCATATTTGTTTATAAACAAATGTCCACGGTTGATCATGTTGAGGCTTCACTGTGCTGCACTTTTCACGCTGAATTAAAGCTGTTTACGTTGCTCTTGTTGTTTCTGAAATATATGACATGTCTGATATCTAATTTAAAGGTTCCTGTTTAGTTTAGACAGTGCGCGTTTGGCACCGGTGTTTCGCAAGCCCCAAGCTCGTGCACCCTGTTTTTTATCGGATCAACAGGCTGAGAGTCCAGCCCCCCTCCAGCACGCCTGTCAAGTCTGCAGTCCAGCTCACATTTCCAGCTCCATTCCAGAGTCCAGCGGCTCCATAATTCTGCGTGTTCGACCAGTTCGCATGTGAAGTGAATTCTGACATTTATTTAGCGCTCGGCGGAACGCAAGCGCACGCTCCGGGAGAAAGTTTTCATCATTCTGTAGAATTTACTGTTATGATAGGAGAACTTGAGCGCTGGTCTGTAAGCAATACTTCTTTTGGTCTCGTGGTTGAAGAGCCAATTGGGTTTCTGTGGGTGAAAGTTAATTACGTTACGAAGAGTTAATGATTAAAACACTGAGGCAGGTCTGTCGCCAGGCATGATAGCCTACATTGTGGTTGTGACTGGAGATTTCAATAAAGCAAGCAGGGTTGTGTTATTAAAGCCATATGCTACCACTTGCCGAATTGTGAGCTGTCCTTTCGCTTTGAGGTGTCACATTCATTTGGCAATGAGACGGCAAGTCGATTACAAGAAAGTCGTGCGAATGTTGGCTACTCAGATTTAGATGAGTTTTAACCGTTATGTGAAGGGCATTGGGTGTTTTTTAATAAATCATAGCGCAGTTTGTTAACATGTAAATTGAGTTTATTTGTTCCTGACACACGGCAGTTACCCTTGTGAGAAAGTTGAAGCCATGCTCTTTGTTTTCTCCGTTGATATTATCTTCCACAGCAGAATTTTTTTTTTATCTCCCATCATGCAATTTGTTTAGTTTCCGTTTAGCAGTGAAAGTGTGTGTGTGTGTGTGTGTGTGTGTGTGTGTGTGCGTGCGCGCGCTTTTGTACATTCACACCGGCTGTAGGCTATGTAGCTTACACATGTGCGTTGAATGTATTTTTGTTAATGTTTGTGAACGCATTGCGTTTTAATATGCTCTTAAAGTTTAAAGAACACCCTATTTTCGATAGTTATGTATCTGTCAATTAGCTTTATTAGATATTAGCATTATATAAACCCTGTAGCGTATATAATTTTTATTCAAGGCAAAAATCTTTGATGTACTGTGGACATTTTTGTTTTGTGTGAATGTGGCAGGATTATTGAGAACTAAATCTTAAAGTCAAGCTTAATTTAAGAGCATGCTGACAATGACCAGATAAGCCTACTTACTTCTGTAAATGTAAACATGGCCAATCAACTATTATTTTAATATTGCAGTATTTATTATAAATTATTTATCCATGCTCATCAGTAAAAAAATGAATAACAAATGAATGTGCCTTTGTAGATTTTTAATCAAAATAACCTCCCCTCCCCAGGAACGGATTTTGATTTGCAAAGTAGCCGGGGCCAATTATCTCCAATAATGTTGTTGTTGTTATTATTATCCTGATAAGACCCTGTAATATATAGTAAAAACAAATGCACTGTAAAATAAATGTAAATGAAAAATCTATATTTCATAATAAGTACCTATATTATTTTACTTTCACTACAGCAAAGGAAAAATAACACTTTTGTCTTAATTTCTGCACTTGCTTTTTTTTTTTGCCAAGAGCTGAAGTGTCTGTGAAAACAGATTTACAAACGTGTCATGATTACAAATCTTGTGACATTCTATAATCATCTGTCCGCAAAAAAAAAAGTTGTTATAATGTCCACAAATTTGAAAATAAAGCATACCTGTGCCTGCTGTGTTCCCAAATCACACTAATTTCACAGCACATGCAGAGATGGCGTTTACTGTGAACCGAGCCTCTCTGAAAACAGTGGATCACAAGCTGATCGCGTGAGCAAAGTGTGTGCTTCTATCATTTAAAGGCCAATTCACACCGCACAGACAAACGACAACTAACAAGTGAGCCGTTGGATCTAGAATTTTATGAAAAATAACTGTCATCTTCTTCACACTACCCCAACAGACACAGACAAACGCTGATTGAACATGTTCAGTCGGGTGAAAACGAACCCCGACCAACACCAACAAACGCAGACAGGGGTGTAAGCCCGTCTAAATCGGCCCAATGGAGGTTTCCGATAGAATAGGTGAAGGTATCTGAGTGTTACTGCTGTTAATGTTTAATCCCATTTAAGCTTTTATCTGACTCCATTTTATATCTGACTCCATTTTATCACAACCTTGAATTTAGGTTAGATTGCCAATTGGTTATTGGTCAATTATATAATAGTTTAGCAATAGCCTACATTTGATTGTTCTATTTAACTGTTTTACTTATATTTTACCTGTTCATATTAGGAAGCTATGTCGCTCTGAGATTCTCACGCCTTGTTTATCGCGGGTCTCACGATCACAATCTCGCCAGCTTCGGTCACCAGACTGAGGTAATTGATACCTGAGATCGGTCGCATTCACGCTTACACAATCAAAGATACTTTGGTATAGGCCCTGTGATTGCAAAATTTACTTAACGTTTACTTCAGTAGAGGTATGGCCACTACTACAGATGTAAGTCAACTAACTTTACTTGTCTTATAATAGCTTTGGATTGGCCATGCCGTGGTTTCCCACGTACACTTATCTAAAGTAACATTAAATTAAAACAGAGGTAGGAAGACACACCCAGATTTAGGTTGGTCAAGCAGCATTTTTGCTGCTCTAAACGGAAATTCACTTCTTGTCTTTGCAAAACCCGTACACTTGAATATTTGAGTGCCAAATATTAGTCGTCACTAATCTGACGCAAAACTTGCGGTAACATATGAATCCATTTAATCTACTTGGGAAAACAATTTCAGAGTCAGTCGGAATAAAATCAAATGTAACAATTTATTAATGATACCTTTGTACCAGTCACACTTTGCACCAGTTTGCCAGAGAGCCTTCATAGTTCAAGAGCCTCGTTTTAAAGGCTGTAGGACCCCATATATTTCCACAAATTGCTTCATGTTTCATGTCAGTCAAGTTTCATGTCTTGTCATGTGATTCCCTGTGTTAGTCATGTGATCCTGCCACATGTTCCCCATGTGATTGTGTCATGTTGTCATTCAACTAATATTCAAGCATTATTAAACATTTTTTTTTCGTTGTTGATTGCCCCTCCCAATGACATCTTGCAATGACATCTCTTCTCTTCTCTGATGATGATGTGATCACTCACATGGAATCGCAACAATAGAAAATGACAATTTATTTTGATTTTGAACTTTTTCAGTTGCGAATGGACCATATGATCAAATTCAACAGTCCATAATGTGATTGAAAAGTGTTCTTTAATTGCTCTAATTGTGGCCTTTATTTAGTATCTTGCCAACAGGTTATTTATTATGCAGTCAGATTATCGGTAAGCTGTACGACTCATCAAATAGCCACAGTCAGTTTGATTTTTTTTTGTGCATTCCAGGAATCACTCAGACTTTCAAATCAATATTTTATTGCTAAACTGACAAACATACTTTAACATTGTCTTCTGTTGTTATGCAATGTGAACAATGAAGATGTTTGCTGTCAAATGATTAATGCAAGAATGATTAGTAATTACCAATGCCATTAACCAGATATGCTATCCATTAGATATGAATCATTATATGAAGACCGGGAAGGACGAAAAGGGCAAATATTTGATGCATGATTTACCATTCCTGAGTGTATATTAATAAATGACAAGAAACAGTCTGACTGCTCAGCCACATTTTGTTGCAATAAAGCACTCCCTTCTGGAAATGGATAATACATTACTGATCGTGTCACGTTTGGTAAAAATGTCACTAGTGTTACAGCACAACAGACTGTGATGTCGTAAATTGATTAGATTCGATTTTTAGCCAAGTTTATTAGGCTATTTCATAAATCTGAAGTGTGCCTTTGTTTTACATTGAGTCCCATGTTCTGTATGAGCTCAACAGGAGGAGGATTGTGAAGTTTTGCATTTCAAGCTGGAGAAATATGGCTCTTGATGAGCACTTAAGAGTGCTCTTAAGTTGATTGTTTATGTACTTGACCAGTGCAGTCATTCATTCATCTTACGTTGTACTAGCTGTACTTAAAGATGCGTTTTCAGTTGGCAGTAATTTAGCACTGGAGGTGATTACTTAAGACCACACAAGCTTTGAAACAGCTGGCCTGTAATGACAACAAAGAGTAAACATACAAATTGTTGGGTGTTTGCAACAAAAAATCTGTATATGGTTTGGGCTGAACCATTTGGTTTCTTGTCAGTAAGGTACACTGAGGGTACAGATGTATTATTTAAACATATTGCCTTAATTGTTTCTACTTGCTAATTCTCACACTTACATACTGTATAATTATCTCTATCGTGCTAGAAAATTACCTTTGGCCGGTAGTGTTTGTTTTGCTTTTTGTCCACTTGTAGAAAAAAGAGGCAGATCTCTCTCTCTCTCTCTATCTCTCTCTCTCTCTCTCTCTATCTCTATCTCTCTCTCTATCTCTCTCTATCTCTCTCTCTCTATCTCTCTCTCTATCTCTCTATCTCTCTATCTCTATCTCTATCTCTATCTCTCTCTCTATCTATCTATCTCTCTATCTATCTCTCTATCTCTCTATATCTCTATCTCTATCTCTCTCTCTCTCTCTCTCTATCTCTCTATCTCTCTCTCTCTCTATATATCTCTATCTCTATCTCTCTCTCTCTCTCTCTCTATCTCTCTCTCTCTCTCTCTATCTCTCTATCTCTCTCTCTCTCTATCTCTATCTCTCTATCTCTCTATCTCTATCTCTATCTCTATCTCTATCTCTCTCTCTCTATCTATCTATCTATCTATCTCTCTATCTATCTCTCTATCTCTCTATCTCTATCTCTCTCTCTCTCTCTCTATCTCTCTCTCTCTATCTCTCTCTCTCTCTATCTCTCTCTCTCTCTATCTCTCTCTCTATATCTCTATATCTCTCTATCTCTATCTCTATCTCTATCTCTATCTCTATCTCTATCTCTCTCTCTCTCTCTCTCTCTCTGCTAAGTTTGTTCAAGCTCTCTTAGTTTGTGTCTGTTCCCACCACTGGAAGTGAATGTGAAATGCATTTTTAGCGAAATTGTTTGGCTAACCCTGACTATGAGAAATCAGGAATGTAGAGGATCTGTTGTGGGATTAGAGGTGAAACTCTGGTGAACCCCAGGTCTGTTGAAATATTATATTTCATAAATAATTGAACCTGAGGTGCATTTGGACATTTAACCTTGTTGCGTTTGTTTACCTGGACTACACAACCTAGTTTGACCTGTGCTGCCAAAGATTGTGCGGTTGATGCCCTCTTGTCTGAGTCGACACACAGCGTTTGAGAGAGTTGACTGGGATGTGATTGCTGTACAGGGAATAAGTTCAGCGTGTTGTCCAGCACTCTGTGTACTTAAAGAAAGGAAAAGATAGAAAGGCAGAGGGAGGTGACAGAAGGTCTGTAAACCGAAGTAGAGGGCAGAGTTGTGTTTTTTATTTGGTTACACATATATTTGTGCATTTTCTTGGAAATATCATCTTTAACAAGCACCTGAAAATGTGAGAGCGAATCAAAGTTCTGTGCAGCAAGATCAGCACATTTTTCTTGTTTAATGGTTAGGATCTTTTTAACCAAGATCAGTGGTCATGTACTTGTGTTGTGATACACAAAGTTAAGCTTATTGTAATGATAATGAAATTCCTAAAGGCAACCATATGCTTCATTACTAACCTGGCAAACCAGACCTACATCAAGATGTTAGGTCTGGGAACTCACAATTGGCATACCTCAATCCGAGGGGCGGGATAAACAGGTGTCTTTCAAATTCCCTCTGCACGCAATAGGAGGTGCTACAGCGGTGGCTGTTACTGGCTATTTAAATCTAGCGGGTTTGATGTCTCGCAAATACAATAACGCTGGTAGTGACGATTCTGTCTGTCTGACCAATCAGTGATCTCCAGTGCTTCCACGTCACATTTTAGTATCGGTATGGTGCGCTTGGAACCTCAACAGAGGTGGTACCATTTAAAGCGACCCGTACCGTACCGTATCCGTATCATGCAGTGGAAAAGCGCCAAAGCGTGCTGAACTGAACCGTACCGTACCATGCAGTGGAAACTAGTGGAAAGTACTATTCTTATTATAACAATATTATTGTCAAAACCAGATCATTTTTTTCCAGGATTATTTAATGAATAGAAAGTTGAAAATCATTAATTAGAAAAAAAAATCCTTTGTAGTGTTATAAATGTATTAACTGTCACTTTTGATCAATTTAATGCATCCTTGCTGATTAAAAGTATTAATTTCTTTCCAAAAAAAATTTAAAATCTTACTGACCACAAACTTTTGAACGATGGTGTATGTTACCACATTTTTGCTTGTCTAGTATTGTTGTTTAGTAATTAGTTAAAATTATTGCTTTAAATATATTTATTATTGAAATGATCTTGTCATGTGACAGTGGAATTGCATTATCCCCCTAAATATTTAACTGCTAAAATAATTGTTAATGGAATCCGTTAAGGAATCAGAACCAGAATCATGTGTGTTTTATTTGATATTTAATTTAAAGTAGTCCTTTCAAAGGGCTTCCACTTTTTTGAGAAGACTTTCCATTAGATATTTTATAATTGCTGGTGGTATTTGCTCTCATTCAGACACGACCATCAGTAAGGGCAAGGCACCAATGTTAGACGATGACATCTGGTTTACATCAGGCAAAGTTCCAGTCCATCCCAAAGGTGTTTATTTGGGGGCCGTTATGGATGCCTGTCAAGTTCTTCTCATCAAACTCAGTAAATCATTTATTTACTGATCTTGCTTTGTGCACAGAGACACTGTCGTGCGAACAGAAAAGGGCCGTCCACAAACTGTTGCCACAAATTTGGAAGCGAGTCATTGTATCCTGTAGCATTAAGATTCAGATGGCCTGGCCAAACTCATTATTTAGATGTCTCTGCCCACATCCTTTTGGCTATGTGGTGTGTATACCGTATGCATGTTCACAGAGCGCTTGTGTTGTCTTAGACACTACATGAATCAATTCAGAGAGTTTGAGGAAACGAAAGTAAGGGAAATTTAGTCAGTGATGGAGCGGTTTCCTCAATCCTTGTCCATTCAGAAACTGGTGCTGGTTTTGTGCAGTTGCACTAATCAGCTTTACAATAAACTTTGTGTTGTATATTAAATGAATTCAAAGTGCACCAACTAGACTGTAAGCCCTTGAAATCTCTGAGAACATCAAATATTTACCTTTGAGCAACATCAGACCATTGCAAGAATGTGTTCTACTTTTTAGTTTCCTCTAAATCTATATTTATCTAGCTCTTTTATGCGCTTTCGCTTTCTGTTTGCGCTTCTTTGCTGGTGTCTTGCTCTACTTTCTTTCCACATTATCTGTTTGTTTTGGGTTTTTCACGATCTGCTAACTGACCTTGACTGCCATCCACCCATCCAGCTCTAATCTCGTGCCAGGCTTGGGTAGACAGAAAGATAACAGAGCATCAGATGAGAAAGAGAGAGACTGCTTTGGTTAATGTATGCCTGTTAGGAGTCACTCCCAATGAACTGGTGCTTTTTGTAAAAGAGAAAAGTCTTTGATCTTTAGTTCTAATGCTCAGCCCCATACCCACTGCATCTCTCATCAGTTACGTGACCTACAGTATCAGAAGCGTATCGGGACTAAACGGATAGTTAAAAAAAATTGGTAATGTTCAGTGGTTTACAAAGTGATGCCATATAAGAACCATTTTTGGTTCCCTGAAGAAGAGTTCTTAATAGAACCTTTTTTTCTTAGTCAGAAGAACATATTAAAAATCTAAGAACATTTTTCCACAATAAAGAACCTTTTGTGGGATGAATATGTTCCATGGGTCATGTTAAAGGTTCTTCATGGAACCATAGATGCCAATGAAGAACCTTTATTTTTAAGAGTGTACGTTGTTATTATGTCAACTATTTAAATGATCCTGTAGCCAGAGAGCAAGACAATCACCTGTTAAATGTGTTTGAGAAAAAAAAAAAACTCTTTTGCAAAACTGAGTTTCGACCTAATATCTAAGAGGAGGAAAGCAACAGATTTAGTCTGTAATGTTAAAAAAAAAGCTAAAGGAAAATCACATTTATAGATGAAATGCATGTCTTGATATTTTGCCTACTATCATTATCAGTTACTATGGTTACAGGTGCTGCTCATTGTTGCTTTGAGCTTGAGAATGTGACTGAATTTAGTATAAAAGGTGTTCGAGCCATTCCTGTTGTCAATCCGGTTGTCAATCCTCACCGTTTGATGAATTATTATTGACTAGTTCTGTCCACTCCATAAAAGTCCTCCGATTATAATTTTTTTACTCTTGCTGTTCACAAACACACACAGGCAATTCATACCTATATATAGACATTGATTTAATGACATTAATTCAGTAATTACCTGCCTTTTAAGTGATTCATCTGGAAATCTGAAGGATTTTTTTTAATTCATTTTAGACCACCAACATGTTCATGGAATATATAGACATGTGCTTAAATGTAGATACACTACCATTCAAAAATATGAGGTTGGTAAGATTTTTTTACGTTTTTGAAAGAATCCTTTTATGCTAACATTTATTTGATCAGAAATACAGCCAATCAGTAATATTGTGAAATATAATTATAATTTTAAAAAATATTTTTTCAAAGTGTAATTTATTCCTGTGATGTCAAAGCTGAATTTTCAGCATCATACTTCAGTGTCACATGATCCTTCAGAAATCATTCTAATATGATGATTTGATGCTCCAGAAACATTTCTGATTATTATCAGTGTTGAAAACAGTTGTGCTGCTTAATATTTTTGTGGAAACTGTGATATTTGTTCAGGAATTTAATTAATAGAGAGGTCAAAATAACAGCATTTATTTGAAATAGAAATCTTTTAACATTATAAATGTCTTAACTGTCTATTTTGATCTAATGCATCCTGAATAAAAGTACTGACCCCGAACTTTTGAACAGTAGTGTTTGCAAAAGAATATATTTATAAACTGATTTATATGGACTAATTTTGCACACTAAAATTCAATCTTCAATAATTTACTATGCTTGTTGCATATTCTTAAATCTTGAAAAGGCTTTTTTGACATTCGTTCACCCTCAAAGAGCAAGTGCAGAGGACGAGTGACATTACTAAGGCAGAATCGAAGTTCAGATGACTAAAGAGCAGGAGACCTCCTGGGAGCTTCCCACAGGAACAAACCCATTGACTGACTGAATGGAGACCAGCCTGAATCAGTGAAGTGAAACGAAGTTTTGACTGGCAAGACTAGGGATGTGGAGTGGACTGAGTGCATTTAGAGATCTAGGTGAATCAACTGGATTTAAATGTGGTATGTAATTCATGTTGTATGAATATGAACTCAGTACATGTAGAGATATACCTAGATGTGTACTTTTATTGCTATCTTTATAGAACTTGTAGTAATGAATATTGTTAGGTCTGTGCCTATATTTTATGCCTCATTTCAATGTCATGGTTGTGAAACAACTAGCATTTTTAGGAACTGTTTGTGAGACTCTGGGGGAGGGGCGACTGATGTCTAAGTTCAGGGCAGAGTCCTAATTAGCTAATCTGACTATCAGGTTCATAGAGCGGTCAGTTCAACTAAACTGCAGATGACCTAATGCAGTTACTTTTAATTTAATATCCATCTGTCTGTCTTTCTGTCTGTCCGTCAGCACACTTTTATTTGCTCTTGTTTTGTTTCTCCCGCTGTATGCATCAGAGTGCATGTGGCCAACATTTCAGATCTGTTCCAGTTGACTTGAATGAATAAATCTCTACTGACTGCTTTCTCTCTCTCTCTCTCTCTCTCTCTCTCTCTCTCTCTCTCTCTCTCTCTCTCTCTCTCTCTCTCTCTCTCTCTCTCTCTCTCTCTCTCTCTCTCTCTCTCTCTCTCTCTCTCTCTTTCTCTCTGAGAATAAATCACTGATAGAGAGGCTGGTCATAAAGCTATAGTGTGAGAGCAGAGAGGACAGTGTTTCTGTCCTGCTTAAGCCTATTACAGGCTTACCAAGCCAAGCAGTCCCCCTTAAGCACATAAAAAGAGAGAACGCAAGACAGCGAGAGACAGATGTTTAGTTATTCATCTGAGAGAATTAAAAAGGTAAAAACACTCCATTAAGCTGTGAGCTCAGAGCTTAGCATAATTATCATATATAAACAACAATATATAATAAGATATGTTTTAAAATGATATGTTTGTGTGATAGAGAGACTAAAAGTTGTTATTCACAATAATCTGGATTCGAAAACGTAAAATCATTCAGACATAAAAGAGTCATTTAGACAAACAGTTTATTCAGATTCTCTGGGGTACCTCAAAGAAAGTCATGATAATACCATAGTACGTTTTTGTTTGAGAATTACATATCATCGTTGAAGAATGAGGGCTTAGGATAGTGAGCTTCTGGGAGAAGTGCTGATGTTCCATTCACTAACCTTACATACATATTTGTGCACAAAACCTTATTGTGAACTTTTTACACATTTAACTTAATTTGCAATTACATATATTCTAAATACAAATGGAAATGGAAAATACAATAAACAAATGGTTTGTAAATAACAAAAAAAATCTACATTTGAACATAACAATTTTCTGTGTGTACGAGCTGACATTCTACATGCAATTATTAGTGAATGAGAGTTTTGTGTTTCTTGGAGTCACAAACATCTAATAAAAGTCATGGCGTTTGCCGTTTGGACCAAGGGATAGTGGAAGGCCTTTAAGAGATTAACTTAACGCAAGACAATCTTACTACAGCGCTGAGGATAATAATGAAAGTGGGACATGATCCATAGGCTTTTGTGATTAGCACTAGCTGCCCAGACGTGTTGCTAGTCTTCTAATCTGCCACCAGACATCAGCAGGCAGTTATGCAGATTGATTATAATGCCTGTATGACAAGATATTTTCCTCTTCTAAAGATCTCTTCTCTCCTCTACTTTTTTGGGCCTTCTCCCATTAGTTGGTAAAGTTGCAAAACGAAACAGTCTAGGCCTCAGTGGGTATTAAAGTTGAATGGTAATGAATGGTTAGTGCAGATACTCTAATATGATGCAGTGTAAAACATGTATGATATAACCAGCCACAGTCTTAACAGAATTAACTCACGGCTAATTTAATCCCCCACTTACAGAGATGAGATTAAAAATGTTTTCTGATGAGAGCGTGTGCTTTGCTCAGAGACTGGGAAAAAGTTAAATTGAGGAGATTTAAACTTTTTTGAACTGTTTTGAAGGCATTTAATATCCAGACAAAAAATAATTACTTTTTAAAGCTTACACTTAATTAGTAGTCACAATCGCGTAGCTTGTTGTGCGAGGTTGGGGGTAGGCAAGTTCGGTCCTAGAGAGCCGCTGTCCCGCAGAGTTTGGCTCCAACACTGAAAAAAACCTCACCTGCCTATAGCCTTAGTAATCCTGAAGACATTGATTAGCCAAAGACATTGTTCAGGTGTGTTTGATTAGGGTTGGAACTAAAGTCTGCAGGACAGCGGCTCTCTAGCACCGAACTTGCCTATCCCTGTGCTAGGGGCTTGGCTTTGCTGATGCTAGTAGCCTTAGCTGGTGCATTCACTTCAAATCAAATAGGTCTAGGCTATTATTTATGAAATGCACAATATGCCCCATAAATCAGTAACTGTGGGCCGTGAAATGTTATATCTGCGAACTCCCCCCAAAAATAGAAATATAAATCACAAAATTATGCTACGAAGTGAGCAACAATTGAATCTTGCATTGTGCGGAGTGCCATTTGCTTCTCCGTTTGGATTGGATGCCATTATTGTATAACTACAGCAACACCAGAAGCACATGATGTTTTGAAATGCGTCAACTTTCCTTTGATTATATGTATGCACGTGGTCCGCTTAAGGGCTCTTTTAGCCCTCTTACCCCAAGCTCATAAAATGCATTTTGTTTAATCCGTCTCTACATATTTTCCCCCTCCCTCTCTTTCTCTCTGTCTCTTTCGTTATCTATCTCTTTTGACTTGCTGTAAACAGGTCAACACTAGAGTTCTGTCCTGTGCGGCAGCAGCCAATCAATTCTTTGTTGGTACTGGTGACTGTGCAGCTCAGCCAATCAGCTCTCTCACACTGACATCCTCCTGCACAGATTGTGATAGGCTGGAAGACGGAGCAAACTCTGGCTTGAGAGGTGGTCTCTGTGCTCTATCTTATTTAGATTAAAAGTGTGAATTAAAAATTAATGTTAAGGCATGAGAAGGAGTAACGAGTGCCTACAGCATTAAACATCAATGATTTATCACTGTAAAGTAAACGGACTGCATTTATATAGCGCTTTCACAGACCCAATGGCCACCAAGCGCTTTACATATTGCCTCACATTCACCCATTCACTCACTCATTCATACACCGACGGCGGTGTCAGCCATGCAAGGCTGAATCCAGCTCGTCGGGAGCAGCTGGGGTTAGGTGTCTTGCTCATGGACACCTCGACACTTGGTCAGCTGGAACCGGGGATCGAACCACCAACCTTTTGGTTGTAGACAACCACAAGTTTGCATGTGTGCACCTGATTCTATAGATAAATCTTTCAAATGGGCTACAACCACTCTGTAACTTTGCATAATACATATAGTATCACTGCACCAATTAAAAATGTAATGCTCTCTGAGTCTTGGCAAAATCTGGGGAGAGAGGAACTGAGAAGATCTAAGTTTTCTTGCTTGTTGGTGTGTATATACCATATAAGAAGTGGTATCCAAATTTTCAAGACCACTGGTGAATGTCATTCATGTGTTGCATTATAATTGTATCATAAGCATAATTTAAAGGGAAAAGTTGAATGTTTGTGTCTGAACAATTTGATTAACATTTAGCTTTAGGACAGAATCTTATTTTTTTTGAAAATATATCTTAAATGCCTTGCAAATATGTTTTTTCCCCCCAAGCATTAAAACCCCTTACCAGTCGCCCCCCTTTTTGGCAATCGAGTGCAAAATGACATACCCATAATAAAATGGTTGTTGCTAAGGAGTCCTTCTGACTATACACAAAACCAAGGTATCATTTAAAAGCTAACACTTGACAGTTTACTGTGAAAAACTCAGAATTGCTCTAGCAATTACTAATAGAGAGATAAAGCAGCTCAAAAACAATGCACAATTTTTTTGAATGTAAAATTCGGGATCACCAGGGATCCCTGCGGCTCAAGGGGTTAAACCTAGCCTTTTGAAAATGCTTAAATTACAATACTAACTTCCGTTCAAATGTTTGGAGTCTGCAAAAAATAAATAAATTGGAAAGAAGATGTATGTTCAACAAGGCTGCAGTTATGTTACCTTTATTAAATACAGTAAAAACAGTTTATATATATATATATATATATATATATATATATATATATATATATATAGGACAGTTTGCGGTTTGTGTGCTCTAATAGTTTTCACTCTGTTGTCCCTGTCCTCAGTTCAGATTACTACTCTTTACAGCTGACCTTGTGCTTTCAGAAGCACTGTTGAGTGGAGTCCATTTTTGCTAGTTTTCTGTTTACTTATATTATTTATTCCCTATAAAGGAGCGAAGGTGCTTATGTGACATTAGGGTGACAGTGAATAGGACGTATATGTAAAAAATATATGTATTTCTCAGGTAATAGGGTAAATTATCTTCTAGTGTGTGAGGGTGGGGAGGTGGGTTGTGTGTATACTGTATATTGGTACTCTAAATTGTATGTTGTACACACAGATACACATAAAACTTATTGTATGTTTGTACGCTCCAGTGGACCAAATAGGTCATGCTATTGATTAATTACATGGACGTCATAGCAACTAGTCTTGCTGTTTACACTATAACAGTGGAGAGCCGTTGAGAAAAGGGAAGATGTGCCACAGTATACACTCTAACTGCAGCACACAAACACATAATGCTGAACAGACTGTTAATTCTGCTAATGCTAGCCTTTCCTGAGTGTTGGGTGTATTAGCTGAGATTACCTGGCTACACTTATTGTAGGCGAAGCTAATGCTTTAGAAGCTAATCAGTGTTAGGGAAATCATGTGACTGATGTAAACGTTGATTCACCTGCCCTTGTTGTCACAATAGTCTCGCATCGTTTGCCCAGTCAAATTAACCTCTGCTCTTTGGCATCATTACAGTCAAATCAATGACCAAGTCATGTGCAGTACGTCACTAAGCACTCCAAGATTTTACAAATAATGTATCTGACAACATATATATTAATATAAATATTGTATCATAATTTATCACAGATGCATTGAGAAAACGAGTGAAACTAGTGTATATATATACATTTTGTGTGTTTTATATATAGATATTTATTTATGCATGTACTGTATATTAATATAAATATATTTAAATTATATTTTTATTTAAATATATATTATGTACAAAAATATGTAAGCAAGACCCTGTTAGTTTTTCCTTTTGTAGGTGACCATCAGACGGACACATTTCCGCAGGATTAGTCCTAATCTGCTCCGGGTGTGTTGACACGAACGTGATTTGATCTAATGATGCTGGTGCCGTCTATTGTTTATTTGACACAGTGACTGTGTCAAATATTAAATATGGCATTACTTTTCATTCAACATTCAAAAAAGATGAACAGACAACCTAGCTGTACTTAAAATGTCACAGTAAAACCTGTTTGGATGGTTTGGACCCAATAATCTGAAAAGTGTGTGTGTGTGTGTGTGTGTGTGCGTAATAAGATGTGATCCGTTTACAACGGGAGACAGTAGGCGGGTTTCCATTACAGATACATTTGCACAAAAACATACATTTGCACTCAAGCTGACCAGCAATTTTTATTTTATTTATATATTTATCTTTATTTTATTATCTTTACAATCTTTATTCTTTTGCTCAAATGTCACAGAATGGAAAACACTTGATTGTGGGATATTAAAGACAGTGAAGGAAACATCTATGCCTTCAAAAATAGCACCTTGATGCCTTCCTACCTTAGAATGTGTCCGCCGAAGGCAGCATTTTTAAAGTTTTTGGACACAGCCCATGTTTGATCTCTCCTCAGGACGGCCACTGCTAACAAATGAGAAGATGACGGCTCTCTCACCACTAAATCTCGAGTCAAACCACTGATAAAGTCATGGAAATAGATAGAATCCCGTAAAATAAAGCTTTATTTGTGAGTAAGAAGATACATTTCTATAGGGCTGCACAATATATCGAGAAACGTTATCGTTTTTCAAAAATCGCTGCAAAAGAAGCTTTCCAACAGGTTTTATCGTAGATTTTGGAAGAATGTCCGGTTGTGAGGCGTTGGAAAAATAGGTCCACAGTTTTACAACGAATGGTAAAACACCTGTTGGAAAGCATCTTTTGCAGCGATTTTTGCGTGAGCATATCAATGAACACCCCCGACCACTCGGTGAGTTTCACGTCTTTGTAAACTAAAGTTTAATGCGTTTATATGAGAGACTGACAAACCCACCAAACCAGATTCCCAGTGAAATGCTCTCAGAAAGCAAGTGCAGTGAGTTTGCTTCCTTCTTCTTTGAGAAAATCAATAATATCATAAAGGTGATCAGCTCATACTTGAGTTGCACGGGGGTCAGACAGATCAGACCACAACCTGAGATTGCAACATTTGATGGCAACATTTTGGAAGAAACAGTACAGCACCTTAAAACATCAACCTGCGCTTTTGATGCACTTTCCAGATTTTTTTTTCAAAAAATGTGTTAAACCGTTTGGAAGCAGATCTCCTAGAAGTGGTAAATGACTCACTTCTCTCTGGGAGTTTTCCAAACTCCCTGAAAACTGCAGTTGTCAAGCCTCTCCTGAAAAAGAGCACTCTGGATAAGACCATATTAGACTGATCTCAAATCTTCCTTTCATAGGCAAGATCATTGAAATAGTTGTCTTCAATCAGCTGAACAAATTCTTATGCTTAAGTGGATCCTTTGACAATTTTCTATTTGGTTTCCGACCAATCACAGCATAGATACAGCGCTCATAAATATAATAAACAATTTAATTTCATTAGACTACCCTGGCTGTTGCTTAGTGTGCCTTGCTAGCCTATTGTTGGCTGCTGGTATATGTCATATGCATGATTTGTCTGTTCACAAAACTGCATGTCTCTAGAGCACCAAAAGTTAAATAGTGTACCTTTTAAGTAAAGAATCAACAGTGATTATAATTTGTGACCAATGATCTGAATTTTTATTTAGTCAAAAACTAAGTACACAGTTACATATGTTATATATTTGTTACATCAGCTTATTTTGAAATGTTTGGAAATGTAAACTGATATTTCCTACTGACAAAAGATCAAAATAAGTGGCTTAAAACCAATTTTTGTATACTATTGGTGGCTCTGGCTGCTATGCTGTTATGCTGTTGTGTTGGCTAATTAAATCTATGCAGCGGTAAAACTAACTGCAGACTGGTTTAGCCGACGTTAAGTATTTAAATGGGAGAGCATAAGAAGAGAATAAATCAGTTCACTTGTCACTTGAGTTTGTGATTTTAGTCATGTTTTTTGTTGTGGGAAGATTGAGGCGGGAACTTGCGAACGTTCAAAGACTTTAATTAAAGGTCCCATATTGTCACAACTGAAATTTCCTGTTTTTTTTCATGATAACAGAGGTCTAGGGGCTATGTAACTACCATATGAGTTTCAAATCATTTAATCCACAGACAAATGCACACAGCCTGGATAAAAAAGCTGTGCCTTTTCACAAGCCGTTGTGACTTCCGTATAAATGTGATGTCAAAACTACTCAGTCACCGCCCTCAGTCACGTCCCGAACACTGCCCACAGTCCTTCTGCCCAAACCCAGACAACATCGCGTCCATGCCGTTGCTGAGCAACAACAACACGGTAACATGTCGAGAAAACGCTGTTCAGTCGTTTGCATCATTGCACAGGCTTCCGAACAACATTAATATAAGAGACCAGTGGCTACTGTTTATTTATTTGGAAATAACAGAGCAATTTAGTTCGACCTCAACCGTTTGTTCTGCACATTTCAAAAGTGACTGCTTCGTCAATCAGATACAGTTCAATGCTGGTTTTTCAAAGAAGCTTCTCATCAAAGATGCTGCAGTCCCTACATTGTTCGATCCGACTTCAAATTCACAACCCGCAAGTAAACTTCTAACACATTTAATGTTATATTATGGAGCCAGCATAATCTGAAATTATAGTCTTTAAACGGATATGCAACACTAACGTCTTGCTAAGTTGATGTTGAAGTGTTGTTTTTCACAGTGTATGGTTGCCACAAGCTTTGATATAATATCTGTTATAGATATTCTATATTCTATAATGATGTTCTTTGATAGAACATCATTGGTGTTTTATTTACCTTACTTGTGAGCATCACCAAGCCACAGCATGCTACAGCATACATGATCCTAGTTACCTGTGGTTGGCCTGGCCGTGCGTCACTCAGAAAACAACAGGCCAATCAGAAAGAAGCTCTTGAATATTAATTAGACAGGCCAAAATCGACCTGTTCTTAGCAGAGCTCCTGAGAAAAGATCTGTCAAAATATATTGGGATGGTTTTTGGTACTTAAATCCGCAAATGTAAATTCTTAAGGACATCAAAACCTAAAATAAAACTCCAAAAATGTGCACAATATTGGACCTTTAATAAATAAACAAATGCAAAACGAAAGTAAAGACAGCAGTCCCTCACGGACGAGTGCCGCCACACATAATAAAGCAAAACGTATACGGTTACTAACGTAACCTCGGTTCCCTGAGATTAGGGAACGAGTATTGCGTAGCTATACGCAATGGGAAAACTCCTTTTCTCGAGAATATTGAAGCCATTATTTTAAAACGCACAGAGCTGAGCGTCTAGCTCGCTCATTGGCTGTGCTGCAGCAACTGCACAAACCTATGGCGAGGCGGCAGAAACGCGCAAACCAATTGGGTCACTTTGGGCCCAGGGCTCATCAGAACCCGCCAGAATGGCCGTGGCTTATGTTTATATAAGTAGACCATTTCGCCATAGAGTCAGGTTAAATCGACTGAAGCGACAGCACCTGAGCCAAACGTAATGGCACGGCAGCCTAAGCAATACTCGTAGGGAACCAAGGTTTCGCAGTCACGACACTCTAGAAGCTGAAAGAGCAATTTTCTAATGCCCTTGTTTCAAATGCCTTGGATCCAGGGTGACCAATAGAAAAGGGCCCAAATAGAGACCGCCCACTGAGACACAGCTTCATTCGCAAGAAAAACTTTTCAACTCGCAAGCAAAAGATTTTAACTCGCAAGCAAAAGATTTTAACTCGCAAGCAAAACATTTTAACTCACAAGCAAAACATTTTAACTTGCAAGCAAAAGATTTAGACTCGCAAAAAAGACAGCAGAAAAGAGAGCAACATTTGTGATGCAATGTGTTCGAAATGCACAAAGTAAAATAAAGGTATTCAAAGATTTACATGCACTGCAAATAATTTTATCAACTTCTTTATTTTGGACCCTTAAGAAGACTTTTTTTGCAATCTTTTAATTTTTTTAATTACAAAATAATTAGTTTTACTCTCAAACGCAGTATGTTTGATTGAATAAAAAAGACAAAGGAAACTCCATAGAAGCTGATCGGTTGGTTTTTGTCATATGACCTGCTGGCTAAGTTGCAGCATTCTGAAAAGTTGAGATGTTTTCATCTCGCTGCGGCATAGGTGCGCCTACATTTGAAATAACGAATTTGCACGCGCAAATAACGCGATAGGTGAACACTAGTGACTGTGCCCCTCACCCCTTATTTACCCCTTATTTACACTGCACACTGCTGCGGCTCGTTACGGCTGTGACACGGCTACCGGAGCTGATCGCGGCCACTCTAGTCAATGCTTGTGTTTACACCAGTCGTGACTCGTGATGCGGCGGGTTTCAGAAGCGGCTCTCCGCGCCTACATAGGCGCCTAGTCGATTTTTGACGGACGCCGCGTCCAAGCCGCACCGTAATACAAAATACAAGTAAACACTGTCAATGTCAAAATAAACACCATGTGCAGACTCCCAAATGTATTGCACACCATCAATATATGCTTGGTAGAAACCATAGACTGTAAGGTAGAAAATCAAGAAAAACCACATCGGACAGGCAAATCACGTGGTCTCAAGCATCCAGTCGCTTCGCTTCTGAAATGCCCCTGGTGTGAGTTGCCACCGCATGGAGAACGGGATAAAACCCATAGACAGTAAAAGAAATGGACACAGCAACCCCATTGATTTCAACGGAGAAGACTGAAGCCCGATTATTGCACTTCCTGTCTGATGGCTGAGCGACTGCGCAGGCTCAAATTGAGCGTGACGACAGTCTGACAGTTGTAAATCTTCTAGCAGCTGTGCCAAGACAAATCTGAATCACCTAATTCCTCAAAAACGTTGTTGAAATATTTTGTCCCGTTGCTTTTATGGACTCTCTATCTATGGGCTTCTCCCTTGACTTTATGCCTCTATGTCCCCCCGATTGCCTCATAGACAGTAAAAGATTGCCTGCGAGCTTCTCCTCCTGTCAATACAGTAATTTCTCTACAGTGCGAAAGAGAGATATCATATAGAGACTAGATGCCCTATTGGCCGCTGTGGCGCAAGAAATGCGGCCGCCATATTAAGCAGGTCATACTCCTATTTGCGTTGCATAGCAGCAGTAGATGCCAGAGCACTGTGCAGTATATTCCTGCTCAAATCGGCGGACCATCACTCGGGGATTACTTTACACAAGTAAGATTTAACATTTAACATTAACGTACTATTAGTTGTATTTTGTGAGTAAAATATTCAATGTGTCTTGTATCGTAGCTACGTGTATGACCTTTGCAGCAAAAAAACCCGCGTGAAAATCAGTTCGGTATTCAGTGAGATATGATTAATTAAATGCGCTGGCAGCTCATTGCACCTGCCAAACAGATTACACTGAGCGGAGCGGGTGACCGGTTTAAGATGGCGCCCCCACGGCTCGTCCGCACCAATAGGCAGTAGCGGTCGATATGGCGTCTATCTATATGATGTCTATGGTGACGACAGTCTGACAGTTGTACATCTAGTTGCTGTGGCAAATTAAATCTGAATCACCTAATTCCTCAAAAACGTTGTTGAAATATTTTGTCCCGTTGTTTTTATGGACTCTCTATCTATGGGCTTTTACCTTGACTTTATGCCTCTCTGTCCCCCCGATTGCCTCGCTGACAGTAAAAGATTGCAGGCGAGCTTCTCCTCCTGTCTATACGGTAATGTCTCTATTGTGCGACATAAAGTCGCGTGGTTATGACGCAATCGTTAGCCTGTTTTAACAAAAACGGCTTCTACGGGGCCATATTCTTCCGTTTATTTTAGTATGATCATTACATATAATTTTTTTTTTAATAGCTTAATAAAAATAGCTTTTTTCTAGGGAAATGTTATATCGCAAGAACTATCGTTATCACAATACTCAACAACAATATCGCATATTTTCCCAGTATTGTACAGCCCTAATTTCTATAGCTCAATACTGATTTTAAATTGTAATTTTGGCTGCACCTGAAATGGGTCATACTATTGACATTACCTGAGGAGTTGAAGTAAAACCACGCTTAATCAAGGACTTGCATTTAAAGTTTCTAAAATGTGCACCGTTTCATTGAGAACAAAGAGGGCTTTTTTCTACTATTCTGTGAAGAAACGTTTAGGATTAGTTGGTAAAGTGCCAGATATAGGGTAATCTATCCATTGGAAGCATTGTATGTTTAATGCATCTGGAAAACTGTAATAAGGTTGTCTAGCCTATACTATCCCACACAATAGTAAACATGAACAAAAAATACTTTTAAAGCCTTTTTAATGGTTTAAATTTCTGCATATACCAATTTGTATTGGCTATTAAATAACGTGATGTAGCATCATTAAGAACTAACATGAACTATCATCTAACAATGATTAACAAAGTTTTTTTTTTTGGGCCTCACTCTCTGACCCCATGAATGTCGCATGTGTATTTCACTCCCTGACTTAATCATTAATCAAATCGCCTTGAATCTCATTGTGAATTGTCTCAAATCGAATCCTTCTGAATTTGCGAATATCATATTTGCTCTCTACCCAAAGCATAGCATTATTTATATAATTTGTGTAAAAAAGTGGCATATTTCTCTATGAGATAATGCAGGTGTTTGTGTTTCTTTGGAGGAGGGATGCATCTGGCTGCACACAACGGAAGGTATAGCAACCTCGATAAGGATATATCTCTTGTGCTTCTGTTAGTCATATTATGATCATAAATCAGACAGTCTCAAGTGCTTCTGTTTGATTATAATCAGTTCTATCTCACTTTCTGACTTCATCAGTGTGGGTGCATAGAAGATACAGGGTGCGCTCCATTCAGATGTGATCATTCTTATGCAGTGTTCTCTCTGAGGGCTTCATCCTCCACAGCGGGTTCTTCAGGGGGTTAAAAGATGCATGGGTCAGAAATAACAGGCATTCAGAACGCAGAGTTACATCAAGACAAAGGAGCAATTGTTATTGTCTGACAAAGGCAACATTACTTGAAGGCTACTTATCCTGAATTCTTACATGAATTGGACTCGCTAATAACATTTAAAATGCAAACCAAAAATAATTACTTAAAAACGTTCAAACTTCATATAGGTTTGGGACGAAATGATGGAGAGTTAATGACAGAATTTTTAGAGCTATCCCTTTAAGTTTGAAACCTCACTGTGAATGATACTTTAATATTTATCTTTCTTTTATTAGTTGTTTTGAAGTAGTAGTTATTTTCTGATTGGAATGACGCCACAGCAATGAAGTGCCTTATGCACAATAAAAAGATGGAGATGCTGCGTGCATCATGCTTTTCTAATTAGGCTATGTGTGTGTGTGTGTATCATGCTTTTGTAATTAGGCAACGTGTGTGTGTGTGTGTGTGCGTGTGCGTGTGTGTGTGTGTGTGTGTGTTTAATGCCCACATGTTGTGTGTTGAAAACAGACAGTATTCAGATGGAGTTAAATGAACCCAGATTAAGCTGTCTGTGAAAGTGCTGTCTAGATTCACTTGTACTCAGCCAAACCTGAAGAACCAGTGCTGCATGTGTGTTGACTTAAAATAATACGGGTATTTTTATTTTTTATGTATGTGTATATTCTATATGATATATATTTTAACTGATTTCACACCAGATTAAATTCTGAATGGACACTCATGTTCCTGTGAAACTCGACTAGAGTTTTCAAATAAACCTGAATAACCAGTGGTGAGTGTTTTTAATCTTTGTATCGTGCTTACAAGTTTGTGTGCCTGCTTGTGTTTGAAAACTGTTTTGTTGTAATTCTTTTTAGTTGGATTTTTATGTAGTTTTGAGTTTTATTCACTCTGTTAAATGAGCACAAATTATTCCTTGTCAGAATGTTGAGTTTTCACTCTTAAATAATCAGAATAACCTGTGCTACTATATTGAACCCATGCTAATCAGAACAACCTGTGCTATTGAACCCATGCAGTGACTTACATGGACGTAATCAATTACAACATTCACCTGCACCTACGATCCAAGTTTAATGTGCAAAGTGAACTATAAATAAGCAGAATGTAACATGTGGCATGAGTTTGGGGTGGGATAATATGTTTGACAAAAACAATGGCAAATGGGAGGACCTACTTGAAAACATTTCTAATATTTGTTACCATTAGCTAAAGCAAAACAATTAATTAACTAAAATAGGATTGTATTATCAACCACCAGGGCAAGTTACAACAAGTCATTATCCACGACAGACAGAATCTATAGGAACTGAGTTCAAACACCCAAGGCCTGACAATCACTTTCACTTCAGACATTTACTGTAGACACATCTGCATTTGAACTTTTTAGTAAATATTCATTAATAAGAAGTAAGATTTTTTTTCCATTTACTTTTTATTAATTAATGTACTGTATTTTTTTTAATTAAAAACTTTTTTAATTACTCTGATTTCTTTTGATTATTTTAATTTCTTCTGATTATTTTAATTTATTCTATGTAAAGCACTTTGAACAACCACTGTGTATGAAATGTGCTATATAAATAAACTTACCTTGCCTAATCAATAAAACACAGATCATGTATATAGTCGAGCTCATCCAATGCCAAAACTGACATATTGAAACTATGTTCACTATTTAACAAGATACAACATACACTGTAAAAAAAAAAAAATTACAAGTTAAACAAGATTCAACGCGTCAGATTAATGTAATTTAACTTCAAATGACTTAAACATACAAGTTGACTTAATTTAAGGCTACAAGTTTTTTTTACAGTTTATATATTATATATATATATATATATATATATATATATATATATTCCAGCTGACCAAGTGTCGAGGTGTCCATGAGCAAGACACCTAACCCCAGCTGCTCCCGACGAGCTGGATTCAGCCTTGCATGGCTGACACCGCCGTCGGTGTATGAATGAGTGAGTGAATGGGTGAAAAATGTAAAACGCTTTGATGACCATTGGGTCTGTGCAAGCGCTATATAAATGCAGTCCATTTACCATTTACCATATGGGAATTTAGTAGGTCTATCATGGACCAGTGTTTGGATCTGACTGGGGGCAAAAAGACACTTTTAACAGGCTTTAACCTGTATGAAATAATATTAGGGGCTAAAGAGAGTTATAAGAAAAGTGTATTTAATGTGAGCTCTCTCCACTCTTTCAAGACAAATGAGTTGCAGAGAGCGTGAAATACAGTGCATTTATTGGTAATAGATTGAGAGTGAGTACCTCTGCATATTATTATCCTTGAGTTGCCGTGTGTTCAGGGCTCCCAGGCAAGAAACCAGACAGCATTGTTCATTAGTCTTAATTAGGTATTTCTCTGTTAGCGCTGCTTCCTCTCTGGCACTTCAACCTCACAGGTACTTGTTATCACACATGTGTGTGTGTGTGAGGGAGAGAGAGAGAGTAAAGACTTAAAGGATCATCTTGAAGGTCCTTGTTGGCCTATTTGTATAAGCAAGTAAAGTTCGACAAAGTTCGATTTGTATCCTATGGGCCCTTGTTACTATCTTTTTCAGTGCACCTGAAAGTCACCTAAAGGTCAGTGTAATCTAGTGTGTGTGTGTGTGTGTTTGTGTTTCCAGGTAATGCCTCCACTCCACTGTTGATACATAAACTGATTTACTGGTCACAATAGGAAGAATATTTGCAAATATATTCACATTATTTTGGGCTGCCTTAGTGTTTAATCCTATTATGGTTTTTATGCAGACAGTAAAAGGACGGTATATTCAATCATTGCTGACTTGTGCAGTTTCATTATGTCTCAGAAGTTCAGCCAGTTCCTGTGAAACAGTGTCACATCTATTAGAGTTTGAGGCATCATTTGGAGCAAACGCTCCACTCATTTACTTTACGTCTTTCTATTTGTAATGGATTTCTTGAATACATTCTCAATTACAGCAGGCCTATAGATAACAGTTATGATATTTGTGGCTTTAAAGAAGTGCTTAATAGGCTATATTTAAATGTGATATGACTTTTTTTGCAGATGTTGTGCAAACATATCCACATCACTATGATCAGATGGTTTCTTAACTGCTGTTTTCTCACTGCTGTTGATGTTTTTTTGCATGTTTATTTTGTTATTGACAGGAAAGCGTGCATATTCATCTAAACGGCACTCTCATCAGTGTGGACGTCAGGATGTTAGTTAAAACTTTTTTTCCATAAGCAAAAAAACGAAAAAGAACTTCGCTGTTAAGTACAGTATATCACAAAATTAATTTTTGTTAACTCCCTTTCAATTTCTTCTCATTCTTCGTTCTTAACTTTTATGTTTACTGTGCATTTAGGCTATGTAGTTCACAACTTCATTAAAGCAAATTTGAACTCCATAACCTTAGACCTATTGCTTATTTCACATATTCACCCAGAATTTTCTGGGTTGAGCGTGCAGTCCTGAGCAGACTGAGCGAGCAGAGCAGAATCTTCAGAAAGGCGCTCTCCGCTCCGGAGGAAATATTGCACTCCGCTTACATGCTTTGGTCCAGTTTTGACATTACGAAGTGTTCACAATAAGGTCTATAATATTAATGTAGAACTTCATACAAGTTATGACATTATGAACTGTTCACAATAAGGTCTATAATATTCATGTAGAATTTCATACAGACTTTAAAATCTATAATCAAAGGCTTAATTTTAGTTAACGCCTCGGTTACAACTGTAACCTCGGTTCCCTGAAGAGGGAACGAGACGTTGCGTCGAGATGACGCTATGGGAACACTCTGCGTGATTAGGTCATGAAGCACTTGTAAAATCAGATCTTGTGGACAAACAACAATAAGTAGACAGAGACAGATTCACACAGAGGGCTTGCTGAAGACACAGGAGCTGACAGTACCTGTGTTTACATGGACCCTTATCATCGGATTGACAGCTCATCGGACTAAAAAACCTTCATGTAAACACCTTAATCGATCTGACTGAGCTCGATCCAATTGGAATTTCGATTGGATTGAAAGGGATGGTTTATTCCTTTTGCAATCCGATTGAGAGAACATGTAAACACTAGATCGGATTGAAAACCGAAAGGATTGCGCATGTGCAATGACGTTGACATAGGGTGATGACGTATGACGCACGGAACGAGCTGTTCTTCCTGTTGAATAAAGTGTCATCTAAATGAGTGTCTCATCTCACTCCGTGTCTGTGAAGTAGAGCAGGACAATGTCCCACCAGTCCTTGTTTCAGACTCTCATCCACAGACGACTGGTTTTGGTGCAGGGTTTTACTGTGTGATAAATATAAGCAGCACTGCAAAACGGTTCATATGATCATTGTCTCCAAATCATGACTAGAGACGGATAAATATTAATTATGCTGCTTAAAACAAATAAAGAACCAATAGAGGAGAATAGTTATGCACAAACAGCAGTAGTATTCGTGCAGTGTGCGCATGTCAAAAAATCAATTCCAATTTGAAGCTTGTGACATAGAAACGTGCACATCAACCCGATTAGCCTACTTTTTTTATTGCTCATGTAAACTCCCTGTTCGGATTCATCAATCGTATTGATTTCATTCCGATTGAACCAAAAGGTGTCCATGTCAGGGCTCCAGACTGTAACCAATTGTTTCCAATGCAAACAAAATGAAAGCGGAACGAAAATGCGCTACTCATTTCACGGACCGTTTATTAGTTCAGACCAACAATAGAGAGCGCAGCGCCCAGAACTTGCCAGTCGCGGGCCGATCTCGATCACGCGACACTGACTACGTTTACATGCAGCCAATTTTCGGGTTAAGGTCACTATTCGGGTTTCTGAAAAATTAGGAATAACACGTTTACATGCGTGAGCAGAGAGAGTTACTCCTGTAAACATGGAATTGCAATATCCCGATGTAAACGCGACGCGCGGTTAGCGTCTGGACGTACAGACAACCTTAAGAAGCAATATGCGTAATTTCCGATTCTTCTTCCTGTATCCAAAGACAACAACAACAGCAGCAGCAGCACGCGGATAGTGAATAGTTCGGGGCAGATAACGATCGCCTTTGTTTGCGCTTTGGTGTACCTTGCTCCAAAAGTATGCTGTGCTGCGTCTCGCCATGTTTACTTCCGGTATACTGCACGCAGGTTTTTTTATTCACCGAGAAGTTCCTCTACCCAAAAGACCAAGATTCCTTGCGAATAGAACATGCGCAGAACACAAATCACTATGGGGATATGCCGATACGCGTTTACATGACCAAAAATTCGGGTTAGAAAAGAGGAACCCCAGGGTATCATATCCGGGTTTTTAAAATACGGAATATGAGCATATTCGGGGTTTTGCCGGTGTTTACATGGCCGTGCGTTACCGGGTTATTGCTAATATCCCGGTTTTGAACGGGTTATTGGCTGCATGTAAACGTACTGACAGTTACTAGGAGATCCAGTGAAGAAATCCATTGACTTCGCCTCAGAATTAATAACATCATCGCTGCCAGATCCAGTGAGAAACATTCCGATTCGGCGCAGAGTTCTCTGTTATAAACCATAGATATCAGATCAAACAGCGCTGACGTGGAAACCAGGAGAAACACTTGAGGCTGTCAGTTCACAAATGAAACCATGGATTCCATGGATATGTTCACCATGGATTTATGCTAATGTAGTAACTCTAAACATTACTATGGTATTGTGACAGAAGTAGTCAAACGCTTACAAGTACTACACATCTTTGTCCAGCACTTCAAAACTGTAATATCATAAATCTTATTTTTAATGTGATGACCAACACATTTTTTGTTCATCCTTCAAAGATTGTCCTAAAAACTAAAAATGTTAAGATGTAGGAAAACTCTTATTTAAACACTTATTTAAAATTAAAATAAATTACCATTGTAAACAGTAGGATGCTTATTGGATATTTTCACTCCCTAATATAATTTTTTTTACTCGTTTTGCTTTTTAATTTATATTAAGACATTATGAATGATAATAATTAAAGTTAATTTCATCTACACCATAAATTACGCTCAGTGCTTTATTGTCAGCGCAGTGCTACCAGATATTCAATTCAATTCAATTGAAATTTATTTGTATAGCGCTTTTCACAATACATATTGTTTCAAAGCAGCTTTACAGAAAGTGCATTTCAGAAATTTACATAGAAAAATACAGTAAGTTAATCATGTATTAATTTAGGGCATAACATATCGCCGGCGTTGAGTCGCCTCTTCACAGGCGTCGAGTCGTCTCTTCACAGGCGTCGAGTCGTCTCTTCACAGGCGTCGAGTCGTCTCTTCACAGGTGTTTAGTCATCTCATCGCAGGTATTGGGTCATCTGAAGTCTCCGTGAGAGGCTGGATACAAACTGGAGCTGACGAACGCTATTTACCTCGGGATTAGCGTCCCGAGATAACAGCAGAAAAGCAGATGGGAGATAATTAGCATAGCTGCTGTTCATAATATTAATGCATTTGATCTGATTCAACAGTAATATAAAAGGTAAGCATTATGTGAATGCTTGGCTAAAGAGATGCGTCTTTAATCTAGTTTTAAACTGAGACAGCGAGTCTGGGCCTCGGACAATATCAGGAAGGCTATTCCAGAGTTTAGGAGCTAAATGTTGGAACGCCCTCCCTCCTTTAGTGGACTTAGATATCCTAGGAATGACCAGAAGCCTCGATTTTAGTGATCTTAAAGAACGCGATGGATTGTAGGGCGGTAGAAGGTCCATTAAATACACAGGAGCTAAACCATTTT
Organism: Siphateles boraxobius; assembly: GCF_051911475.1. NCBI lineage: Eukaryota > Metazoa > Chordata > Actinopteri > Cypriniformes > Leuciscidae > Siphateles > Siphateles boraxobius. The sequence continues at coordinate 13,850,313 of NW_027509193.1, forward strand.
GGGCTTTATAGGTCAGTAGTAGTACTTTGTAATTGATACGGAACTTAATAGGTAACCAGTGTAGAGATGATAAAATTGGTGTTATATGATCATATTTTCTTGACCTAGTAAGAACTCTAGCAGCTGCATTTTGCACTAACTGTAGCTTGTTTATTGAGGATGCAGGAAAACCAGCTAATAAAGCATTACAGTAATCTAGTCTTGAGGTCATGAATGCATGAACTAACTTTTCTGCATCAGAAACAGATAGCATGTTACGTAGCTTAGCAATGTTTCTAAGGTGGAAAAAGGCTGTTTTTTGTAACATATGAAATGTGATTTTCGACAGACAAGCTGTGGTCTAGTATAACACCCAGGTCTTTTACTGTAGTGGATAAAGTAACAGGACATCCTTCTAAATTAAAGTTGTATTGTAAGGGATTTTGTGGGTAGTTTTTTGGACCAATAAGTAATACCTCCGTTTTATCTGAGTTTAATAGCAGGAAATTACACGTCATCCAGCATTTTATATCATTTAGACACTGTCAATTTAGATTGTTTTCATCTGGTCGTGATGAAATATATAATTGAGTGTCATCAGCATAACAGTGGAAATTAATTCCATGTTTCCTTATAATATTACCAAGTGGGAACATATATATTGAGAATAGCAGAGGGCCTAACACCGATCCTTGCGGCAATCCATAGTCTACTGATGTTATCTACGATTTTTCCCCATTTAAACAGACAAAATGAAAACAGTCTGATAAGTACGATCTAAACCAGCTTAATGCCTGTCCCTGAACACCAGTGTAGTTTTGTAGTCGATCCAAGAGTATTTTATGATCTATAGTGTCGAACGCAGCGCTAAGATCGAGTAGAACTAGTATTGAGATACAGCCTTGGTCAGAAGCTAAAAGTAAATCATTTGTAATTTTAACTAGCGCAGTTTCTGTGCTATGATGCGGTCTGAATCCTGACTGAAATTTTCCATAGATATTATTTTCTTGCAAGAAAGAGCACAATTGAGCGGACACAACTTTTTCTAGTATTTTAGACATAAATGGAAGATTTGAAATGGGTCTGTAATTTGCTAAGTTATTTGGATCTAATTGTGGTTTCTTAATGAGATGTTTTATTACTGCCAGTTTGAATATTCTTGGAACATGACCTAAAGATAAAGACGAGTTAATAATATTGAGAATAGGCTCTTCCACTACAGGTAACACTTCTTTCAGTAATTTAGTGGGTATTGGATCTAATAAACATTTTGTTGGTTTAGATGCAATGATACGTTTATTTAACTCTTCCTGTCCTATAGTTGTAAAGCGGTGTAGTTGTTCTTGAGGGGCAATAATTGAGGCTGAATCATAAGACACCATAAAAGATTGTACATCTACAATTGTGTTTCTGATGTTTTATATTTTCTCAGTGAAGAAATTCATAAAATCATAACTACTATACTGTAACGGAATATTTTGCTCTGGTGATGTCTGTTTATTTGTTAGTCTAGCCACGGTGTTAAATAAAAACCTTGGATTATTTTGATTATTTTCTATTAGTTTGCGGAGATGCTCAGCCCTGGCTGCTTTTAGAGCCTTTTTATAACGTGACATACTGTCTTTCCATGCGATTCTAAAGACCTCTAAATTAGTTTGTTTCCATATACGCTCTTAAGTTACGAGTTTCTCTCTTGATAACATGCGTAGCACTGTTGTACCATGGTGCCTTAGTTTTCTCTCTAACCTTTTTTAATCTAAATGGTGCAACAATTTCTAATGTACTAGAGAAAAAGGGGCTCAAACTGCTAGTCATTTCCTCTTTATGTGTTGTAGAACTCAGTGTCTCGGTGCTGCTGGCTCAGATGTTAGTCTGGAGCCCTGTGAACTTAAAATAAAACTGCACATTGTAATATCTGTACGTTAAGTCTATTATTAAAGAATTTGTCAGTATTACAGTTATTTTGGGGGAGAGTTTAATAATTGCATTGCAAGCTGATTTAAGGTGGGCCCCTAAATTTTCTGCTTGCGCTCCTAAAAATTTCAGTCAGGGGCTACAACACTCCTAGTAAAAAAAGTTATTCTGGAGCCCTGCATGTAAACATAGCTAATGTTTGGTCTGGGTGTGCTTTAGCTTCCTACCATGACGTCACCCGCTTATACGCCATTGGACTGATTTTACAAGTGCTTCATAACGCAATCATGGGGAGCGTTCCATAGCGTCATCTCGACGCACCGTGAGTTCCCTTGAAAGGGAACTTGAATGATTGAAAATAGGTAGGTAAGATCTCATGGAAAAATAAGTTTTTCATTTTTGATAAACAAGGGATTTTAATGTATTTCAGACTGTGGTTTGCTGTCCATGTAACCTCTTCAGATGGCGACGACGATCAAATGTTGATTTGTAACACTGTCATTATATTAAAGTTTAACTTCTACAATATCAAAACATTTATAAAAAATGTATTGACTTTTTTTTGTGCATGTGTCAATGCTAGTTGACTGACTAGTCAATTACTGGAGTTGACCATCATGACTAATTTCTACTCAATATACACAAATTCATGCACAAAAATAAATGCAACCTGCTCCAAAATTCATAAAACATTCATATAACAGCCTGAGAATGGAAAAAAATTGTTCATTATATGCACGTTAAAAGGGTTGGACAGTCTTTTAGCACTAGAACCTCAGCTGTCTCTCTCTCTCTCTCTCTCTCTCTCTCTCTCTCTCTCTCTCTCTCTCTCTCTCTCTCTCTCTCTCTCTCTCTCTCTCTCTCTCTCTCTCTCTCTCTCTCTCTCTCTCTGTGTGTGTGTGTGTGTGTGTGTGTGTGTGTGTGTGTGTGTGTGTGTGTGTGTGTGTGTGTGTGTGTGTGTGTGTGTGTGTGTGTGTGTGTGTGTGTGTGTGTGTGTGTGCGCGCGCGCATGTCGTTGGCCCCTCTGCTTTTTGGTTATATAAGAAGATTAACTCACTGCTCCCTCCCTCCCTCTCTTGTGGCATACACTCGCTCGTGCACAAATCACTCATGCGCTTGTTTGTACTGTTCTCCTGCCTCTACTAATGAAGTTCATTTCAGGTGAAATGGGGAAAACCAAAATAATCCGGTACCCCTTTCTCTGCAGGGATGTGGACCGTACAGAAGTGAATTTAAATTTAGTTTTATTAAAATAATAATTGAATTTAACACTAATTTCTTTTAAATTCCTTATAATGGAATTTTAATTGATGTAGCTATCTGGATGCTGAATTTGATTTTGAAGCTAAAATTATTAAAATGATCTGAAATTTTAAGAAATTCTAAGAAATTAAATATGATTGTCAGTCATATTTCATCCAGGATGAATTGTTGATAATATCATACACAACATACAACATGTATGAGGTATTTCCATAATGAAAGAATATTAACCACCAATTTTTGAAATTTCATTATTATACATGAAAAATGTAATACATTAATTTCCTTTAAAAAAAATTGATGTCAATATTGTACTATATTTCATTTTTATTATAATTTTTCATTAATAGTGGACATTTTGTGGTACTGTATAGCAAAAACATTGTTTTAGTCCCCTTGTAGTAAATATTTTATCCCTTAAAACTCATCTTTGATCACCCAAATGACATATTTAAAGTTTTTTCCTGTGATAAAAAAATCTTCATGCCTTAAAATAGCTTGAATGTAACTCACACTTGCTTCATTTATTATACTCAGACCCATGAATATGCAAATTGGACTCCACCTCCACTCACTCACAGCAACTCAGAATACTCAACTTTACTGTAGTAAACGCTGAACAATGGCAAGTGGAAATACTGGTTTAATTCAGCCATATATGTTTGAACCAGAAACTTATCCAGAAGAAGTGGAAGAGTGAATTATACAGGATTGTCTATAAAGTTGATGTATCAGAATGGTAATGCATTCTATGTATCGCTATACGTATTACAATGTGTTGCTAATGTTACACAAACCATGCCTTCTAAAAATCAGTGTACTTAGAAATAGGGCTGGGTAAAAATATCGATTCATCAATGCATTGCAATTATTTGTTTCTCAATTCAATATCGATTCATCAAATCCTATGAATCGATTCAGCCAACCGGCCAGTGGCGGCGCTGTGGGCAACACTCTAGTGAGAGCGTTCAGCGTTGTACAAGACGCGCTTTACCAAAACAGCAAGATGACGGGCAGCAGCTGCACTCCGTTCAAGCCTGCACCACCAACCTGGGACGTCGTTAGGCCTATTTTAGGGGGGCTGAAGCTACCCCAAAATGTTCCTAAGCCCCCCTAAATGATAATAAGTCTCCTGGAGTCTCCCGCATATTGATAGCGGCTCCCTAATGTCCGCAAATTAGTTCAAATCTCCCGAAATCTAAAGCTCGCGAGCTCCAAACCGTGTGCCTCACGAAGCGCATTTTTTTATGAGTATGCACATTTTGTGTTTTTGTTCACATTTCTTTTATAACTTGAATGTATAGGAAGAAATAAATATGCTTTCTATTACAGTTACATGCACTTTAGAGGTGTTATTAAAGCACCTGTTTTTTACAGTTGTGGTTTGTATTCAAAACATGTACAATATTGTACAGTTTGTTCTGCTAAATAAACCAAGACAGGAAACATGCTGGGGTCAATTTGTTCTTAAACATTGGTAATACTGCACACATTATTTAAAAATATACTCAGGTACTTAATTACTTGTGTATTTATTAATTATTGAATCGATATCGAAGCTAATAAATCAATATCGAATCGAAGCCTCAAGAATCGAATTCTAATCGAATTGTGAAATTCCTAACAATACCCAGCCCTACTTAGAAATGATTTGAACATCTTAGAACGTCAGTGAGGAAAGGCATATAGTTCGTCATAACCTCGTAATATCATTATCATATACATAATTCACCCGCTGTATTGCTAAATGCATACCCGATTTTTCATAATAATAGAAAATATATCTCTTGAGACTCCCCTGCTTCAGAGCAGTTAATGATATATCCTAAAGCCTGCTCCTCTCATGACATTATTGGTTACAAGGTAGTTTGTGACGTCAGAAACACCAGTGATTTCAAACCGCGTGTTTGAGACTAGAAAAAAGACTTTTGTCTTTTTTTCACTACAGTTTTAAGGAGAAAATACTCAGCAATTGTGTTTTTCTCAGCAAATGAATTTGCACATGGGTTGCCTTAAAGCATTTTAAAAACACCACATAGACATATAACCAACATTAAAAACTAGAGATCTTCACCACATGCAGGGGAACTTTAACAATGTTAGAATTTTAGAATTATTTTTAATAATGTCTAATCATACAAAAGTGTGTTCTACATAACAGGAAATTAAACATGGATAATTAATGGGGCATAGTTATGGAACTATTTTTGTTTTATCTTAAAACAGGTTCCAATTCAGAATCCAGCTCATGAATTGAAAAGGAGCCAAATTTTCCATTCTGTCACAGTCAAACAGAGCTTACACCAGTGGCGAGGCCAGCAATTTTACAGTGAGGTCTGTATGCTGGCAAATTATAACAAAGTGTAGAAATTATGCAAGTCAGACAGTCACTGTGAGATTGCGTCATTACGATGAACTAAGATGAGTGACAGCTTTTTATTGATTATAAAAGGTACCGCTCTTTGCACATTTTAGGGGATATATAATCAATTCTTAATTTGAAAAAAACTTTTGTTTTTAATGCTTGACCAGTGGCCATGTACTCGCTGTTTCAGGAGTGACATCAGCTAAATACCTGTATTTAGGCGATTATTATGTTTTTGTGTGAATTTTTTTTTCTCCTTTCTGACAAAAAAAAGATTTGACCATTCATCAATCTGAGAGGGATAGTGCCACTTATGTAGCCTCACCACTGGCTTATACACACGTACACTAAACTATATATATATATTTGATCTAATCTACCATTGTAACGTTGTGATAGTTGTGGAAAGCACACAACGAAAGTGAAGGTGAAACAGTCTTTACTGATCAAACTCAGGCAGGACAGAAACAACCATGTAAAACATCAACAACAACCAACAAGGGACTGAACAGGATGGGGAGTATAAATACACTGGATGAAATGAGGGAACTAACTTGGCACAGGTGGAGGAAGATGAACTAATCAGGGACTAACGAGAACAGGTGCAGACAAGACAGAACACACTATTGTGACAACCATAACTATTTATAATTATATGATAAGATGATACCATATTTCATGACAATCTTCCTTTTCCATACATTCTGAATATGGTAGAAGTTGTTTGTTTCTGATACCCGGCATCACATTGTTGTTCTTTGGGTATTCGCTTAAAGGGGTGGTAAAACACGATTTCACTTTTCTATCTCTGAGACTCTGGGACTCTGCAACTGAGACTCATCTCTCTGTAGGCGAGGGTGTGGTTAGCTGGTTCCCTCTGACGTCAGAGAGTACCACAACTTCCAATAGGAAAATTCAACTGCAGTAGCCACCGTTCAACCTGAAGAGGGCAGCACTCAGACATTTTCACACCATATATTGTAGAATTAAAACACTTTAAACCCAAATGTCAAAAAAAGTACTCGAATCAATGAACAGCATTTATGAAGCTCCATTCTTACAGATCATTAACTAAAAAAAGTTGTTTTAGTGCTTAGTTACCCTTTAAAGAAAAGGACTACAACAAACGGCTGGTAGGGACTACACGACATTCCTCCCGGGTTAGTGACATCAGCAACCCTAAAATGTACATAAACTCTGGGAACAAGCAGTCCATGTTGAGAAGAGGAAAAGTTGTTGTATGAGAGTACATTTGTGAGTCAGCTCAAACCTTAGCATCCTTCTTTTCACATGCAATAAAAAGTCAGTCTGTGTATATCTCACAACAGTTCCTGTACGAGCGATTTATAGATTATCATGACAGAATATGCTATTTGAAGATAGTTAACTCCACATCAGCAACATATATTCATCAACTAACCATTCAGAGACGTCCTGTTGCATTTAACATGTTGTCACTTCTTGAGTCTCTCCATCTTTGACTCCTTTTTAACATTAAAGGCAGAACAGTTTCTTTCATTTTAGTGTGTCTGCGTGAGGTAATGGCAGCTGCTAACACAGGAGCTCTTGAAACCCCGCCCTCTGCAGCAGCTCATTTGCATTTAAAGGGCCAGGCACAAAACGGTGCGTTTTTGCTAACAACTTTAACAAGCTATATAAAAATATCTGTGGGGTATGTTGTGCTTAAACTTAACACACACACTCTGGGGACATCAGAGATTTATTTTATTTATCTAGTGAAAAGGTCATTTTACCACCCCTTTAAATAGGCATTTACTAGTGTAATAATCTGTTTTGTGAGTGAGTGTTTGTTTTCTAACTGTTCTGTCGATGTTCCAGGACATGGTGAGTTGTTTTTCAGTATAAATTCCTGGGAACAGTAGCCTGACCAGATGGTCTTTGAAGTTAGTATCCTGATATAAACTCAGGAACCTCAACAAGGTGTGTGCGTGTGTGTGTGTGTGTGTCTGTCTGTCTGTCTGTCTGTGTGTGTCGGTGGGGGTGGGGGGGATTTAAATGGCAAGCAGGTCAAATCACAGAAAAGGGTTGAATCCAGTTTATCCATGCAGATCGGCCCAGTTTCCTGTCACACTGTGAACCCGCTTTATGTATCAAATTCATGTGTTTATGTCAGTGTTCTGATTATGAGTCCTTTTTATAGGCTATTTTATTGACAAAGTTATTGTTATGAATGATTAGGTTAAAGTAAAGCTGTCTTAGAAATGGTTCAATCACTAGTGTAGCCAGAAAAGCGTCTCTGGGTGTGCATAAGAAATATTGGGTGTGCCACATATATTGTCAAATTAATGTGCAAAAAAACTCGGACCCGGCTTATCACTAACTTTACAGAATAGACTGGGCTGATGTGTAAAACTGGCTTGCCACATAAATATAATACTAGGCCTACAGTATATAAAATATAACTCAGGGCTCAACATTAAGGCTTTACATGTGCTTGTCCTTCGAACAAGTAAATCGGCCATTCTCTTGTCCAAGTAAAAATCCAGAAATCGGTTTAAATTTATGCGTCATCTTTCATTTTAAATTCTTAGATTTGATCAATAAATTCAATTGAAATAATAAGACACTGCTGTCACCAATCAAATTAATTAATTTACACTGAAAAATTACAACTGCATTAAATAATGTTATGAGATTGTTTTAAATATTTTTTGAAGATACAAATATCCCATATTGGAAAGAATGATAGCCTACCGTACTTTTAAACTCGAAACTAAACCACCAGTAGGGGGCGACAGGTGACCGTCTTAATGAGTGAGTTATTGAGTCATTTATTCAAATGATTCGTTCAAACGGCTGAATCATTCAGGAATGAGATAGTTATTTAATGGGTCATTGAATCTTTGACTCAATCGATTCATCCAAAGCGCTGAATCATTCAGTAATGCGGTTATGTTTTCCGGTGAGCTTCGCTGTGGTTCTGCTGTTATCTTTGTTTTGAACTATTTTCGCTGCTCAAATAGAACAAAAACAGTCAATATTGTGTCTAAAATGTAAGTGACTTGATATTAATTACTTGTTTATTGAACTGCCATATGAAATCAGTGTCATATTTTCAATCGTGATGGTTTTCACCACTCTTGGTCACTGTGATGTTGCTTAACTGTATCATATCTATGTTATAAATATAAAAACTCCACATTAATTTTTTCAACCGCTCTATGTTCATAAAGTTTATTTGTGTGATCCGAGCTCATTTGTTTCCATTTCTCCTCATATGGCTGCGCGAGCCTCAACATCACAACCGTATTACCAGTCAGCGGCTGTTTACGGATTGGTTGGCACTTGGCAGTCAGAATGTAGGCAGATATTTTTTTAACGATAATTATTTAAAAATTAAAATACATTTTAAATATACAAATATTTTAAGTAAACAACAATAGTCCAAGTTTAGGAAACATTTTTATTAAAACTTAAAAAAAAAATCTGCATCTATTTTAGGTGTGCCAGCTGCCACTGTGGGTGGCACCGGCACACCCGTGGCTACGCCAGTGGGTTCAATGCTTTCAGACCAGGTTAGTCAAGTTAGGGAAACCACTAACTAAAATGGAACCAGGCTAGACCAACTCCTACATCCACTAGGATAGAATTTCAGGTTTACTTGATTATAAAAGGGCAAGTTAATGTGCACTATATGGTGGGAGTTGAACTTAAAACTATTCGTATCTAGTATAAAGGGAATACATTTTATTTTCTTGCCCCTTTATTAATATTTGGGCATTTGAAGGTTTAAACAAAATATAATTTCAATTTGAAAAATACATTAAAATAATAAAATAATTTAGCTGCATTGTTTACAATATTTATTTACCATACATTTGATAGTGCCTTCTTATTGGCTAAATAAATGAATAACTTGTCTCATCATCAGATTTAAGTCGCACACATCATCTCATGCTCTGAAAAGTTTGAAGTTTCTCATTCATCTCACTTAAGGGAAAAAAGAGGACTGAAACATAACCTTATGTTCCTGTTGTGTGACATCTGTGTTGTTTTACTGTAAATCATTCACTGTTCCATCACTATAAGAGTCTACTGCAGTGGACAAACTGCAGACAGACACATGCATACTCTATCAAATGGAGTGTAAACTTTGTTTGCTCATGCTCCTGTCTGTTTAGCACTTTTGCTCGTCTCTGTTGCCCGTCTGTGCTTAACATTCATTCGGATCAGAGAGCAACACAACTGTTCCCACAAAAAAATAGGTTATTTTTATTTTCAGTGAGCAGTGTCATGTGAAAATAAGAATTGGCTCTGTTGCGCAAGTAGTTTTGAGAATGCCTCGTCTCTTTGACATGCTCTCTCAGGACAGATTTTTTTTATGCCTGTTAGGAATTTTGGTAGGAACACACTTCATCACAGATGTCCTCTTTTACAATAATCATTGTTTAAGGAATGATTGTAGTCCCTCATTTTCTTGAAAAAGATGCATGTGATCATTTCTTGCAACAGTGAAATGTATTTATTTCAGTTATTTATCCCTTATGAAAGGATAAATAAGGTATCATGGCCTTCATGACAACTCGATTTTGAAATTTTCTGAAGAAAATATCATGGGAAACCAAAACCAAAGTCCCATGAAGGCAAGTCAGTTCAATTGGCAGCCATCTTAGTAACATCCCTGGGCCGGGCTGCTATTTGTACAGTATGTAATGTTAGCATAAAAGTACAGCTTTAATCTACTTGAATCAGTAAAGTTTGAAACTTTCTAAAAGAGTATCTATCTGTTAAGATTAAGTGTTAATAATATGAGAACAATAACATGCTGCTTTAGCTCAAATCTTGTTAAAGAATTTGCTCTTTCAAATTGCTCTAGCTAATGTGCATACTGAAATTTGCAATTTGTTCCCATTTGTCCCACTAGTTTCTTACTGATTGCTTGTAAAACGCGCCACCATGTTATTATAGGATGTCGTCGGTGGTTGTTGTGTGATTCAATATGTTTATTTTTAGCGTTGACCGTCAAGTATAGTACATTTTATGTGTGTAATTGAACAGGGCAGAGTGAGACTTTAGTGCTTTACAAGAAGATCAGAAGAACATAGCCTTCAAGACCAAAAGTAATTTCCCTCAAAAGAAGATAAACCAAAATCCAAGACCCTGGCCTAAAGTAACACAATAATTCTGATCTTTGCTCATGGAAAAGTTGTAAATCTCAAGTTATTGGGAAATGCAGGATCATTTGCATAATGACTATTGCTCAAAGGAAATTGAGCAACTGTTGTACTTGTTTAGCCAAGCTGCGGTGTTCCTCAGTCACACTCTGATACTGTTTTTCTGACTACACAGCAACCAGATGTTATGAAAAATGTGTGTTCAGTATTGGCTCACTCCTTATAGGCGTGTATTGGTTTACAGGGTACACTTTGATTGAGCGAAATGGTGATTGTTTGTTTTTGTTTTTGTTTTTTGTTATGTGAATGTTGTAACCAGGGTCTAAGGTCTAAAAACTTTGCTTTAAACTATCTGGTGTAAGTTCTAGTGAAGACTCAAACTCCAGCATTGCATCAGGTGCAAAGAGCTTTTAATGTTCATTTTCTGGGTTTCCGGTGATGGATTCTTGATGGTTGGGTCTGGTGACTGCATGACCATTTTGTCATAAATGTGGTCATGATATCCCAATTCTGCCTCCCTACTATCACACTAATGGATTCCTGAACTTCAGCAATTGTTTTGTGGATTACGGAAATCACATCCCACAAACAGCAGAAGATGACTCAGTATGCCAATGAATGGTTATGTGTATGACATAACAACTCATAGCCTTGACCTTCTCAGTATCATTTGAGGAATTTACGAGAACATTCACAACCCGAAGGGAAGGGGTTTTTGATGGTATTTTTGTGTTTGTTTTTTGCATTCATTTGATATTTTAAGGGACCTGCTCTCATTAAAAAAGTGTTTTCAATTTTTTGTCAGTCAAACATGGTTTGGCTTGGATGGCATTAGATAATATAATGCCAAGATTAACAGCGGTAGATGGTCTATTTCATCACAACTTTTGGCACAACTGTAGCCTGTAAAAAAAAATATACTAGAACTAATATCACATAATGACAACTGCATTGTCCAAGTTTTACACAACTTCCCAAACATTGTAACACCACAGACAGGATTTAATGTATGGAACTAACGTTCAATCTGAATGGGAAGTGTAATAATCTATTTACTTTAGTCAATATTCAGTTAATACTTCTAAAAATATTGACAGTAGCTGAAAATTGTCAACAAATCTGAGTAATGAAAGAGATGGATGGCAATATTCCTGTAACTCCACATTACTTTTCACTTCTGGGTGAGTGCCATAATGAGTGAAGTTTTTTTTCTTCTTCTTCAGTTTACATGTTTTTATCAGGTAAGGTGAATAATGGCGCATTCGGTTTGATTGCGCGAATATTTGAAGATAACTCTGTCACCCCCTATGAGCCCTGAGCTTTGTTACCGCCACAGTAACTCGAGAGCGCACATAAAATATTAAATATAGGGTCCACCGATGCAATGCATTGACTAATGCTAACATTGGCTTTTTGTTTGGTGTAATTCCAGAGCCACTAGCCAAACGGAACTGCAATCTGTTTGTTTGACTCAGTAACATGAGCTCAACCAAACACTGTTAATTGTGTGGATGTTTACCCGTTTGTCTGAACAGTGGCATGAACTTGTTTGAAAACAGACATTATTGCAGTTCTACTTGGTGTCAATAGCGTTGCTGGAAAAAAAGTGATGCGTAATCAAACTCACCCGTACATTTATCATATTTATATTCATAAAAGATTCCTCAATCAAATAAGTTCAGTTTTTTTATACTCTATGGTAAAGATGCACAGCATGCAGTCTAAGTTATAGCCTGCTGTGCCTGTGGATTCTCTAGACTATCATCAGTCAGTGCTGTTGCATTCTGGGTGATTTACTGGGTGACAGACCTTCTAATGGATCATGGGTCTTGGTCTAGCTGAATGAAAGTGTGGCTGGAATTTGATGATTTAGCATATGGTGGCAGGCGCTCCCTGCTTCAAGGCAGTAGTTTGATGCATGGCCTCATGTTAAACCGGTCAGGATTTTGCCCTGGCACTTTCTGTCAGTTAATTTTGCTGCAAAGTGTCTTTCTCGACTTGTCTGACTTTCTCGGCCTGTTTAAAGACCGAGAAGGAAGGAGAGGGGATAACAACAACCTATACCTAGAGATTGGCATGGTTCTATTTCAGTTCGCCTAATACCTGGTTTGATTTGCATTGAGAGATGATCTTATGGAAAGTAACCCATGCCTAAAGCCCAAGGGAACTTTATCAGGATGCATTGTATCCTGGATCCATGAAATAACTGGCCTTTAAAAATAAAAATCTGCCTGCCTCTATGGGAATTTAACATATGGGGTGTACTGACTTATGCCCCCTGTCTTTAAAGGAAGAACATTTATTTATTTACGATACATTATCTATTCACAAAGAAAATAGGTGTCCTTAAAGGTTGGATTTTTCCTAATTTTTTAAATTAAGGCATTAAGATCAATTTCCAAAAGACGATTTTTTTTATTCCTCTTTTCAGTCAACTTTAGCATGGGTGCATTCAGTGAAGACTAGTGAAGTATGTATAAGTATGTACATTATTTCGATAATCTTATATCAGAGTCTGTTGCATAGAACTAAATGAAGAATAATATACTGATATATTTATATTTAATATTGTTTTAATATAGGGGTATTTTCTGTCCAATTTTTGTGTGTTACTTAAATAAGTGTGATTTATTTTATTGGCTTGTATTTTTTTGCAGTTAATTAAAAAATCTAATAATAAATCAGTAATAAATTAAATAAAATAAAAAAATTTTTTTTTTGAAAGTCATTTTCGGTTTCGATTTTCGGCCAAGTGCATCCAGAATTTTTGGTTTCGGTTTCAGCCCAGAATTTTCATTTCGGTTCATCCCCAACGCGCAGAACTTTCCACTCTCATCTGTTCCCTTCTGCTTTCCACTCCCATCTTATATTTGTTGAAACTATACACCAGAATCACATAATTAATTTCATAGCTGGCTCATAGTGACCAAGAAAATCACATACTGTGTTGTGAAAATGTGTGCAGCCTAAAACCCTTACTAGTAATACACTGTTGAGAATGTGTCTCATCAAAATATGCCCTTTTTGTAATGGACTTTTTCAATTACATTTATTATATTGGGCTGATGCCATCTAAAGCAACCTATGAACGAGGAAAAAGTATGATTGTAATTCCCGCTTTACAAAATTTCAAATGTTGACCTGAAATTTCACTTACTATGCAGCTCAATTAACTTTCTAACAACTAACTTAATTATCTTTTTAGTCAGACTTTATAGTCATGTATTAGTCTATCAGCAACCGCTGCACAGTTGTGAGTAGTGCACTTTTTATAGCAGTGCACTTGTATTAGTACAGACTGTACTATAAAAAGTACACTACTATAAAAAGCAGTCCTGTTTTCCTGTATGCCAAAAATTATTTAGTATTATTTTAGTATTTATAACTTTTATGGCCCTTTTTTACAGTATGTTTGCATTCTATATTCCAAACCCAAATTGTACTTTAAGATTGGAAATGCATTTTCTTGAACTATAAAGTATAGTATTTGACCATTTGAAGGTTTAAACAAAATATACTTTTAATTTAAGAAAAATTAACTCTAAATATGAAATATATTTTGGCCAGATTTTTATGTATGTGTTTTCCAGTTTCCTTATACTTTTTAGCTTTTTTCATGGTTCAAAATGGTGTCATTATTCAAGCATACTGATGGCTAAATCATTATTTAATTGTATATAAAAACCTCAAAACAAGTTACCAATAGATAAGTACTGTACTACTGAATGTTCCTTTAGCTTATAATCAGAGCATGCTGTATTGATCCTTTTACAGCATTAGCTGGTGTACATCTAGGAACTTGCTTCTCTCTTTTAGATTGACCTCTTTGACTACTCTTCTTACAGTGGCAACGGTCACAGGTGCTAGCAGTCATCAGCAGATGACATGTGGTTCACAGCACTGACCTGCTCTGAGCCTTGAACTTGCGATTTGTTAGCATGCCAGCCACACTTAAACCTTTGCTTTACAAGCAATGTACCTCCCTCTGCAAGCATGAAGTTTTAGTCTTTATTGGAAATGTAGGTGCACTGATGAGTTGCCTGAACCTGTGTTCTCCCTCGTTGTGCTGGAACTCATCAAACTCAAACATTTGTTACCCATATTTGAGTGAATGAAACATATCACTGATGTTTTACAAGCACCTTCCAAGCATTTCATTCTGATGTAATAGTGTTATCCCTGGTCTAAAGATGTATCTTGACAACTTCTGGGTTACTAGGTTAAAATAGGCTTCTGGTCTGCAAAAAGAAACTGTGTGTGTGCGTGCATGCATTGTGAGGACCAAATGCCCCCACAAGCTTAGTAATATCAGTGAGTTTTGACATTTTTTGTTCCCCATGATAAAAACGCCTTATAAATCAAACAAGCATATAAATCATACAGAATGAATTTTTTTTTTTAAATGCAGAAAGTTTTGTGTGATGGGTAGGGTTAGTGTAAGGGGATAGAATATACAGTTTGTACAGTATAAAAACCATTACGTCTATGGAAAGTCCCCATAAAACATGAAAACACAGTGTGTGTGTGTGTGTGCTTAAGAGTTTTCTATGGCAACCAGTAGTTATGAAGTTACTTATTGATCATTTTTTCTTAACAGCTCTCATTCCATCAGCGTTCAGTCTGTTTCTACACCTCGCATGTCCAGACAGTGCAATTTCCATTTCACTTTCTGCCTTCGTTCTTGAGCTCTCTTCTCTATTTTTAACATCCATTCGCTACTACCTTTCCCAGTCTGTCTTTTTATGTTCTTTTTGAAAGTGCACTGAACTTGAGGTTTTTATCATTCAGGGAAAATTGGGCTTTTAGATGGCTATGTGCACCTTTGTTAAAAGTGTGTGTGTAGAAATGTGTACAGGACAGCTGTATTTTTCCACGGAACAGAACTGGACCATCTGTCCATCGTTCAATTCAGCTGCCCTGGAATAAAACACTATGAAATCCTCTGTTTGTCTTGCATGCATGTAAGATGCTTTACTAACTGGTTGCTACAACTACAGACCGATCTTGTTCAACGGAAGTTAAATGGAAATCACATACTGTAACATACAAACATGCAGATAGACATTTACTGTACAATACACATACTTTTCCCTCTCACACACATATACTAGAATCTAACAGAAACATGATGTTGTGCATTTAAAAAGTGTGTGAGGTTTAAAATAAGCTTTACAAAGGGCCTGTTAATAGACAGACAGACACAAATGCACAGACACCCCACATACCAGTCTTGCTAAACATCTGTCGCTGTTCTCGCAGAACACTTTCAAAGTTTAAAGTGCCCCTATTATGCTATTTTAAAGGCTCCTAATTTTGTTTTGGAGGTCTCCTACAATAGGTTCACATTACATTACAAGGTTGAAAAAAATTCTCATATACATTGCACATCACCACATTTTTTCAATGATTCTCAAATGACTCATCCAATAATTCAGTCTCTCTAAATCCCTCCTTTTCGAGATCCTACTCTACTCTGATTGGTTAGACGGCCCAGTCTGTTGTGATTGATCTACCTCTTACCACACGTGTCAGAAACTAAACTCCCATTACTATAAATGAACTTCTGCTCCGGAGGCTTCCTAAATCCTCAGTGATTGTAAACACTGTAAAGACAGTAAAAATTGAGTCATTGGATTTCACCATATCAATTTGAGCACGAGTCCGATGCTGAAACATTGGAAGAACTAGTTATTCAACCCGAACCTCCATCGCAAGGATTAATTGAGAAGAACGTTTTTCAGCGAGTGATACACTACTCAATTTGAGGTACATTGTGAGATGTTGCAACCGGATCAGCATTAACAAGTGTACTGTATGTTCATCAACAAACCGATATGTATGTTTTTTTATTTATTGCGGTGAACATTCCGGAACTGCATTAACTTTATCAATAATGGTGCATTCTTTAGCCGAGCAGCACTAACATGAATGACTGATGTTACATTAAAGATTGTAAAACAAATCTTGCTCCATCCTTTACATCCAATAGTAAAAACAACAGATAATATGCATAAACAGACACAATTTTAGGTAATAGTAAGCCCATAGCTGCTTAGCAGAACTATTTCAGTAAGTTAGTAATAACCAGGGTTGCCAACTCTCACGCATCTGCCGTGACACTCTCAATCATTACACACTCAATCTCACGGTCTCACGCTCAACAAAGAAATCTCACGCTAAATTAGACATTCTTCTGTGCTGTATTTTTTTTCACTCATGTGCACTAATTTCCGAATTTCAATAAGCAAGTTCAGGCTCTTAACTACTGATTGGACCACTGCATTTTTTCACGCAGAGAAAACTCGCGGACAAAGAGGACACTGGCACCGACAGACTAGACAGAGAAGGTTACTTTTGATATGGAACAAATTCTCAGCTGTCAGATTCTCTCAATATGTCCCACGTTTTGGCGCTTTTAAATGTGACAGATGATCGCTGTAGCGCGTCAGTTCAAACGGCACGTGATACAGTAGGCTACCCCCCCCCCCCCCCCCCCCCCGCCCGTCAACAAATCCCCAATAACAAATCTCACTCCAAGCAAAACTTAAAAGTTGCCAACTCTGGTAATAACGTGAGTTAGCCGGTTAGCCGGAGAACTAGCACAATATAAAACACAAAACTTATGTATTTTGAACACCCGGTAGAAAAAAAACATCAATTAATCATTCTTAAAGATTGTGATTCTGAGGAGCAAGTTGGTCCAAATAAAGTGGGTACTGTCCCATCTTTAATGGATAAGCATTTTATAAATCCCATTTAGACCTCACAGAGATTTGATAAGCAATCGTCAATAGGTTATACTGCTGTTGTATGACTGTGTTAATTTGACTTTTTGCATTCTCATCCTTTGGAAGTGTTTGCAAAGAGAATTTGCTTTTGCAGAGGAGAAACAGCGCCTTCTCGACATGTAGAGCATTTGAGGGTGGGTCAAAGTAAACGTTGTTCGCGGACAGTCAATGAAGACTACGTGGGCACTATGCAAATGTGTTAACCAGTGACGTGTTGCCCTCACGAAAGTGGGATTCGAATTCCTGATGACTCGTTTAGGCTGTTCAGTTGATTCTTTCTCTTGAGAGTCAATATCTTTATTTATCATGCACTTTCTGCATCTCAACTTTGCAGACCGTTTACATTCATAGACTGCTACATTACATATTGCATGAAAGGTAATATTCGGAAAAACATTATTTGGGCACTTTACATTTAAGAGCAAATGAAGATACTTTGGCTATTAAGTACTGAAGTTGCAAAGCTTTTGGCACAGTCAGCCTCAGCATCCCAATAAACAGTATGATGGGTCTCGTCACTGGTATGCTGCTCATTTGGCCGAGGCCCTTCCTGTAATACAGACAACAGCTTGCTTTCAAAGTCTCAAGTTGCTCGGCCACACTCATTGACATTTTCTGAATTCCAGAATTAAATTATATTCTTGACCTGATGCCTAAAACATTATCAGCTATTTAAAAATCATAAAACAATGCTCCTGTTTGAAAAGAATCAGAAATATTGAGTAAAGCGCAATTTAAGAATAATAATGAATTATTTATATATACATATACATATTTATTTATTTATTTATTACAAAGTACTAAAAATAATTTAATAATTAAAAATTATATATGAATTGTATTATTTGAAAATTTAAATTATATAATTATATATATATTTAATCAAAGTATCAGTAAGTGTGTGAATTATTTAATGACTTTCACTAGCTAACTAAACCTTCAGATTGCTTCAAGACATTCTAAACTAATTACTAAATGTTTTTGATACATTTTTGGTTTTTAAAATGGCAAAGCTTTAAATAATGACTGTACTTATGTTTTGTTGAATTCATTTTATTGATCCTAACAGAAAGTGCTAGTTACCTACCGTTTCTATGGTTACATCCTCAGGCGATTGCTTCTTCTCTTTGCTGTGTTTAGTGCACTCTTAGTAGTTTCTGAAATTATATATATATATATATATATATATATATCATATTTCAGCAGCTTTTTCAAAATGGAAATATTTTAATCTGTATTTTGTTTAGTTCTATGCAAAAAGTAGTTTGTTGTCGTTCATTTTGCAGTTGCTGGGATGAGTATACGAGGTCTGTCATTATGGTTGTTTGTTTTTATTAATGGTGATATAATTTGAAACAGGCAACAAGAGAATATATGACAGATATTTGTGTCCGCCCAGTTTCAAGCGCTGTGATGTTGCTGTCCACCTAGTCCCAAGAAAACAATCCATTCACTTGACTAATTAAATTAATGAATGAACATCCCTATTAAAGTCACTTTGGCCTTGGTCTTAATAGGGCCCAAGAGAGCCGTGCACATTATTGTACACATTCTCTTTAAAGCGTTACAGATGAACTGGGGAACAGCGCAGCGGAATCAATGTCAACATATGTTCTGAATAACATTGCTCCGCTATATACAGTCATTAATCATGGATCATTTAGAAAAAAAATAGACTAATAATTTCCCCATTTTGGCCTTATTTTATGTGTTTCTGTGTTGATTTCAGGGAATGAATAACCCCGAGGCTTTTGGGATTCAGTAAAAGAGTGAATTAAGTTGTTGCTTTGTGTTCCTCCTGTGCTTTAATGCTTTAATTAATGTATCCACTTCACAGAACACGTCAAGCTATTCATACTGTGTACGATATGTTGTGTGTGCATCTGTCTGGTCTAAGGGTCATTGAGTTTAAACACTTCACGTTTGGACTTCCATGTTCCATGTACTCCCTCATTTTCCCATCCATCCCACTCATAGCGGCTCCAAGCATTTGCTTAAAAATGAGAAAAGCAGATTCCATATATTGTGCTAATGGACATATGATGCCGGTTATCAGAGTGGATTCATTCAAACAGGTCTTTTTTCATGCTCATCCTAAAAAAGAAACAAACAGCGTGTAAGTATTCATGTTTTCTTGTGTGTGTGTGGTGTTTTCATGGTGAGTAAGTGCGACCGGCTGATAGCCTCTAGGCCTAATGCACCTTTCACAAGCGCTTCATCGTCATGGCAACCGGAGGTTAGTGGTAGGCGTGGCGATTACAGCGGTTGAGTCGGCTGCTATTGTTACCTGCACAGGAAGTTTTATGCTTGCATTATCTTCTCACAGATTAATCTGTGCCAGATGCGTGACATATTAATTCCTGATTGTTGATTATGATTTTCGGGCTTTTTCTTTTTAATCTTGGAAATAATCTTGTATATTGTTTTAGGGTATTTTAGAGACCAAGGTATTTATAGATGTCATGAGGGCCTCTCCAGAGGGTTTGTCTAACTTGATCAGATATGCAATGGCAGATGGTATGCAAACACACACACACACACACACACACACACACACACACACACACACACACACACACACACACACACACACACACACACACACACACACACACACACACACACACACACACAAACATTCATCATCTCACACTCAGGCATGAGTCACTGCCTGTGCTCACTCAGATAGACTGACCTTTTAATCAGGATTTAGACTAATGATACCAAACACACACAAACAGACACATATTCTGTTCCGAAGAGTTTTCTAAATTGTAACCAGTAAATAAACTGTCGTCATGTCTTTTACAGGGACTCCACAAATTATTTCAGCTCAAAAATGTGCCTGGTTGTGTCGTGAAATTTACTTTATAATGATTTCAACATAACAATTTTGTTTTACTGCTTTGTTCTCCTTTTTTCTCATCTCTCCTGACATTTTAACATGTTTAATGTGGAAGAAGTCTGCATGAAGTCAGAGAAATGGCAAGTGCTTGAGGACATTTATATATATTGTTTTTTTTCTATGGTCATCTTCCTTCCTGGCAACCTGACTTCTTGTAATGGAGGGCTGTGAGACTGAGGCTTTCAGTTTGCTTATTCTCATAATGCTTCTCTCCCTCTAAACGAGGGACTCAGTAGAATTGAATTCAGTTGTTCAAGTAGCCTACCACTTTTGATTGTTTGTTAGCATGAACTCAAACAACACACTGTGATTCATATTACATTTATACCATGGTCTGTGTGAATACTCAATTCTGATTGGCTGGAAGGTGTACAATAAACCCTTTCAACGAACAGGTAGTTCCAAGTCAGTTTATTTACGTTCTATATTAATGTGCTGTTTTCATTTCAATATCTGTTTATATTTCTCAGCAATGAGGGGGTTACATCGCTATTTTAAATTAATTAAACTCACAGATTCACTGTTAATGGAGAAACTCAGAGGCAGGTACAAATCTCTCTATCTCGCACTCTCTCGATAATCAATTAAAATAAATGCTATAATTCATTCATTCAAATAAATGTAATCTTACACACTACTTTATCTCTGTGTCTGATTCAAAGCGGGCAAAATGCTAGATCTAGCACCGTCAATTTTACCCTTCCAGTCAAATAAACATCAATAACAGCTTTAAGTTGTCAATGCTGTCAAATTACCATTGTATAAGCGCTATAATCCACGACGTGGAGACAAATAACTGCCTGACGTGATGCGGAGCCATCCCTTACTTATTAGAGTGGAACTTGGGTGCTGAATTAATTGTAGGCCTACTGTCATGTCCATATTTATTACAGTGTTCTGTTGTCCCGGATGGATTGTTTTTATATGTGTTAAACTTGTATGCCATTCTTTCTTCCATGCAACTGCTAAAGTTTGCAGAATGTTCACTCTGCTGTTTTTCAAATAATAAAGTGATGGTGACAAGGGCTGTAAGCCTCCATAAATGACAAAAAGCACCATAAAATTACCATAATCCAGTTGCTCATTTGACTGCTACGCTGTATTCAACGTAGTCAAAAATGTAAGTAATTATTCACATTTAATCACATCTCACATATTCATATTCGCACTAGACTATTGAAATTGAGTGAATATGCATGAATTGTCAGTATCTTATGTTTAATTTATGTATGTTCCCATCACAGACTGGTTGTATAGACTAGACTACCCACAAAGATGAAAGTCAAAAGTCTTTAATTAATAATCCTCAATGAGTAATATGAAGATGAAGACAGGTAAAATAACAACCATCAAACATAGACAAGAGACAAAGAACTGAACAAAACGCGGAGTACTTATAACAAAACTAAACGAGGGTACTAATGAGATAATTGATGGGCAACCGGTGAATACAATGAATGACTAAATCAAACACACAGGAAAACTGGGTCAAACTAGCAGACAATGAAGGTAGAGTCAAAACACAAAGAAACATGACCATAACAGAGCATAACTGTGACAGTTCGAATCATCACACATGGCTTTCAAATTACTTCAGAAAATGGCGCACAAGTTGATTTTATTTAGCTTTTTAGTCTTTTTGATGCTATAGCTGCTTGTCACTTTTCACTTTCATTGAATGGAAAAGATCGTCTTTGTTGGCCCATGGAAGAAAGCACATCATACGGCTTCAGAAATTAGTTCATAACAGCGGAGTTATTTATCTAAAGAGAAAAGTACTCTTTTATTGATTCACTCTTCTTTTATTCTTTGCACCATTATTCTAATTTCTGTCAATAGATCGAGAGGGGAAATGTCTCGTTTATTCCCAGAAAGCAAGAACTACATCTGAAGAGAACTGATCTTGGGAATGTGTGTGTGTGTGTGTGTATATATATATATATTATTATATTATACTATGTTGTTGTTGCATAAGGTCAGCTGGCACCAGTCCCTCCCTGCTGTCGGGCTGCTATATCCTCACCGGCCATAAATATGCTTTTATTTACCCTCCCTATATATAAAGTGAGTGATAGTCAGTGTGGAAATGGTGGGGGATTCGTTTGGTGTTGCTTCATCATATTAGCCTTTTTAGCTGGAGGGATGGAAGAGTATGAGAGAGCGAGGAATTCTCTTTTGGATATCAGCTTAAAAGTATTTGCGCAGTGTGAGTGACCCGACAGCTTCAGGGTTGTCTTTGTGTGGCCGTCAATAAATGCAATAAAAACACAGATGGTGTGTGTGTGTCTGTGGCAATTTGAACATTGCCCCCTTAAGAAAGTTGCTCTTGGCACTTCCAGCTGCCTGCAAAGTGTCGGATGATTGTTTTTGTGTTGATGTGTGTGACAGATCACTCTGTATAAACTTGTCGCCACTCACCATATGAAACTGCATATAAATTCCTCTTTGCCATCTAAAGCAGTGTTTGCATTATCTCTCCTGCTTATCTGTTCCTCCTCGCAAGCACTCACTCACAAATGTTTATGTTTGTCTTCCTCTCGACGCTATCACAACGGATCACGCACAAATTTCCCCTCCTTTAACATCTGTCGCGCATGGTTTTCTACATGGATTCCCTCTTATCTTTCCATGGCCTCTCTGTCAAGAGAGAGTTTCTCTGTGAGATTACATAATCCTCCCCATGGGGTCTAATCCTGGCTGGCTTTCTAAAGTCAGTTGTGTTGAAAATGGGCAAGAGTTTGTACCGTTGGGTTTCACGCTTGTGTCGAAAGGGATAAATGACGACTGAGTTATCAATAGCTGTTGATCAAAATATTATATTTTTTTCTGGGGTAAAAGGAACAGATGGCGTTATATATAGATAGTGTGTTTTGGCTGATCTTTTCCATAGAGTGAAAGTGAATTGTGACCAAATGTTGTAGATAAAACTGCACACAAATTTCATTGAGTGACAAACCGCACAGGTCATTGTGTCACTTGCAGGCTGGTGACAGCTCCATGTGTCAGTGAAATAGCACAAAAACGTGAAGACACATTGTGAATTTATTCCTTTTCATTTTGAATGCGAGGAATATGCCATGTATTTTAGCCACATGGAATTCTAGAGGGAAAAAAATATTCAAGGCATCCTAGAAGAGGAAGTTGTTTGAAGGCAAGGCACGTGTGTTTCATTTGAATCAGGCTATAGTTTCCTATATAAGAGAGGGTTGACTCTCATGCTTACAATGTGATTTAAACCATGCTGTTTCTAACTAAATTATCAGCCAATTGGCGAGCAACTTTATTTAATATTGGTGCTTGGCAAGTGTTAGTTTTGAACCCTGCTCTCATCCTGTGCAGTGCAGACAAAATACACAGCCAAAACTGACTGAAGCTAGTCATATTTTTGTTTTAGAAGAGATAAGTAATAGTCTTAGTTCATGCCAGACAGTCAGGTGATTTTCAGCGATCATTCCAGAATGCACTAAATCCTACACTGCTGTTTTTTTGTTTTGCTTTTTTGTAGAAAAGAAACACATTTTGCATTCAATATGAGTGTTCATTTTCCATGTTTAGTTATCCAGTCAGTTGATTATTCTCTCTCCAGAGAATGTGTTTTTTTCCTTCAGTTTCCCCATTCAGCGTTTGTTAATGCACCCAGTAGATCAAGATTTATTGCTTCACATTTAACGTTTCAACTGTCAGTGGAGACATATTCCTCTTTCTCTCTCTCTCTCCCTCTGAGGAAAGAACAGCAGACTGAGAGGAAATAGCAGTTTTGCAGATCTTAAAGGGATAGTTCACCCAAAAATTTAAATTCTGTCATCATGTCATCTAATTTAAAATTCTTATTCATATACTGTGAATGACATTTGTAGTTTGGGAGGGTGTTTTGTGTGATAGTGACTCATGTTAAATCGACTATATATTCTCTCTCTCTCTCTCTCTCTCTCTCTCTCTCTCTCTCTCTCTCTCTCTCTCTCTCTCTCTCTCTCTCTCTCTCTCTCTCTCTCTCTCTCTCTCTCTCTCTCTCTCTCTTAGAATTTCTTTCTCTCTGAGAAAAAAGATTAAAAGACTGTGAGGAAGTAGCAGTTTTGCAGACCTTAATAGGGATAGTTCACCCAAAAATTTTAATTCTGTCATAATTTCCTCAAGTTGTTCCAAACCTGTAAGAGTTTCTTTCTTCTGCTGAACATAAAAGAGGATATTTTGAAGACCATCAACTGTTTGGTTTCAAACATTCTTCAAAATATCTTCCTTTGTGTTCATACAGGTTTGAAACAACTTGATGACTGAATTTTCATTTTTGGGTGAACTATCCCTTTTAACCCTTGTATTCTTACCTGGCGTGTATAGTGTGTATATCTCTGTTTAATTAAATTGTTGGAGTGTTGCATTGTATACTACTTCATACAGAAATGTATACTTCAACTTCTCAATGTTTTGGGGTTTTTTTTGCTCAAAATTATACAAGCTAAGACAAAAATGCTTATACAGTTCTCTCTTTCTGTCTCTCTACCACGCAGGTTTTCCAGGTTTCCTCTCCAAAAGTTCCTGTTCTTAGATGGTAACAGAGAGCTTGAGATAAGAGGTAAAATTAATATCTGCATGTGTGTGTGAATGATTCTCATTTTTATTCTGATGTGATTATAATCGCAATGTGTTTCCTATTGAGATGTAATTACTATTTTTTGTTGTTGCTGTTATAATGATGTAATGATGGAGATTAGTAGAAAACAACCTAATTTCCCTGAGATGAGGGAATGAGACATTACATCAAAAGTTAAGGAGAAAGATGTCCTTAATCTTTACATAATGTCAAAGTGACCGAAATCGAAGGGGAACAAATACTATTACCTTGAGTTAGTTGGAAGGGATAATGAGTTACTGCTCGCATAGCAGTGTTTTAATTCTTTTGTCTTTTCTTTTTAACAGCTATAACAGACAATCAATTGTGATTCAGTAACAAACTGCGTTTTTTAATAAAACAATTATCTCAATATGGCACTAATAAGATTACTATGATTATAATTAAATATTATATTAAATATTAATATATAAATGATTAAATATTATTTTGATTACAATCTAATGAATTATTGCGAATTATAAGATTACTAAAGAAATATTAAAGGATGCATTAATTTGGCCATGTTTAAAATAAAGCTAAGCTAAACTGAACTAAACTAAACTAAACTGGCATCACTATCATTATCGGCCAAAAATGCCCAAATCGATGAATCCATATATAAAACCATATAGACTAATACAGATTCCAATATATTATATATTATTATATTGAGAATCAGGTAAATGAAAAGTAGAAAATTGTCAATGCCCTTTGTGGAAAAAAATCACTTTATTTTTGATGGTCCTTTTAAAGGTGCTGTATGTAACTTTTTGAAGGTACTAAAGTACCATAAAATACCATAATACGTTTGCAGATATTTAGGAAACAGTCTAAGTTCACAGTCTAAGTTTTCTTCGAAAAACAATGCTACAGCCAGTTATTCTACTTTATTACACGGGTCTGTGGAATACTTGATTCTGATTGGTCAATCATCCCATCCAGCGTTATGTTATTCCCAAATAACGACCACTCAAAACAAATAACGCAGGCTCATCCGGGTTACTGAAGTCAGCAGCGCTATACATTGCTAGGAAAGTTTTTTTATCCGTGGAAGTTTTGCATTTGGTGAGCTAATAAATTATTAAAACTCAGTCGAATCAATATTTTGTGTACAGTTATTTAATTATGCCATCCAGTATCGTGGACTCGTTCTCTCTTGTTTCATACAAACGCAGATGCTGCCATTTTGTGACTATTGTTTTGTACACTGTTGGATTATAAGATACAAACAGGTACAATTTTAAAACCGTTTAATCTGAAATCTATATGCGTTATCTCCATAATTATTTGTGGCAAAATGCTGTGTAATAAGCTGTATGACTGTAAACCGTATCTCTTAAATGTCCTTCTAGTTAGAACTTGAAACTGGTTTATTTTGAGAGAACAACCGGCTGGATGTACATTATCCCTTACTTTAAATATGAGTTCCGTGACTGAATGTCTGCTTTTGTTTTGATCTGTGATCTCGCCCACTGCCAGTTTACCCAATAGTATTTCGACACCCCGGGTTGCCAGCTGGCGGATAACACAGCGTATTGTAGCCACGGAAGTCAGCAAACAAACTAGGTCAGAGATCGCAGATTCTACCTGATCTAAAAAGCCTCAGCATCCATCTGATAAGCTCTATGTCCAGAGACATATTAAAACGCGGATGAATCAACTTACAAGTGTAAGAGCTCATCGCCTTCCTTTGTCCATTTTGCAACCCGTGGACAGTCTGAGGAGGAGGTGGCGGGGAAACAACCCTCTCCAAAATTTTGAATTTGGACTGCAGTACCCATTTGAAACGCTAGCTGTCAATATTAAATACTGCACCTTTAACACATTCTGTTGGCTATAATAAAAATTCAAAATAAAGTGTTACCAAAATGTCCATCAAATAAAAATATGTCTATAAAATGTTATGATAAAATACAATACCATTTATTGCACATTGGCTTTTGGCACATATTATAACCCATAAGACAAATACTAGACAAATCATAATTAAGTCATAGTAAAACAGGGACTGACAATATGCACTCTATTCCCTCCCCCATGGCTCACAGAATCAGGCATTGTCCTTATTTAAAGGCTTACAGCTACGGGAATGAAATGGAATTATCTACCTCCTCCCTGAAGGTGGAGGTTCAAGGTATTTGAGAAGTGTACTGTTTGTGTATTTTTATTTTCTTAGCCTCCTCCACAACTAAGAGGTCATAAAGGTCCTGAGGCCAAGGAAGGCCACAGTGCTTCATACACAGCCTAACTTTTAATATTAATGATTTATTAAAAAATGTCTCTCTCTTTGAGCAACAGAAATAATGTTTCCTTTTTTTTATTGTTGTTGTTTTTCCTCGTATTTTTTGCTAGTTTACTTTTAGAACCTACTGACCTGAAGTTTTGGGGAATTTTTCGATACCTAAATAGACCTAAATAATGCTGTAGACATTGTTCATATTATAGATTTACAGATTTTGGAATTTACCTCTATGTTTACTGACCAGAATTTACAGTGGCAAGCAATTTGTCTTTCAGTTGCAGACAATCACAATAGATTTGATGTTTAATATACAGCTATGTGTTGTGGGACTTTCAGCTAATGAGATTTTACAGTAGGCAGAGCTACCAAGTATGATTCTGCAAAGATAGATACCGAGAGGTCAATAAAATGTCATTTGGGTTGTCATTACTTATTCAGGACTCTATACTGTACCTTCGTTGGCCAGAGGAGAACTGGCCCTCCGACTGAGTCTGGTTTCTCCCAAGGTTTTTTTCTCCATTCTGTCACCTGATGGAGTTTTGGTTCCTTGCCACTGTTGCCTTGGCTTTTGGCTTGCTTAGTTGGGGACATGTAATATTCAATAATATTATTGATCTGCCTTGCTTAAGGTGGACGTTGACTCAATTTTCTTTTAGAAACAAACTCTGTTATATTATTTTCATGTTATCACTGTGAAGCTGCTTTGATACAATCTGTATTGTAAAAAGCGCTATATAAATAAAGGTGACTTGACTTGACTTACCACACTTTCTATCTGCCCCCCCCCCCTCCCCTCCTTCTTTGATTTCCTGAGGATGGTTGAACAAACTCTCAGGCCCCGTCCACACTACTGCGTTTTCGTTTAAAAACGGAGAATTAAAACGAAAACGATCTCCGTCCACACCAGCGTTTTAGCTGCGTATTAGAATTGATCTCCGTCCACATTAAAACGACTGAAAACTCGGATCACGTGACCATTCTCCAACACTGTGCATGCGCGTGCCGGTGTAAACAGGAAACGGATGGACTATTCCTCAGATTTGATGAGGAAGCAAGTAACGTTAGCTACCTCTGCAAAGATTAGAAAATGTCAAAGACCAGAGATTTCTTTTCATGGACCGCCGCTGCACACGGGAATTGTCATAGATCGCTCGAATAATAGTTTGCCTCCGGCGCATGTAGGCAGTTATAGCATTGTAAAATGCAGAATTTGCTTGCACAACAGCTGCTAACAAAGACATCAAAGTCAGTAACGCTTGTAATTCGTTATCCATGTTGCACTCACTAACATCAGCTACGTAGTCCAGGATGTTTTTGTTTGTTTTCTTCCGGTGACGGGACATGTGATGGGTGGCTGACGAATCAGGGAAGGATACGTCATGGGTGATGACACCCAATCATAGAGCCGAGCGTGACCTTCTACGTCATCGTTTCTAAACTCCTCCGTTTTGTCCCGTCTACACTAAAACGCCCTCCGGAGCTTCAAAACGAAAAACGGAGCTGCAGCGTTTCTAAACTTCTCCGTTTTGGGTCTTCGTTTTTCCCGTTTTAGTGTGGACGGGAGGTGCAAACGTAGCAAAAGGTCTCCGTTTTTAAACGAAAACGCAGTAGTGTGGATGGGGCCTCAGTCTCAGAGTAGGTTTAAAGTTGATCAAACCATACAGATCCAACCTTGTTTAGATCAGGTTCAGTGGGCTCACAGCACTCTGTTTAATCGTTGCCTGTCAACTCAGGGCTTGACCCAGAGTTTGTGATTAACTCTAGAGCCTGTGTAGCTGAAAGTGTCATGTGCAGCAAACAGCCAATCACATGGAACAGGGAGAGCGTCAGCAAAGCTACTTAAAGACAAGCCTATAGGTTATCAACTCCTGCTGCCGCAATGGTACGCAGTGAAGGAGACCAGAGGACGTTTTTTTATGGATGTCAATGGAGGAGAGACTTATAAATAAACCGCTTTTGTGAGGAAACAGCAAATTATTTAATGAATCGACAGCCCATCGGCTAATCTTAAACATTTTTGTTCTTAAACATTAGTTTTGATCTATTTTTAGAGTTAACGAAAAAAAATGCTGTTTTATAAGAGAAGACACAGACAATTCGCACGACAGGTAGGATTCAGTTGGAATATAAAATGACTTTATTGCATCAGATAACATGTCACTTTGCTCACAGTTGTTTTTTTTTGGTTTGCGATCTCTAACCCAGAATAAAACCTGCCAGAGTTTGAGAAGGTTAGCCGTTAGCCAGCTAAAAACAATTCACTTCTTGGGCCTGAAAAAACAGAGTTTGCTCAAACTAATCTCAAACTTGCCTGGCCTTTTCCCAAAGGCATTGTTAGCCAACTGTGTTTGCAAGTTCTGTTAAATTTTGTAGAGAACAACGATACTTGCGACCATAGTTGGCTAACTTGGCTTTGCGAAATGCACCCCTGGGTAGGAAATAAAACCGGTTTCATGCAACTGGCCTCAGATATTCAGGATAGGTCTACCAGAGCTGTATCATCTACAATTTAAAAGTTCTTATCTGAATCTCTTGTGTTATGTGTTCTTATGGACAATAGCACTGGGAGGATCGCAGTTCCTTGAGGAGCCCCAGTAGAAACAAACAAGCTTGAGACGGTAGTTTCTGTTGTTTTAACATACTGCTCTCAGCAGGAGAGAAAGTCCAGAATTCACAATGTGATGGAATCACAGCTTGATCTGTGCTTTAGCTTCAAGGGAACTAGGTACTGTGGTTAAATGCAGATGAGAAGTCTAGAAGAAGAGCATCTTCGTGTAATGCCCTCTTCAGATATTATGTATGATGTTCACAGCTGCACTGAAAACCTTTTTTGGCCCTTATAGTCACAAAGCTCTGGCCTTAGGACTACATGTGTGGTCACATTCGGTGTGCAAATGTGAGACGCTACGTTATGTGACGCGATGATCAAAGATGTGGGAATTGTAATTTAATTTGTAATTCTGAAAACACAAACTTTTGAAAACGGGTTTCAAAGTGCAAGTTTTTGAAAGCAATACTGTTATCGTCTCTGTGTAAACAAAGAAAATGAAAAGTGAATCTGTGAAAACGGTGATGTCATGCATGCGTATTTTACATTATCAGTCTATAGGCATGCCCGTTTGCCGCAAGTGCTCTGTATAGGAATGCTTAGGTAATCAGATGCATAGTCTTTCTTTACAAAGTAGCATCGCCAACTACTGACCTGGCATGCATAATACAGCGTTTTTAGTAATTTTCTCAGATCCATGTGAACGATGTCATTGTACAAAGAAAAAATATTTCTGTTTTTTGTACATCGTTGTCATGCTCTAAAGTAGGGCTTGGTATCGATTCAGATGTTCAAATTAGATTCGATTTCGATTCGCAAGCTCTTTTTTATTTCGATTCTCGATTCGACTCAATTAATATAGATGTAATACAAATCCTATTTAAAAAAAGAACAGTGAACATAAGCTGCAAGTGGTTAATTAATAAAAAGAAAGTAAGAGCCACAAACCTGTATATTAAACTCTTTTTATTTTAGGTACACTTGGGTGCATTGAAACAGAACCCAACTGTATATTTCAATTGCATACAATGAATAGACAGGATTTTGATGCAAGATGCAAAATTGATGCTGAAAATTGGACAAGTCAGACCAGTCACATGCCTTGATCAAACAGGATCAGGTTATTTTATGTTTAAGATAAATATCAGTTATATTTTTTTAGACAATTTTTTATTACATTTATCTCACCTAAATGTTTGTTTTTACAATGGGGTAATTTTGTTGTTAAGATTAAGAGTTTATGCAACACATGTAAGCTTGATTTCAATCTTTGAATTAAATTGAAAAAAAGTAGCACAAATAAATACAATAGAATAAAGAGACAAATAAAGAGACATAAAAAAGGTTTTTGGGTAGGTCAGAAATAGGCTACTACAGAAACTGAATAAAGTAATCCAATTTAAAATAACACTGGATAGTCATTTAGTCCTGACTAAGTTAATACATAGGCTATTAATCCTGATTTCTTACAATTAAAGTTTTATGTTGTTTTGACCAAAAAAAAAAAAATGACAGACACATATGGCTGCGTTCAAGGAACTAGTGCAGAGATCAATTACTGTTTCATTAAACTGTCTGTCGCACGCGTTTTATGCTTATTTAAGACATAACCGACTGTCTTTACGATGTTACTCACCAAGACCGGAGTTTTGACATCATTTTCCGTGACCGTTAAGCAATATAATCCTCAAAAAATAACTTTTGTTACTTGCGAGCTATTTGTGAGGCGGATTTAGGCTTTAGCCTACTGTATGTGCACGCAGTGAAAAACATCTCTGAAAGCACGCGAGCACTAGATAGTTTAAAATCGCTTGCATGTTTAAACTGGTAAGAGTTAAAAGAGGTGAAAATGATAAACGTTGGTTACAATGCAATGCTGGCCCGATTGGCGCTTGCCTTGTGCAGAGAGAGAAGAAGCAGCACCGCTGTTTGTGAAATTGCGTCTCAGAGAAAGTTTTAAAATGACTGATTTGATTTTATAATCTGTGTGGATTAAATTTACGAATACAATCTACAAGTGAATAAAAGTTTGCGTGAATTTCCCACATTAATGGAAGACCTGCGGGAATTAATAAAATTGTGGCCGTTGAGAATCGATTTTGAATCGACCACATTTTTAAAAACGATTAATCGAAAAATCGATTTTTTTGCCCAGCCCTACTCTAAAGGGTAATCTTTGCCATAAAGCTTTTGTTATTCCTTTGGGTTAGTGGTGGATGATGATCTAAATGCTAAAATATGTGTACACAATTCAACATCCAATACACTCTTACAAAAACACTCCAATACAAAAAAAAGGGTCTTTATTGGCATCGATGGTTCCTTGAAGAACCTTTAACATCTAAGATGAAACCTTTCAATTGTCAAAAAGGTTCTTCATAGTGGAAAATGTTCTTTAGATCAGGGATGTCCAAACTCTTTCCTGGAGGGCCACTGTCCTGCAGAGTTTAGCTTCAACTAGCCTCAAAACACCAGTCTGGAAGTTTCTAGTATGCCTTATTATTGGTTCAGGTGTATTTAATTGTGGCTGGAGCTAAACTCTGCAGGACAGTGGCCCTCCAGGAACAGGATTGGAGACCCCTGCTTTAAATTATTAAAAAATGCTCTTTACACTAATAAAAAAAAATGGTTCTTTCAAGAACTTTTCATTGAAAGATTAGGGGAACCAAAGATGGTTCTTCTATGGCATCGCTGTGAAAAAAAAAAACGTTTTACAACTTTTATTTTTAAGAGTGTAGGCCTATCATCAGCCAACAAATATCTAATAGGATTGCATGAGAGGTGAAGATGACAAGCCAAATGTGAGGTGTAAGAGGAAGTGTTAATGTGTACAGTTAGCTGTCAGGGTCAGGAATGCTTCATAAGATCAGAGAGAGATCTGACCTGATTTCAGCAGCAGCAACCATCCAAAATCACATCAAACATCAGTCTCCTTAATCCATCACATCAACCGGAATCAAGTGTTTGTCTTTGTGGTTAGTTGACTGGCAATGAGTGGCTTTTGTGTCTGCCTTCTTTATAAGTGTAGTGTTCGGATGTGTGGCAAGCTGACTGGAAATCAGTGGTTTTTGTGTCTCTGTGTAGGTGTGCAGCTTTCAATACATGTACATGTCTGTGTGGTTGCACTGCTTGGAAACGCACACATGTTCACACGTATGCGAACACACACACAACGAGTTGGACAGGAAGAGGCGGGCCGTGAACTCTCTTCTATTACAAGTTACTTCAGTTTTGATTTGAAGCTCATATGCTCATACAGTCGTGCTCAGAATGGCACCCCTGGTAAATATGATCGAAACTGGCTGTAATAAATAAATCTGCATTGTTTATTCTTTTGATCTTTCATTCAAAAAATTGCCAAAAATGTAACCTTTCATTGAAGTAAAATAATTGAAAGTGGGGGGGGGGGGGAATCACATTATGAAATAAATGTTTTTCTCCAAAACACATTGGCCACAATTATTGGTACCCCGAGAATTGTTTACGAGTAAAATATCTCTGAAGTAAATTCCCATTAATGTTTAACTTTTTTAGCATACCAGGGTGACTAGGAACATGAAATTGTCCAGCCATGACTTCTTGTTTCACAGGAGTTTAAATTTGAGGAAACACAAAGGCCAAATTCCCTTAATCATCCATCACAATGAGTAAAACCAAAGAATATAGTTCTGATGTGTATCAAAAGATTGTTGAGCATCACAAAATAGAAAGTAGCTGTAAGAAAATAGCTAAAGAATTGAAAATTCCCATTTTGACAATCAGGGCAATAATTAAGAAGTTGCAATCAACTAAAGATGTTACTAATCTCCAGGAAGAGGATGTGTGTCTATATTGTCTTAATGCACGGTGAGGATAAAAGTTTGAATGGCCAAAGACTCTTCAAGGATTACAGATGGAGAATTGCAGATTAGTTGAGTGTTAGGGTAAGAAAGCCTATTAAAAAAAAATCAAACAACCCCTACATCACCACACGTTGTTTGGGAGGGTTTCAAGAAAGATCCTCCTCGCTAATTCAAAAACAAACTCCAGCAAATTCAGTTGTCAGACACGACTGAAACTTCAAACGGCACATGGTTCTGTGGTCAGATGAAACACAAAAAAAAATTTGCTTTTTGGCAGCAAACAGGCTAGATGGGTTTGGTGCACACAAGGATAAAAAATACCCCATGTGTACAATTTAATATACCGTTGGATCTTCAATGTTGTGGGTATATTTTTCTGCGGGAGGTCCTGGACATCTTGTTGAGATACATGGTATTCTGGATTCTATCAAATATCAACAGATAAAAAATCAAAACTTGACGCCTTCTGCTAGAAATCTTATAATGGGCCCGTGGTTGGATCTTCCATCAGGACAACAATCCAAAACAAATATCAAAATCAACAAAAAAAATAAAAAATCAACAGTTACGGAGCACAAAATGAAGCTTTTGCCATGACCGTCCCAGTTCCCTGAGCTAATGAGTAGAGAGAACTGAAGAAAAGAAGCACCAACATGGATCTGGGAATCTGAAGGATCTGGGGAGATTCTGTATGGAGGAATGGTCTCTGATCTCTTGTCAGGTGTTCTCCACACTCATCAGGCATTATAGGAGAAAACTCAGAGCTGTTATCTTGTCAAAAGGAGACTGCAAAAAGTATTTAATAAAAGGGTGCCAATAATTGTGGCCAACGTGTTACTTCAATGAAAGGTTCGATTTTTGGCAATTCTTTGAATGAAAGATCAAAAGGATAAACGAGGTAGATTTATTTTTTACAGCCAGTTTTGATCATATTTACCAGGGGAGCCATTAATTCTGACCACAACTGTGGTGACAGCTCAAGCAAATCAAATGCAACGGTTTCTCGCATGGCTCATTTTAATTGCTGCTTTGTCTTACATGTTTATGTTCTTTGAAGACATTTTCTTACCACAGAAACTTCCGAGCAGGGGATTTTCAAACTGAAGTCCAGGGACCCAACCAATTTTAATACGATTACAGTTTCATTTTCACTTTTTTTTAAAGATCATGATTAATTAATGATTAATTAATCAAGATAAATCTCAAAATAAAATATATCAAGGTATTAATCCTGTGAATTTCTATTGAAAATTACTTTATTTACATCTGTGTGTGTGTGTGTGTGTGTGTGTGTGTGTGTGTGTGTGTGTGTGTGTGTGTGTGTGTGTGTGTGTGTGTGTGTGTGTGTGTGTGTGTGTGTGTGTGTGTGTGTGTGTGTTGCAAGAAAGCTTGACTTAGTGCAATTCAGGGGGAAACATATGAAAAAAAATGCTACTGAAGTGTAAATTATGTACCATTTAACGCATGATGCCTCAGTCTAACATCACTAGTTCCTTTCAGCATGTGAAGTCATCACCATAAAAACTATCAGCGGACTGATCAGATGACGTTTGGTGATGTTTGAATATGTTGTTTCGAGTGTGTTTATGCGCATAGAATTTGATGCTTTATGCAGTGCCTGTAGTTGAGAGACAAGCAAGTCATGTGGGGATGTTTTATTGACGGCTTGAACAAATTAGATTAACAAACACAGATACAAGCTAATACTTCTGCACACACACAAATGAATGGTGATCAACCAATATATGAAGATTAATAATTATTTTCATACTATTATAGGACTTTATCAAATGTATTTTACTTTCTTCTTTTTTTTTGCATTGGTACATTATTTTCATTAAAATAAAGCACACATTTTAGGTCATTCTCATTATGACAATGGATCTGGATTTCCTTTAATAATACATATTATTCACAAAAAAAAATCTTTACCATCACAGGAATAAATACATTTTAAAATATATGAAAATAGAAAACAGTTATTTTAAATTTTAATAATATTTCACAAAATTACTATTTTGATTAAATAAATGCAGCTTAGGTGAGCAAATGTGAGCAAAAATAATTAATAAATACCAACTTTAAACTTTTGAATGGTAGTGTATTTTTAATTAAAGGGGTCATGACATGGATGCACAAACATCATATATATGCGGGAAAACGATTATTTGCAACCCTCATTTTGACCCTTTATGTCATTGTCATTGAAATGACAATGCCCACTCGCTATTGCATCTGAATGTTTTATCATTTACAGACAAAACATTATGAAACCATTAATTTATAGTTTGTGATGCAGCTGTCGGATCCAAAACAGTTGGCCCGTTCAGCTTTCAAAAAAGTTTCTTTGCGAACTCTCCATTAAACTGTACCTCGTTTACAAAACAAAATGCTCCGAACAAACATATAATCCTCCAACGCAATCCAGAACTCCATTATAATAAACCATCCACTTGTTTCTGACTCTGAGGTCTTTCTGAACTCTGTACAGAGACGTGAACCAGCTTTTTAAACTGGACGTGTTAAAGCAAATGCTCTTTCACTCTACCATTTGTCCTGTTGTCGACAGACGCAAGCACATGGAGTATGACAGAAACTAAATGCGCATCTATATTATGTATCCAGTGTAGACTGCGGCAGTGATTATAATTGGTTGTATTTAGCCTACTTTTGACGCAATGGATGCTCACATCCAGTGTTGGCAAATGTAGCCATTAAGCAACTGAATGCCAGAAGGCAGAGCCTATATTGCGATGATGTATAACTATTTGTAGATTGTCCTGTTCTGGAGGCAGGGATATATGCAAATGTATTTGCCCGTGTGACATCCCAAGTCCCACAATATCCAAATGAGCCGTTTGGAGCTTGCTTAAATAATTGCTTTCTTTGTGATGAGGAGGACATTTTAAGCTCTGAAACTTAATTTAAACCTGATATTTTAAGGGTACAAAGACCTCTTATATGACAAATGTGATTTCTCATGTCATGACCCCTTTAAATATATAATTATACAATACATCATATATAATATATAATTATATCATATATTAAACACTCACCCCAAAGGATTATTAGGAAAACCATACTAATACTGTGTTTGACCCCCTTTCGCCTTCAGACCTGCCTTAATTCTACGTGGCATTGATTCAACAAGGTGCTGAAAGAATTCTTTAGAAATGTTGGCCCATATTGATAGGATAGCATCTTGCAGTTGATGGAGATTTGTGGGATGCACATCCAGGGCACGAAGCTCCCGTTCCACCACATCCCAAAGATGCTCTATTGGGTTGAGATCTGGTGACTGTGGGGGCCATTTTAGTACAGTGAACTCATTGTCATGTTCAAGAAACCAATTTGAAATGATTCGAGCTTTGTGACATGGTGCATTATCCTGCTGGAAGTAGCCATCAGAGGATGGGTACATGATGGCCATTAAGGGATGGGCATGGTCAGAAACAATGCTCAGGTAGGCCGTGGCATTTAAACAATGCCCAATTGACACTAAGGGGCCTAAAGTGTGCCAAGAAAACATCCCCCACACCATTACACCATCACCACCAGCCTGCACAGTGGTAACAAGGCATGATGGATCCATGTTCTCATTCTGTTTACGCCAAACTCTGACTCTACCATCTGAATGTCTCAACAGAAATCGAGACTCATCAGACCAGGCAACATTTTTCCAGTCTTCAACTGTCCAATTTTGGTGAGCTCTTGCAAATTGTGGCCTCTTTTTCCTATTTGTAGTGGAGGTGAGTGGTACCCGGTGGGGTCTTCTGCTGTTGTAGCCCATCCGCCCCAAGGTTGTGCGTGTTGTGGCTCCACAATTGCTTTGCTGCATACCTCGGTTGTAACGAGAGTTTTTTTCATTCAAAGTTGCTCTTCTATCAGCTTGAATCAGTCGGCCCATTCTCCTCTGATCTCTATCATCAACAAGGCATTTTCGGCCACAGGACTGCCGCATACTGGATGTTTTTCCCTTTTTCACACCATTCTTTGTAAACCCTAGAAATGGTTGTGCGTGAAAATCCCAGTAACTGAGCAGATTGTGAAATACTCAGACCGGCCCGTCTGGCACCAACAACCATGTCACGCTCAAAATTGCTTAAATCATCTTTGTTTCCCATTCTGACATTCAGTTTGGAGTTCAGGAGATTGTCTTGACCAGGACCACACCCCTAAATGCAATGAAGTAACTGCCATGTGATTGGTTGATTAGATAATTACATTAATGATAAATTGAACAGGTGTTCCTAAAAATTATTTAGGTGAGTGTATATAGTGATTAATTATAATATATATCAAAATAGTAAATAGGATATATATATAATAATTTAATAAAATATATGAGCAATGACTGTCTATACCAGGTCCTTCTCAAAAAATTAGCATATTGTGATAAAGTTCATTATTTTCCATAATGTAATGATAAAAATTAAACTTTCATATATTTTAGATTCATTGCACACCAACTGAAATATTTCAGGTCTTTTATTGTTTTAATACTGATGATTTTGGCATACAGCTCATGAAAACCCAAAATTCCTATCTCAAAAAATTAGCATATTTCATCCGACCAATAAAAGAAGTGTTTTTAATACAAAAAAAGTCAACCTTCAAATAATTATGTTCAGTTATGCACTCAATACTTGGTCGGGAATCCTTTTGCAGAAATGACTGCTTCAATGCGGCGTGGCATGGAGGCAATCAGCCTGTGGCACTGCTGAGGTGTTATGGAGGCTCATGTTATTCGATAGCAGCCTTAAGCTCATCCAGAGTGTCGGGTCTTGCGTCTCTCAACTTTCTCTTCACAATATCCCACAGATTCTCTATGGGGTTCAGGTCAGGAGAGTTGGCAGGCCAATTGAGCACAGTAATACCATGGTCAGTAAACCATTTACCAGTGGTTTTGGCACTGTGAGCAGGTGCCAGGTCGTGCTGAAAAATGAAATCTTCATCTCCATAAAGCTTTTCAGCAGATGGAAGCATGAAGTGCTCCAAAATCTCCTGATAGCTAGCTGCGTTGACCCTGCCCTTGATAAACACAGTGGACCAACACCAGCAGCTGACTGTTGGTACTTGACACTGGACTTCAGGCATTTTGGCTTTTCCTTCTCCCCAGTCTTCCTCCAGACTCTGGCACCTTGATTTCCGAATGACATGCAAAATTTGCTTTCATCTGAAAAAAGTACTTTGGACCACAGCAACAGTCCAGTTCTGCTTCTCTGTAGCCCAGGTCAGGCGCTTCTGCCGCTGTTTCTGGTTGAAAAGTGGCTTGACCTGGGGAATGCGGCACCTGTAGCCCATTTCCTGCACACGCCTGTGTACGGTGGCTCTGGATGTTTCTACTCCAGACTCAGTCCACTGCTTCCGCAGGTCCCCCAAGGTCTGGAATCGGTCCTTCTCCACAATCTTCCTCAGGGTCCGGTCACCTCTTCTCGTTGTGCAGCGTTTTTTGCCACACTTTTTCCTTCCCACAGACTTCCCACTGAGGTGCCTTGATACAGCACTCTGGGAACAGCCTATTTGTTCAGAAATTTCTTTCTGTGTCTTACCCTCTTGCTTGAGGGTGTCAATGATGGCCTTCTGGACAGCAGTCAGGTCGGCAGTCTTACCCATGATTGCGGTTTTGAGTAATGAAACAGGCTGGGAGTTTTTAAAAGCTTCAGGAATCTTTTGCAGGTGTTTAGAGTTAATTAGTTTATTCAGATGATTAGGTTAATAGCTCGTTTAGAGACCCTTTTCATGATATGCTAATTTTTTGAGATAGGAATTTTGGGTTTTCATGAGCTGTATGCCAAAATCATCAGTATTAAAACAATAAAAGACCTGAAATATTTCAGTTGGTGTGCAATGAATCTAACATATATGAAAGTTTAATTTTTATCATTACATTATGGAAAATAATGAAGTTTATCACAATATGCTAATTTTTTTAGAAGGACCTGTATATAATTTTTACAAATATTATAATGTGAAATATAATAAAATATAATGTATAATAAAAAATGTAAAACAATATAGAAAAAAAATTTGTTTTTTTATCCCACTGATTACATGGCTACTTGCCACATAAGTAGATAATTAGACATGAAACATTGATCTGTGTTGAAATATTTTATTAGGTCTTTAAACGCAAAGCTTCCGCAGAGAGAGCAGTTGCAAGTTCAAACTAGACGGACTTTTTAAGAGATGCCGTTTACAGTCATACAGCTTATTACACAGCATTTTGCCACATAAATAATTATGGGGATAAGATATATTGATTTCAGATTAAACAGTTTTAAAATCTTACCTGTTTGTATCTTATAATCCAACAGTGTACAAGACAATAGTCACAAAATGGCAGTATCTGCGTTTGAATGAAACAAGAGAGAGCGAGTCCACGATACTGGATGGCATAATTAAATAACTGTAAACAAAATACAAAATACAGTTTTAATAATTTATTAACTCACCAAATGCAAAACTTCCACAAAGAAAAAACTTTCCTAGCAATGTATAGCGCTGACTTCAGTGACCTGGATGAGCCTGCGTTATCTGTTTTGAGTGGTCATTATTTGGGAATATCATATCGTTGGATGGCATGATTGACCAATCAGAGCCGTGTAATAAATATATTTATTGATCCTAAAAATACTTCTCATTTCTTATTTTAATTTTTGGGGTGAAATGTGACCTAAACATGTTCATGGTAATGTGAGTATCTCTTTGGGTTTCCCTTTTTTTTTTTTTTTTTTTGCATTTCTAATTTTCCCTAACTCTCACTTGTTTGTTGTACTGTACCTGACGCTGTGTCTCCGTCAGAGTGAAAATGGCAGTATGGATCCAGGCCCAGCAGCTGCAGGGAGATGCTCTGCACCAGATGCAGTCTCTCTACGGGCAACACTTCCCCATAGAGGTGCGACACTACCTGTCCCAGTGGATAGAGGGACAACTCTGGTATGTGAAGAGTTTGCCTGAGCTCATTTGAACTGCAACTGATTTGCAGATTTTTATATTTTTTATTACATCAATGTTATTTACTGTGTCTGTATGTCCTCTGTCAGGGATGCGATAGATTTAGAGAACCCTCAAGAAGAGATTAAAGCCAAGCGTTTATTGGACAACCTGATCCAGGAACTGCAGAAGAAAGCAGAGCATCAAGTGGGAGAGGACGGCTTCTTACTCAAGATCAAATTAGGACATTATGCTTCACAGCTGAAGGTTCTGCTTGTTCTTTGTTTGCGAGTAAAGTTCAGGAATGATGAGTTAAAAAAAGTGATAACAGATCAGACTTTTGATTTTCACACATTCAAAAGCTCCTAAATAAATGTTTATACACACACACACTGAAAAACATGCAGACTCACACAGATCTCTTTTATATGTTTGTTTGAGATGTTTCTGTTAAAGGATATTTAGAGAAATAAAATGAGAGAATATAAAAAATAAAAAATAAATAAGAGTTGTTGACATTATATCAGTGCATGATGATAAAGCATGTGATTATTAAGAACAGGCCAGTCAGGAAAGTGCAGCCAGAGTGTTTACTGTCATTAGTGTTGCACAGTGTACTTGAGTGTGTTAATGTAAACAAGACGAATAGATGGGGGTGTGGTTTTGTGTTTATTTTCCTCTAATTCTGACTCTCTGTGTGTTTTCAGAGCACATATGACCGCTGTCCCCTGGAGTTGGTGAGATGTATCAAACACATCCTGTACACGGAGCAAAGACTCGTCAGAGAGGCGACTAATGTGAGTGGACAGAGTAGGCAGTCGGTTTATTAGGACAGTTCATATGTAATAACGGGTGATTTAAAATTAATCGGATGTGTTCACTTCTTTATCTTTATTTTGTATATATATCAAATAAATGCGGACTTGGTGAGCAGAAGAGACCTCTTATCTAATCTTAATGACACCAAACTTTGTCTGTGGTGTGTACAGTATGTGTATACTGTGTGTATATACATATACATACATATATATATATATATATATATACACACATATACATATATATATATACACACATATACATACATACATACATATACGTACGCACACACACACACATAATTGTAGTATTACAATTTAAAATAACTGCTTTCTTTGTTAATGTACAGTCAAATTTATCACATGATCCTTCAGAAATCATTCTGATATACTGATTTGATGCTCAAGAAACATTTCTTATTATTATCATTGTTGAAAATTGTTGTTCTGCTTAATATTTTTGTTGAAACTGTGATATATTTTTTCGGGATTCTTTCATGAATAGAAAGTTCAAAAGAACGCATTTATTTGAAATAGCTGTTTTTGTAACAACATGAAAGTCTTTACTGTCACTATTACTGTTTATCGATTTAACACGTCCTTGATGAATAAAAGTAAAAAAATTTTTTGAATGATTGGCCTCAAACTTTTGAACGGTTGACTATTAGTTGTGTTTTTGTTAAACAAATAAGTGTAATAGTTAGTAATACATCTGTTAATTTCAAGAATTGATACCTGATATGAACATTGAAAACTGCCCTGAAAATGTCTATATATACTGTGCAAATACATCTACTGATGCTACTGGACACATCTTCAGTGATGTTCCTTCAATCATTGTTTCGGGTCTCTCAACATCATACACCCTCATCCAGGCGACCCAGCTGTGGCTGATCAGACCCCAGCTTGTGTCCAGTTGGCAAATCTAGCTACCCTGCCCCAATGGATCTCCTCTCTTGAGCCATAGCCATCTTGAGGCTTTCTCTGCCGCTTCAGTGGTATTGCGGATGGCTCTTCTCCTCCGCACTCCATCAATGCCTAACAGACTGAAGGCTCTGGACAGGGATCGGGCTATAAAGCCCCTGCATCCTACCTCTATTGGAAGACACCTTGCTCTCCATCCGGCTTGTCGACACTCGCTGACTAGTCCCTAATACTTGGTGAGCTTCCTCTCAAAGGCCTCTTCCAAGCGGTCTTCCCAAGGGACTGTAAGCTCCAACAGAACCACTTGTTTGGTGGACTCAGACAAGAGAACGACATCTGGTCTTAAGGAGGTGGTCACAACGTGGTTGGGGAACTTGAGTTGCCGCTCCAAGTCCACCAACAGCTGCCAGTCCCTCGCAGTGGCCAGGATGCCTGCAGATGTTTTTGCGGCTGGTTTTGGCTGCCCTCCAGCTCTGACGAAGGTGATGCCTTGTTTGGAGTGGCGGGAGCGCTTTGCCCACTCGACTCCTGTAGCAATGGCTTCAGCAATGGCCTTCAATACCTGGTCATGCCTCCACCTGTACCTTCCCTCTCCCAGTGCCTTTGAGCAGCAACTTAGAATGTGCTCTAGGGTTCCACGCCTGGAGCACAGTGGGCATGCTGGAGACTCCACTTTGCCCCATATGTGAAGGTTTGATGGGCTGGGAAGCACATCGTATACTGCCTGGATAAGAAACTTGATCCGATGTGGCTCTGCCTTCCACAGCTCCGCCCATGTCACCTTCCTCTCGATCGCGTTCTCCCATCGTGTCCAGGCGCCCTGTTGCCTCATTCCTACTGTCCTGCAGGTTCTCTCCTCCTCGACCACTGCTCTCACCTCCTCCTGGACTAGGCAGCGCCTTTCCTTCCCTTTGGTGGTGTCAATGTGGGGAGTGGTGTCAATATAGATTTTTTTTTAAATTTACAATATCAATCATGAACGACTGGAAAAAATCATGGGAAAATACACAGAATTGCATTGGTCAAAATGTGTGGGAACCCAGGTCTGTAAATTGTTCCATAACATATTCCAAAATTTTACAGACCTCATAATTTTCCTCCAAGAGTTCTCTCTACATTCGACTGATTTATAAACACTTTGTTTGAACAAGCCATTAAAAATGGTTTGTACCATTTAAAAAAAGAGAGAACTATGTTCTCTTCTTGGTTTAAAACATGGGGATTGAGTAATAAACAGGGCTGCTGTAAATGTGACTGACTTTTACAATCTTCAGAAATAGAATTTGCATTGTGCATGTGTAGATGAGTTTACATAGCTAAATCTACTCTA
Organism: Siphateles boraxobius; assembly: GCF_051911475.1. NCBI lineage: Eukaryota > Metazoa > Chordata > Actinopteri > Cypriniformes > Leuciscidae > Siphateles > Siphateles boraxobius. The sequence continues at coordinate 13,893,914 of NW_027509193.1, forward strand.
CACACAAATTCATGATACCTGCCAAGAAAGTGCTCAGTTTTAAAGAGGAAATTTCAGATTTTATTAACTGTGCTGACGTCCCATAAAATTGTAAAACTAAAGACAATATCAGTAAATCTAGAGGCTCACATACACATGAAAATGGCCACTCATTCCTTATGTTCTTAGGCACACCTGTTGATCCACTCAACGCATAATATTTATGTTCACATTCCATGTATGCACTAAACAAACAATATTTAGTTTGCTCAAACACATATACATGCACCTAGTCTTACGTGGGCACAGAGGAATAACCTCACCTGCGTGGGTTATTCATACACAATGGGAGAGAGATGATAAGGACAGTATACATTTTGAAGCTTTGGTTTGTGGGATTTTCGTTGAAGAACCGTTCATCAGGTTGTTTTAAAAGTGTCTACAAACTTTCTTTATCTTGCTAGTTTATCAAAAGTAAAACATACAAAAAGTTGAATTATATCATGCTTCTATGCTTTTCTGAAATATTCTGTTACAATTTTGTGAAACATAATTTTAGTGAAACTGAACGTTGAATCATGGTTGGTTGTCACTCATGTGTGTCTGTGATTGGCAGTCAAGCTCACCGGTGGGCGGGGTGATGGACAGCATGTCACAGAAGTACCATCAGATAAACCAGGCGTTTGAGGAGCTCAGAATATTGACTCAGGACACAGAGAATGATCTCAGAAAACTACAGCACAACCAGGAGTACTTCATTATACAATACCAGGAGAGCCTCAGAATACAGGGTATATGTCCTTATTAAAACAGTCTGTATGTTAACATAATTCCTGAGAATACCATTGAATTACAAATCAAGTCGGAATTTAGACCTTTAATAATTTATAAATAAGCATTTTTTGTAAAGATAATTGCTATAAAAACAACAACTGAGAATATGTCAGCTCATGAAAGAAAACTGTTACAGGAATTGCAAGATGCACAACCCACTTTTTTCATACCCAGGTGGCTCTTCTACATACAAGAATATGGAAATTTTATTTTTCAAAACTTATTTTTGTGGACTAAATCTTCCTCTGCTTTGTGCAGCTCAGTTATCAAGCCTGGCCACGTTGCCTCCAGCAGACCGACAGCTACGAGAGCCCAGCCTGCTCAGCAAGAGAGCAACAGTAGAAGCCTGGCTGACCCGAGAGGCCAACACCCTGCAGAAATACAGACTGGTACTCAAACATACACGCTCGGAATGAATAGAGTGTATAGCATTAGCATAATACAACACTCAAACTGTAACATTAGTAGGACGTGCTTTTAAGAGCTACGTCTTAAACATTTATAGCAAGTTTTTTTTTTTTTTAAGAAATTAAAACTTTTATTCAGCAAGAATGCATTCAATTAATAAAAAAGGTACAGTAAAGACAACAATGTTACAAAGACTTCTATCACAAATAAATGTTGTTTTTATATTTCTAATTATCAAAAAATGTATCTTCGATAATCAATTTCACTTGGGTATACATCACAATACAGAAGAAAATGTTGTTACTTTTGTTTTATCACGACTTTAAGGCATATATAAATTACCTCTATTTTGATTGGCTAAACCGGATAAAAGAGGAACACATTAATTTCAAAAGATACTGTTTACCATTATATGTCTTCTTTAAAATTAAAACAACACTTCCATTTGATGTTACATGTTTGTTTTCAAGTACAGTACCAAACTCGAGGGCCGTTGTCATTTACATGAGTACAGCACATATGTTCACATCTGTTCATGTGATGTCATATGAGCTAGTGTGTGTGTGTGCTCAGGGCTTGGCAGAGAAACACCAGAAGACACTGGCATTGCTACGGAAACAGCAGACGGTGATTCTTGATGACGAGCTGATTCAGTGGAAGAGACGTCAACAGCTGGCTGGAAACGGCGGGCCGCCCGAGGGAGGACTGGACATACTGCAGTCATGGTGCGCACACACACTTACTTAGATCCCAAACACTTTGCATTTACATTACACATACACAAATTGTTTACACAGCAGATCTTTCATTCATGTTTTCGTTACACATTTCTGCTTGTGTGCATGTGCACAGGTGTGAGAAACTAGCAGAAACCATTTGGCAGAATCGTCAGCAGATCCGGAGGGCGGAGCATCTGAGACAGCAGCTGCCCATTCCTGGCCCCATCGAAGAGCTGCTGACCGAACTCAACAGCACCATCACGGACATCATCTCAGCTTTAGTCACCAGGTGTGTGTGTGTGTGTGTGTGTGTGTGTGTGTGAGAGAGAGAGAGAGAGAGAGAGAGAGAGAGAGAGAGAGAGAGAGAGAGAGAGAGGAGAGAGAGAGAGAGAGAGAGAGAGAGAGAGAGAGAGAGAGAGAGAGAGAGAAGCAGTTCAGTTAAGGTTAAGTGATTGAAAAGTGGAGTAACACAACCAATCATCAACATCATGCATTTTTATTATATGCACTCTTTCTAGGCATTGCTATTATTTAAGTGTTGACTTTACAGTGCATTTGAAAGCATGATATTTCATGCCATGGTGACATGCCAACCACATTCAAAGTCATACATTAGCTTCCTTTCAGTTTTCTGTATGTGTTTATTTTTTCACTCAGTATAGAGCCTCCAAGTGGGTTTTACATTTACATTTTTTAGCAGACGCTTTTATCCAAAGCGACTTAGAAATGAGGAGAGCAACAGAAGCAAACAAACTAACAATACAGCAGCAACATGCAAGTGCCATGACCAGTCTCCAGTTTGTCCAGCACAGTACACGTAGCAAGGTGTTTATTTTTTGTTTTTGGAAAAGATGCGTCTTCAGCAGTTTATTTAAAATGGCTAGAGACTGCTCGGGTTTAGTTAGACAGGAAAAATGATTTTGTGCCTCTTTGAGATGGCATCACAAGGCACCGTTCATTTGCAGAACGCAAGCTTCTGGAGGGCACATAAGTCTGAAGTAGTGAATTTAGGTATGGGTATGCAAAGCCAGTGGTTGTTCTGCAGGCAAACATCAATGCCTTGAATTTGATGCGAGCAGCTATTGGCTACCAGTGCAAGTTTATGAGGAGAGGTGTGACATGTGCTCTCTTTGGCTCATTTAAGCCAAATCTGCTGCAAATTTGAATCAGTTGCAGCGGTTTAACAGTACATGCTGGAAGGTCTGCCAAGAGAGCATTACAATAGTCCAGTATGGATAAAACAAGATCATGGACAAGGAATTGTGTAGCATGCTCTGATAGGCAGGGCCTGATCCTCCTAATGTTGTAAAAGGCAAATCTGCAGGATTGGGCAGTTCTAGCAATGTGGTCTGTGAAGTTCAACTGATCATAAATCACAACTCCGAGGTTCCTGGCTGTCCTGGAAAGAGTTATGGTTGAGGAACCTAGCTGAATGGTGAAGTTGTGATGAAATGTTGGGTTGGCCGAGATCACAAGCAGCTCTGGGTTGAGTTGAAGTTGGTGGTCCTTCCTTCATACAGTCCGAAAATGTCTGTCAGGCTGAGATGCAAGTAGCTACCGTCGGATTATTTGGCTGGAATTTAGAGTTGTGTGTCATCAGCACAGCATTGATAGGAACAACCCTGTTTCCGAATAACGGTGTAGATGGAGAAGAGAAGTGGTCCAAGCACTGAGCCCTGAGGCACCCCCATAGAGTTGTGTTTTATCATGTAATCATGAGGCTACCGTTTATTTGCAGAACGCAATCTTCTGGATGGCACAGAGGTCTAGTTCGGCAAACATCAATGGGTTAAGGGAGAAGGGAGGAAGAAATATATTTCAATGCTTTGCATTCTCTCGCAAAAGTTTTGCGTTCCCTTGAGAAACTTTGCGTTAACTCGCCAACCTATTTGATTTTTTTTTTTTTTTTTGTAGCAATGTAAATGCCTTTACTGTCCCTTTTTTTTAACCAATTTAATGCATCTTTGATGAATAAAGATATTAATTTATTTAAAAAAACTGACTGGCCCTTGACTTTTGAATGGTAGTGTACATGTGTTTCTTCCTGTAGATATACAGTATGTTTTATGGATAAGGATTTACAGTAAATATGTGTATGGTTGTGTGTGTTTTCTCTGCAGTACCTTTATCATCGAAAAGCAGCCTCCTCAGGTGCTGAAAACACAAACTAAATTTGCTGCGACAGTGCGTTTGCTGGTAGGTGGGAAACTTAACGTGCACATGAACCCACCGCAGGTCAAAGCCACCATCATCAGCGAACAACAGGCCAAGGCCTTGCTCAAGAATGAAAACACCAGAAAGTGAGCAGAAACACAACACATTGTATTTAGTAATTCCTTTGAGTGTTGTTGATTACTCATTGTGAATTGGCCTAATATGCCTGGAGCTGCTAAAACAAAGCATTTTTCATCAGGCACCCTGATACACCATCCTACATTTACGAACACACACATTTTTATGCACAAACCAAATTTTTAGCTGCATTTGCCTTTTAATGGACTGGTTAAAATGCTTATCTCCATCTTTACATCTACATGGTGAATAATATTCTCTGTATATGTGTCTGTCTAACAGTGACAGCAGTGGCGAGATCTTGAATAACAACTGTGTGATGGAGTACCACCAGACCACAGGCACCCTCAGTGCACACTTTAGAAACATGGTGAGTGCACTGTGGCCGTCTAGGGGCTAACTTTAGAAAAAATGTCTGTAAGAGTGTGTGAATGTTTCAAAGTACTCTGTAAGCCACCATTTAAGTTTATTCATAATTTACTCTGTGCCTTCAGAGAACAGAGATCTTGTCATGAACTGCTCTGAGACACAAAGGTTGAGGATCCAAATGCAGTATTTATTGAACAGGGTAATCCAAAGACGTAATCCAGTTAACAGGCAAAGGTCATACACAAACAATCCAAACAATAACAGATCAGGGCTGAGGGCTGAGAGAGAAATCCGAGGGAACAGGCAGAGAATCAAGAGAACCAGGACACAGGATACAAAAACGCTCAGAAATGCAGTAGAGACATTAAACAAGACTTTGCCAGTAATGAATGAGAAAACCAGGCTTATATGGGGTGAGCTAAACAAGGTAATGACATACAGGTGGATGTGATGAGTGCTGATGATTCCAGGCAGAGAATTATGGGAGATGTAGTTTGTGAGGGAATGACAATAGTCTGATGTGGAGTGCCCTCTGGTGGGTCTCAAGGGCACTCCAGCTGGTGACCATTACATAGCCCCCCCAAAGGAGCGGAGGGAGGGAGGTGAGGTGGAGTGGAGGCGGACCCGGAAGATGGAGTGCCAGGCCCGTGGAGTGGAAGAGGGCCTGGAGACTGGGTCGGAGCAGGCCTGGCAGGCGTCCAGGGCGGAGCCGATGCTTCAGGGGGCCAGGGTGGATGATGGCCGCCGCCATCATTTCCAGAACGGACTCAGGCTTGGCAGGCATGATGTGAAGAAGCTCAGGCTCTGGTGTAGAAACCTCAGGACGGGAAGGCACTGGAACAACAGGACTAGCGACCATTTTGGCTGGAGATGCTGGTGACCGTGGTGGGCTAAGCTCAAATCAAATCAAATCAAATCCTTTTATTGTCACACAACCATATACACAAGTGCAACAGTGGGTGAAATTCTTAGGTGCAGTTCCGAGCAACATAGCAGTATGACACGATGTGACGAAAACAATTACAGCAAACATCAGATTTACATAGATTACACATCTAATGTGCGCACAATTACTCACAGTACCATATACACTAACAGAACAATAAATAATATACAATGTACAATATACAACAGTTTACAATATACAACAATATACAATATACAACAATTTACAATATACAACAGTATACAAAAATACAAAAAGAGGTAATTATACATAGAATAGATACTCGTAAGGTGCAAATATATATATATATATATATATATATATATTATATAAATGCAGTAGGTTATGTTGTGCTGTGTTGACAGTTAGAATGTTTATGGTTATTGATCATGAGGGATCAAGAGTTTAGAAATCTAATTGCTTGTGGGAAGAAGCTGTCATGGAGTCGGCTGGTGTGTGTCCTGATGCTGCGGTACCGCCGGCCTGAGGGTAGCAGTGAGAGCAGCCCATGGCTCGGGTGGCTAGAGTCTCTGATGATCCTCCGAGCTTTCTTCACACACCGCCTGGCATAAATATCCTGGAGGGAGGGAAGCTCACCTCCGATGATACGGCTGGCAGTGCGCACCACCCTTCGCAAGGCTTTGCGGTTACGGCTGGTAGTATTGCCATACCAGGCAGTGATGCAGCCAGTCAGGATGCTCTCGACGGTGCTGGTGTAGAACTGTGTGAGGATGTGGCGGTTCATTCCAAACTTCCTCAGCCGTCTCAGGAAGAAGAGGCGCTGATGAGCCTTCTTCACGACGGCCTCAGTGTGGACGGACCATGTGAGTTCCTCTGTGATGTGGACACCGAGGAACTTGAAGGGCTGTGTTCTCTGTCGTTCTTCCTGAAGTCGACCACTAGCTCCTTGGTTTTGCTGATGTTGAGGGAGAGGTTGTTCCTCTGACACCAGTGCGTCAGAGTGAGCACCTCCTCTCTGTAGGCCGTTTCATCGTTGTCGGTGATCAGACCTACGACCGTAGTATCATCAGCAAACTTGATGATGGAATTAGAGCTGTGAGTTGCCACGCAGTCATATGTGTACAAGGAGTACAAGAGTGGGCTGAGAACACAGCCCTGTGGGGCTCCAGTGTTGAGGGTCAGTGATGAGGAGATGTTGCTGCCTATTCTAACCACCTGGCGTCTGTTTGACAGGAAGTCCAGGATCCAGCTGCACAGCAAGCTGTTTAAGCCCAGAGCCCGGAGTTTCACATCAAGCAAGGAGGGCACTATGGTATTGAATGCTGAGCTGTAGTCTACAAATAGCATTCTCACATATGTGTTCCTCTTTTCCAGGTGGGAGAGAGGAGTGTGTATTGTAGATGCAATAGCATCATCAGTGGAGCGGTTATTGCGGTATGCAAACTGCAGTGGGTCCAGTGAGGAAGGTAGAACAGAGCAGATGTAATCTCTGACTAGTCTCTCAAAGCATTTACTGATGATGGGGGTCAGAGCAACAGGGCGCCAGTCATTTAAGCAGGTGATGTTGGTTTGCTTCGGTACAGGTACGATGATGGACGTTTTGAAGCATGTGGGGACTACAGACAAGGAGAGGGACCAATTGAAAATGTCCGTAAAAACACCAGCTAGTTGGTTCGCGCACTTTCTGATGACGCGGCCCGGAATACCGTCTGGACCCGCGGCTTTACGGATGTTCACCCGACGGAAAGATCGGGTTACATCCGCTACAGAGACGGAGAGTGTACTAACCTCTGTAGCTTCAGCCGCGAGAACTCTCTCCGCGAGGGGGATGTTAGTTCCCTCAAATCGAGCATAAAAAGTGTTCAGCTCATCTGGGAGAGAGGCAGTGTTGTTCACTGTGGAGTTTATGTTTCCTTTATAGTCCGTAATGCTATTAATTCCCTTCCACATGCTTCTAGAGTCGGTGGTGTTGAACTGTCCTTCAATCTTGTCCCTGAATTGGCGTTTTGCTGCTCTGATAGTTTTTCGGAGGGCATAACTTGCTTGTTTTTGCTCCTCCGCACTCCCGGAGTTAAAAGCGGAGGTCCGCGCGTTGAGTGCTGCACGAACATCGCCATTAATCCATGGTTTCTGGTTCGGGTAAATCCGTATTGTTTTGATCGGAACAACGTCTTCTACGCACTTCCTGATGAAACAGGTTACGCTATCAGCATAAGCCTCGATGTCGTCATCAGAGGCCGACCGGAACATCTCCCAGTCCGCGTGATCAAAACAGTCCTGAAGCATAGAGTCTGATTGGTCCGACCAGCACTGGATCGTTTTGAGGGCGGGTGTTTCCTGTTTCAGTTTTTGCCTGTAAGCGGGCAGAAGGAGAACGGAAGAGTGATCCGATTTGCCAAAAGGTGGGCGGGGGAGGGATTTGTAGCCATCCCGGAAAGGGGAGTAGCAATGATCCAAAACCCGGTCCCCTCGTGTCTTAAAGTTTATGTGTTGGTGGTAATTAGGTGCTATTTTCTTGAAGTTGGCTTTGTTAAAGTCCCCGGACACAATGAACGCGGCCTCAGGGTGCGCGGTTTCCTGCTCGCTTATTTCCCCATACAGTTCCTTTAGTGCCCGGTCTGTGTCGGCTTGTGGGGGAATGTACACAGCCGTGATAATGACCGCTGTGAATTCCCTCGGTAGCCAGAATGGTCGACACAGAAGCATGAGAAATTCCAGATCAGGAGAGCAGAAAGACTTGATAGAATGTACGTGCCTCTGATCACACCAGGATTTGTTGATCATAAAACATACACCCCCACCTCTGCTTTTACCTGAGAGGTCTTTAACTCTATCCGCTCGGTGCACTGAGAACCCCGCGGTTTCGATGGCCGAGTCTGGAATCTCAGCAGACATCCAAGTTTCTGTAAGGCAGATAATGCAGCAGTCCCTCGTCTCCCGTTGGAAAGAGATCCGCGCTCTCAACTCACAGAGCTTGTTGTCTAGAGACTGAACGTTTGCTAGCAGAATACTGGGAAGCGGGGGTCGATTTGCACGCCGTCTTACTCTGACGAGAACGCCGGCTCTTCTTCCCCTTCTCCGGCTGCGTTTCCGCGGCCAAGCTGCCCAGACAAAGGGCTCCGCTGCCGTGTTTGTAAACAGCGGGGCATCACTGAAGAAATGAAAGTCCGGTTTTCGGTGTTCGATTGCGGAACCAATGTCCAAAAGTGTTTGTATGTCGTACTGAATAAGACAGACAACATCCAAGACAAAAAACAAAAGAACTGTAAACAGAACAAACAAAAAACTACCATGTTGTGACGGAGCTCGCAACGCAGCAGCCATACTCGGCGCCATCTTGAACTCATCTTGAATAGCTCGGTGGCCATTGGAGCTTGATGCATGGTGCACCCCTCAAAAGAAAGTTTAGAGGAAGAGTCCTCAACCTCCCCAACAGTGAAGGAGGAACCAGCCAACAGAGCATAATCCAGAAAGTCACTGAACGACCCTCGAGGAGCATCGTGGAATAATTTGTCCTTGAGCCCGTTAAGCCCATAACAGAAAAAGTTAATAAGATCAAAATCTGGCTGATCAGAAACATTTACAATGTCCAGGAAAATATGAATGTGCTCTTGGAGGGTGTGGTTACCTTAGCGCATGCGGACTAACTCAACTGCTGGATCTATATTGGCGAAGTTTTGTGTCAGGAACTGCATTTCTGAGCAATTCCACTGTTTTCTATGTTCCTGGTTCTTGATATCTGCCTTTGTCCTGGTTTTCCCGTTCCTGTCTCGCCCTCTAGATTTGTTTGTTTGATTGGACTGATTTACTGTGCTTTGACCTCTTGCCTGTTTTTGAATACGATTGTGGATTACGCTTTCAATAAAACTGCATTTGGATACTCAACCTTTTTGTCTCAGGGCAGTTCGTAACAAATCTACTCTCATATTACATATTATTAATGTTACATATTAACCATGAAAACAATAACAAAATAATTATATTATTTCTGTTAACCATTTGTTAACCAGAAAGTGTAACATTTACTTGTTACCCAATTAATTCTGTCTTACTTTTGTACACTATATTTTATTTGTTTATAATAAAAGGAAGTTTAAATGAAAAATTACTAAAACATTAAATGTTTTACTTAATTTTTTTTAAAACTTTCTTTATTATAAATACTTGGTTAGGCAATTTGTTATCTAATTTAACATTCTTATACTGTGAATGACATTTGTAGTTTGGGAGGGTGTTTTGTGTGATAGTGACTCATGTTAAGTCGACTATATATTTCTCTCTCTCTCTCTCTTTCTCTCTTTCTCTCTCTCTCTCTCTCTCTCTCTCTCTCTCTCTCTCTCTCTCTCTCTCTCTCTCTCTCTCTCTCTCTCTCTCTCTCTCTCTCTCTCTCTCTTTCTCTTTCTCTTTCTCTTTCTCATTTGTCCTGTAGTCTCTGAAGCGGATCAGGCGTTCAGACCGCCGAGGAGCGGAATCTGTTACAGAGGAGAAATTTACCATTTTGTTTGAATCACAGTTCAGTGTTGGCGGAAATGAACTGGTATTTCAGGTTAAGGTGAGATTGAGATGTCTCATGAACTGTTCCGAACCAGATGTAGTGATGTAGAAATAATTATGTTAATCACATAGATTGTCATTAATTTTCAAACAAACAAGCATTAATGAATATGTACATTTTGGACTGGAGTTGCTTTAAGGTTGATTCAGTTGAAATTAATGTTTAGTATATTTTACAGTACAAAGCCAACCGTTATAGTTGTTATATTTATGCTACACATTACGGTTCAAAACTTTTCTATTATTTATTGCTTTAATGGCAGCAATTAATCCAGTCTTCAGTCACATGATCCTTCCGAAATCTTACTGATATGCTTACTTGCTGTGCAAGACAACATTATTATTATTATTATCAGTGTTGAAAACTGTTGTGCTGCCTAATATTTTTGTAGATACATTTTTTTAGGATTGGTGAATGGAAAGATAAAAAAAACAGCATTTATTTGAAATAAAACGTTTTTTTTTTAACAATATAAAAGTTTTTACTGTCACTTGATCAATTTAATGCATCCTTGCTGAACAAAAGTATTATTTATTTATTTCAAAAGTCTTACCGACCCCAAATTTTTGAATGGTATTATACAATTAATAGTTGTGCACAAGTACATAAGTAATTATGTATAATAAAATCAATTGCAACTTGGTTCATTCATTTTTCTCATCCACACATTTCCCCCCAGACTCTCTCTTTGCCTGTGGTGGTAATTGTCCATGGAAGTCAAGACAACAATGCTACAGCCACAGTTCTATGGGACAATGCATTTGCTGAACCGGTTAGTTCCTGATAACATCAGTGCATCTTTGGTTGGGTGGTGTGGTGATTAAAGTTCAGGCCATCATTATTGTGCCCTTGAGCAAAGTACTTAATACCAGGGAGGCTGTCCCTGTAATAAGCTCATGAGGCCGTTGTATGGCGACATCACAAGAAGTAGTGGAAATAAATTCCCAGGTCATGTGGCGATAAATAAAGATCCTATAACTTTAACCTTGTTGAACATCAAAAATCAGCCCTGACTTGACAACACACAAGACTAATTCTTCAAACCAGACATAATATAATTTCTCTCCCACTCACCAGGATTTCAAACTCCTCACAACAAACAATCGAAACTGTCCTGTTTCTTAGCGTGGGTGTTGATTGGACGGCTAATGACAAATGACTAACATTCCTTTACTGTATCCTTATTCTCCTTAAAGGAACAGTGCATCCATAAATGGAAATCCTGTCATCATTTACTCACCCTCATGTCATTCCAAACCTGTATTACTTTTTCTTCCCTGGAACACAAAAGGAGAAGTGAGTGAATGGTGACCAGTGGCTGTCAAACTACAAAAAAAGCATATTAGCAGTTCATATTAGTTTTTTCAAGAGATGTCTAGTTAGTATCATATCATTCTGAGTCACTAATAAATTTTTCTTAAGGGCAGCAGTGAATGGCATGCGTACAGAACATGTTAGATACTTATGCAAATCAAGCAGGATATGGTGAGTTAAGGAGTTGATGTAATATATCCCTCTATATTCTCATGAAATTTCCCTGTTCTTTTCCTAAAAACAAGCTTAAACCAAGGGCGTAGGTTTAATTTTGAGATTGGTGGGGACATTTTTGCACTTTTGACTACAATTCAAGTAATCTAAAGACTTTATGTATAGACATGGTAGCCAACCCACTCATAACATGATTTTGATTACATTAAAATTTAGCTTTCTGTACTGTATGATAGAATATCATAAATTACATAAACAAGCAAAAAGAGTAATAATCATAAAAATAAACAAGCATACATTCATAACAGCAAAAAAAAAAGTGTTCAGAGATTTGAGGTTTTGAGTATATTGACTTCAATTAATACATTCTGTAATGTTATTAATTAAAAGTCAGTAATGACGACAAGGAGGCCGTTTAACTTTACTCTGTCCATTTAGTGCAATCATCAACATACAGTACATCAGCATCAGAGTACATATATATAATGTAGGATACAGCATATATAAGAGCGCTTGCAGGCAGTGTGCAAATTACAGTGTTTTTAGGGGTCAGGGCGCTCTTATTGACGCTGTAGTGTGTATATTCTTTTAATATCAAAAATTAACTGGACCAACAATGATTTTAGAAGAAAACGCAACCAGGAGTCTACTGTTGCTAATGCAACAAACACAACTTTCACATGCATCTGATCAAAAGATAAACCACATGCTCTTATTTCAGTGTTGTTTTTAATTTTGTGCATTCTCCAGTATGCTATGCACATTCAGTTTGACAACATTTAGTTAAAGAGGGTAAACTTTAACACTGAACTGTTCACGTTTTAAACATTTACCTTACTGCATGCATTAAATGCACATCCTTGAAAGTTTGCAGTTTTCTAACGCATTTACTTCTCATGTAATGTCAATGGTACTACCCCTATATTTCAGATGCGGCCAAATTTACAACAACAGTGGTTACATATAAATTTATTTGGACTGTTTGATCAAAGTTATTGCTAGGGGCAATTCAGTAGTTGCTGGATATTGTGTCCCTACTAAATTTTATGCCCTTGCTTAAAACCAAAGTGATTGTGACCCACTGGGAACCTGGTTGATGAATAAAGTTTTTGATAAGGTCCTATATTTTTCATTCTCTCTCAGGGACGGGTGCCCTTTATTGTGCCTGACAAGGTGTTATGGCCGCAGTTGTGTGAGGCTCTGAATATGAAGTACAAGGCAGAAGTGCAGTCAAATCGAGGTCTGTCCGAGGAGAATCTCGTCTTCCTCGCTCAGAAAGCCTTCAGCAGCTCCAGCGTCAACCCGGAGGAATACCGCAACATGACCATGACCTGGTCACAGTTTAACAGGGTAAATACACAACTCAATCTCAAACACAGTACTGTACTGAATTAGTTTAGCAGGTCAGAGCTCTTCTGTAAAATCTGTTTTCCCTTGTCTATCCATACCAGTGAAAAAAATACATAGAAGGAAATACCTTTCAAAGAAAATACACAAAATAAATAGATAAACAGCCAACAACCTATGCACGATAAAGAATAATGGACTGTTGGTTTAGTGAGGTCAAATTTTTTATTTATATTTTCAGATATGTATACACATAAACGTATATAAAAACACACACACAACCTTTCAAAAGTGTTGGGTCTGTAACATTTTAGGTTTTTAAAGAAGTCAATTTTGCTCACCGAGGCTGTATTTATTTGATCAAAAATACAGTAAAATGCTAATTTTGTGAAATATTATAATTTAAAATAACGGTTTTCTATTTCAATGCATTTATATATTTTAAAATGTAATTTATTCCTGTTATGGCAAAGCTGAATTTTCTCCTGTGTCACATGATCCAGTAATAACTATGCTGATTTGGTGCTCAAGAAACATTTCTATTATTATCAGTTGATTTTTTTTTTTTTACATACATTAATACATTTGTTCAGGATAATTTGATGAATAGAAGATTCAAAAGAACTGCATTTATTTGAAATAAAAATATTTTGTAACCATGTATAAATCTTTAATGTCACTCAGTTTAATACATCCTTAGTACATCCTAAGTATTGTATACTGTACAAGTTTATAAGTGTATATAAAAAGTATTAACTGTCCCCAAACTTTTGAGCTATTTTCATTGGTGAAGCAAAATAGACAAATTGACTGGCAATATTGGGTCCAAAATGTAAATCATCCAGTAATGGTCATAATAATAATGTGTCCCATGCTGTTTTTGAAACCCATCTCGAAATTCCTGCATCTCGAAATCTCTAAACCCCTGCGTTTAGTTGCGCTCCATCTAGTAGCTGATCTTCAAAACAAGTATTTTTGTACTTTCCTAATGCTCATGAGCTTTATATGAGCTTCAGTTAAGCCGAAAGCAACATGGTCAGTTCTTTTGTAACACATTTTTTGACCATGACTGTGACCTGCTACTCTGTTACCCAACAGCACTGCCTTTATCGAGCAATGTTCTCACAGATGGCTAAATCCTAAACTAGTCTCTCATCATTCAGGCTTTTTCTTCATTTTAAGTGGTGATCCGCCGACCCGGGGCAGCATGTTAGCTGATCAGATTGACATTGATTTTATTCAGATTGACATTGGCTTCGCGTCCATTGCAATAGTTAATGGTTATTCAGAAAGTGAGGTTTGATGGGAGAGCTTTTGATGTGCAGCCAGGCCTAAGGCTGTGGCTGCCATTGAAAATTGCCATGTGCTGATCTGCTACATTAAGCGGGCAGTGTTCCCAACAGAGGCCTTTGGAATTTAGGCATTGTATGCGTTTATGACTTTGTGGCTTTGTTTTTTTACACATAAGTCACTGATACTCATTATGCACACATTTGCACAGATAGACAGCAAGTGATCTTCAAATCATGCAAAATTATTGATGCTTTCATGCAGTGGGGTCCAAAAGTCTGAGAACATTAGTGGAAACGCTTGAAACAAAAGTTACAATTATGTGAAAAAGTTAGTTAACATTAGTTAATGTATTAACTAACAATGAGCAATATAGTTCTTACAGTATTCATACATTTTTGTTTAATTAAATAGTTAATAGTTAAATAGCTAATAGTTAATTCATGTTAGCTCAGGACTATTAAATAATATGGTTTCACTTTAAAATAAGGTCTCATTTGTTAACTATAGTTAATGCATTAACTAACAATGAGCAATACATTTATTACAGTATTTATTCATCTTTGTTAATGTTAGTTAATAAACATAGTTTTTCATTGTTTGTTCATGTTAGTTCACAATGCATTATTTAATTTTAACAAATACAACATTTTATTTTAATATTTAGTAAATGTTGGAATTAACATTAAATAAGATTAATAAATGCTTTAGAACTATTGTTTATTATTAGTTCATGGTAACTAAAGTAGTTAACTAACTAATGAAACCTTATTGTAAATTAAACCTGTAGTGTTACCAATAATATTAACCAATAATAAAAAAAGGATTTTAATGATGTGTTGAAATATGTTTGCAGATATTTAGGAAACATCAGGGTTTTTCCTGGGTGAAAAATGGTCTTCGGTGGTGGCGAACGAACACCGTCATCCACAAACACAGTACAAAAGAAAAAGTACTAAAGCCCAGTACTGACAATAAAACCAAATAAAAGCATAACTGCTTGTAATATAAACGTATGCTATTTATTTATTAAATAAATAAAGAAAACACTGCCAGGACAAGACCATAAGACAAAGTGCTATTTAAATTAATAAATTAAATATTTAAACTATTTAAATATTAGTAAACAATGCACTGATCATTTGACATAGCCTACAGTATCAGATTGTATTGTTCAGATTGAGTTGCACATTTAAATATGGTTGTCAATCCAGAAACTTTGCAATGTGTGGTTAGCAGCATGAAAAACATATACTTTACACTAGGGGTGTAACAGTACACAGAAGTCATGGTTCGACATAGATATATACACTAGATTTCGCCTTGGCTATGGCAGTTCATTGGAATGGATACGTCACTAGAGCCGTCATCTTGGAACAGGGGAGCCCCTCCTCTTTAATTCATCAGCGTCAATGTAGGAAAAGGTCTGACGGAAATAAAATCACCATAAATCGTCATGAATGCGATTTTCTAGTTGTTTTGGTTCGTTCCCAACGGTCGGACATGTATTTATCATTGAGTCCAGAGAAATTGTAAAAAATTAAAAAAATGTAATCCCTTGCTGTCTGGTTTTTAGATTTCGTTCGTGTGAACATCCATACGCAACACAAAAGTCCGGCTTCAACTATGAATTCAGCGTTACCTAGCTACTTCCTATAACAAGACCCCTGTTCCAAGAAGGTGGCGGTTTTGACGCATACTTAGAACTCCAAGGCGACATCTAGTATATATACCTATGACGTCTCGGTACATACCTCGGTATTGGGGTCACGGTTCGATGCGAGTTCAGTATAACAGGAAAAAGCTACAAATTCCCAATGCTAGGTTTCTTTTCGTTTATTTTGAACGGACAGTAGTGGAAATTACAATTTGTTCCACATAGCGGCATTTAGTCCCCTAGTTCCTTTAATACAGCATCCTTTATTGTTTTAAAGCTGCAGTAGGGGATCTGGGAAATGCTAACGCTAACCTGCTAGCACTGCAAGCACCCTCTAAATCGCTGTCCAAAGCTATGCCTCCTCCAAAACACATGAAGGCGCACACACACACACAGCTGCTCTGTCTCAAAGCACATAACATTACAATAATCATGAACGTAAACAACTTAGAGAGCTTGTACCTGACTGCTGCAGTTCATTGCGGTGTTGATACTGTTGACATGGAGACGCATAACGTTAATTCCGAGTCTGAATTCCGTGAACAGCTCCGGTTAGAACATCACGGGTTGGCGTCTCTTAATTACGGTAGTTATTGTGTGAACGCAGCATAAGCTGGTTGTTTTGAAGGAACTGTAAATATTGGCTGCTGTTTGATTGCGGTGCTCCGTGACCAACGTCTGTCTGTACTCTGCATTGCATGAAACACGCTGATGACGTATGATGTCTGCGCGAACAGGGTACACGAGGGTATGTAAAAACAAATGTTGACAGGCAGGTAGGATGTCGTTTTTCATTCGGACCGAATATAATAATTGGATTTACATTTTGTGGTACTACGCCTTCCACAGACGATATATATTTATAAAAATACATTTAGACTGTTTAACATAGTGATTGCTATCAGGATATGAGGAGACTTTCAACCAGTATACCAAAAACAACTCAGTAAAATAGAGAATCACCTATTGCATCTTTAAGCACTAAGCAGTATACAAAATGCACTCTTGCATAGGTTTTTTTTTTTTGTAGGGCTGATAAAATCGAAAGGTATTTGGTCACAATCAGCTACAAAACTTTTAAAAAAGCATCTCTTGTGTTATAAGAGTACAAAATAAATAGAATAATGAAAAATAAAACTTATGCAGATATTAGTTTTCTTTGCGCGCAAGTCCTTTAACTTGCGGTGACAACGGCTGATCCATAAAGTTCAATATTACACTTTTTCATGAAATCACGGAAAGATGAGCAAAAAGGGGAAAAAGAGGCTACTTCACCTTTCTATGAGGAGACAGCGAGTGAAGCAGCACATGAGGCTTCCCATTCCCACGACACTCATATTTCATCACTGAACTGCAGTAGTGAGACTTAAACGACACAAATCGGCACAATGCAAAATTATTTTGTCTAATAACAGCAGAAACAACTTAAAATACTCCGGCATGTATTGTCATACAGATACGAGCAAGAAATCACTCAAAACTGTAAAGGGTCTTTTTTATTTGTGTACACTCTTTTGTAAAATAAAAAAAACAGACAGGATGCCAACTTCTGCCATTCCGGTTTCCTTTCCGTGACATTAGTGGAGCGCATCACAAAAATGAATGGAAAGTCAGCGTATAGGCTACTAGCAAGCTTTTGTGGGCCATCTGAACTCGCCAATGGTGAGTGGCCATTCTTGTTTTGGGTTGGTGCATAGATCGTCTCTCCTTCTGCTCCTCTTTTTGCTGTCAGCAAACAGCACTGCATTACCACACGCATCTACAGTACATCTAGTTTGGGTGTTGATTTCAATTTTCCAAAAAGTTTTTTTTTTTTAAATGGCTTACTGTACCTTTAACAAATGGAACCTTATCGTAAAGTTTTACCAAATATTCTGTTTATTTCCATGTTTAAATTAGATTACAAATTTTCACATCCAAACCCCATTGTTCGTTCAAGAGACATCAGTGTATCCATGTGTTTGTGTGTCTCTGTGTGGTCTGCCATGCTAATTACTGAAGCGGTCAGGACACGGGACACCATGTTCTAAGAAATAGAGTGATTAAAGTGAAAGAGATGGAGACAAAGAGATGAACGCTTCCTGTCTTCAGTCCTAAGTAATGTGACTTTGCTTTTGGATCACTGATTAAAAAGTGAATGAACATGTAGCAGAGGATCATGCTCTGATTTAAGCAGTCATGCCTGCGTTTCATAAATACTGTAGCACACGCACTTCTAGCTGTTTACTCTCTGATTCATGTCAACTCTTATGTCCATTTCCAATGAACACATCACTTGTGAGGAACACGTACCAGAAATTCAGCAGATTGTTTTTTCATACTTTCATTTTTTTATGTTTTTATGTTCAGCATCTGTGAGAAAACAAGCTTCATACATGCATTTAACAGGTTCTAGTCTACAACATGCTACTATGTATTTAACACTGGATCTTTACACACTCTATAGATGTAGTCCTACAAAAATAGATGTGGCAAAAAAAGAAAGGCAACAATTTGCATTTGCTTTTTTCTAATTATGTTCAATTGCATAATTATTTTAACTTAATATTGTGAGTGAATTTACTCACCCTTATGTTTCAATTCAAACCATAACTTTTCTACTTCAATAATCTTTTTCTTCTTCACTAATTTTTACAATGTTGGGAACCAAACAGTTTTGGAGACCAATTACTTACATTGCATGGACAACAAACATTTCTCAAAATATATTGTTTTATTTTCTATTAAGAAAGAAAGTCATACAAGTTTGGAACAACATGAGGATGAGTAAATGATGACATGCTGTAATTGCCATATTTGGGTGAATTATCCCTTTTAAAATGTTAAGTTAACATGAAAATTTCTTAAGTTTTATCAGCTCTATGTAAAGTTTCCCCTTTATTTTCTCACATTATTTTACATTTCTCAAGTTATTAAATGTGACAAAAATATCAGCAACAAATCAATCAATCAGTGTAGACCTGTTTAAAAAAAAAAAAAGTATTTTATATTGACAGCATTGAGTTGCTTAAATTTTGTTTTAGAAAGTTGTATTGTTAGAACACAATACAACTTTAGGTAAATCTTTGTTTTTTTCCCCAACATCATTTACTTGATCTAAGAAAATGTATAATATATCATGTTAGTAATTTAAAACCCGATTTGCTTCTTGTCACTATAGGAGAGTTTACCAGGCAGGAACTTCACATTTTGGCAGTGGTTTGATGGTGTCATGGAACTTACTAAAAAACACCTGAAGCCCCACTGGAATGATGGGTAAGAACTGACTTCTGTGAGAACACGAAGACATATAAACATCACACTCCTACAGATTTATTGTCGAAGATAACAATTCATCCATGTGTAAAACCTAAAAAGAAAATCTATCTTTGTTGCTCAGTCAGTGAACAAACAGAGAAAGAATAAATGCTGTTTCTCCTCACATAACAACATTTCTTACACTCATCTGAGAACGGTGCCGTTTACACTGTCTGACCTAGTGAATATCATGAAGAAATAACAGTGACATTTATTAGTCTTTCGGTTATATGTGACTTTCAATGGAAAGTGCACTTTTTTGACAGGCAAGAAAATGCCACAATTATTTATGATATATTGAAATATAAATTGTATTTATGCATGTAATTTAATTGTTTCCCTTGAAAAAGTAAAGTGAGGGATTACTCTTAATTTTTTTGTAATTTAATTACAGTTACTTCTGATTGAATTGCATTAAATACTGTATAGATATACTATAAAACAATTCTTTATAAAACATTGTGGATTTAACATCAACATTTAACGTCTAATGTTAAAATGTATGTTTTTAATGTAACCTTCTCCCTTTAAATACTTTGGTAAATACCTGACAGTTCAAGAATAATTTATACAATTTTATATTATTTATTTGATAGATTTAAAAGTTTCATGTCTATCCTTGTATTGTTCAACTGGTCGAGGTTGATATGGGATTTAGAAAGTAATTTGTAATAAGTAATGCAATACATTTTTAGACAGAGAAGTTAGTACATTAATCCAATTAAACTGTTGAAGATGTAATCGGTAGCTAGTAATTAATTAGAGTAACTTTCTGTTACGGAACGACAGAGGCAGGATGCAATTGCAAAGAACGCTATTTATTATCTCAAAACGGTCAGAAAGGTATACACACACACGTGACACAACACAGAGGAATGGTCGAGCGGACAACAGCGCTGGATGTGAGGTGATGCAGGGACCTCGGTGGACAACAGGTGGTGGTGCTCTGTGATCCGATGGTAGTGCTCTGTGGTCCAACAATGGTGCTCTGTGATCCAGTGGTAATCCCAATACGGTGCTCTGTGGTCCAGTGAAGGTGAAGAGAATCCAACGAGCCGACACGACGAGAGAACACAGGGAAATCCACAATCCAGGAAGACAGACACGGGAACAGGAACAGGAAAACGCCAGGGAAACCATACAACGATCTGACAACATGAGACAGCAGTTACTGACCCTCCCCTAGGAACACCTCCTGGCGTTCCTCGACGGACTTACCTGTCGATTGTAATCATCGATCAGGGAGGGATCCAGAATGTCCCTAGCAGGAACCCAACTTCTCTCCTCCGCACCGTAACCTTCCCAATCCACCAGGTACTGGAATCCGCGTCCACTTCTTCTCGAGTCCAGAATGCGATTCACAGAATAAGATGGTTCCCCATCTACGAGTCGCGGCGGGGGGGGAACTGGGACCGGCGGATTAATGGGTGCATGAAACACAGGCTTAATTTTGGACACATGGAAGGCGGGATGAATTCTCCTGTACGCAGGAGGAAGTTTGAATCGGACTGTCACCGGACTAATGATCTTGGTGACAGGGAATGGGCCAATCAATTTAGGAGCAAGCTTGTTAGATACGGATCGGAGAGGAATGTTTTTAGTAGAAATCCACACTTTTTGACCAACGACGTATATCGGAGGCTTCGACCGGTGGCGATCAGACTTAGCCTTTGTGCGCGCCCCCACTTGGAGAAGAGTCTCACGGGCCCTAGTCCAAGTGTGGCGGCACCTCTGGACGAAGGCGTGAGCAGAGGGGACCGCGACCTCGGACTCCGTACTGGCAAAAACTGGTGGCTGGTAACCTAAACTACCTTCAAACGGTGGATGACACTGATAACGAGTTGTGTGCGTACTCCACCATAGAAAGTTGTTTGCTCCAGGAGGAAGGATTCTTGGAAACCAAACATCGCAACACTCTCTCCAAATCTTGGTTGGCTCTCTCGGTTTGACCATTGCTTTGGGGATGGAACCCCGAAGAAAGACTGACAGTCGCCCCCAGTAACTTACAAAACTCTTGCCAAAATTTGGACACAAATTAGGGACCCCTGTCAGAAACCACGTCCATCGGGAGGCCATGTAAGCGAAATACGTGATCAATAACAGTTACCGCTGTCTCCTTGGCGGAGGGTAATTTGGACAAGGGAATAAAGTGAGCGCTTTCGAGAACCGGTCCACGACGTTCAAAACGACCGTCTTGCCCTGGGAGGGCGGGAGGGCGGTGATAAAATCTAGCGCAATGTGGGACCAGGGTCTCGAAGGGACAGACAGCGGTTGGAGTAACCCATCTGGGGGTCGATTGGAGGATTTACCAGTGGCACAAACCGAGCAAGCCAAGACAAAACTGCGGATGTCACGAGCCATAAGTGGCCACCAGAATGCTTTACTAAAAATCTGATGCGATTAGCTCCTGGATGACAGGCCACGCTGGAACAATGCCCCCACTGAATAACGTCGGACCGACACTCCTCTGGCACAAATAAGCGATTCGGTGGGTAATCAATTGGTCAAAAATACGAGATAAAGAATCGGGTTTGATGTTCTTGGAACCCGGGCGGTACGAAAGAGAAAAGTCAAAACGTCCAAAAAAAAGTGCCCATCGAGCCTGCCTAGAGTTGAGTCGGGTTTTAATATACTCTAGATTCTTGTGATCGGTCCATACGATAAAAGGTACCCCTGACCCGTCTAACCAGTGACGCCATTCTTCCAGTGCTAACTTGACTGCAAACAACTCTCTGTTACCAATGTCATAGTTACGCTCGGCAGGTGATAAACGATAGGACAGAAACGCGCAAGGGTGCATCTTGTCGTCTGTGGAAGAACTTTGGGAAAGAACTGCTCCTACCCCCACCTCTGACGCGTCGACCTCCACCACGAACTGACGTAATGGATCAGGGGCAACGAGGATGGGTGCCGAAACAAATCGGCTCTTAAGTTTAGCGAATACAGCCTCGGCTGTATCGGACCACCTGAACGTCGTTCTGGGGGAGGTCAAGGCAGTCAGAGGTGCGGCTAGTTGGCTGAAGTAGCGAATAAAACCCCGATAAAAATTGGCGAACCCCAGGGACCTCTGTAGGGCCTTACGGGAATCTGGATTTGGCCAATCAATCACAGCCTTAACCTTGTCAGGATCCATATGCATTCCCTCAGACGAGACGATGTACCCTAGGAAAGGAACAGACTGTGCATGAAAAACGCATTTCTCCGCCTTGACAAAAAGCCCATTCTCTAACAACCTCTGAAGCACTCGTCTGACGTGTTGAACGTGTTCCCTGAGAGAAGATGAAAATATCAATATGTCATCCAGGTAAACATATATGAATTGGTCGACCATATCTCTCAACACGTCATTGACGAGTGCCTGGAAGACCACTGGGGAGTTGGACAGCCCGAACGGCATGACCAAGTATTCAAAGTGCCCCCTAGGGGTATTGAACGCGGTCTTCCATTCATCGCCCTTCCTTATGCGAACCAAATGATAAGCGTTACGTAAATCCAGTTTTGTGAAGACGGATACTCCCTGTAATCGCTCGAAGGCTGAAGACATCAACGGCAAAGGATAAGTATTCTTTACCGTAATGTTGGTCAACCCCCGGTAATCAATACACGGTCGCAGAGATCCATCCTTCTTCCCCACAAAAAAGAATCCCGCCCCCGCAGTTGATGAGGAAGGACGAATGAACCTGGATGCCAGAGAATCAGAAATATATTTCTCCATAGCCTCCCTCTCTGGAACAGAAAGTGAATATAATTTGCCTTTAGGCGGACACTTACCCGGCACTAAGTCTATGGCACAGTCATAGGGACAATGCGGAGGAAGAGAAGCAGCACGAGACTTACTGAACACTTCCCTCAGGTCCTGGTACTCCTCGGGCACGTTCGACAAATTCACCGCCTCCTCCTGGAACACAGAGACTGGTACAGACGAACACGCAGACACTAGACATGACTCATAACACATAGTACTCCACATAGACACAGAATTGTGACCCCAATCGACTCTGGGATTGTGTTGTGTGAGCCACGGGTGTCCAAGTACAAT
Organism: Siphateles boraxobius; assembly: GCF_051911475.1. NCBI lineage: Eukaryota > Metazoa > Chordata > Actinopteri > Cypriniformes > Leuciscidae > Siphateles > Siphateles boraxobius. The sequence goes on from NW_027509193.1 coordinate 13,917,095, forward strand.
GGGTGTAAGTGGAGAGTCCATGAGGAGGAATGTTATTGTCTCAGTGTGATTGCCAGATGTAGTGAGAGTGATGGGTTCAATGTGGCATGTGAAATGATAGGAAGTTGTTGTCCATTGAGAGCATTGATGGCGATCATGTGCGTGAGAGTAGAAACAGGGATGTGAAGACGTTGTGCCAGTCCATAGTCCATAAAATTACCTTCTGCCCCCGAGTATAGTAAAGCCTTAGTGTCATGCGTATGGGTTGCCCACCTAAGTCTTACCGGAAGGAGTGTAGATGATGATGGTGATGAGGTCTACTTGGCGGAGATCCCACACGATAGTCGTCGTCGTCGGCAGCCGTCAGTCTCGGGAGACGATGGGGTAGCTCGGTGTGTCTATCTGCACCGCCGGGAATGGCTGTGCAGACCAATTCTAGAGTGGCAGTCCTTGTCGCAGGAGAAGGGGGATAGCTGGTCAGGCTGCTGTTGCTGCTGCTTCCGCCTAGCTCTCTTTGCCACGGCAGTGTCGTTTCGTGCCGCTTCTGCTTTGATTGTTGCCTGCCGGACTGCTTGTCGCCAAGCGGAGCGATCATCAGCCAGGCTCTCCCATGCGCTGGGGGCAATGCCGCATTGCTTCAAGTCCTTTTTGCAGACGTCTTTGAAGCGCAATTTGGGGCGCCCTGTGGTTCTGGTGCCTTCAGCCAGCTCGCCGTAGAGGAGGTCTTTGGGGATGCGGCCTGCGTCCATCCTCCTGACATGCCCAAGCCAACGCAGCCGTCTTTCGCTGAGCGTTGCATGCATACTGCTCATGTTGGCTCGTTCCAGCACCTCGGTGTTGGGGATCTTGTCCTGCCACTTGATATGCAGTATGCGACGCAGACACCGCATGTGGAAGCTGTTGAGTTTCTTCTCGTGCTTTGCGTAGATGGTCCATGACTCGCTGCCATAGAGGAGCGTACTGAGCACGCAGGCTTGGTACACGCGCAGTCTGGTCGTCTCAGTGAGGCTGGAGTTGTTCCACACTCGCTGATTCAACTTGGCCATGACTGCAGCTGCCTTGGCGATTCTGCTGTTGATCTCAGAGTCGATGGATAGTGAGCTGGAGATCGTGGACCCAAGGTACGTGAAGTTCTCAACAACGTCCAGGCTGTACCCATCGATGGCGGTGTTTGGAGGGGTCTCTGCTCCCTGTATCATGACGTTGGTCTTCTTCAGGCTGATGGTCAATCCAAACTCCTTGCAGGCGTGTGAGAGGCGGTTGACAAGCTGCTGAAGTCTGTCTGCCGTGTGTGAGGTCAAGGCTGCGTCATCAGCGAAGAGCATCTCACGGATGAGTACCCCTGTGACTTTGGTCTTGGCACGGAGACGGGCTATGTTGTAGAGCTTGCCGTCCGACCTGGTGCGGATGTAGACACCCTCGCTGCAGTCTTTGAAGGCGTATTGGAGGAGCATGGAGAAGAAGATACCAAATAGTGTGGGCGCGAGGACGCAGCCTTGTTTCACTCCGCTGCTGACTGGGAAGGCTTCGGATGTTGCGCCGTTGTAGCATACTGTGCTGTGCATATTCTCGTGGAAGGACGTGACCACTGCAAGCAGGTGTGGGGGGCAACCAATCTTCTCCAGCAACCTGAAGAGTCCGCTTCTGCTGACCAGATCAAACGCCTTTGTGAGGTCGATGAAGGCGATGTAGAGTGGCATGTGCTGCTCCTGACACTTCTCCTGCAGCTGGCGTAGTGAGAAGATCATGTCTACTGTTGATCGGCCATCCCTGAAGCCGCACTGGGACTCGGGGTAGACGCGGGAGGCGAGGGTCTGCAGGCGGGCCAGAGCGAGCGGGCGAACACTTTGCCTACAATGCTGAGGAGGGAGATGCCCCGGTAGTTGTTGCAGTCACTACGGTCTCCCTTGTTCTTGTACAGGGTGACAATGTTAGCATCTCGCATGTCCTGGGGGATGTAGCCCTGTTCCCAGCAGAGACAGAGGAGGTCGTGGAGTGGTTGTAGCAGGGCTGGTTTCCCGCTCTTTAGAACCTCTGGAGGGATTCCATCGCTCCCTGGCGCCTTCCTGCAGGCAAGGCAGTCGATGGCTTTGCTGAGCTCGTCCATGGTTGGTGGGGTATCTAGCTCCTTCATGACTGGTAGGTCTAGGATGGCGTTGAGAGCCGTGTCAGTCACCACGTTCAGCGTCGCGTATAGCTCGAGGTAGTGCTCCGTCCATCGCTTCATCTGCTTTTCCTGGTCGGTGATGACCTCGCCCGTCTTGGACTTGAGGGGGGCGGTCTTGGAGGGGGTTGGGCCTGTTGCCTTTTTGATGCCCTCGTACATCCCTCTTGCGTTTCCTGTCTCGGCAGCTCTCTGTATGCTGCTTCAGAGGTTTAGCCAGTAGGTGTTGGCGCAGTGGCGGGCGGTCTGCTGGGCTTTGTTCCTGGCAGTCCGGAGGGATTGTAGGGTACTAGGGCTTGGATTGGCCTTGTAGGCCAGAAGGGCTTTCCTCTTTGCGTCAGTCACGGGCTCCATTTCTTCCCAGTGGGCCTCGTACCAGTCGGCATTTTTCCGCTCCTTCTTCCCGTAGGCGGTGATGGCGGCGTTGTAAACCGCGTCGCGGAGGCGGGGCCACTTGGAGTCGATGGTGTCATCTGCTGACACTCCCTCGCTGAGGGCGTGTTCCAGCCTGCTGATGAACTGCTGGGTTTTCTCAGGATTGCTGGCGCAGCAGGCATTTATGCGTGGGCGACCCTTCTTCTTGGAGTGGTGCAACCTTTTGGGTGTAGTGCGCACCTTGCTTGCTACGAGGGCGTGGTCCGTATCGCAGTCTGCACTGTGGTAACTGCGGGTGAGGAGGACGCAACCAATGTCTGCTCTTCTGGTGATGACTAGGTCAAGCTGGTGCCAGTGGCGGGATCGGGGGTGCCTCCATGACACCTGGTGGATCTCTTTACACTTGAAGAAGGTGTTGGTCACGCACAGGCCGTTGTGGCACAAGAGCTCGAGCAGTCTCTGGCCATTCTCGTTTATCTTCCCCCTCCCAAAGCTTCCGAGGCAGGTGGGCCAAGCCTTGTGGTCAGCTCCTACTCTTGCATTGAAGTCTCCTAAGAGGTAAAGGCCTTCATGGCTTGGCCACCTGGATATCGCTTCATCTAGGGCCTGGTAGAACTCATCTTTTTCCTCGGCGGTGGAGCAGAGGGTTGGGGCGTACACGCTGAGAATGTTGACTGGGCCAGAAGACGTTGACAGCCGGAGGGTGAGTATCCTCTCTGTGCCTGCTGTGGGGAGCTCGGTGAAACTGACAAGTGTGTTCTTCACAGCGAAGCCAACACCATGTTGCCTGGGTTGGTCTGGGGACTTCCCCTGCCAGTAGAAAGTGTAGTTTGTTTCCCTGATGGTGCCGTTGTCAGCCAGCCGGGTCTCCTGTAGGGCGGCAATGTCGACGTTCAGTCGTGACAGTTCCCTGTCAATGACGGCCGTCTTCCTTGCGTCGTCGATCTGCAGAAGGTCTGCGGTTAGTCCTGGACGCATGGTCCTGACGTTCCAGCTAGCGAAACGAAGAGCTGGAGGCTTCTTTCTTGGTTCTTCCTTTGACTTGCCTGGTGCGAGTGTTTAGTGGCCCACTTTTCGAGAGATGCCTCTCTAATCCCCACGCACCCAGTGGGGCAGGTGAGCCATGGCGGGACGGCACCTTACTGGCTGGGGGCTGCCCAGCTTGAGGCGGGCGGTAGCTGTCCAATGAGGCGCGATGACCTCTCCCACCGTCGAAGGGGACCCCTGGCGCTCGCTTCCTTCGCCAATCGGACGAGCTTATAACCGGTAACTGCCCCCTCCCGTGTTGAGTCGACATCTTGCGATGGCGCTGGAGTGTCCTCTCCAGTGGAGCTACAGAGCCTGGGCAGGGTTATATGGAGGGCCAGCTGTTGCCCATGCAGCAGGCCCCCCCTCTCCGCGAAGCTGAAGAATCCAAGGGAAAGACAGAGTCGATACAGCTTGGCTCCAGCTGCGCCGCAGGAGTTGCCGGTGAAGACGATACTATGTCAGGCCGCCTTAGGGACTCCAGCTCCGGATTTTCTGTCAGGGTGTACTCCCTTAGCCTTTCCCCTGAAGGGGTTTGCCGCAAGGCAGCGGAGGTTTGGAATCAGAGTTGCCTTCTCCTAGATGAGCTACCATCCAAGGTTGACGAGCCCCATCTGCCCGAAGCGACTGGTTTTGAGGCGCCAGAGGACCGCCTTTGCCCATTCTCCTGTTAGTGGGAACGGTTTCGCCGGACTTAGTAGCTAAGCCACACGGGAAGGCCAGGAGCTGGACTGGGTTGTCAGAGGCTGTTTGAGACGCACACCATTGAGGGCATTTTATAGGAAGTGGGAGCTTATCCCCACTGCCACCCCCGGTTTAACAACCTTCTTCACATAGGATAGTAGCCTCATTGTTACTACCGGGCTTGATCTTTTACTGGGCATGAGTGGATAAAGTGACCCGTCTTCCTGCAGTATAAACACAGTCCTTGGGATCTCCGCCGTTCTCTCTCCTCCCGGGAAAGCCAAGCTCTACCCACCTGCATGGGCTCGGGATCGGAGATGGGGCCGAAATGGCTGGTTCTGCTGGAAGCGACCCATTCTACTCAGGCGGGCATCCACTCTCAATGCCAGTTCAATGAGTCCATTCAGCCGAGGTGGCAAGTCCAGCATATAAATTTCCCGTTGGACACGGTCAGCCAACCCATGCAGGAATCTATCCCACTGCGCCTCCTCGTTCCATCGGCACTCTGCAGCCAGGGTGCGGAACTGGATAGAATATTCTGACACCGAGCCGTTACCTTGGTGGAGGTCAGCGAGTAGTCTGGCCGCCTCCCTACCCGCTACCGCGCGATCGAAAACCCTCTTCATCTCCTCGGAGAGTGCCTGGAACGAGGCACAGCATGGGTCTTGATTCTTCCACACCGCCGTTCCGCAAAGAGCCGCCTTGCCAGAGAGCAGAGTGATAACAAACGCCACTTTAGATTGTTCTTGACTGAACGTCTGGGGCTGTAAGTCAAAATGCATGGAACAACGAGTCAGGAAAGCTCTGCAAAATTCGGGTTCACCTGCATATCCTTCTGGTGTGGGAAGTCGTGGCTCTCGCTGATGGTGCGGCTCCGGTGGAACGGGTTGAACAGGCGGTGTGGGTGGCGCAGTGGGAACTCTTAGTTGTTGAAGCTGTTGGGTGAGCTCGGACACCTGCGTCACAAGCGCTTGGACCGCCCGACCTGTGTTGGCGATCGACTCTTGCTGTTGATCCATTCTCGTGATGCTCATGGCGGCAAAGTCGTGCTCGTAGCGCCTGCTGCATCCATGATGTGGTCAGATCGTTCTGTTACGGAACGACAGAGTCAGGATGCAATGGCAAAGAACGCTATTTATTATCTCAAAACGGTCAGAAAGGTATACACACACACGTGACACAACACAGAGGAATGGTCGAGCGGACACCAGCGCTGGATGTGAGGTGACGCAGGGACCTCCGTGGACAACAGGTGATGGTGCTCTGTGATCAAATGGTGGTGCTCTGTGGTCCAACGATGGTGCTCTGTGATCCAGTGGTAATCCCAATACGGTGCTCTGTGGTCCAGTGAAGGTGAAGAGAATCCAACGAGCCGACACAATGAGAGACACAGGGAAATCCAGAATCCAGGAAGACAGACACGGGAACAGGAACACGCCTGGGAAAACATACAACGATCTGACACCACGAGACAGCAGTTACTGACATATAAAGGGACAAACAAGTGGAACCAGCTGAAGCCGCTAATCAATGATAATCAGCGGCCACACCCACACACACGCAACAGCACGCAGGACGAGAGAGAGACAGTGAATTGATCAACCGTGACACTTTCCCAACACTGGTCATAACACAGGGGTGTGCAGTCCTGCTCCTGGAGGGCCACTGTCCAGCAGAGTTAAACGCACCTGAATCAGCTAATAAAGGTCTTGCTAGGCATAATCTGCCAGACTGGTGTTTTGAGGCTAGTTGGAGCTAAACTCTGCCGGACAGTGGCCCTCCAAGAACGAGTTTGGACATCCCTGATCTAATGTATCACATTCTTGTTGGATTCTGGTCCTTTTGTGATTTTTTGATATATAACGAATGTATTCATTATGAAGCGCTCTTTGCCATGGCAACTGGCTGATTGAGAGATAGTCCTGGTAAAGACTATACATTAAGGCATTACACTATGGATGGATTAACAAAGGAGTAAGATAAAATATCAAGGAGGGTGATAAAATCTTGCTCGCCCTCTTATTTTCTTATCTTTTTCCTGTTCAACCCCCAGTCACCCAGAACTTCTATTCCTTTGTATACAAATCATAATAAACCTGAAGTGTACACATACGATAACAGCCTCTCTGTGTGCAATTGCCCTTTTCTGCATGCTTTTGTGTTCACGTGTGTTTGTGTGCTTGTACTTCCCAGAGCAATTCTTGGCTTTGTGAATAAACAGCAAGCTCAAGACATGCTGATGTCCAAACCCAACGGAACCTTCCTGTTGCGCTTCAGTGACTCGGAAATCGGTGGCATCACCATAGCCTGGGTGGCAGAGAACCCTAACAAAGCAGGTACAGTAGAACCATTACTTTGCTCCTCCACTGCCATGGCTTGATTGCACTTTATAATATTCTGATTTATAGTACACTCTTAAAAATAAAAGGAATTTAAATGTAAAAAAAAAAAATGTATTATTTTGTTTTGTTTTGTAAATGATAAAAACTCTTATAAAAAATGGCTCACTGAAGGGTTCTTTGGGGAACCAAAAATATAACCTTTTAGAACCTTTATTTTTAGGGACATTTTATGTGCTGTATTCCAAAAAATACCATAAAGTGGCTTTAAATGCACATAAAACTATTTCAAAGCTTCTACAAAAGAGTGTGTATGTGTATTCTTCACAGGGGAAAGGATGGTGTGGAACCTCATGCCATACACAACCAAAGACTTCTCTATCCGCTCCCTGGCAGACCGCATCAGTGACCTGAATCATCTACTGTACCTCTATCCCGACCGGCCCAAAGATGAGGTCTTCTCCAAATACTACACCCCTCCGCTGTGTAAGCTTGATCTTTAATTATCTATAGACAGAATTTTAAATAAAATATTAAAGTTGATCCTTTTTGACATTACTGAATTTATTTATACATCATTCAAAGGTTTGGGGTCAGTATGATTTTTTAAAAGAAATTAATTATTTTATTCAGCAAGGATGCAAGTGACAGGAAAGACATTTATAGTTGTACAAAAGATTACAATTTCAAATCAACGCTGTTCTTTTGAACTTTCTATTCATCAAAGAATCAAGAAAAAAAAAAGATCATATTTCCACAAAAATATGAATCAGCACAACTCTTTTAAACATTGGGAATAATTAGAAATGTTTTGCTGTATTGTTTTTTTTTTTAAACAAATGCAGCCTTGGTGAGCATAAGAGACTTCTTTAAAAACCTAAAATAAAATTCACCAGTCCTAACTTTTGAATTGTAGTGTATATTTACTTATTTATTTATTAATATATTTATTCAAAATTATGTATATGCACTAATATTACATTACATACTTTTTGAGAATTTCGGAGAACATTAAGAGAGTTGAGATTTTTGAAAAGATTCATTAAAAAAAAAATGAAATGAATTAAACTTACCAATACTGTTTTGCAATTTTAAATCAGAGATACCATTAAAACATCTGTCTTAACACCATACTCCGAAGTCACAAGACAAGGACGGATTGTGAATTTAGGCAGTCTTTAGGAAACTTAATGATCATATTAAAAAGCACATTAAAATCCTCACAATAGGCACAAAGATGCTTAATTTGATATACAGTAGCCAGTGAAATCATTATAAATACACTGTGTGTGTGTGTGTGTGTAGTTCAGGTATTTTCTGGGGACTGTTAGGGGGACAATTTTTGGGTCCCCATGAAGCAAACAACTTATGAATAATACTAAATGATGCCTTTTGAAAATATATGGGTAGGGTTAGTGTAAGGGGAGAGAATATACAGATTGTACAGTATAAAACCATTACGTCTATGGAATGTCCCCTTTTAGATAGCTAAACATCTATGTGTTTATGTTCTTGGGTTTAAATGAAAGTGTTTCACTCTGGGTAATCTAGTGTGTTTGTCTGTGTGTGTTCTCTTTCACATTTGTATTGATGTGTAAATATAGCCGTGTGAGCCAGTGTTATGTTATGGTTTAGGAATAATCTGTTTATCTTTTCCACTTCTCTAGCTAAAGCTGTGGACGGATACGTCAAACCGCAGATCAAACAAGTAGTCCCAGAGTAAGTACACACACACACACCACTGTGTCTGTGTTTTTTTGACCTCAGTACTGGTCTTTAAATCTCTGATATTCTGGAGCTAACCTGTCATCTCAGATCGGGAAATCTAATTGCACGCTTTGCATTAGCCCTGGCCTGGCTCAGCAGCAGTTACAGGTTGCCACGGATACTTGAGACTCTGCTCTCATTCCACTCTTCAGAATATACTTAGCTCTGTTAGCCTCATTAGCAGCATTATTTGTCCATCGGTGGACGACCCCGTCTGTCTTGTTAGCAAGCCGTCCACTACGGTCAAACTCAGCAGGGACTCTGATAATTCAGTTCTTCTCATCAGCATTCTGAGGGAGTGATTCAATAAACAAGCCCTTACTATTTACAAGGGTTCGCTAGCACTCAACTGGTGTATGTAGCAAGCTGTGCACTAGAACTGAATATATTGAATGTATTTGGTTAATTATTTCTTGAGCTTTCTGACATTTTATTGAGGAAGAGCTTAGAAAGATGACAGGAAATGTTACGGGAAGCTGTATCAATAAATAACACGGACTAGATTCAAACTCGTTTCTCAGTATTAGATGAAAAAGTTTTTTTTTTAATAAATATTAAAATCACAAGTGTTGCCTTAGCAACTAACTGAAATAAAATAATTTTAAGTTGAAGTACTAAAATGACTAACACTAGATTTTTTTTTAAACCAATAAAATTGACAAACAAAAAAATCACTAAATCAAACTGAAATCAAAACTAAAATAATAATTCAAAATATTAATAAATACAATAATAGTATATAAATAACACTAAAATAACAGGTGTTGTGATCGGTGTGTGCGTTTCTGTTGACACAGGTTTGCGACACCTAACCCTGACCCTGCAGCAAACCCCACCTACATGGACCATGCGGCATCTCCAGCTGTCAATCCTCAACACACTTATGGACTCTATCCTCCCATGTGAGTAGTGCACAGATATATGTGTGTTTCCGTCAGTCTGTATGTTTCTGCATCAGTGTTGTTATTCTTTAAGTGCCCCAATTATGCTATTTTAAAGCTTCCTAATTTTGCTTTGGAAGTCTCCTACAATTGGTTTACATGCATCCAAGGTAAAAAAATTATAAATAAAACAAAAAACCACTTTACTTTTCTTATAATTTTCACTGCAGCATCACCTTTTTTTAAGTGTCTGAAATGGTTCGATAAAGAACTCAGTGAGAGCCTGCTCTGCTCTGATTGGTCAGATGGCCCAATCGACTGTGATTGGTCTACCAATCTATAGTCTTTTATGATAATAATCTTCCAACCCTTTTTGCTCTGTGCGTGTTGCTTCTCACTCCCGCTAAAGATGTAAAGCGTCATATTAAGAGCTGCAGATGACGCAGTTGTAACAACAGTAGCTGAAACACAGCGAGCAGAAAACTAAAGTTTCGCTATTTTTATCTGTTATACAGATGACTCCGACCATTTAACTAAACCAGGTGTGTGACAAGCTAACACACCTTTAGACCTTTTGTTTTTTCTATACATTTAGCATTAATAATCAGCATATTAAGAGCATTTCATAATAAACAAAGTTATAATTTGGAAAATTATTTAGAGATGGCAAGGGAAGACAAACTTTTTAAATTACTAGTTAACTTTGTTTTGTGCTCATGATGAGAGTTTTCTATTATTAGATTATGTACATTTTGTTCAGTAGTTTATTACTTCGTGCAAAATTTAAAAATGGCCCATACTTTTCTTACATGTAACATTTTGATAGTTAAGTAATTATGATTCCAATATGTGTTTAGCACTTTAAAACAATTATATCAATACTGCATTTTCTTCCTTTGGACCCGGCACAGAAAATATCTATTGATGTCACCTGGACTAGATAATAACATCTATTATAGTAAATATTTAATATACAGTAATTACCTTATTAAATGTGGTGTTATAATATTGTGTGCGAGTTACTAAGATTCTCTCTCTCTCTCTCTCTCTCTCTCTCTCTCTCTCTCTCTCTCTCTCTCTCTCTCTCTCTCTCTCTCTCTCTCTCTCTCTCTCTCTCTCTCTCTCTCTCTCTCTCTCTCTCTCTCTCTCTCTCTCTCTCTCTCTCTCTCTCTCTCTCTCTCTCTCTCTCTCTCTCTCTCTCTCTCTCTCTCTCTCTCTCTCTCTCTCTCTCTCTCTCTCTCTCTCTCTCTCTCTCTCTCAGTGTTGACCCTATGCTGGACCCTGATGGCGATTTCGATCTGGACGACACCATGGATGTAGCGAGGCATGTAGAGGAACTGCTCCGTCGACCGATGGAGGGCCAGTGGAGCGGCCAGCAGTCATGACCTCTTGACCTTCGTCATCTGTGACTTCTCTCGCTGAATAATGTTTTTTTTTAATCACATTTTCTTCTCCTCCTCTTAGTGTATTTTCCCCATTTGTTTCTCAGTGTGGGTCTTTACGACTTTCGGTTCTTTTTCTTTATCTGTTCTTTTTTCCTATCATCATAGCTCTTTATTTTCCCATCCCTTGTTTCTATAGAAGAGAAAAGAACTAATGGAAGAAAAAAAATACTATGAGCCTTCCGCTAATAAAATACCACCTAACAGTATTGTAGAAAAAAAGAGAGATGCATGTTATCTCTTTTCCTTTGTGCGTGTGTTGTTGTTTTCTTTTTTTTGTGTTTATTTTAATTTCAAATTGACTTTTCGCAGGACAAGTGAAACCCTTCAAACGAAATGTACTACTGTAAGGAACTTTTTTTTCAAACATTTTATTTCGGGGGTGTTCAGATATCTATTGCATCTGTAGAAGATGCATATTATCCTTTGCACTCTTAAACAAATGCTTTCTTGCAGACGACGACATTATTGTTAACATGGCAATTGCAATGTATTGCTTCTGTACACTAAAGAGTGTTAAGGTTGCAAGGCTGTTCAGTGCAGCTACATGAGCACCGACAGACTGAATGGGTCTTACCATCCCCTCACCGTCTGTGTTAAATCTGAACCATTTTACACCCGCATCCAAACCAGCAGCACACAACCTGTCGCTCACTTCATTAAAACTGCGGCACATGTGGGAAACGGCACACACCTGTCCTACGAAAACTGATGGAAACACTTTGGAGAGAGAGAGGTCTGCTGACCATCTCGGCTCACACTACACTACACAGGCCATCACAGTCTCTCTCTCTCTCTCTCGGTCTCTCTCTCCAGCACAACAGGTGCCTCATCTGTTCTTACGTTTTCCTCTTCAGAATGTGCAAAACAAGAGAACCTGTTGTCATGGTTACACATGGTCTTAACTGGCCATCCTATAGGTTAGAATTTCTTCATGTCAGCTCGTTTCCAACCGGCATTTTTTTTTTCTCTCCTACTCGTACACCTGCACAAAAGCCTTGCCCACTCAGGACATTACGTAGAGCTGATGTAAAACACAAATAATATATAAATAGACCAACAAATTGAAAAGAAAGTAACTATATCCAGTAGCCTATATATGAATTTATTTTTTGTTAACATATTTCTATTTTATTACTGTAGGACGCTAGAGGACTCTGTCGGTCTGTGTAATGCAAAATGCTGTGCTACTGTGTCCGATTCTCAGTAAAAGCCCTGACATACTGATCCAAAATATGTTTCTGCCATCCCCAAAACCTTTATCGGCACAAAGGATCTGATTGCTGGTTTTCTGTTGTTTCACTTCAAATTTCAGCTGAGGTTTCGCATGGAAGAAAAAGCCAAACCGTCAAGTTAACACGAAGAGACGTTTCCTGTGTGCTTACTGTATGTTAGCTGCAAAACCTGACTTGTGATGCCCACTTTTAGATGCTTGTCTCTTCTCAAACGATGGTTTGTTCCTCAGTGGATGTTTTTTTATTTGGGAAGTTTCTCTCTTTTTTTTTTCAACTCTATTTCTCTGCCATGGCAGAGCCGGATAGGAAGTTGTGTGATTTTACTTCATCTTTTTTATTGTCTTTGTTTTCAAAGTGTTTTGTCATGTTGTTGTGTATACTGTTTCACACTGTAGGTTACAATGTGTGTGTGTGTGTGTGTGTGTGTGTGTGTGTGTGTGTGTGTGTGTGTGTGTGTGTGTGTGTGTGTGTGTGTGTGTGTGTGTGTGTGTGTGTGTGTGTGTGTGTGTGTGTGTGTGTGTGTGTGTGTGTGTGTGTGTGGCATTTTCAGCTCTGCTCTGTTCTATGTTCGTCACATGTTTGTGGTTTGGCTCTAGAGAAGAGTAATTGAATTGACAATAAAGACATTTTTATGTATATATACTTTGGGCTCCAGCAAGAGTGGTGTGAGCACTTTTCTGTCTCTTCTGTGAGAATGAAATTAACTTGGGTTCATAATTGGTGCAATTGTCATTTGGTGCACCGTAACGTTTTAAAATTACAAAGTATTTGTTGCCTTTCGATCTGGATCTCGTTTCTGAAAGAGTGACTTGAGAGCACATTAATCATTGTGGTTTGCAACCACTCTTTATAACAGCACGTTTCTGAGAAATCTCTAAATTTTACACAAGTTTGTCTTTTCTTTATAAACTGTCCCTTTTATGGGCTCCAGTTTTGTTGGACTCTTCAAGCTGGTAAGTTGTTTTCTGCAATGTAACAAAATATTCAACTTTCAAAAATAAACGTTATAGAATCTGTCAGTGAAAACATCATATTGATCGATGTTAAATATTTAACCGGAAAAAATATTACAACCCTGATTTTCAGAGCTGCTGATTTTGAAGGTGAAAAGTTCCCATAATGGTATGAATTATCATTAAGCCGCATCAATGTCTTACTGCAATAATGGATGCCGATGGTGAACATGAATCAACATAACAGCTGCACTGTAATTTTTGCCAAATTTGAACCACTCTCACATTCAGCATGAAAAAATCATGTGTGTAGAGAGGAAACGCACGCAACGACACAATGAAAATAGTCAAAGCTACAGTATGAACTGTTTTTGATACTGAATCAAAAAGGTTGTCTCGATTATGATAAGAGTGGGGGTCTTCGTATGAGTAATACAATACAAATGCAAAAGGGTTTACAAATGTTTCAGTATGATATTAAGTTAGTCGTGTAGGCTATAAAAAACGTTAAACATAAAACGAGTAATTTAATAAGATTAGGGAGGAATTGCTCTTTAAATGTGCAGCAGATATGACAATATGCAGATTTAATTATATCAAAGCTTATTGAACTGGTAAGAATATTGCTCCAGAATAAATTATATTTACAACACAATTTATTTTTTTCCGGACAAGTGAATGACATTTAAAAGGCTTAATGTCGAGGCCTGCAAGTGCTTACAGGCCTAGAATTAAATTTATAAATTGTTGTATACACATTTGTTTAACACAAATACAGATTTGCAATTTTGATTTGGATTCCGGTCCCTTGAAAATGAAGTAAACTTGCCCCCTCTTTTGGTCAAAGTGGATAAAAACAATTCGAGTAGCAAGCAACGAATCAACGGACTATGATCTGTAGGCCTATGAGCTCTTTTCTCTTCTCAAGGCATGGTTTATAAAAACAAAATGGAAATTTGCCGTCAAGGAGTAACACTTGTTTTATGTCTCTAATTGCAAAGAGAATATTGTTTGAGGAAAAAGCTTATCTGTTGCTTGGATACGGAAATATGGCTTTATAAAACCATAGAAGAGCAGTAGACTGAGCCAGAAATTAGATCAGAGTCTACTGATCCGTTTGACCTGATGGAGAATCAGGTATTGTGAATCAAATAAATTAATTGACTCGAAAAATTCAATCACTGCAGAAAAGGCATTCAACTTGGTTTGAATGGATCTTTGGCAGCAGGCATTCTAAAACAATTAGTGCCATTAAACCTAAACATTATGTTTGTTTTTTATTTATTATCTGCATTAAATGTATTTGATCTATCAATTACATATTGTATTAATTTAAACTAGCAATCTGAAATAGGACACAACATGGACATATTAGGCTAATTTTATATCAAGCTAAATATAATTATTATCACTAACCCAAATACTAGACCTAAAAGAAAATGTCTTTAATTCAGAATTTAAAAAGCATTACTTAGCCTACCTGACATGAGAATCGTTGTTTTTCAAGAGTTTCCTTTTGAATGAACATTGTAATTTTTTTATTCACACACAGAATGGAATTTTATTACCAACAAATTAACAAAATAGGCCTACGTTTTCTTATAATTAATGTTTTAATTGGTAATCAATTTGTAGGTTCAATTTCGTTCATGTCTTTTTAAATAACAAAAGCCAGTTCCTTTGCATCCAGCAGGAACATAATTTTTTGGAGGGAAAACAACAGCGGCAAATTTTATTGGTAAGTATTAGCAATGGATTCTCTGAATTATGTGATGTTTTGTGGCATTGGCTGGTTTGTCTAACTTTAAAATCAGTATGATGATATCAACATTTCGAAAGTTAATTTAAAATAATATCAAAATGAACCTCAAATATAGCTACTGACCCCTATAGCTACTGACAACAGCCACCCCCCCCACCCCCCCCCCCCACACACACAATAAGAGAATAAAGTTATCTTTATCTGTTGTTTCCTATCCTGCCTCAATCAAAGGAGTTTATGTATATGAATACGCCTGTTTACCACCAGATGTCGCTGAAACACTACTTGAGAGTGAACTGACAAGATTCGTTAAATTTCTTTAATAGTTGTAGCCGTTCAGCTTGTCCTCTCTATCAGCAAAAAGACTGATTGCATATTATTGTATTGGCCTATCCAATTTAATTAATATCTAAATATCGCATAGTGTTGAAGAGTGATTCGGGTGATAGGCTTTCCTTTGTTATTCTGACGTCTCCCTGTTGATTTATTTTTCCTCTCAATTTTGCAAGTCTTCCAAGGTCAGGTCTGTGAAAGATTGTGCTGCTTTCGATTCCTCATTATGTGATGAGCAGATGACTGGAAATTATGCTTTTCTCTCACAGCGTTGTTTCTTTTCCACTTTAGCCTTTCAGTACAGTTCATTTGTTTGATCAGTAAAGGAATAAGAAAATAGTTAACTGTTTACTTAAAATGAATATTATATTAGTTACTTTTGACCCTTAAACTGTTAAAAAAAACTCCATGCTTTTAGCGGAAGCTAACATTGTTTTGGTTGTGTTTCGGCTCTGTGTGACTGTGTGGATGAATGGTTATCCTATAACGTTACTGCTATAAAAAAAATAAAAAAAACATTCACTACTAGGCTTAAAGTGATCATGAAATCAAAATTGACCCTAGGCTATTAGTCTTGTGAACAATTAATCCGTGCAAGTTAATACATAGAAGAAGAATAAACTGTTGTAATCTTTCATCAAAATCTGAAAATTTGCTTCCGCTCTGGAATCTCACAAAGCTATCTATCCGACGATGTTCATGATATCTGCCGAGTGCTTCGAGAGAGTCTGCCCATCAAATATACATCTGATCTGGTTCATCTAATTTTATTTTCGATTTTGGATTCCAAGGATTATAAAAAGAAGATGTGAGGTAAAACTATTAAAAACTAGCCGCGTTCGTCTAACGTTAGTGCTTCATCTTTTTCTTCACAGCACGCTGAGAAATGCTAGCGCGCTGTGATGGAAAAGGAGAAGCTCTCCCTAACGTTAAACCCAAACTGCACTGAGCACAATCAGTGATTGTTGTAAAATTGCTAATTCTAAATTGCGGGAGGTGTTTGACTGTAAAAAGTGCTATTATAAGCACAATGATCTGCGAACGTTGACCCTGTTCCCATGGCGGCGAGCGCTCGGAAACGGACTGCAACTAGACAAGCGAACTATATTTTGGGTTTCATGTGCGCGTCTAAATGATTAAATACAGACAAAAACATGGCGAATGCGTCTTCTATGTTCCACATGTCTCTGTTGATTCATCAGACGTAGATAAACGAACACAGGCCACACAACAGCTGGAACCGGCATTTTCTGAATGAAAATAGTATTAGACACGTTGACGCTGCGCGTGACGTAGTGAGGTTTGCTGCGCGTGACGTAGTGAGGTTTGCCGCGCTAATTTGCATATAGTGGTGTCCCATTTCATAGGGAAAGATCTTCAACTCCACTTCCCTTGTTGAGGGGACTTTAATTTCGAGGGCACTCAAAACCAAGTGGAAGTTTTAAGGGGGAGAAATGGGACATGGCCTTAGTTGCGTTTCCACTGTCGGACCAAAAGCGGGCGTGCTACTTCGTGCCAGGGCCAGTCGCGTTTCCACGGTCCCTTCCGGGGCTTGATAGCGCCTCGCCGGGGCTACCTCTGGGCCAACTGCCAGGGTTTTCTGGCCTGGCGAATACCTTCCAAAGTGGGCCAGTTCGGGATTGAGGAGTGGTTACGAACAAAGGCAGAGTTTACATGAGTCAGGAGATGGCAGTGCCGGATGATTCCATATACCAGCTAACATCAGCATTAAAGACTTTTAAAATCGTTTAAGTTACCTCAAAACTCACTTTCATGTTTGAATGCCTTCTGATTGTGATCCGATGTGGATTCTGATCACCGTATAAGGTAGAAATATTTATACGCGATGAAAAAGACTATGCACGTCGCTGACTCATATCAAACATGGTAAATATGAACGCTTGAAGAAATCAGACAAACAGTGGCGGAACCAGAGGGGTCCGGGGAAAAAAATGTTATTTGCTACTGGCAGTTGCTGATGCTGATTTTTTTTTTTAAATTACGTTCGCCGACAGCTCTGCGCGCGCAGTTTTCAAACGGACGAGCAGAGGACGAGAGATGGTTGCAAGATACCGAACTTCACCGAATAAGAAAACATCATATTTGAAGTAAGCTTTTAAGGTTTAGCATCAGGGTGGTTTGCTCCCAATAGCCTACATTAGGCCTAATACACGCATATACAGTACCTTGCCGTGTGTACGTTACAGTATACAAATGTTCTAGCTAATGTGAGGATAGGGGATCAAAACGCAGGCAAAGAAGAGCAGAAACAAGCGATATCATAATGCGATCACTATAGGACTATGAAGCTTTATGGGTGTAGGTTGTTGATGGACTCGATCTACTGTGTTTTGATCATCATTATGAATCTTATCTAGATGTAGTCTTTGATAAAAATGCGATTTTCTCAGCTTTTTGCTCATGTTGCTTTTTATGAAACTTACCAACATTCAAGTGTTGATTAAAAAAAAAGATGCACGAAGCTAGAATAACATTATTTTTTTGTTTTTGTTTTAAAAGCACAGGGTTTGTTCTTTCTTTTGGTATGTTCAGATATTCATACAACTAAATATTCTGGGGTGCCATGAAATTGTGAAAATGACCAAAACCACATTTCTTTTTTATACTGGTGAGAAAGAGTTAAATGTTGGTAATTGGATGATGATTAGAATGTGAATATGATTGGAATCATATTTTAAATTTGTCATATTTTTGAGCAGGGTCAATTAAACATGAAAAGAAAGGGAGAGATATCAGAGTTATTTTAAAATAAGCACAAACAAAGTCCAGTCATTTTATGAAAAAAAGGTTTAACAAATTGCAACAGAAGCAAACTCAAATAATTTTGTATCCTCATTATGTCCTGAGTAAGGAAACAAAGTCCCTAAGAATCCCATTAGGGGAAAGTTTCGAAATCTGTTTCTGGGGATTCACTTTTTATTTTACTTACCTTTTGTCTTCTGCATTCTCCTTACCCTTGTCTCCTGTTCTTCCCTTAGACTCGCCCCCCAGAAACAGTCGCACAGACCCAGCCCCAAACCCCATCTTAATAATTAAAAAAGGCTGGTTTCTAAAGTACTTCTTCCTGCCTCTATGTATTAATGCTCATGGGTAGCCTAAATGGTTTCCATTCAGACCTTAACATTAAGTATTTTACTGTTATGTGTCAACAAGATTCAACAAGACATTTTCACCTGGCTAGACCCAATGTTTAGATCCGTTGTGGTATTTATGCAAATCAGCACATACGTAGTTAGATTATGCACCGTTTGTCCATCTTAACAAACAATTTTAAAAAACTTGGAATACATTTTTTGTTTGTCTTTATGTAAGTAATCAACTCAGTAATTTTCATGGTGATATCTAAAGGTTAAACTTTTTACCCTATTCTCGTAAGAAAAAGAATGAATAGGCGTATGGATAGGCTATATTTGTATTTTTTTCTAAACTTTCCCAAATGGGATTCTTTGGGACTTTTTTTCCTTACTCAGGACATATTGAGGATACAAAATGCAATTTGCAATTTGTTCAAAGTTGACCCCCATTTTGGATTAAAATGACTGGACTAACAGGCAGATCAGGTGCAAATAGACCCCCCAGCCCTTGCATCACCACTGGCTAGTCAGAGTCAATGTGGTCAGACTTCAGAACCAGCAACAGGTCAGAGCATCTACCAGACACAGGCAGTCAATCACATACCCAATTCAGGAATTTAAGTTGAGATGATTTTGCCAGATTAAAAGGATAGTTCACCCAAAAATGAACACAAAAAAATAATTATAAATTAAATAATTAGAATTAGAATTATTATAAAGAAAGAATTATGTTGTATTTAATCTTCCCAGGATAAGATTTTATATTGATGGTTAATAAAATTGTTTAACTTTTTCAAGGACATGTCTGCTTGATGCCTGCTATATCTAATAAAAGATAAAATAAAATAAAAAATTTTTTTGTAAATGTGAGTTTTGTTGTAAATAAATGCAGCAGTTCATAACAGACACATGCGGTATCTTATCTACTTGGTGCTTCAGCTTTGTTTTCTGCAAATATCTTGGATGTTCAACACTTATAGACACAAACAGAGTGACCCAATTCCTTCCACAAGCTTTTCCACTGTGTGTGTGTGTGTGTGTGTGTGTGTGTGTGTGTGTGTGTGTGTGTGTGTGTGTGTGTGTACTGTGTACTGTGTACTGTGTACTGTGTACCCCCGGAAGAAGCAGTGGCCACCCCATGTATAAAACTCTAGTTCCGCCACTGCAGACAAATCATCACAATTATGTTTTTATTTTATCTGTCAGTAGCCTATGTCTCTTCTCTTTATACTGGACTGCCTGATATCCATTTAGCTCCGCAGCCTATCATAAAATAAAGCAACTTTTTTTCGGGAGCTTCCTCTCTCTGACTGAAAATATAACTGTACCCTACTGGGAGAGAGTGCTAAAGCTCCTCAGGTCGTATTTTTGGTGGCATATTTGTAGAAATTATCATCTTTCTAAATGTGATGTAGGCAAATTGCTAAGAACACTTAACTGTCAGCTGATACAGAGGTCCTGTACCCGCTACAGTTCTTGGGGGCTCGTCTGGGATGGCGCCACCTACTGGCGAATCCGAAGACCAGCTTGCTGTGAATCCCTGAATGGAACACCTCACCCCTAAAATCCACTGGATCCGTCTACGGCGCGGAACGTCAGCTAAAAGCTAAAGTCCACTGGAAGCGTCTCAGACGCGTTTCAGCAGCGGAGCGTTGGTCTCCAATTGGTGTTTTATTTTGAAAATCGACCGGATCCTCTATGCCGTTCTGTGTCTGACTTCCTGCCTGGTACGATGTACTCTGTGCAGCTTGACGCAGCAGCGTCGAAAATAGACCTGCTACCTATTCTCTGCGGAGCGGAGCGGAGAGACGCTTCTGGGACGCGCTGCATCCGCAGCTGGAGGACTTAAGAGCATTGACTATAATGGCCGCAATTAGCTCCAGCATCCGCGACGCTGACGTTCCGCGCCGTAGACGGATCCAGTGAATTTTAGGGGTTACTGTTTGACTGTTGTTAACAGTGGTACGGAGGTCAGTACAATGACAAACAAGAGAAGAAGCCTGGGAAAGAGGGAAATCAGGAAAGCACTCTGTGAACTGTCTGCTGATGAACTTTACTTTATCGCTAAAAACATCGAACAAATCGACGAGAGGGAAGATTCACAAGTAGAACTGGGGGATGAAGAGGGATGTTTTGATTTTGTAAGTGGGTTTTTGTGTGGTAAGAGCCTGTTGGGAAGGTAAGATGAGTGAATGGTGGCATTCCTTGATCTAAAAGACAAAATTATACAAATTACTCCCAGCACATAGAAGCACAAAAAGACAACACGTCACAGCTCAATCTAAGGTTTATTCTGATCGCACAACATCTGACACAAACACAAATTCTAGTCACACTCTCACATAGACTGGAGACACTAAATACCAGCAGATGTTGAAAATGTACGAGGAACTTGGCAGAAAGATTTAAGCTAAGAGTCCTTACGCTACACCCCCACAGCCCAACTCTTTCCCACCCCCTTTTCAGACTTGCTCTACTCCACACAATACCGATGACCAGGGCCCGTATTCATAAAGATTCTAAGAATCCTCTCAGAAAACTCTTAATTTAGCTTAAAATCTTTTACGTAGGAGTCTTAGCTTAAGAGCGATTCGGGACCGATCTGAGAGCAACTCTGAGTAAGGAAAAGACAAAAACTTTTATCTTAGTGAGGATGCGGGTCTGATCCCGTTGCTATGTATCACACAATCTTTTCAAGACTGTGATTGGTTGGTTGTCCAAGAAGGGGAAAAAAGAGTAATTTTAAGTATAGGGTCTATTCTAAGCCTTCACTTTGAAATTACATGCTTAATTTTTCCTATTTGACCATTCTTATACACACACACACACATTATATTTGTGTATATAAATCCTTTTTTTTATTTACCATACTGTTAATTTCCTATAAGGTATTTGATTGGATTAGAATGATAAAAAATTGTTCCACTGTCGATTAAGTGGTGGTTTGAATGTTGGTTTTAATGTAGCAAACATGGAATAAAAAAACAAGAAGGACAAGAAAGCTCAACTGGACAGAGGAACAGTGTTTACTGTGAGCCCAGTTAGTGGATGAACACAAGGCCATCCTTAAAGGAAAATTCAGGCCGGGTGTCACAGCACAGAAGCAGATGTGGGAGCTTATAGCGGTTAATAATAAATTATTTACGGTTCATTCCCCCTGCTTGTGCGGAAGCCTGCTATATACATAAATGCATTTTTTTGAGCCTGCAAGGTGGGAATGTCCAGTGGAAACAAAATGAACCGCGACACAATAAGAGGTCCTGGAATACTGTAATTGTTTGTGATCACTCTGCTTACAGAAGGTTGTGACAGACCCAAATCATCACTGCTGCATTGATGCATTTTCCCAGATGCCAAATATCTTAATGTACAGTAGTGATTTAATTTCTGGCACTACGACATTCCTGCGCTGTGTCGGAGATGTTATTGTGTCTCTAAAAAAATCGGTCACAAATCTACAGTGTCTTGTTAACTCACTGTCATCTATTGTCTTCTCCCTGTTCGTCTTTCTGCCGTTTTCTCCTCTGCTAAAAAAACTCTTAAGCCTCTTAAAAGTCCTCGTCCCTACTCCTAACAATTTTGACCTTAAGACCTCTTTTAAGGGTTAAGATGCTTTCTGAAGTATTTTTTTCTTTACTAGGAATTTTTCTTTAATTTTAAGAGTAAACGGCCATATTTCTAAGAATTTTCTTAGAATTTTGTCACTAGGAGCTACTCTTTGCATTAATATTCTTTATGAATACAGGCCCAGGTGTTCAGGAGAGAACTCTCATATTTCAACGGAGAGAGTTCAAAGTCCATGGAGGTCAGATTGGTGACTCCACTTCTGAGATCAGCTTTGACAGCTTATGTCGACAAATTGAAGAGGGCCTACAAGAACATTTTAGCAAGAGTGAAATTATAAGAATCCTGAATATCACTAAACCTGGTCATTTCAAGGAGATGTTAATGGAAAAGAGGGACATTTGACAGTACAGGTACTGTATTTGACAGTACAAGAGTTAAGAGGACTGCTACAGTCTCAATTAGGTGAAAAGAGTAGCTATTTCAAAATTTTATGGGTGCACGCCAAGGAGAAAACAAAAACCCACAGCAATTTTATATCGTGTCATTGGCCTTAAACGAAAGATCCAGTTTGCTTCTAAACACAGCATAGCTGATATAAGGTATGATACTAAGACCATTCAAGAAGTGTTTCTCCGTACGGTTTGTCAGGCTCTTGGGCCCTAGTACTGTGAGATTCGTTGTGAGTTTAAACAACTTGTCGATGCAGGAGACATAACCAATGACAATCTTCTCAGACAGCTTGTAAAAGTGAGAAAAAGGTAAGACAGCGTCGGCTGCAGTCACTGCCATGACAATAAAGTCACTCATGCTCGAGTGCTCAGATTGAAGAGGCTTCAAAAATTAAGGCAGCATCTGTTACTACTGAACAGACTGATAAAGAGATTCGCAAACTTATCACCCAAGTGGAAGCTCTGATGAATGTTGTCGATTCACTGCAAGATGACAGAACAGAAGTGTCAGTGCATGACTAAAGCACCTGAAAAGAGGAGAAGACTAGGTTGTCCCAACTGTACTAAGCAAGGGAAAGTAGAGACTTGCAATAATTGTTTCTTGTGTGGCGAAGAGGGTCACAGGGTTGTTTGCTGTTTGAACAGACAAAAAAGCTCATCGTCCATCACCAGGCCAAAGAGCACACCACAGACTGCAGTCCCCACAGTCACCCTGCCGTAACTATACAGTTAATGTTGGGTCGTGGAATCACAGAGGTAGTACTGAAAGGAAACCATACGCAAGGCAACCTCAGAACTCAGAAGAAAAGGTTGTTCAGTTTGTTGGGAAGAAGTTTCTACTGGAAGGGGAAATTGCAGGCCATAGAATGAGCATGCTTCTCTGCACTGGAGCACAGGTTAGCATCATCTATCAAAACTGGAGGAAAAAGTACCTACCAACACATGATGTTTGCCCCTTATCTGAAATAGTGGGAGCTAGTGCTGGTCTGGAGGTGTTCGCCATCAGTTCGGATGTAATTCCATTCAGTGGGTGGGTCAAAACAACAGTAAGCTTACCCGGACATGACGGGACTCGTTACTCCATCCAAGTTCCCTTTCTGGTCAGTCAGCTGCAGTTGGAGAGGCCTCTGTTGGGGTTTAATGTGATCTCAGAGTTAATTACAGGGCCATAAGATAGTGCAGACATTCTTACCACCTTGCATTCCCTAATGAATAGCACTGTAAATATCCAAGATGATCCTGTTGATGTGTCAGTTGGCTTCATACGTGCAGACAAAGTACAACCCCAAATCAGAAAAAGTTGGGAAATTTTGTAAAATGCAATAAAATCAAGAATCTGTGATTTGTTAATTCTATTTAAACTTTTTTTGACTGACAAAAGTGCAAAGAAAAGTTTTCCAATGTTTTCACTGACCAACATAATTGTATTTTGTAAATATGAGCAAATTTTGGTTTTGATGGCTGCAACACATTTCTTAGAAAACAACATCTTAAATAGGATAACAACACAAAGACGACAACTGGTATTTTCTGCAAAGTATCGGCAGATGGTTCTTTAGCAGCTGCATAACCACATGAGTCATGTCGGGTCAGAGAAGGTGTTAAACCTAGCTTGAGAAAGGTTCTACTGGCCTGGGATGAGGAGGAGTGTGGATGAATATGTGACCTGCCAGTGTCCATGCATAACACAGAAACAGCCAGTAATGCATA
This sequence comes from Siphateles boraxobius, assembly GCF_051911475.1. Classification (NCBI taxonomy): domain Eukaryota; kingdom Metazoa; phylum Chordata; class Actinopteri; order Cypriniformes; family Leuciscidae; genus Siphateles; species Siphateles boraxobius. The sequence continues at coordinate 13,940,856 of NW_027509193.1, forward strand.
TGCGTGCCACAATGGGAGGAGTCACATCAAGCGCACCCCTTGAGTTAGTATGTATTGATTACTTGCACCTCGAGGCCAGTCTTGGGGGGTATGCATACATCCTTATGGTGATTGACCACTTCACCAGATTTGTGAGTTTGAAAATTCCTTTTTCCACAACCTACAAAAGCTCTCTGGAGTTGGTCGCTCCAGGACTACACCATACCACCCACAAGGTAATCCTGTAGTGAGACTAAATCAAACCTTGCTCCAGATGCTGCGGACATTGACTGATAAGGACAAACAGAGCTGGAGGGAACATCTGCAGAAGGCAATCCATGCCTACAACTGCACCAAACATGAATCTATGGGGTACTCTCCGTTTTACCACATGTATGGTCATCATCCCAGACTCCCTGTTGACTTATTGTTTGGGCTGGTGCAGGAAGATGGATTCACCACCCCACACGGGTATGCTGAACACTGGGCAGATCGGATGGCTGAAGCCGATAGAATTGCAGCACAGAGCAGCAAACAGATGAGTCTTCGCAATAAACAGTACTACGATCAGAAAGCGAACTGTGTCATCCTAAGACCATTCTTTGTTAAGGTAAGGCATGTTATTCCCAATTCAGTGTTGTGGCTGGGTTGTCATAGGTCTGCGTGACTCACGATGTCTTAGGCCTAATTGCACGGAGGAATTATGGTATTCATCTGTAGCCTGACGAGTAATTTAACCCTTTTTCAAGTGAACTCGAAGACAGCCTATTTATAGACTATTTCTGGGTGGCAGTTTGCTGTTTGACTTATCAATTTGTGTCGATAAAGCATACACTTGTAGCTGTTATGTATCTATGGAAGTCCTTGAAATGAATGGGTTTCATAGCACAGCGCTGCGCATTCCACGTCCTGTCTGAAGGCGCTTCAGTCCTCGGCACGCGCAAGTGCACGAATAGCCCCATCCCCTCCACCTACACCCAACCCCCTCCCGCTCCCCGCCCCGTTGGAAAAAACAAGTATTCAGCTCTTTACATTAAATTAGTTGAGTTAACAATATAACAAAGATTAAATTAAGATGCTAACTATATATTTCCACATATGCAAATCAAATGACTGTTTTTAAGGTGACAATCTGTTACACATTTGAAGATTTACTATATCTTGAAGATTGTTGTATTGTATCTTCTGTTATAAAGATGAAGATTGACATTTGATTAAAAATTGAAATTAATTGACATTAATTAAAAAAATAAGCATATAATGTTGTAAAAAATTAACAACTTATGTTCTGTGTTTTGACTACTTTTTGAATTTTGTATAGTAATATCTCTAATGAAGATATATTAACAAAAAATTGTATATCTACATACATATACATACATAATACAAAGGGCCTCATTGATCAATTTGCCTGGGGCCCCCACTGGCTGTTGGTTCGCCTCTGTGTACACTATCTTCTCTATTTTCTCAGCGCTCGAGCAGCTGTAGTGACAATCTTGTAAGCCCGGTGTCCTGTCGTTGGATGTAAGAGTGAACATAAAGAGTCTTCATTTTCTCCCATCATCCAAGCCACTGAGGACGCAGTGGATTAGTTTTATTTTTGAAGATAATGTGCCGCAAAATATACCTACATTGGTTTAGGTCTATGCAAATCATTTAACTCCAGACTGCGTTGTGATCGAGGTTCAATACAAAGGGACAATAAAAAACACAGGCTTTGCTAAAAAGTTGTTACTCAAGAACAGGGGCGCCGCTAGCAATTTTGGGCCTTTTGAAACAATATGAGATTGGGCCCCCTACTGCACCCATTACATTAATAAAATCAATCTCAGTGGGCCCCAAAAGTGTTTGGGCCCTTACAATTGTCCTAACTTCCCATTTTCCCCACTTTTCTGGAGTGAAAACTTCATCTTTTGTTTGATGTCCGCAGCAACAGGCTTGTAGTCGATAAAAGCAAGGTGATGTTACCGCGTCAGGGCTAGGAAGCCTGAATTGGTAAATTGAATTAACCACTCTTGCCTGTACTGTGGAATAATAAAAGAGATGCTGTGAGAGACAGGTGTACGGGCTGCAAGCTCCAGCAAAGTTTAATTAACTTTGACTCTTTTCTTGGCGTTTAATGTATTAACAACAACATTAACATATTTAAATTTACAGAACAACAATTATTTGTTTCTTTGTAACAAAACACATTCCATTAAAGGGATAGGATAGTTCACCCAAAAATGAATATTGGCCCATGATTTACTCACCCTGAAGCCATCCTAGGTGTATAGGACATTCTTCTTTCAGACGTATACAATCGGAGTTATATAAAAAAATGTCCTAACATTTTCTTTACCCACAGCAAAGAAGGTAACGATGAAATTAACCATCAATGAACGATTATTGAAGGCACAAACATTTTTGCACTATATAAAATTTTAAAATGGGTGTCTATCTTCCCCCTCTTTTAACATATATACATATTTTACAACCTACTTCAGTGACAACATAAGTTAAACTGTAGATTTAAATTGGGAGAGTGTGTCTGAGCCCTGAACATTATCAGGAAGTTTATTTATGAAGGTAAAAGAGAAGCAAAATTTGAGAGCATATAGATGTGAATTTGAGAACTTGTCCAATAAATATTCGTACTTGTACGCTAAAATTTACACTCACAGCTCCAATGTGAAAACCTGTAAAATACCAGTTTTACATGGTAGGAAAACTCTAGTTGTATAATTAAATGTGTTGCATTCATATTCTGTGCTCTTTTGCTTTTCTGTATGCTTTATTAATATAGCCTAAATAGTGTCTAGGCCTACTGAGGTTGGTCTTTTAATACCACCGTCTTAATGAATTATACCAAGCATTTCTTTTCTATCGGAGGAAAACATTTAACATGTAATTAAAAGTGCTGCGTTCATATTCTGGGCTCATCTGCTTTTCTGTATAGTAGGCTTTATTAGTATGGTGTCTGCAGAATTTAATATCACTATCTAATGCATTTAGCCACGTTACAGTTTCAGAACGTTACCGCGGATGCAGGTTTTGTGACATAATCATGTACAATAGAAGATCCATTTCATTGGCTATAGGTGCCAACCAATAAAACGACTCCTTTGCGCCCTCCCCATGCCCCTCCTTTCCCTCTCGCCACCACTGAGTTTGCAAGTGCACAAGTTAGTTCCCTTTCGAGAGGTCTTTCGTATTGCGTAAGGCTAGCTTACGCTATGGGATAACTCCTTTTCTCAAGAATATTGAAGCCAAATTTTTAAAACGCAGTGCAGCTGCACAGCAGACACAGATGAGCGGTCATTGGCTGTGCTGAGGTAACTGCACGAACCTATGGCGAGGAGGCTCAGATGCGAAACCAATCAGGCTGCATTGCGCCCTGGCACGTCAGAGCCTGCCAGAATGGGCGTGCACTATGCCCTTATACGCTTATTTCACGCAGCCGTTATTTTGAAATCGAAAGCGAGGCTCCGGTGGGAAGAAAACCGGAAGTGTTGCCTTTAATCACAGGAGATCGTGAATGCGGTGGTGTACAGGTATTGTTGTGTTTAATGTAGAAATGAGTTATTCTAAAACTGTACATACATGTCTTTCATACTTTAGACTATATACAGTGAAATTAATTTATAAATAAAATATTTTTTTAAATATATAATTCAGAAAGTAAAAAAAGAAGCAGGAACGAACTATATACACATCCTATATTGGATATTAACATCCAATAGTGTAAATCGCGGCAGCAGCTTCAGGTTGGTAGTCCAAGACATTGTTGTTTATCTTTACTTCCGGGGTTCTTCCCACCGGAGCCTCACTTTCTATTTCAAAATGGCAGCTGCGTGAAATCAGCATATTGGCCCATTCAGCCTAAGCGAACTACTCTTCGCTGATCTCTGGAAAGAAGCATTCGCCGCCACCGAAAAGCCTTCAACGGGACAAGCCACCTGCTTTGCAGTTCTGAGGATGTCGGCTTCCTGGTTTCAGGACGCTGTCTTCAGCCCGCTGTTCCGCTGTGCCATTCGGCGCGCAATATCCTTTATTTGCTATAAAAGTGTGTTCTCCGCTGAGTCACACTTTTTTACCTAAAAGTGAATTTTCCGAGGCCTTGTAATGACTTTACCATGACTGTCCCCCGTTGGTGGAATGATCTGCCAAACTCAACCAGAGCTACTGAGTCAGTAGCCACTTTCAAGAAACTGCTGAAAACGTATATTTTTCGGCAGTATTTGATCCAGTAATACTAACACTTTCTCTTCTCTTCTATTCTACTATTTCTAAAAAAAACAACCAAAAAAACCTGTGTTAAATTAAACTAAGTAGCACTTACGTATTGTTGTCCTACTGTTAGGACTGCTTCTATTGTTCTCATTTGTAAGTGGCTTTGGATAAAAGCGTCTGCGAATTTACTCATGATTCATAGCGGGTTTGAACCGGAAGCGGGTTGTCCTTTTCCGGTTCAAAGCTTTATGAAGATTAAGCGCCACTTGCTCAGAGACCCGCAGTGATGTGCTGGTTAGAAAATATGTGAAATAAGTAGGGCTGCCCCTACCCGTGCACGACTGAAGTTGGGTTGGAAGTTATGTATACTATATGGAGAGAATGCTAAACCATAATGAGCGTTTTCGTAATATATTGCCTATTCTGCATCTCAACGCACGCATAAGCTTGCCACAAAAAACGGCAAAAGTAATGATTATGCATTAAACATTTGAATTATTTATTAATAACTAGTGTTTTCTGTAAGTGTCGACTGCAAAGATAAATTTGATGATGCTGACATTTCAAGATTTCTATAGATAGGCCTATACTTCTCGTGTATGTGAGGCAAGTAACGTTGAGTTTCGCTCCAGTTAACGCGCCCGCGCCTCCGTGTTCTGTATATCTGTGCTTCTTATTTATTGTTCCAGGCAATTTGTTGATAAAACATTGATTAAAAATGAAGATACAATTTATACTAAACGAAATTCACTTTAAAGAAAGGCTTTCTACAAAACAAAACTTAATAAGTGGTCAAAATCATGAGCCATTCCAAATGTTTTCTGATATAGGGCATCTTATGATCATATCTGACTCTTCTCATGCGGTTCCCTTTTCATATAATCAACATAGATGAAATAAAATAAAAAACATTATATTGTGAAACTTAAATATAAAACGTATGTTTAGTTTTTTTTCTTTTTTTTTTCTTATATTTAAGCGTCACACTGCTCTGCTTTGCTTACATGCTCTGGTGTGTAGCGGAAAAATCAATGGGGAAATGCAATTTACTGTAGTCGTGGCTCTAGTCATTCGGCTGGAGTTTCAATTTTGTTGCACAAATTTAAAGGGCACATACTAGAAGTTAAATCTTCTGATGAAGGCAGATGGATTATTTTAGCGATTAACTCAATCTTTATTATTTGTAATATTTATGGTTTCAATTCCCGATCTGCCAACAGGTTTCTCTTCTCTCAGATAACCTCAGAATTGAATGAAGTAATTATCAAGTACCCAGACTCTTTTGTGATTTTAGGCGGGGATTTAAATGAATGTGTGGATGACTCCTTGGACCGACTTCCTCCCAGAAATAACGATAGCCAGCAGTTAAATATTAACATTTTATCATTATGCTCGAAAATTTCTCTTACAGAGACATAGCGTTTCTTTCACCCTGATATGCAGGAATTTACTTTGTCAAATAGAAATAACAAGTCTTTCGAATCGAGAATCAACCTATTCCTGATCTCTTCATCAGCTCTTCAATTTGTAAAATATATTTCTCATTCTTTCGCTCCCCTCTCAGACCATAAGCTAATAAGTCTAAAATTGTGTAGTAACACTGGAAAAACTTCAAGTTTACACGTTTATTGGAAATTTAATAATTCTCTCCTTAAGGATAGAGCCTTTAATGATGGCATTAAAAACTTGTTTTCTGGTATATTCTCTGAAAATTCCAGTGACGGTTATAAAACAAAATGGGATTTTTTTAAATATAAAGCTAGGCAGATTGCCATCAGAAGAAGTAAAGAGCTAAAATCCTCTAAAAATAAAAAAAATATTTGAACTCCTAAATAAAATAAACACTTTATTGCAAAAAACATTAACTTTAATTTTAAGAGATTTAAATTTACAAATCAATCAAGCTTATTTGGAGTTAGCTAGAGGGATCTTTATTAGGTCAATAGCCAAATGGTTAGAAGAAGGAGAGACTAACTCCAGTTACTTTTTTGCATTAGAGAAGAGGAATTGCAGGAGAAATTCATTAACAGCTCTAAATAATAATGGCGTCAGGTGCACTGATCCAAACTTAATTTCTAAGTTTATCACAAACTTTTATGACAAACTTTATACTTCCGGATTTAATTCAGATAATTGTGAGACTTTTGTCGAAACTATTAAAAATTATATTCCAACTATTGATAATGATTTTAAAGATTTTTGTGAGTCAACTTTGACAATTGGGGAAGTTAAATCTGCTCTTTTCTCTATGAAGAGAGGGAAATCCCCTGGTGTTGATGGTTTTTCCATTGAATTTTACATCCATTTCTGGGACTTAATAAAATCTCCATTACTTTGCATGTATAAAGAATGCATTGCTCAGAAAGAAATGACTACTTCAATGAAGCAGGGTATAATCTCCCTTATTCCAAAACCTGAAAAAGACCCTCTCTTAATTGATAATTGGCAACCAATAAAACTCTTAACTATTGATTACAAGATGTTGGCCCTGGTGTATGCTAATAGGTTGAAATTTAAGCTTGACCAAATGATTGCGGAGACAGTGTCAGGATTTGTCAAAGGTGGACATATCAGCAATAATATAAGACTTGTTTTAGATTTGTTGGATTACTCTGAATTTGTACACTCTAAAGCCATTATTCTTTTCTTAGACTTTTACAAGGCCTTTGATACCATTGAGCATGAATTTCTTCTGCAATCTCTCAAACTGTTTGGTTTTGGGGAATCCTTTGTTAATGTAATTAAAATGTTTTATAAAGAAATTAGTAGTTCAGTCATAGTTAATCTGAACACCTCCCAAAGATTTGTTATAAAGCGTGGTGTCAGACAGGGTTGCCCAATTTCCCCCTTTTTATTTATTTTGGTTACTGAGCTATTATCACTGAGTATTATGCACAATCAAAACTTGAAAGGTATCTCCATTTTTGACAGGGAAATTAAAATCTCGCAGCTGGCTGATGCCACCACTCTTTTTGTACATGATAAAACTCAACTTTCCAGTGCCATTTCAGATAGTTAGAAATTTTTCATGTGCTTCCGGGTTAAAGTTAAATATGTCGAAATGTGAGATAATGTCGTTGCATAAATGAGATGACACGTCATTTGAGGGTATTCCAGTTAAAGACACAATTAAGTATTTAGGTATTCACTTAACAAAAAATTTAGTAGACAGACAACAACTTAATTTTTCTAGTCGAATTAAGAAAACCCAAAATATTCTTAATCTTTGGCTACAAAGAGACCTAACTCTCTGTGGCAGGGTTCTCTTATGTAAAGCGGAAGGTCTCTCTCGCTTTGTGTATCCATCACTTTCTTTATTTGTGAATGACTGCACTGCTAAAAGTGTTAATAAAATTTTTCTTGATTTTATAAAAACAGGTCTCATAAACTTAAAAAAGAAGTGATTTCCAATTGTAGAAGTGATGGGGGACTAGAAGGGCTACATTTTCACAATGTTATTAATGTGTTTAAAATCAATTGGATTAGAAGATGTCTACTAAATTCAAATTCTATTTGGTTTTTCATTCCTAATGTCATCTTTAATAAAATTGGAGGCCTCCTTTTTATCTTAAAATGTAATTATATGTACAATAAACTCCCAGTTAAACTATCTAAATTTCATCAGCAAGCTCTTCTTGCATGGAAACTGTGTTACATCCACAATTTCTCCCCACATAAAACTCTTTTGTGGAATAATATGAATATAACTGTTAGAAACAAATCTCTCTTTTTTCTAATTGGTTTAATAGAGGTCTAATTCATAAAAATTTCTTTATTTGACAATTCTGGTAATATTTTGTCTTATGAACGCTTCATGACTATCCATGACTTTCCTATTCCTTTTAAAGAATACAATACTGTGCTTAAAGCTATTCCTACAGGTCGAGTGCAACTGGTTAAGAGCCACTTATTATACAACCAAAATAATATGATGGATTCGGCTTTGTTATTGGATGGCATTAGTATTTATGATAAGAAATGCAATAATAAACATATTCGCCGGATTTTTCAAAAAAGAGATCTAATTTGCCCTAGAGGCAGATCCCATTGGGCTGCCTCTATTGAAAATATTGAATGGAGAAAATCGTAGTTATTACCACATAAATATTTTATTCCAAGACCAAAGAAGTCCACTTTAAAATATTACATAAGATAGATCCTGTTAATGCAACTGTGTCCAAATATATTGTTCCCTATCGGTCAGTCACTACAACGTAGGTCATGACTGACCAATAGGAATCTCGCTAGAGAGGCCAATATACTTCGAGTGAAACTAAAACAAGCCAATACACATTGGCGTGCAATCATTTGCAACAGCTGTGCAGCCTCGCAGCGCGGGTATTTAACTAGCAGCTGGTGCGATTGCACACTAGATTTTTGCTTCGGAGCCAAGCACTTCGTATGCTGAACAGAGTGAATTTGAAAGCAAGCCTCTTCTGGATCTCTCCACTTTGGTGCGGGCGTGACGGCACAGCAGCGCGAGCGGTCTTTTTCTCTTCTCTCTCTCTCTTCTTTGTTTGTTGTTTTAAAACTGAGCAAACAAAAAAGCTGTTTTCACGGCTGGTAAGGTGCGCGATTAAAGCGCTCAACGGCCGTTTTCACGGCTGGTAAGACCAGCGAGAGAGAATCGCGCACGGACAGGTGCACATTCCTGTCTGTGTTCGCTGTGACCGTTCCCCTGCGTGCTTCAGCACCAAGGAGAGCAGTCTCTAAAAGAGCTTACACAGACAGTTTGCGTCTTTTTCAAGATGATATTCTATCTGTGTGTTTCTGGATGCGGTCGTTACCTGGGGTCGCGGGATGGTCACGATCGCTGCCTGGTGTGTCTGGGCCTCGAACACGCACAGGCAGCGTTCGTGGATGAGTCATGTACCCATTGTGGGAAGATGACCATCTCGGAGCTGAGGTCGAGACTCACGTTCCTGCAAAGGGGCGGAGTCCCCGTGCCTGCACCTCGTTCCAGCCCCCCCTTCGCGGGTTGCTACGGGCAGTGACACGGGTGACCTGAGGATTACAGTGAGCGCGCTTCCTTCGGGGAACCAACCCCCTAGGAACCCTCACTCCTCTCATGCTCCGCAACCAGTTGAGCTGCCAACGGAACGTTCTGGACCATCCTCGAGATGTGTACCAGTCGCTTTGTTCGGCGCTCCCTGCGACGACCAGATGTCGATCGCTGCATCGGAGGGTGGGTCAGACTTCTCTGCGGACGACGGCTCGGAGCCGCTGCCTCCTTCGGGTGTGGCAGCGGTGCCCGAGTCGGACCCGGAATATGATGGCCATGCTTTCCCGGGCCGCCAACAGGATCGGGCTCGTGTGGAACCCTCCACCGTGTCCCGAGCCCTCGAGGTTGGACGATTGGTATCTCGGGGTGGCGCGCGCTGGTTCTCAGCAACCCACCCCAGTGCCTTTCTTCCCGGAGGTGCATGAGGAGCTCACAGGGACGTGGACGGCACCTTTTACTGCCAGAAACCGTCTCGGTGGCTCCTCCTTCCTCACCACCCTTGATGGCGGGGCAGCTAAGGGATACACGCGTATCCCGCCAGTGGAACGGTCCTTTGCTATGCAACTGTGCCCTAACTCCACTTGGCGTGGAGAACCGTGTCTTCCTTCCCGGGCCTGTAAGTACTCGTCGGACCTGACCGGCAAGGCTTACAAGGCCTGTGGCGAAGCTGCCTCTGCCATGCACGCTATGGCGTTATTGCAGGTTCATCAGGCCAAGGCTCTGAAGGACCTGCACGAGGGTGGTCATGATCCACAAGTTCTCCAAGAACTTCGTGCCGCAACTGACCTCGCGCCTCGTGCGACGAAGGTCACTGCGCGGTCAGTGGGTCGTGCGATGTCCACACTAGTGGTCCAGGAACGCCATCTCTGGCTGTGTCTGGCTGACATGCGGGAGACCGACAAGATCAGGTTCCTTAACTCCCCCGTGTTCCAGACCGGCCTCTTCGGCGATGCGGCCGAGAACTTCGCCCAGCAGTTCTCGGCTGTACAGAAGCAGACTGAGGCCATCAGACACATCCTGCCGCGGCGGTCAGCTGCTCCTCGGTCTGCTTGTCGCCGTGGGTGTCCTCCTGCGTCTGCCCCTGCTTCCGCGCAGCAGCAGCATCCTCCGTCTAAACGGCGCCGTGGAGCCAGTCGCAGGCAGGGCGCCCCGCCCGTCCAGGCCCCCGCCAAGAGGGGCGGCAAAGCCAAGGGTAAGCGGCCCTAGGACGGGCAACCCAGAGATGGAAGGGACTGCTCTCCAGGAGACGATGACTGCAACGCTCCCTCCCCCGGAAGAGGGCCGGGTGGTAAATCCTTTGTTTCATTTTGTTTGTGTTCCGCAGCTGGCCTTAAAACCAGCGGTACCCAAATTTTCAATAAAAGAGCAGTGTCTATCATCTCTGGGTCCGAAGAAGACCCGGAGAGCAGTGGGGGGTTGGAATCTTCACCACTCTCATCCGCCTCTTCTTTCGCCAGCCGGCAGCTGTGTACGGTCCGAGAACGCCACCGAGCCGCCGCCCGCACCTCCTGCCCCGTGGAACCAGGTAAGTGCTGCACAGCACACTCAGACTCCGCTACGGGCCGCCTCCCAGAGAGAGCCTCCCGAGCTGCGTCCCTGTGTTCCACCTCGCTGCCCCACTCCGGGTACGCCTACGGTCCCTTTGGTCCCGCTTGTACGGTCTCTGCGAGCCTGGTTAGTGCTCCCCAGTCCGTCTCTCTGGCTCATGCGAACCATCAGGCTCGGCTATGCCATTCAGTTCGCCCGGTGTCCCCCCAAGTTTCGGGCCATCCACTCCACTACAGTGAGAGCAGCCGATGCCCATGTCTTGCGAGCGGAGATCGCAGTCCTACTGGCGAAGGATGCGATATAGCCGGTCACTCCAGCCGATATGAGGTCAGGGCACTACAGTCCCTACTTCATTGTACCCAAGAAAGGTGGTGGGTTACGACCGATCTTGGATCTGCGAGTTTTGAATCGGAGCCTCCACAAGCTACCGTTCAAAATGCTCACGCAGAGACGCATTTTCGAATGCATCCGTCCCCAAGATTGGTTTGCAGCGATCGACCTGAAGGACGCGTACTTTCATGTCTCGATTCTTCCTCGACACAGGCCATTTCTGCGCTTTGCGTTCGAGGGTCGAGCATATCAGTACAAAGTCCTACCCTTCGGGCTGTCCCTGTCCCCCCGTGTCTTCACGAAAGTCACGGAGGGGCGCCTTGTTCCCATGAGAGAACAGGGCGTTCGCATCCTCAACTATCTCGACGACTGGCTCATACTAGCACACTCTCGAGATCAGCTATGCGAACACAGGGACCTAGTGCTCAGGCACCTCAGCCAGTTGGGTCTTCAGGTCAACTGGGAAAAGTGCAAACTCTCCCCTGTGCAGAGGATCTCTTTTCTCGGTATGGAGTTGGATTCGGTCGCCCAGACAGCACGCCTCACAGAGCAGCGGCTCCTGGGGCATATGGCAGCAGCATCAGCGGTAACCCCGCTCGGCCTGCTACATATGAGACCGCTTCAGCACTGGCTTCACGGCCGAGTCCCGAGATGGGCGTGGCATCATGGCACTCACCGGGTGGCAATCACACCGGAGTGCCGCCAGACCTTCAGCCCGTGGTCAGACCCCTCGTTCCTGCGGGCAGGAGTCCCCTTGGAACAGGTGTCCAGGCATGCTGTGGTATTCACAGATGCCACTGCCACCGGCTGGGGTGCCACGTACAACGGGCATGCAGTGTCAGGGGTGTGGACGGACCCTCAACTGCATTGGCACATCAACTGCCTCGAGTTGCTAGCAGTACATCTCGCCCTGACCCGCTTGAAAAGACGGCTACAGGGCAGGGACGTGCTGGTCCGTACGGACAACACTGCGACCGTTGCGTACATCAACCGTCAAGGTGGTCTACGCTCCCGTCGCATGTCGCAACTCGCCCGCCATCTCCTCCTCTGGAGTCAGAAGCATCTGAGGTCGCTTCGAGCCATGTATGTCCCCGGCTTGCTCAACCGTGTGGCCGACTAGCTATCACGAGCTGTGCTCCCGAGAGAATGGCGACTCCACCCCCAGGCGGTTCAGCTGATCTGGAGAGAGTTCGGGGAGGCTCAGGTAGACCTGTTTGCCTCCTCAGAGACCTCCCACTGCCAGCTGTTTTACTCCCTGACCGAGGGAACACTCGGCACGGACGCACTGGCACACAGCTGGCCCCGGGGCCTTCGCAAATATGCGTTTCCCCCAGTGAGCCTACTTGCGCAGACACTGTGCAAAGTCAGGGAGGACGAGAACTCATGCTCCTTGTGACAGTCCCTCCCTGGCCCATTCCTCTGAGGAAGGACCTTCTGACTCAGAGACGGGGCACCCTATGGCACCCGCGTCCAGACCTCTGGAAACTCCATGTCAGGTCCCTGGACGGGACGCGGAGGTTTTAGGTGACTTACCCCCTGAGGTACTTAACACCATCACTTCAGCACGGGCGCCGTCCACGAGACGTGTTTACGCCCTGAAGTGCAACCTGTTCGTCGAGTGGTGTTCTTCTCGCCGAGAAGACCCCCGAAGATGTCCGATAGGGTCTGTGCTTTCCTTCTTGCAGCGGTTGGAGCGTAGACTGTCTCCCTCCACCCTCAAAGTACATGCTGCCGCTATTTCAGCTTATCACGACCACATAGATGGCAAAGCAGTTGGAAAGCACGACCTGGTCGTCAGGTTTCTTAGGGGGGCGAGACGATTAAATCCTCCTCGACCCCCCTCCATACCCTCTTGGGATCTTTCCCTGGTGCTTCGAGCACTTCAGGATATTCCCTTTGAGCCTCTGCAGTCAGTAGACTTAAAGCTTCTTTCCATGAAGACTTTGCTGCTGGTTGCACTGGCCTCTGTCTAGAGGGTAGGAGACCTGCACGCATTTTCGGTCGACGAATCGTGCGTAGAGTTCGGGCCGGATGACAGCCACGTGGTACTAAGACCCCGGCCTGGCTATGTGCCCAAGGTTCCTACCACTCCCTTCAAAGACCAGGTAGTGAACCTGCAAGTGCTGCCTTTGGAGGAGGCAGACCCAGCCCTGGCTTTGCTCTGTCCCGTTCGCGCTCTGCATATGTACGTGGATAGAACTCAAAGCGTCAGGACCTCAGACCAGCTCTTTGTCTGTTACAGAGGCCAGCAGAAGGGAAAGGCTGTCTCCAAGCAGAGGATGGCCCACTGGATAGTGGATGCCATCGCCTTGGCTTACCAAGCACAAGGCGTGCCCTGCCCGCTCAGGTTGCATGCACACTCCACGAGAGGCGTTGCATCCTCCTGGGCACTGGCACGTGGCTCCTCGCTAACAGATATCTGTAGAGCTGCGGGCTGGGCGACACCTAACACGTTCGCTAGATACTATAGCCTACGTGTAGAGCCGGTCTCCTCCCGTGTTCTCACCCTAGACGGGTAGAAGCACTGAGAGGTCTGGCTCTGTCGGCTTGCTGCACCCTACTGTGCACCCTTAATGCTCCAGAGTAAAACCTGTCGAGTCCTCCATAACCCCTCGGCCCGGACTTGGCGGAGCGTCCGGCGCCAGGCCCTTATCCGCTGAATCCTTGAGAACCGGATCTGGGCTGGGTTCCATATGTGTGACCCTACGGGGATCCCATATGTGTATATTCCACGGCTGCTCCTATCGGAAGCTTGTGTCTTTCCCTTGGGCTAGGTCACCCATTATTTCATATGCAGTACAGCCTTCGGGCTAGTCCATATGCATTTCCACATAACTCTTTGAAGAAGTGGCTTCCGCCGCGTTCCTTCCTAAACAGAAAGGGCACGCTTTCCCAGTGTTATCCAATATCTCACTGTATGGGTTATCACGGAACAACAGTGTCAGACTCACTCTGTGTAAGCCTCCGCCTATCGTCCTTCCAGGCAAGAAGGTGTAGAGGCTTGCATGAGGGCGCTGGATGGGGTGCAGCAGTGACTGACCGATAGGGAACGTCTCGTTTACATATGAGGGAGGGAACGGAGACGTAGGTCCCGTCGCCACATCTGCTGCCGCCCGCCGGGGCGACCAGCTTTTTCAGGCTTGGCTCCTCAGCAAAAAACTAGTGTGCAATCGCACCAGCTGCTTGTTAAATACCCGCGCTGCGAGGCTGCACAGCTGTTGCAAATGATTGCACGCCAATGTGTATTGGCTTGTTTTAGTTTCACTCGAAGTAGATTGGCCTCTCTAGCGAGATTCCTATTGGTCAGTCATGACCTACGTCTCCGTTCCCTCCCTCAGGGAACGAGGGTTACCATATGTAACCGAGACGATATTTCTAGTACCTGTTCGTTTTGTGGTGACGAAGATGAAACATTAATACACTTATTTTTTTCTTGCAAATTGGTTCAGAAATTTTGGTCTAGCATATTGTCTCATTTAAATAAAACCCCCATTCATGCACACTCCTTTAATTTGAAATATATTATTTGTTATTATACTGATTCCCACACATCCAAAGAATACATTTTTGAATTTTTTTATTTTATTTGGCAAATTTTTCATCCATAAACAGAAATTTATGGGATCACTTCCTATTTTGTCACATTTTTTGGCTGAAGTAGACTCACTGCTTAAATATTTTAATTTAACTAGCAATAAAAAATGTGATAGATTCCTGAACATATACGAACAATTATTTTGTAATGGCTCTGATATTCAGGATTAAACAGCTTATATCATATATTGTTTATTTTATTTGTATTATTATAAATATTATTATTATTTGTTTTTTTTTATATATTTTATAATTATTTATGGCATTTAAATTGGAATGAATCTGTATAATTTGTCTGTTTTACCTCTTTTATGTTTTCCTGTATATATATATATGTGTGTATATTTACATGTTTCTTCAATAAAAAATAAATAAAAAAAGCTCTGGTGTGTAGCCTATAGCCTAAACATACATGTGTGCGTGATGTGATGGAGGGGTGCGATTTTCGAATAATAATTGAATAATACCCAGCGATCTTTGAATATTATTTTTGCTTGAAATGCCCATCCCTACTGGTAACGTCTTACAGCTTTTTCGTTGGATGCTTCAGTTTTAGCGCAGCTAACAAAAAATGTCTGCTCTCTGGTATTGAATGTAGCTCATACGAACCGGACATAGGCATTCTCTCCTTTTTATCTTATGCTCAAAGCACCCAGTTTCTAAAAAGTTTTTTTTTATCTTCTTTGAATTGTTAAAACAACCAACAACAGCACATGTAGAGCCTGAACTCATTCTCTCACTGCTAATACAGTACGAACCGGAAGTAGGCAACCGGAGTCGTCGTCATGGCGGCGCGCATTGTTTAGAGCAGAATAAGGTGGATAAAGTAAATATTCAACAGAATCGTGTCAATTACAACTAAGAGAAGTGTCAAGAACAGTTGGTTGTATTATTCGTGTGATTTAAGAGACTAATCTCACCTGAAAGTGATGAAAACTTTCATTAAGGGTTAATATTAACCTTCAAGATTATATGTAGGCCTATGTGCATTTTAAACTTAAATATGCATTGTGTAATATTTAGGAGGATCTGTTGACAAAAATGCAATATTATATACATATGTTTTCAGTGGTGTATAAAGACCTTACTTAATGAACCGTTATGTTTTTATTAGAATATGCCATTTATATCTACATACACCGTGGGTCCCCTTACATTAAAATGCGCAGAAATGTTTCTACAGGATCCCTAAATGGAGACATTTGTTTCTTCACTATGTTGTTCTTCGTGCAAAGAAGCTAGCTAAAGTCAGCGAATAAAACACTGACACAGTGATGAACAAGTAACAATAATATTTGCAATAACATAGTTTTACTGAATAATTAAGTAAACATAATTTATTCATTTATCTTTGTAAATAAACCTCATTGCTTAACTGACTACTCTCTGCTGTCTCAGACGTCGACATTTTTCCTGTCGGCCACCGTAACTTCTGTTGGTTGCAATTCACAACCTCACCTCTAGATGCCGCTAAAAAAATACACAGTGCACAATGACTTATGTGTTTAGTTGTAGTTTATGAATCTGCAGTGGGATTTATTTATTTTCTTTTGATTATATGATTTTCATATGTTTATTGTTTTGTTTGAATGAGTCTTTGCATGGCGGGTTCAGGGTGGAGTCTGTGATGATGTTTTGCATGTGAATCGTTGGAGGGTGTAAGTTTGAAACATGGCACACTGCCTGTCTCAGGATGTTGTTGTGGGCAATGGTAAGAAATGAATAGCCTATACAATTAGCTAAAAGAGAGATCAAAGTGATACATTTTTTCTCTCTTTATCTGTTGTTTCCTATCTGCCTTACTCAAATGAGTGAACCCCTTGCAAAGTTATGTGTTTTAGGCATAGATTGTATCAGTTGCATGAGGATGTGGATGAGGGATATAGATTTTTAAATTTAAATTTAAAAAATGTAATCACATGCCATCTCTAACTTTTATCACTCTACAAATATCCAGCTTGGTTTTTTATGATTGAAACCTTGGTCTGCTGTATACAAAGATGTGTGAGATCAAATTTAAGAGGTTTAGACTAAACATTTTCTGAGTAAATGTAAAAACATTGTCGTTTTAGAATTATCCCTGCTCTCCCCAAATGAGTTTTGATAGATCTCCTGACATGTTCTCTATATGTTGTCTCTCATCCTCCCCAATCAAAAATGGATGGAGTTCTGTCTGTCTGTCATAAACTTCCTGCATGGTCTTCTCTTGCTAGTCTCTCTTCATCAGTCTTTCTTCATTATTCTCACACTGAGACAAACACACCATTCAATAAATCACTGCACTCCTAAGATAACTCCTAATGAATTGGTGCACTGCATGATGGTGGGAGTGGAGTGTCATCTGCAAGGATGTTTTTGGGTCACAACAAGGCTGCTGTACTCATTCAGCTCTAGAGAAAGAAAAAAGTGGATGAAACCAAAGTATTTTTCAGCCTTATTCGAACAGAAAGGCTTCATTGTGAAAGGAGACATGACGTCAAACCCTGGCCAGAAAATAGTTTCTCAGAAGAAATGTATTCCAGTCAGTGTTTTGATGGCATCAACTGATTGTGCTGAGGGAATTATGGACATTTATTCTTGAGGCAATCCCTCATCCATCACCCTGATGTCTTAGTCTGACAATTAATAAATTATACACTTGTCTTGCATCACCTTCCAAATCACAAGAACATCAGATCTCCTGAATGCCGAAAGCTGATGTTTTAGGTTCCTCAACTCTAATAGTTGACGACTTTGCCACATTCTTCATAAATAAAACAACAACCATCAGCGTCCAGTTCTCCACACCACAAACTGACAAACACATCTTAACAGCAAACATACACACTCTCCCCTCCTTCTCTCTGCTCTCAGAGGCAAACGTCTCTAAACTCATCCTTTCCAATCACCCTACCTGTCCACTTGATCCTATCTCCACTCATCTCATTCAAGCCATTTCTTCTTCAGTTGTACCCGCACTCACTCATATCTTCAACACCTCTCTTCATACTGGTACTTTTACTGTACTTTTACATACTGGTGTCTGATGCTTTTGACACAGTTAACCACCAGTTCCTTCTGTCAATCCTCATGACAATGGTCATCTGAGCAATCGCACTCCAGTGGTTCAAGTCTTACCTCTCAGGTAGGTCCTTCAGGTTGTTTTGGAAGGGTGAGGTGTCTAAGTCACAACATCTAGCAGGGCCAAGTACTTGGACCAATTCTCTTCTCCATCTACATGTCATCATTAGGATCTGTCATACAGAAACATGGTTTTCCCCATCACTGCTATGCTGAGATCACACAACTCTCATTCCAGCCAAATAATCTGACGGTAGCTACTCGCATCTCAGCCTGACAGACATTTCGGACTGGATGAAGGACCACCACCTTCAACTCAACCTTGCAAAGAAAGAGCTGCTTGTGATCTCGGGCAAACCAACATTTCATCACAATTTTCATTCAGCTATTTGACATCCATAACTTCTTCCAGGACAGCCAGGAACCTCGGAGTTGTGGCTGATAATCAGTTAAACTTCACAGACCACTAGAACGGCCCAATTCATAATTTTACTGTAAAATACCGTTAAATTTACAGTTTTTGAAAGTGAAAAAGACCACTCATTGTATAATTTACAGTGAAAAACCGTAAATTGACATTCCCACAATTCCCTGCGTGACACTTTACATTTGATGTATTTTTGGTGACGTAGTGCTTGTGATGAGCTTTGATTGATCATGTGACTCTCATCACTGCTGTGATTGTTGGTTGTCAGTGTATTACAATGGTACAAAACAGATATTAATACTTCAATTGGTTGGTAAATTAACACTATATCAGATAATGAAATACGGTTTATTACTGTCAATTTTAAGTTAAGTCTGTAAAACCAATGATGTTGCTACCGTATTTTTTGACGGTAAAGTTCTGGAAACCACACCTACCGTTTTTTTACTGTAAAAATTACGGTTTATTTTTTACAGTGTGAACGCAAGCGAAACATCAGCACCCGCCATTTTTTTAAAAAGCAGTGTTCACACAGATTTTATAGTTTATATATTTACTCCACAAACTAACTCTACCAACATGGAAAACAGTGATAGATGGACCTCTCAACCTTTATACTAAGGAGAAAATACAACGCAAATTTGAGGCGACCAAGTGAAACATGATTATGTATTTCTGCTCAGCTAGCGACATTGGGCATCAACCACACAGCAAACACTAATACTGTCAAGTTTTCCAGATTTTGTGTTTCAGCTCTGGCCAAACTTGAAATGGCATTCAAAATTTGAAGGACACAAGAGGACAACTCATTGAGCTATACTGTTTTTATTTACTTCTGTTTGCAGAGGTATTGGCAGAAGTAAAAGTAGAAGGAGCAGTACAATAGTTGCTGTAGGTTGAAAACCTTTAAAAGGTAGATTGAAACAAAATAAAATATGCATTAATATAAATAAAGGTATTATTTATAATCACATTTAACATATCATTCACCATCCCCATATGAGCTATAATCAACTAAATCAAATAACTTGACAATGAATTATAAATGTTAACAAACTTAAAGAACACCTTTTAAATCAAATAATTGTTTAACACAATTCCATAAATTAAGCTGAAACATAATACCGACATTTTACAACTTCAATGTTGTTATTTTACATCAACATAATTGAAATAGTTAATGTTCATACCAGTTGCATCTTCAAGCTTGAATTTGAGCTGAATGTGTGAAAGTCCTTGTTTGTCAACTAAGAGACCTTCTTCAAACTTTTCCACCAGGGCCCTGTCGCAAATGGCACACTTCATGTGGACTTTCGGTTTTGTGGACTTAAATTGCACTTGCTCTCTGAGTCTACGAGTCCGTAGGCCGTCCCATTCATCATGTTAACGCTCTGAAGTGTGCTCAGCAGCGCCCCCTCTGTACTCTTGAAACGGTCTTCCGCGAAGCCCGCATGGATGCAGGCTCACACACTTTAACTACCCAGGAATTCTTGCGGAAGGCCAATCAGACAACGGATGGGAGGAGATTTCGCTCACGGACAAGTTTTATCTCTAAAAACTGTTTAGCTTATAACGCAAGTATATAGGGCATAGAGTTATGAAAAAAATCGCTAGTTCATACCACTAACAAGGCTCAAAATAGCCCCAGACTAACACGGTAGCATAATTAGGGTCTCTACCTGCAAACCGAAGCATTGAAAACGTTGTAAGTGTACAGACAGTTTAATAAGAAGATATTTTATGAAGACAGTCGACTTCGCGTATACAGGCAGGAGCCATCTTTGGCTCTCGAGCAGATGAATCATGAATGCCGAGCCAAGTGCGCTGAACTGTCTTGGAATCTCATATGGTCCGTTGTTTCCAGGAAAAGCACAAACACGAACCATTTACTTATCGTCAATATGTACACGTAGCCTACTGTACGCTCGTTCACATCTCACCAGCGCACTTGGCTCGGCGTTCATGATTCGACTGGTCGAGATTGTTTTCCAAAGATGGCTCCTGAATTTATACGTGAAGTGGACTGTCTTTATAAAATATGTTCTTATTAAACTGTCTGTACACTTACAAAGTTCTCAATGCTTCAGTTTGCAGGTAGGGACCCTCATTATGCTACCGGGTTAGTGTGGGGCTATTTTGAGCCTTGTTAGTGGTATTAACTAGCGATTTTATTTTCATTACTCTATGCCCTATATACTAGTGTTATAAGCTAAACAGTTTTTAGAGATAAAACTATTTACATTCGATAATCATGAAAACAAATCTCAGAGAACGGTTGCCTATGTACCAATGTGTAATTAGACTAAAGGTTCATTTTGCGCTGGAGTTGTCCTTTAACATGGCTGAGAAGAAAATATTTAAGTGTAAGTATCATTACAGTTTTTATGACCTATAGGTGTACATTTTACTAATTATTACCTGCAATTTATACAAACATTATGGTCATTGACCAATGGTTGATGTCTCAAACATAGGCTAGTAATAGCACGCTGAATAATACGATCGCATTATGATTCATTAAATAAATAGAACCGAATGTCAGGGCTTTACTGACTCATATGTAACAACAACAACAACAATAGGCAGCATATTTCCCCGAACCTGCACCTGTCCATAACAACAACCAGACTGTCTCACTATTTCCAGCGTGATGATCGAGTCTGTCCCAAAATTACCTCTCAATGCGCCCTTGTGGACTCGCGCCAAGGGCCCAATTGGTCTGCACTACTTGACGTCACAAAAGTGTGGACTCTGAGGAAGTCCACAAGTCCGGAGTGTGCCATTTGGGACAGGGCCCTTGTGGTACCGCTTGTGGTACCGCTTTCAAGAAACAGAAATCTTTTTGTCAACACTTGACCCCATAATACTAACACTTTCTATTCTATTCTATTACCAATCTATTTTTTATTTATTTAAAAAAAAAAACGTGCTATGTGTACTGTGCTACTTGTCACAGCACTTGATTATTGTTGCCCTATTATTGATTTGATTGCTTCTATTGTTCTCCTCTTTTTAAAATCACTTTGGATAAAAGCGTCTGCTAAATGATTAAACGTAAATGTAAATGTGCCATGCAGTTTTGTAGGAGTATGTGGCAATGGCGCTCTGGTCAGCTGTTTATGACCTTGTTCTGAGTTATATTGCTCTTGTCTGGCCTTAATGCCCCAGCTCGGCATTTGATTGCAACAGTCTGGGAGTGATGAATTATGCTGTAATGGCTGCTCAGGAAGAGGAGCATATGATTTCTATCATGCCATCACCAGCTAATGTGATTTGGCTTTTCTGGAGGATATAATTTGACAGTATAATATTTCCTCTCTTTCTGTCTGTTCTTTTGTATGTCTATGTGCACATAGTTGCCTATAAAATCATAATAAAAATGTAGAAATGCAAAAAGGTTTGCGTGAAGGTCAGGCTGTAAGGGTTAAGGGATAGAGAATTCAGTCAGGACCACTATCGTCAAATATGATTGACAATTAGCATACATTTTGGATTGGTGGTATGGTTCCGTTCTGGGCAAGAACTCCCTGGGCATCCATGCAGCCTAGCATGGATAATAGCAGAGCAGCAATACCCCCCCTTAGGGAAAACAGAACAGAACCAACATGAATGCATGCAATATCATTAATTAAAGATTTTAAAGTACAACATAATTCAAGAATTTATTCTGATCAAAGGGGAAAACCAAATCCTGACTGACGAGAGGAGGAGCTGGGGATGGAGGAGGGTAATTAGCTCCTGAGAAACGCGAAAGCTGCTGATAATACTGAAGGAGCTTATATATGTATACAGTGATAGGCGTCGTATTCCTATAGGTAGACGTGGATCAGCTGAGAGTCAGCTGATGCGAGCTAGACTAATGTGACCTGCCAGAACTGACGCGATGCTTGATTATCATTAGCTTTGAATTAAAACAGCAGAGGTCATATGAAAGTACACAGGGTTTCAGTGTTTTGAGGATTAATCAAATATAGGCTAATGTCTATATAGAATAAATAAAAAGATATTTCAAGATTTCTCCAATCAAAACATTTCAGTATGAACTCAAGCATTTATGATGAAATTCAGGCAATACTAAATACTGTTAAAAAATGCTACAGTAAAAAGTGACAATTTGTAATTTATCTAATATTGCATTACTGTGTAAATGTAAAAAATCTTTAAAAAAATATAAAAACAGTTTTTGCCAGTAAAAAAATATGAATTAATGTAGGCTATAATTTAGGGTGGAAAACAGTAAAACGACATTCAAGTCATAATTTTTGCCATTTATTAAATTATTATATTTTACATTATAATTACATTTTTATTTTCATTTTATTTCTTCTGATTTTTTGTTGTACATTGGGGTGTTTTGTTATTTTAATGTTTATTGCATTACTTTTAGTTTCATGTGTGCTACCCTGATGGTGTTTTGTCTTTGTGTTTGATCCTGTGCACCATCTAAGCCACTTAGCCTACAATACATTTTTAGGGTAATCTGTTATAACATTATATTTGTGTGTGTGTGTGTGTGTGTGTGTGTATATACACACACACACACACACACACACATATAAACACACAGTTATTATATCCTTAAAGGTGCTCTAAGCGATGTCAATGTTTTTTAGGCCAAAAATGTTTTGTCACATACAGCAAACATTTCCTCACTATCCGCTAGCTGCTGTCCCCTGAAGACACTGTAAAAAAAACGCGGTTTCTGCAGACACCCCAGGCCCCACAAAGGCAACAAAAACAAACTGTAGCAACCCGCGCCACGAAACATAACAAACAGTGTTCCAGCCAATAACCGACAAGAAGGATTTGGGGGTGGAGTTTGGGGGGTTAATGCGCATACACATGATGGGGCTGTGGAGGAGAGAGAAGCATGAAGAGGGTAGTTTGAATTATATTCCCTTTAAGTTTGACATGGCCGACACACGACCAAAGAGACGGCGTTCCGATGAACAAACAGCAAAGAGGGAAAAGGATAGTTCCGAATTTACATTGGAGAAGCCTTATAAAGGTGGCTAGACCTCTGCCGGCAGAAAGGCTTCCAATCCGACAACAAGGTAGCTCTGTTTTTGCTGGACAGGTGGGCAAATCAA
Organism: Siphateles boraxobius; assembly: GCF_051911475.1. Lineage (NCBI taxonomy): Eukaryota > Metazoa > Chordata > Actinopteri > Cypriniformes > Leuciscidae > Siphateles > Siphateles boraxobius. The sequence goes on from NW_027509193.1 coordinate 13,964,098, forward strand.
TTTTTAGGACGTTCATGTTCGCCTTACCAACATAAGGATATAATTAGCCAGAACTATGCCGTCAGCACTAACTTTGGTGAATAGCCTACAACATATAGGTTTCTAGCAGCTAGCGATCAATCTCTTTTGTAATGATCAAGCAAACTCACAGTAGGGCGACAGTTTGTGTGAATGATTGTGTTCACCCACTGTTTGTTATGAATCTCAATGTTCATTTATAGGCTATTGACGACTTTGACTATATTTGTTTACGACGGAGCCGTTGTTTATGCTCACTAGAAAACGCGAAGCTAAAGTTATCTTGTTATTATTGTATGGGGCACGGAAGGGAGGAGGAGGAGACGAGATGAGGAGGAGGGAGGGTCTTCGAACGTCAACAAGAAGTGACTCACCCGACATCGCTTAGAGCGCCTTTAATGAAAAAAGTAATCAGGCTTGGAGAGAACCATACAATTTTCCGCTAGTCTTGCCCAAAACTTAAAAAACTGTGTTTGACTTTACAAGGTTGTGACATCTTTGTAATATAATAAAAAATATATATTATACTTTGTTTGTTCCCTTATTTCCACATGCAATTATGCATTTATTTATACATCAAAACATCCATTGCTGCATTTTTAAAAGGGGCAATTACTGGATAATTTCATGTTGTACTTAAGTGTACCACAGGCGGAGGCATTTGTTTATCATTTTCAGGCAGGCTGTAAGTCGTTGAGAAGCATGTTTATATAAATCAGCTCGTGTTTATGGATTTGAATGGCTCCGTTTAAGTGAGATGGCTGGGACAGTTGGCAAATCAAATGGCAGGACCTGACTCTTCAAATGTGTTTTTAATCCAGTCACAACCATCTTCAGTCATCCTTGATTTGCATGAGAGACGCTGGAGGGACAGTAGCCTATACCGAAGTGAATGAACGCGAATACTGACAACGGGAATCCTTCCATCACTGCTTAGAGCGTCTGGCAATCAAACGACAGAACGAGGCTAATTGGCCCTCATAACCCTGTATTATCTCGGTAGTTACGGACGCCTACCGGCGGCAGAACACGGCGCGAACGCCATCTGTGCGCTTTATTTTCTCCCAGTGGCGACGAGGGGGTGAGAGAGAGGGAGGGGGTGAGAGAGAGGGAGGGGGTGAGGGAGAGAGGGTGAGAGGGAGGGGAGGAGAGGGGAGTTTGAATCTATCCGCCCGCACAATCTATTCACCACCTCGGTTGGCAGAAGACGTGCTGTGCCTTCTCTGTTCATGGATTTTACGGTTTCGCGCGGACGCACAGGACTCCATGGCTGTTTGTCTCGCCGTGGGCTCTTAAAATCACAGGCTCACTCACTCCAATGGTGAGTTTTTTGGCGTAGCTAACGGCAGAGCGCGCGATGGCTGAGCTGCAGGCTTCCGAATCCGTGGCGGGACCCTTATACGAGCTCGTCTCCGAGGCGACCACTCCGACCCGGGACGCGGCAGCGGCATCGGGACTGAGCATCAGCGATACCTACCAGACATACCTGGACGTCTCGGCGGCTGCGCACCCGTTGTACGGGGCCGAAGGTGTCTACTCTAACGGACGGGGCTGCAGGGAGCACAGCAGCCCTCGGATCGGTACCCGGAACCGCGACAGTTCTGCAGAGAGGTGCATCGGCACCGGGAATCCACCTTGCGGTATTATGAAGGTGAGTGAGTGTTATCACTTTGTTATTGACTAAGGACTTTCAAAGCTCTGCAGCGGTACAAATGCCCACGGAACCGTCCACTGCAAGGAACACATTATGTAGCATTACCTTCTTAACTGTTCTATAGGCTGTTTCGTTTGCCCTCCCCTGTTTAGGACTGTCCTCCTGACACGTTGGCTCAAAATTAAGTGAGATACCTTTGTAGAAGATTTTGAAATATCTTATGGACATCTTATGCCCACTAAGAGATTGACAATTATTAGATATGTAGATTTTTTGAGTATTTTGATGATAATTTTGAATAGGCCTAATCAGTAGGCTGCACCATTAAAAATATTGGCTACTACCCATTATGAATATTTTAATCATTTTAAGTATTTAATTAGTAGGCCTATTGTTTTTGCAATTTATATTTATTTATATTTCCGTAGGCCTATTTTGAGTTATGTCTAAGCTTTTAGCCTACTTGACCAAGTATGTAAAAAAATTTTTAGAATTAAATTTGTAATTTTATTTTCTGTTGTTAAACTAAACAATATAATTTTTGATTATATAATTATATTACTGATGTCTGTTAAGGTACTCAGAAACATTATTTACATGACAGCTGTATACCACCGACTGTGACAGTGCAGTTCTAAACTTAAGCTGAACCTTAAGCAACACAACGACTGGAAGGAGAGCTGTCAAGTGGTTTTTAATAGAAAACATTATTCGTTATAGTTTACAGAGGGCCTGAACCGCACAATTGGGTGAATTTTGATGGATTTCAATGCAAACCAAAGGCTTTCGGTTGGATCAATGAATTCAGTACAACTGATTAGTTGGCATTAGTCAACAATAGATGATGGAGTGGCTTAGTTGTCAAAGCACAATGCTGTTAGGAATCACTGCACTTTGACCTATAATGACAAGGAGAAAAAAGGTAAAGACTGAGACAGTTTGAGGACAGTTCAAGAAACAACAATTTTCTTCTCCCTTTATGTTTTAAAGCAGAGGCTGTTTTACTCAGTGTGTCAATGCTGCTGTTTGAGATGAACCAAGAGCCGAACCGAACGTCAAAATTGTCATTGGTTGATTCACTTTGCTTAGCAACTGACAAAAAACAACATGGTACTCTCCCATTCCCTCAATTTATTGAATTCCTATGTGACTCTGTGGGTGTCTTGGCACCCACGAGAGGACCAGTGTGACAGGGAAACAAGCGAAATGCCGACATCTGAGCTCTCGAAGGATACTTGGTGTGAGTTTGTGGTGGTTGTGTAGAAGATTTAGCTGACTGGAAGTAAACAGTCTTTAATTAAGACACCCACTAAAACACAGAATGTAAGTCTCATATGGAGAATCAACTTTCCTATACTTAAATCTCCGCTACCCAGTTGCTAGAAATCAACTAGCTGTCCTATTGCCATAGGGCTTGGTTTGACTGCTCTTTTGCGAATTACTGTTTCATGCCATTCTCTTTTTAGAAGACCTATTTGTTCCCTGGTTGAAAGGGCCCCATTGTGCTTTTTTGGATATTTCTTTTCATGCAATGTGTGTTATATAGCTGTTTGTGAATGTAAAAGGTCTGCAAAGTCTATAGTCTTATTTCCTGCACGAACATAAGTAGGTTTGTAATTGCATAATGCCATCCTATGGACTTCAATGGCTTAGAAGATTTTGGATTGTGTTGTCGACATGTCAAATTCAGATATGGAAATGGCCGTTTCGTTTCCAACACACGCTGTAAGGAATAGACCAATCACAACAGACTGGGGCATCTGACTAATCAGAGCAGGCTCTCAGGAAAGGAGGACTTTAGATAGACTGAATTCCTTACCGAACCGTTTCTGGCCCTGTGAGAATAGATGTGATGCTAGTGCTGCAATGTATATTATGAGACAATTTGAGTGTTTATGGACCTTGAATGCATGTAAACCTGTTGTAGGAGAAGCTTTAAAGTAGGCTATAGCATAATAGGGGAACTTTTAAGATAATTTTCCATCTATGCTTACAGCAGGTTGCAGAAAGTGTTTCCAGGTGTCATGCAATATGCTTTCGTATAGTATGAGATGTTAAAAGTGACAGTCTAGCAGAACAACTTGTCCTTAGCTAAAACTCTGTTAGTTAAACTTGCTACAACAGATTCTCCAGTCAAACCGCCCAGGGCCAAAGCAATCCAGCAATCCAGAAAGGAGAATCTGTCTTGCTTTTTAGCTTTCCTTCTCCTCATCTCTGCTCTGAGTCTTGCCTTCTTATTTTTTTAGGCCCAAGGCTTTTGCATTGATCTTACTAGTAAAATGGGATTAGGTTACTATAACCTGTGTGCATTTATCCTGTCTGAGGGGGCTGTTCACACAGAACACGTTTTTCCATTCCACTGCGCTACTTTTCCATTGTTTTTCAATGTAAATGCGCTAGACGGACGTCTTTAACTTGCGCTCACGTCTTTTGCAGAATCTCACGCATGACACCACATTATAAAAATGCTCTCAAGTTAAAAGAAGTTAAACTTATAACTAAATATCCATCTCAAGACCTAGTGGTATTTTTTGTTACACTGACCTGCGTCTCGCATTTTTAACAGCAGAAACGTGTTCTGTGTAAACCGGCCCTAAGACTGTAGAAGATGTTTAGGAGGGCGATAGATGCATCATCCTTGAAGAATAATGATTGACGGCTATACATCTCTGAGGTGTCAGTCACAAATGCGTCATAAATTACAGCTTAAAAAAACAAACCTGCATTAGTGACATTTCTGCTGGTAATCAATTCACCATCTTTCTTATGAATTCATATTGCCGCCCAGAGAATAGCGGTTGGTGATTTTTATCAATAGTTTGCGAGAAAGGGAAAAAGTGAAAGGGAGAGGGTTGTGTGTGGGTTGTTGTGCGCTTGGTTGAGTGAACACAGGAGCATTTAATCAAATCAGATGCTGTTAACCCGAGCTAATGTCATTGACAAATGGAAAAATATCTAGACTCGGTAGCAATGTGCTGCCACTGCATAGTACTAGGAAACAACAGGTGAAGTCATGCCACGGCATACTAACAAACGTGACATTTTCTGATGATGTTATTACAAATCACACGCCTAGTGTTTATATGATTGAGTTGGTGTCGAGCAGACATTAATTATGACATAATGGCTTTAGGCTGTAGTTTATTGTAAGGTTAGTTGATAAGGGAAGGTGGAGGCGGGAACCGGTGAACGTTTAGCACAAACACAAAACCAAAGTAAAACGTCAAACTCCTCGCGGACGACTGTCGCAGAAACATAAACAAAACACAATGTAAAGTCCAGGCCTGGTCCTCTCCCGTCCTTCATTGTGGTCGCTTCTCCTTTTATCCTCCCAGAAATCATTAACAATCACGCCACTGGCCTCGCTCCGTTCCCACAGCTCTCGGACTTGTCCTGATTGCCACATTTATATTGTTCACATATGCTAATGTCCTGTACATTGACTTCCTTGGAGGGAAAATCACAAATGTGCATAATAATAATAATAATAATTTGTTACATTTATATAGCGCTTTTCTGGGTACTCAAAGCGCTTTACATGGAAGGGGGAATCTCCTCAACCACCACCACTAATGTGTCAAGTGTGTTGTCTAGACAGAAATGAGAATAAATGGAGGCTTTCATGCTTCCAGAACTTTGTCTTAAGAAAAAATATCCCTTGTAATTCCACCTGTCTATTATAGAGTTTAAGAAGAGATCTCAAAAAATTCCCCACACTTGCCAAAGTAGTTTCAAACTCATTTCTTATCAGATTCATCCTATATCTTTATTTATCTATGATTTTATTTATTTTGTTATTGTTCTGTGTGCTTCAGTGTTGGTTTAGAATTATTTATATAGTTTTTTATTAATATTCTGAATTAGCTTTCAATTTCAGCTTTATTTCTAACTAAACAACTAAAATGTGTTTTAATAGTTTTAGTTAATAAAAAATAAAAATAAACGCACTGCTGGTATAAACAGTCCACTCAAATGATCCATGCTGCATCATTGATTTTCTTGAGTGTGGTATAATGGATTTGGGCCATAGATTGCTCTCCTTTTGGCGTCATCTGGGGAGAAGCGCTCAGGTCGGCTGTCTGGAGGTTCTGAGATTAGAATGGCTGGAGGAATTTGCGTGTTGGATAAATCGCCTCTGCTGAATCTAATGCGGTTGTGCTGAGGTGGTCTGCAGGGCCACACCATGTGTGATGATAATGCTGCCTCACGCAGGCTTCCGCTAAGCTAATTTGTGCAGAGTACCACTCCATCTGCCCTGCACTTAATGGGGTTTGACTTCAGTGTTGTTAGGCTGTCTCTGTTCATGTTCATTGTAAGTAAAGAGTTCATATGAAAGTGACATTTGGAAAACACACATAGATGCCGGATAAGAGTATGCTGGTAATCTAGGTCACTGGTCTCTGGAGTTCACACATACGCTTTAGTGGAGACATCAGATACACTCAGGCTTTCTGCGAGTGTGTGAAGCTTTGTCTAGTCATGGATTTCCATGATCAATCATCAAACATATTTGATGTTTGAGGGCTCTCTATATTAGTCTTATCACAATCAGTGTGCAGGATTTAAAGACCGCATGTTAAGGATATATGTGTGATATGTCTCGGTGGTAACGATCCAGTCGATCCACGTTTACAATTTGTCACCAGGCTCCCGAAAGTTGCCAGAAGGACGTGTTCACTTGTCAGCATTACATAACTCCTGGATCTTGGATCAGCTGCAGAGCACATTCAGTGTGTGTGTGTGTGGCCTGCTAAACCTACAAAGATGGCAATATCAGAAATCCTTGTCCTTGTGGGGACATTTTGTGGTCCCCAATGAAGAAAACCGCTTATATATTAAGTCATACGAAGTGATGTTTTTTTTGGTAAATGTAAAAAATGCAGATTTTGTGTGTGTGTGTGTGTGTGTGTGTGTGTGTGTGTGTGTGTGTGTGTGTGTGTGTGTGTGTGTGTGTGTGTGTGTGTGTGTGTGTGTGTGTGTGTGTGTGTGTGTGACATGAAATAATTTTGGATAGTTGACCTGATACAATATAATTCATCTAATTCAATTTAAACTGATTTTTCTCATTTTTCTCATTTTAATTATATATATATATTTTTTTTTTAAAGAAATACATTTCCTATTTCAGCAAGGACACATTTAATTGATCAAAATTATAGACATTCATAATTTTAAAAAATATTTCTATTTATAATAAATATTGTTTTTTTAAACTTTCTATTCATCAACAAATCCTGAGAAAAATATTAAGCAGCATAACTGTTTTTGCAGCATTTTTGATCAAATGAATGCAGCCCTGGTGAGCATAAGAGACTTTAAAATTAAAATAAAAAATCATATCCCGGAACTTTTGAAACATATTATAATAAAATATATAAAATGTATATTTAAAAACATCATTAGAAAGTCAGTAGACACATTATGAATATGCATACCACTACCTAAAGCGTTTTATATTCATTTCTCACGGTTTTCTTTTATGCATAATCAGCACACCTTTTTTTGAGAGAGAGAGAGAGAGAGAGTGAGTGAGAGAGAAAGACAGACAGACAGACGGACAGTGCATCTGTGAGTTTGTTGTTCATGTTGTGAAATCTGGGCATACTCTCTCTCCTCTTCCCAGAAATGACCTCATGTGTACCAGAATGGGACCCTTCTTTCGTTCTCTCTTTCTCCTCTCACCTCCCCCCACAGAGTGTGTTTCCCTCTCACCCCCCTCGCAGGAATTGGCTCTGTTATCAATGTAGTATCCCAGAGGCCAGTGAGGCCTCTAGCTGGAGTGAAACAGTGTTCCAATGACAGTGTTTTTCTCACCCATAATGCTTTTGCATCTGGTGTGTGTTAGTTAGATGTTGTTCTGGCGAACTAGCACTAGCATTATGCCAAAACAAAGCCACGTCCCTGCTGACAAAACGACGCTTAAAAGCCAGCTTAAGGTGGTTTTGCTGGTCTAGCTGGTTTTGTAGCCTATCCAAGCTGCCAAACGCTGCTAAAACCATCAAACCAGACCAGTGCAACCACTGTATGCTGGTTTAAGCTATTTGTTTTTATTTCATCAGGGTTTGCACTAATTCTGTATTTCTCTGAAAGCCATGGACTCATTTATTGCATTTCCATACTATTTGCATTTGCAACGTATATGCTAGCATAAAGCTAAATTCGTTTGCATACTTAGTATACACTGCAATTCTGACCTATACAATAAGCTGATAATTATTTTCATGTTATTGCCTTTGAAAAGGGTGATATTTATAATTTTGAAATAAATAATAAAAGAAAACACTAAAATATGTTGTTATATACTGTGATTTAAGACACTTTTTCTAATCTTGTGTACTACTGTATGGTTAGTGTGCAAAATGGTACAGTCCACACTATAGTCTTGAATTCAGTTAAGGTGGTCATGAAATTCTTGAGTAGGTCATTTAGCTGCATTTAACACAAAAATGTACACCCCATCCTGGATGCTTTCTTTCTGGTCTTGCCTTTGTTGCCATTGTTTGTTGGATGAGATATCTGGTGGTGTAAACTCATACCAATCATGGTGCACTTATTTCATGCATACACGACTGAAGGTAATTCAAGAAACCCATTTTCCCCTCTTTCCAAGCCTGTTCTCTTCTTGCCTGCCACTCCTGGCAGCAGGTAAGGCAGCTGGCTGCAGGCCCAGTTTGTGGCACTTTTTTATCGACTCTGATCCACTGTGCGAAACTTCATTGAAAAGGCAGGAGCTGTTTACATCCATTGTAAGTCTATCGGGCTGACCACACATCTGTCATCTCCTCAACCAGTGGACTGGGCTGATTATGACCGGCTTTAACACAGAGACTTGGATTTCATCGCTATGGTAGGCAATTGCATTTCAGTCAGTTAGTGTAGAGCAGTGCATTAGTTTTTCACCTGAAACTGATTGGTTTGGCAAACTTTAGGCTCTATGTGTTACGTAAATACACGTGGATGCAAGTTGCAAGTAAAAATGATCTCTTTATTAGCACAAGCATAAGATAGTCCAGAAGCCAAGGGCAGCAGGAGAGCATGACGCAGGGACCTCGATGGGCTAATCCTGGGTGCCACGTGAAGATAAAGGTGCGGTGAATCCTAGAGTGAAGAGTGAAGTACGACGAGGAGAACTCAGCGACAGGTCAGGAACAAAGTCCAGCGGCACACCAACTCAGGACAGATGAAAGAACACACAAGGAACACTGGAACAGGAAACAACATGAGAGAAGGCACCAAACAACAATCTGACAAACACAAGACGAAAGACAAGGCATTAAATAGGCTGACAGATTGAATGCAGCTTGCGCTGATGAGGGAATCAGGTAATCAGCGGTAACGCCCACACAAAACAATCAGCACGCACATACACACACACACAAGACAAGGAGAAGATCGTGGATTAACCAACCGACACTATGACTGTTTTATTTTTATTTCTCAAAATAATTATTTTTTTGTCATTGTGACTTTGTTTCGTATTTTAAAATATAATATTTACATTTGTTATTTTTTACTCTGATGCTTAAATGGGCTTCCATTGTATATAATGTGCATATTGAATGTATTCCTCTTAAAACGTGTCCCGTATATATATATATATATATATATAGCATTGGATTTATTTAAGTAAATCTGTTAATTACCTGATTTAAAAAAAGCTGGTGATCATTGCTATGATGTTTGATTCGAAGATCAAGTCAAAAAATTATGAATCAGTTCTTTTTAATGAATCAGTCAAAAAGATTTACAGTACAGCCTTGAACTCGACTAATGTCGTAGTCACACTTGACTTGAAGCACACAAAATGTCTTTGGACGCTGCAACTATCGTGATATAACGTCACACTCTGCGGCGCTTTGTTTTTTAGAAACATAAATTCAACATGTAACACTTCAAATCAGATCAGAGTAAAGTAGTAAAACTTCAAATCAGATCAGAGTAAAGTAGTAAAACTTCAAATCAGATCAGAGTAAAGTAGTAAAACTTCAAATCAGATCAGAGTAAAGTAGTATGCGTATATGGAGTGCTGTCCGAGTGGAGGGCATCAAGCTCGGAATTTGGTCCGAACCTAGAGTACTTCCCCCGTATTTCTGGTTAGAAAAGTAACCAGGCGAGTGTGAGGAGACAGGGTGGTGGAGGGATGCTGAAAACTGTAGAAGAACATAGGTGAGTCGACTGTGTGTGTATATACAGTGATGTGAATAAGTTAGGACACCCATGCTAAAGTTGCCTAAAAAGAGGAATAAAAATCATCTTTTGGAAATTGATCTTAATGCCTTAATTAAAATTTTTTTTAATTAAGGCATTAATTTTTAGATTTTTTTTTTTGTTTTTTTAAAAAATATTTTTTTATTTTACAGATTTTTATTTTTAAAGGCCAGTTATTTCATGGATCCAGGATAATATGCATCCTGATAAAGTTCCCTTGGCCTTTGGAATTAAAATAGCCCCAAATCATCACAAACCCTTCGCCATACCTAGAGATTGGCATGGTGTTATTTCAGTTAGCCTAATAGCTGGTTTGATTAGCATTGAAAGATGATCTTATGGAAAGTACCCCATAACAATCTCTAGGTATGGTGAAGGGTTTGTGATGATGTGGGGATATTTTAATTCCAAAGGCCAAGGGAACTTTATCAGGATGCATATTATCCTGGATCCATGAAATAACTGGCCTTTAAAAATAAAAATCTGCCTGCCTCTAAGGGAATTTAACATAGGGGTGTCCTGACTTTTACACCCTGTATTTTAAGCAATAACATTTATTTATTTACAATACATTATTCATACACAAAGAAAATAGGTTTCCTTAAAGGTTGGATTTTTCCTCATTTCTCTAATTAAGGCATTAAGATCAATTTCCAAAAGATGATTTTTGATTCCTCTTTTTAAGCAACTTTAGCATGGGTGTCCTCACTTATTCACATCACTGTATATATGTGTATGTATGTGTGTATATATATATATATATATATATATATATATATATATATATATATATATATATATAGGCCTCCAATCATTTTGCTGATTCGGTAGACATGTTGATTACTGATTGTTGACAGCTGGAATGAAGTGATGATTGGATAGATAATTTGAACGTGTTCCTCCCAAACTTTGATAATAAAACATCATATTATAATAAATCCAAAATGTAAAAATATACAATCTACTGTAGATTACTGCAAAATGTTTGCATTCTCTTAATTAATTTAAGAGGTCACATCGTGATATATTGATCTTCTATTGGCCACATGTCTCCTTGTGATACGAATTTGCAGGTCAGAGTTCATCAGACTTTGGAATGCAGCAAAATCCAAAACTTCTTTGTATGATCTTGCATTTCCGGTCTCCTCACATCCGGTCTCCTCACATGCAGTCACATACGTTTTAATTTAAGTCAGTACAACAAAATGTGTAGTGTGATCGCCACTTTAGCCATTCGAATCAGACTCACTCAGTGAGTGAATTATTCAGAGCTGTTACTAAGTTCACATCTGACTCCCTGTGTATGTTCTCGACTCAGTTTTATATTAGGGTGTATTCTAGTTTTTGTTGTTCTGTTTCATGTAAAAAAATATGACTAGATTATATCGTTGGGTGGATAAATGTTTGAAAAGGTATTGATCCCGTACAGTATTTAACTTTATGTCTGTCTGTCTGTCTCTTAAAAGAAAGACCATTGTCTTTCTGCCATTGTTAAATGATTTTTTTAATCGGAGATTCTCAGCATAAAATTCAATGAATCATTCATCAATTTCATACATGCATATGTAATTATATCCATCCATCAAGTTTTGTGAGCAGAAAGTCAGGTGTCAGTAAATAGTGAGAGAGCATGATGACAGAGAGAGAGAGAGAGAGAGAGAGAGTCCCTAGAAAGGGAACAGATTTATCCTCTTTCATTAAAACCCCATCTAACATTCCAGCTGATTGGACTGTTGACTCTTGACTACTCATGCATTTGCATCTTCTCTCATTTTTTTCCTGTCATTTCCACATGATGAAGTCTTGCCTGGATGAGGAGTGCATGAGGCACGGAGGAGGTTGGCTGACTTTCAAAAAGAAAAAAAACAGGAAATGAGAGTTATTAGCACATAGCAGATCATGTTTCAACACTGTATGTGTTTGTGGTTGTCACATGGATGTTTTATTTTTTGTCATCATTTGCATTGTAGATGATTCTTGAAAGTCACATCACTGTTTAACAAAAACATTAAAGCAATAGTCACCCCAAAATGAAAGTCATATTGCTTTAGAAATGTTAAAGCAGGGATCCAGACTGTTAATACAATAGTTGCAAATGCAACAAAAATAAATATTTGCACACATTACTTCCAATTCTAAAAAAAAAATTACTCTTATGAACTGGTTCTTCTTAATGAGTCGGTCAGAAAGATTCGCAGAACAGCCTTACACTGGTTTGTGAGTCATTCATGTAAATATGACTCACTCAGTGGTTGAATCGCTCAGAGCCCTCACTGGTTTCACAACTGACTCCCTCACTGAACTGGGAGTACTTTTTTGCATTTGACAGCTAAAGGATTTTAGCACCTAAATATTTCATTTTTGGAGCCAGGGGCATTAAAAAAAAAAATTGGGTTCCGGTTGGTTGTCAGTTGAGGTCATGGGTCGGTAGGGACTTTTTTTTTTTTCTCCCGTGGCAGCAAGGGATAGGAAGGAAATTATTATTATTTTTTTTAATTTTAATTTACAGTAGCGATGGATAGGCTACTCTATTTTTTCATAACATAGCCTACCTGTACATGTACTCTACCACCTTGTGTGTCCCAGCATGTTACACACCCACACACACGCTGATTTTAAATGTGTGCGCGGGGGCAAACGGGGTTGCTTTATTGTAAAGGGTTACCGATTAGTTATACACCGATTCAGACGTCTCATGAGTTCAGTGTTGGAAAGATCAGTTGTTTTAACCATTCATTAAAACGAATCGGTTCAAATGAGTCAGTTCGCGAATTGGACGTGTCTTTATCGGACGTGTGCGCATTGTGTGATTATCCCGGCGGTTAGGACATCCCACAAGATTTGTGTCATCACAGAAAACATTTCATCACTGGATAGTTTTTTCGTTTATTTAAGGTGTGGTTTATATGTCAGCTGAATGCTTTTCAGAGAAGATAAGGCAACGTATTTTAGCACAATTCCCACCAGCGGTAATTCAGGAAAAAAGAAATCTCCGAATGCTCCACATGAAACTTTAGTCTTCCGACCTTGCCATCGTGTCGATTTATTTTGATTAATATGTGTGAGGGAGAGAGAGCAAGACAGTGCTTAGTTTTGAGACGGTGAAGCCTATACTTTCGCCTGGCTCCGCAGAGAGAGTGCGCGCGCGCGACCGGGGCTCTCTCTCTATCTCTGCTCGTTCAGTTCATGCGCCCTGTCACGAGCGCAGCAGTGCATCTACATGACAACAACGATGTGTGAACGCCCGTGGCTGCCTCGTTTGTTCGCATTGCTGGAGGACAACAGGCTATACAAATACGGTGCTGTATAAAAACATAAATTATAGTTCGCCTCAAAGTTTTTTATTCGTGTATTTATTTAATTTGTATTATTTCTTCCCCAAGCTCATAAAATACATTTGGGTCGCACATAAATTGACAGGGTCGGTCGGAAACCGGAACCAAACAATTTTTTTTTATGCCCTAGTCATTTTTAAAGTCTGGAGCCCTGATTAAAAGGATAGTTCACCCAAAAGTGGAAACTATGTCATTTACTCATGTTCTTGTTAATGCAGAAACAATCCAGACTGTGAACAAAATGGTTCTAAATGCAACAAAACAAAAACATTTGCAACAAATATTTTAAATCTTGTTGCTCTTGACGATCCTGTAAGGTGGCATTATTTTATTTTTTTAGAGTGCGTGGCAGTGTTTCCTTATCACATGAACACAGCTCAGTGCATTACATCTAATTCTAAAACAAATACTCTTATGAACTGTTTCTTTTTAACCAGTCAGTCAGGAAAGATTCGTAATGTGCGATTTAAAATGAATCATTTGCATTTTGCTCCTCAATATTTCATGTTTGAACCAATTACTCCATATAAATTATTTTTAGGTGTGGTCACTTTTACCATAAAGTTTCAAACCCAGTCATTCCAAGAATCCGCACAATTAGAAGTTTCACATGAGTGTGAAAATGCTGCGCTGACCAACAGAAAGCTGCTTGGTTTGAAAGTGACTTTGGTAACACTTTACAATAAGGTTTCATTTGTTAACACTATATTAGTTAAATGGGGTACTTCACCGCTAGTTAAATGGGCTTTCAATAAAACATGGCTGCCTATACAGTAGAAAGGTGAAATCTGTGCTACCTAACTAGGGGGAAAAAAGGCTGTTGTTTTCCCTTTTGCCATATACCGTGCGATTACCTGCGTCTGTCTTTGAAGTCAAGTCATGTATATTCGTGAAAAGGTTGCCGTTTCCAAGGAACGCGAAATATTTGTCGTAGGCTATTATCCTTTTAACGTTTAAGGGTATTTACCATGAATGGCGTCAGCGCTGGTCAGCATTACACAGCGCGAGGAAGCCGTGGGGGGAAAGCAGCGAGTCACGCATTGAATCAATGCCATTGTCTCTATTAAGTGAAGCATTGCTTCAGCTTTGCCCAAAAGTGAAGCATTGCTGGCCAGCTGAACCTTGAAAAGTGGAGCTCAAAGTTAAACAAACATCATTTAAGGAATCAGCTTTTTTGAACGTTTTCGTTGAATGAAGGGTTTAAAGACTCACTCAAAGACAGTCCGTTGGCGTAACAACTGCGCGCTGAGTGACAGTCTTTCAATGCGCAGAGACGCTGTTTAGTTTCGGTTACATTGGTTACATTGTTTTTGTGTATGCTGACCGCATCATAACAAGTATTTATATAGCAACAAATAAATATAAATAAATAAATGGCGGTAAAACCGCATATCGCGCTATTGAGCAACTCAAATTACCGCAAGGGAAATTCCTTCACCGCGACAGCCCTAGTCGATCCGACTGTCTTCGGGCGGGAGTACAAAAATGCGGAAGTATAATCTGTAGTTTTCAAAAAAGACCTGGAGCTGTCGTAACTAACAATGAACAATACTTCTGCAGCATTTATTAATCTTTGACAATGGTCAAATTACTGATACATCTTTAAAATCTGGTTGTATTTGGTAACATTTTTTAATGCACTTTGAACTAAGATTAATAAATGTTTAAGAAATATATTGCTCATTGTAAGTTCATATTAGCTAATGCATTAATCAATGTTCACAAATGAGACCTTATTGTAAAGTGTTACCATAACTTCTGTGTGAGCAATGAATCATGCATGTCTACGCTATTGACAATGGACATTTTTTAATGGCTTAAAGAGATAATTCACCCAAAAATGAAAGCTGCCATTATTGACTTTTGCATACAATTTTGTAAAAAGTCGTGCATGGATTTGTAGTTATTTACGAACATGCATACACACATAGAGCACATGTGGGTGAATTCCTCATTAAAACATCTCCTCAGATCAGTAGCTGCTGGGTAAGTTTATCTGTGCTGTGTAGTCTCTTGGCTCCGCACCCTAAAGACACTTGTTCCCACAAGGTAGAGCAAAGAACAGTTTGAACACTCAAACACTCTTTAAAAGTCCCGAAGACACAATCTTGATAGTACGCCATCCCTCTCAGCCAGGCATCTGGCTCAAATTCAGGCTAGTGAATGAGGCTGTAGTGAGTAGACTGATCTCAGAGCAGATCTGAAAATTATTTTTAATGTGAGTCATCGTGATTAAGGTTGGGTCAGGATGATCAATCGCCATCCACCAACCTGACAACCTCAACGCAAATTCCCTGTTTATGTGTGTGTTACTATATGTTGTACCTGGCACTGTGGTAGAAAGAGCACTGTTCCCATGTTATTAATAAGGCTCTGTGTGTGTCTGTGCCTGATATATAAAGAAGACATAAATATTTTTTAATGTTTTATTTCTTTAAGTTTTATTAGTAATAAATTTGCCCTGTCCTCCTGTGTGATGATCACATTAGACTCGTTTTTTGAACAAAACAAAAAAAGACATCCCCCAGAGCAGTAAACAACTAAGGAAATAAAAAAATACCTGAAGGAAGATCAAAATTCAAAACACCTCAAAACAAGGCTGCATGCAAAGTTGAATTTTCAGCATCATTACTCACATGATCCTTCAGAAATCATTCTAATATGATGATTTGATGATCAAGAAATATTTCTGATTATTTTTATCAATGTTGAAAAAGTTTCTTTTTCTTTTTCATTCTTTGATGAATGGAAAGTTTAATGAACAGCATGTATTAAAGCATTTATTAAATAGAAATCTTTTGTAACATTATAAATGTCTCTTCACTGTCACTTTTGATCAATTTAATGCATCCATGATGAAAAAAAGTATTAATTTCTCTCTTTCCACAAATGTTTGAATGGTATCATTGTTTCCACAAAAATGTTAAGCAGTGCAACTGTTTTCAACACTGATAAAAATAATACGAATTTTTTCTTGAGCAGCAAATCATCATATTAGAATGATTTCTGAAGGATCATGTGACACTGAAGACTGGATAAATGATGCTGAAAATACAGCTTTGACATCACAGAAATAAATGACATATTTAAATGAATTAAAATAGAAAACTATTATTTTAAATTGTAATAATATTTCACAATATACTCTTTTTACCGCATTTTTATCAAATAAATGCAACCTTTGTGAGCATATATGCATACTTTCAAAAGTGATATGAAGACTTCTACATTGTTACAAAAAAAATCTATTTCAAATAAATGCTGTATTTACAGTATATAAATATGGATGGATGGATGGATGGATTGATACCAATGCCAAAGACTTGATGACTGCTAATTTGCTAGATCACTAAATAGAAATCTAGATAAATAATGGCTTTTACAGCTGATAAACATGTCAGCTTTGCCTTCGGTAGCTTGTTTTAAAGTGCAAGAGTTCTAAATCTGTCTCTGGTACAATCGGCTGTTGTTAAGCTTGGTTCTTTGTTGCCAAAGCAGAGCCAGCTCTGTCCTCGCTTTCTCTCTACTCAAGGTGCCAGTACTGCTGGTACACAGATGGCTTCGATACGATGGCATCTAGTGCCATGAAAGTGGAGGAGGCGTGCACATGCTGTGTGTGTGGACACATTGTGTGTAGGATTTGGTTGTGTGCAAAATCATGGAAATAGCATCCTTGTTTTGGGCTGTCATGTTGATTCAATCTGTTGCTCAAGGTTTTTGCTTGCTGAGATCCTGTGCAGTGAGTTGTGTTTGGGTGTGTGTGTGTGTGTGTGTGTGTGTGTGTGTGTGTGTGTGTGTGTGTGTGTGTGTGTGTGTGTGTGTGTGTGTGTGTGTGTGTGTGTGTGTGTGTGTGTGTTTCTCTTCAGCAGTGCAGTGAAATTATTCTGTGTATTGGAATCTGGAGTTAAACTGTGTCTGTACTGAACTCAAGACAGTTCCTAACAATTTTCTGAGAGACCCTCCACAGAAAACTACCTGAGGGGCGAGATCCTGTTGGCAGATCAGCCGGAGCTTTCTGGAGCATTTCTTGTGTTGAGCTATGCTTCCGGCTTTTGGTGCTGTTTATACTACCGGTAGTTAAAATAATTCAGTTGTTTTAGGATATTTGCTATTAATGCTAGATTACGATGATGTCTGTGAACAACATTAGGAGTTCTCTTACGAGAGGTTCTCTCGTATTGCGTAAGTTTAGCTTACGCTACGGGGAAAGATTCATCTTCTCGAGATACTGAAGCCAAAAAATTATCCTTAATTTTGTATACCTTGTCAACGCAGTGCAGCAGCTAGCAGACCTAGAGCAGGCCATCTCGCGTGCTCATTGGCTGCCCTGCGGGCAACTGCTGCAGCCTACCAGTGAGCCCGGCGTGACGTCACGCCCAATGAAGGGCGCCCGCGCCTTTATAGCGTCACAGCCCGCCAGATAGGCGTGGCTTAGCGTATAAAATAGGGGCTGTAGGCTGAATTCTCTGATTTTTCGACTCTTCAGCGAGCTCTTCGCATCGCTGGATTTGAGAGAAGCCACCGCCGCCGTCGAACAGCGAACAGCCAGCATAGGACAGCGCTGAGGAAGCCGCCGTCTTCGCCACCTTCAGCCATCCGTGCGAGCTACGCTATCCGGCGACGTATCCTTTTTTGCTTATTATTCTAAAAGAGAAGCGAGCGTCTTTTTAAAGATGCCTCGCACTTCCTGTGGCTCGTGTAAAGCCCCGCTCAGCGCCGGAGACCGCCACCTGATCTGCGCTCTCTTCCTGGGCCTGGAACACGCAGAGCTCGCCCTCGCGTCCGGGGGCTGCGAGCTCTGTGAGGAGCTTCCGCTGTGGACCCTGCGGGCTCGACTCGAAGCTTTCAACACCACAGCAGTCACTCCGCCCCCTGTGGGACCGTGCAGAAAGAAGCGCCGTTCCCTGAGACAGCCGGAACCTGTGGCCACAGCGACGCGCTCGCCGGAGAACCTCCCTCGAGCCTCGCTCTCGCCTTACCCACCTCTCCTCACCGACGCGCAGCTGCCGCTTGCGAGCCTCACTGCCGTCGCTTCGGAGGATGAGTCCGAGGGACACGTCACAAGAGATTGCTGCTCTATCCTGGCATCAGACAGGTAGGAATGGACGCTTCACTCCGCCTCCTCGTCAATCCAGGAATCCACCCGTACCCGCGCTGGAGCTGACGCGGAACTTATGCGCCTGCTGACGCAAGCTGTTGACCGTCTCGTGCTCGAGTGGTCGCTGCCGAAGGAACCCGCGCCGAACAGGCTCGAAGGCTGCTTCCTTCAAAGTCGCCGCCGCGCAGTTTCAGAAACTAGGCCCGCTCCATTCCTGCCGGAACTTCATGCGGAGCTGACGAAGTCATGGAACACACTGTTTTCTGCTAGACTTCAGTCACAGGCCTCCGCGTCGCTCTCCCGAGTGGACCGTGCCGCCGAGAAAGGGTACACAGCGATTCCCCCTGTGGAAGAGGCGGTCGCAGCGCACCTTTGCCCGCCCTCCGCGAGATTGCGGTTACGGTCAGCCCTCCCGTCTAAAGCCTGCAGAGCCACTTCCGCCTTGGTCGGCCGCGCTTATGCCGCCTCCGGCCAGGCCGCGTCTGCTCTACACTCGATGGCTGTGCTTCAGATCCTGCAAGCCGACCTCCTCCGTGAATGGGATGAGAAGGGCCGGGACCCAGCTGCGGTTACGGATTTGAGAAGCGCGACGGATCTCTCTCTCCGCGCCACCAAAGCCGCAGCCCAAGCCATCGGACGAGCCATGGCCGCGTTGACCGTGACGGAGAGGCACCTCTGGTTAACGCTTGCGGATATGAGGGAAACTGAGCGAGCCACCTTTCTGAACGCGCCGCTTTCCCCCACTGGTCTCTTCGGCCCAGCGGTGAACGGGATTGTTGACCGCTTCTCTGTGGTACAAAAGACCACACAGGCCATGAACCTCTTCCTGCCGCGACGCTCGAGTTCCGCCACAGGCCGCTCTCGCGAGAGACAAAGCCAGCCTCCTGTGCGAACCAGCACCCAGCGTCCAGCACAGCCTCAGCCTCAGCCTTCGCAGCGACATCAGGGCGGCCGCCCTAGATCGCGCTCAGACAGCCGTCATAGACCACCGCCCCCCAGAGGGCCTCGGCAAAGAATCACGCTGAAGTCCGAGCACGCTAAGCCCTCCTAACAGCGAGAGAGAAAAGACGCGCGTGTCCCGCTGCGGCCGGACCGCCGTCAAAGTTCATTTCCCTGTCAGTCCCCTTCGAACAGGCTACTGCAGTGGTTCAACTAGCAGCCAACGAGCCGGTTTATTCACCCTCTCGCCTGCACACAAACGCCGCTTTCACGGCGACCCAGAGAAATCTCAAAAAGAGTATAATGTCTGGTCCGGCTCACGCCGTCAGTGTTTTAAGTGTAGTGAATGTGCCCACGCCCCAGTGTACACCCCTACACATAAGCACACATCTCATAAAGCGCAGAAAAGCCGCTCGAGTGTTGAATGTAAGAAATGTGTCCACAGGTCTGTGCCCACTATCTGCCCGCTCTGTTACACGATCAAAGAAGCAGGTTATGAACGTAAGTCTCGTGCCCGCCAGAGAGCGCTCACGCTTGCTAACACAAACCCCCCCCCGGGCCCCGCCTGCGCGTTTAAGTGTTATCACAAAACACAGGGCGTTAATAAAGTGCTCCCCATCTATTATGATCGAGGCGTCAGATACAGTTGTAAGTCTCGTGCCCGCGTGCGCGCCCTCACGCTTACAGAGAGCTCTTCCGCCCAGAGCGCTGCTTGCGCGTCAAAGTGTGGTAAAAGTATGTTCCCCATCCCTTATGATCGGGACATCTCACATAAGTCAGCCGGTTTCGGCTGTCAGCGAGCGGCCATTACCCAGAACCGAGAGCGCGCGCGCCACGCTCTCGGCTCCGGTTCAGTTTCACAAGCCCGCAAATGGCGGCGGTCTGAACCCAGAGGCCATTCACCCCTTAGCGGCTCACATAGCTGCGTGGGAAACTATCCCAGGGATTTCAGAATGGGTGTTGAGCACAATAAAGCAGGGCTATACACTTCAATTCATTCGCCGTCCCCCGCGCTTTCAAGCCCGGGCCGCGACGATAGTGAATGCGGAAGTAGCACACCTACTTCACGCAGAAATAGCAAAGCTGCTGTGTAAAGGGGCTATAGAAAAGGTACCGCCTTCTCTGAGCGAGTCAGGCTTTTACAGCCGATATTTTCTCGTACACAAGAAGGACGGAGCCTTCAGACCTATCCTAGATCTGAGATATTTGAACAAAGTGCTTGCAAAAAGACCGTTCAAAATGCTTACGACCAGGAAAATCCTCGCGCACGTTCGCCCGAGGGACTGGTTTATTTCTCTAGATCTGAAGGATGCCTATTTTCAGATTCAGATAGTACCCCGTCACAGGCAATTTTTGAGATTCGCCTTCGACGGTCAGGCATATCAATACACCGTCCTGCCGTTCGGCCTGTCCCTGGCACCCCGTACATTTACAAAGTGCATGGACGCGGCGCTCGCCCCCCTGAGAAGTCAGGGGCTGCGCATAATCTGGACGATTGGCTGATATTGGCACAGTCAGAGACAGAACTACTATCTCACAGAACAGTGCTTCTCAGTCATCTGGTCATCTGCTTTCTCCCTTTGAAAACATTTCAAAGGATGTTGGGCTGTATGGCATCAGCTGCAGCGGTGCTCCAGCTGGGCCTACTGCGCATGCGCCCGCTCCAACGCTGGTTGAACGCTCGCGCGCCTCGCCGAGCCTGGGTGTCTGGCGGCCAGAAAATCAGAGTGACTCAGACCTGCATAACAGCTCTGCAGCCCTGGTTAGTGGCCGACTGGTACCAGCAGGGAGTAATGATGGGAACCATCTCTTATCGGAAGGTCATCTCGACAGACGCGTCCAACTCGGGTTGGGGCGCGCTGTTCGAGGACAGACCGGGCTTTGGCCAGTGGTCAGACCAGGAGAAGGGTTTTCACATAAACTGTCTGGAAATGATAGCGGTCGAGAACGCGCTGAAGTGCTTCCTCCCGTTCATACAGGACCAGCATGTTCTTGTCCGCTCGGACAACACATCTGTGGTATCCTATGTAAACCGTCAGGGCGGTGTCAGATCCAGAAATCTCTGCAATCTGACGGAACGCCTCCTTATTTGGTCACAGATGAACCTGCGCTCGCTGAGGGCGGCGCATGTGCTTGGCCATTTGAACGACGGCACAGACAAACTGTCCAGGGACAATGTTCCCCCAGGGGAATGGTCCCTGCACCCCCAAACGGTCCAGAAACTGTGGCGCCTATTCGGCAGAGCGGAAGTCGACCTGTTTGCGTCAAAAGACAACGTTCAATGCCCGACGTTCTTCTCGAAGGACGAGGACGCGCTGGCCCAGGTTTGGCCCAGCCTCCCGTTATATGCTTTCCCTCCGGTCTCTCTGTTGCCACAGGTGATCAAGAGGATCAGGGAAACGCGCCACTCGGTGCTCCTCATAGCCCCGCGTTGGGAGAATCAGACTTGGTTCCCGGAACTGGCACGGCTGTCACATACAGCTCCGTGGCCGATTCCGGTGAGGGCAGATCTCCTCTCTCAGGCTCGCGGCACGATCTGGCATCCCCATCCAGAGCGCTGGTCTCTGCATGCATGGTTGATCAACGGGTACTCGTTGCCCTGCCAGAAGGAGTGATGAACACGATCACGCAGTCTAGAGCCCCTTCCACGAGAAGGCTCTACGCGTCTAAATGGTCGGTGTTCTCTGGATGGTGCACCGACAGAGGTCTGGACCCGCGGACATGCGGGGTGGCGCAGCTGCTCACCTTC
This sequence comes from Siphateles boraxobius, assembly GCF_051911475.1. Lineage (NCBI taxonomy): Eukaryota > Metazoa > Chordata > Actinopteri > Cypriniformes > Leuciscidae > Siphateles > Siphateles boraxobius. Next base: position 13,986,099 of record NW_027509193.1, read on the forward strand.
CTACAGGAGCTGTTGGATAAGGGAAGGTCCCCATCCACGCTCAAAGTATACGTGGCGGCCGTGGCAGCGTTCGCGGAATCGACGCACGGCCAGTCACTGGGAAGACATGAGTTGGTCATCCGCTTCCTTAGAGGAGCTAGAAGGATGAATCCGCCGCGCCCGCCGTCGGTTCCCATGTGGGATCTTTCATTGGTCCTCGCGGCCCTGAAAGCTTTTCCATTTGAACCACTAGACTCCGTGGGGTTGAAATATCTATCACTAAAAAACGTTTTTCTGACTGCACTGTCATCAGTAAAACGTGTAGGAGACCTGCACGCGCTGTCTGTCAGCGCGTCGTGTCTTGAGTTCGGACCAAATGACTCTAAAGTCATCCTCAGACCTAGACATGGTTATGTCCCTAAAGTGATGGGCACTCCATTCAGAGTGCAAGTTATTTCGCTGTCAGCTCTCCCAGCATCTGACAGCGAAAGTGATGTGAATCTCCTCTGCCCTGTCAGATCGCTGAGATTTTACATTACGCGCTCCGCCTCCTTCAGGCGTTCGGAACAGCTTTTCGCTTCGTTTGGTGGGCGCGCCAAGGGGCTCGCCTCCTCGAAACAGAGCCTGTCCAGATGGATAGTGGACGCTATAGCGGCAGCTTACGCGTCAAAAGGTCTGCAATGCCCTCTGGGCATCAGGGCTCATTCCACGAGAGGCGTGGCCTCGTCGTGGGCATGGTCCAGTGGAATTTCTATCCATGACATATGTGTAGCGGCGGGCTGGAGCTCCCCGTCTACCTTTGTCAGGTTTTATAACCTAGAAGTTCCTGCCTTGCAGGCTAAACTGTTGTCAGTCTGAAAAAGAGGTGTATTCTGCCCAGATCTCCTGCTCAGATCACTTTCATGACTCAGCTCTCCTGGTTGAGCTGCACTAAGTAGGGTATGTGCCATATGACTATACAGACCGGCGCGCTGCTCTGTATTCCCTATGTGTGCTTATGTACAAGTGATGGCCCGCGTGGCTGGCCACCTTATTTTTTCCACTTATGGGGTTCCCCTCAAGCTCGGGGTCTCATGTGGATGCTTGGCGCGCACGGCGTTGACAAAGTGTTCCCGTAGCGTAAGCTAAACTTACGCAATACGAGAGAACCTCTCGTAAGAGAACGATACTCGGTTACTAACGTAACCTCGGTTCTCTCTAGAGAGGGAACGAGTATTGCGTAACCGGCCGTGCTCGCGCCACGAGCGACTTCGCTTCAGTCGTCGAAAAACCAGAGAATTCAGCCTACAGCCCCTATTTTATACGCTAAGCCACGCCTATCTGGCGGGCTGTGACGCTATAAAGGCGCGGGCGCCCTTCATTGGGCGTGACGTCACGCCGGGCTCACTGGTAGGCTGCAGCAGTTGCCAGCAGGGCAGCCAATGAGCACGCGAGATGGCCTGCTCTAGGTCTGCTAGCTGCTGCACTGCGTTGACAAGGTATACAAAATTAAGGATAATTTTTTGGCTTCAGTATCTCGAGAAGATGAATCTTTCCCCGTAGCGTAAGCTAAACTTACGAAATACTCGTTCCCTCTCTAGAGAGAACCGAGGTTACGTTAGTAACCGAGTATCGTTCTCTTACGAGAGGTTCTCTCGTATTGCGTAAGTTTAGCTTACGCTACGGGAACACTTTGTCAACACCGTGCGCGCCAAGCATCCACATGAGACCCCGAGCTTGAGGGGAACCCCATAAGTGAAAAAAATAAGGTGGCCAGCCACGCGGGCCATCACTTGTACATAAGCACACCGAGTATCGTTTTATGTGAGGAGGATGCACTGATGTTAAAATACTGGCTCATATACCGATAATTATTTTGAATGTTATGGGTTTATTTGGCCATATACAATTTTATAATATTTTGTCTAAATAAATAAATAATAAAACACTATAAAAGCAACAACGTGCTACAAGTACATTTAAGAATTAATATTTTGGTGCATTTTAATATTTTGTTGTGTGTTCTTTGTGCAATTGAGACGTTGATTTCAACTGAACCTACCATTGGCCTCAGAGAAAGAGAGGAAGAGGACTGCTCACCGTTCCATTTGTGCTTTTATTTCCATTTACAATTGACCTCAGTGACACATCCTGCCACTGAGAGACTGAGCATGTGCTGTCAACTTCATGCATTAATGTCTCTCTGTATTTCTCTTTCTGGCCTCTGCAGTGTAATGTTAATTCGGCAATTCTAGACCTGTGTACGTTTTGAATATCTTAATATTTTTCAGACTTTTCAGCAATCAGTATTTATCTTCTTACTTAATTGCTCTCAGATATTTAAAAAATTTCACTGCTGCTAATTGTAAGACGTAAAATACTGTAAAAAATTCTGTCACACAAGTAAAAATTATATTTAAAATATATTTTAACAATACAATAACAATATCGTTTTTACTCTGCATTGTAATGCATAAAAAATGGCATGCAGGGCTATATGAGGGATTATGAAAATGAATGGTTGAATTCATGCTTAAGAATCTAAACTAAACTACACTTAAGCATCTAAAATTACTATAACTCCAAAAAGTGTGTCTTAATGCTCTCATATAGTAGGATCATTAGTCAAATGACAGTCTTCTTTAGGTAACGTGATGGCCAATTAAAAAAAAAACATTTTGAAATCCTCGCAATATTCACAATGTTGCTTATTTTATTGGCAAAAATCATTACAAGTCCTACTGTGTACGTCTTTCATCTTTGCCTGTCCTCCCCAAACATCTGTTTAACTGAGCTGTCAGTACCAAATCTGTGCTTGCCTCATTCCCATTAAAAATCAGTTATTATCTAATGTCCCTCTTCAACAGTCTGGAACATTGACTGTATCATAGAATGAGACTTGAGTTATTAGTTGCAATTATTATCATTAGTTGTTATTAGATTCACTAGCCTACACTTTAATTCAGAAATGAATTAAATAATCACAGTTTGTATGTAAATCCATGTATATATTCCAGGTTTTATTTGATCCAGTAACACATTCCATCCTCTTGTACTATAGAGTGTACTATAAATATTACACATTGTGACTGAAATCCTAGAGTCACATCTAGATACACTGCAAATGTTTATGGTTTGTAACTTTAAAAAAAAGAAAAGAAATCAATATTTTTATTCAGCAAAGATTACAGTAAAGACATTTATAATGTTACTAAATATTTATATTTCCAATAAATTCTGTTCTTTTAATCTGTCTATATGTCAAAGAATCATGAAAAAATAATGTATCACATATTTAGCAGCACAACTACTTTTTAACCATTGATAATAATAAATGTATCTTTAGCATCAAATCATCATATTAGAATGTTTTCTGAAGGATCATGTAACACTGAAGACTGGAGTAATGATGCTGAAAATTCAGCTTTGACACCACAGGAATAAATTGCATTATAAAATAAATCAAAATAGAAACCAGTTATTTTAAATTGTAATAATATTTCACATTCTTACAGATTTTACTATATTTCTGATCAAATAAATGCAGCCTTCATTGGTGAGCATAAGGGCATAATTTGAAAGCATAATCTTTAAAAAAAAAAAAAAAAATCTCACCGACCCTAATCATTTATACATTTTTACAGCTCTGTGTGTAATTTATCTTTTTCAGGATAAATTCTAAACTAGACTCATTTCGCGTTTGTCTCCATGATTTATATAGTGGACTTGGGGAATTTGTAATCGGTCCAATAGTTAGTGAAGCTAACGGGACAATTAATCTGTGTCTCAGATTTCCCCCTCCCACACAGAGGTAATATTTTAACCCATGATTTAATAATTTTAGGTCCCAGTATAACAGACAGACAATTTAAAAGAAAAGAAAACAAATTGCCAGAGAGAGGAAGTAGTAAACAATTGAGTAGATTATTGCAGCTGGCCTTTTATTTCTGAATAGAAGAGTTTGTTGTTCTGTTTTTTCTCTATTTGTTGTGTGAGTCACAACAACCTCACCTCCTCTGCTCCCCCTCAGCCGTGTGTGTGTGTGTGTGTGTGTGTGTGTGTGTGTGTGTGTGTGTGTGGGTGGTAGTGGGAAGGATGTTATCCTGAAGGATCTCAGCTGCATTCCAGCCTTTATCCCAGTGTGTGTGTGTGTGTGTGTGTGTGTGTGTGTGTGTGTGTGTGTGTGTGTGTGTGTGTGTGTGTGTGTGTGTGTGTGTGTGTGTGTTTGTGTGTGTGTGTGTGTGTGTGTAAAAAATGTGAATATCAAGTTGAGAACTTGAGGCATTGTTGATAAGGACGCTGACTGTAGGCATTAATGTGTGTTTTTGTGTTTACTTCAGAGATGTATTTGTTATTGTGTGATTTCTCTTGGATGAATAGTGATTCAGACCCGCACACACACACACACACACACACACACACACACACACACACACACACACACACACACACACACACACACACACACACACACACACACACACACACACACACACACACACACTTTGTGGATGTTTGAAGATGATTTTCTCAGGCAGAAGCAACTGAGGACCATTTAAACAGCAAAATATGTATTTGATATTTGATTTTTTTTTTTTTTACACACTGAAAATTACTAATTATTATAACGAGAGTTTGAAAGAGATTGTGCAGTGCACTAGGTATGTTTTATTTTTGTAATTTCCTTGACCACAATGTCATAAGCAGGCATGCATGGAATATGCACGTGTAGATTTCCGTGAAGTCAGAATCCCGTCATTTTACTGTGTTTTATCATCATTTCGCAAACTTCAGTACTTGACCGGACAACAACTGTTCAGCAACCAAAAGTTAAGTGTTGACATCTAAATGTTTTAACCATACTTACTACCATATTTTTTTACACTACCGTTCATATGTTTGGGGTCGGTACGATTTTTTAAATGTTTTTGAAAGAATGCTCACCAAGGCTGCTTTTTTCCCTCCAAAAACGCAGTAAAAACACTAATAATATTATTATAATTTAAAAGAACTATTTTCTATTAAAATAAATATTGAAATGTAATTTATTCCTGTGAATTTTCAGCATCATTACCCCAGTCACATGATCCTTCCGAAATCATTCTAATATGCTGATTTGATGATTCTTTTTTATTATATCAATGTTGAAAACAGTTGTGCTGCTTAATATTTTTTTCAAGTTTCTTGATTGAATCAGATTGATGAATAGAAAGTAACAATGTTAAAGCCTTTACTGCCACTTTTAATGCACCCTTGCCTTGCTAAATAAAAAGTATAATTTTTTTCAAAAAATGTACTGACCCCAAACTTTTCAGTGGTAGTGTGTAGCCTATAACTTCTTCATTTTGTAATTGATTTATAAATCAAATCCTAAAGTCATTTACTCTCTTTGCATGGCGTAATTCAGCTATCTTCAAATATCAACAATTAGGAAATGTTGTGTTTTGTACTCATACTTGTGTAGTCTGTTTCTGTTTGCCTTATTCCTACTGAAAACTGAAATTACATTATTGGGGAAATGTCTTTCCAGCTCATTAAGTTATAGTCCTGTAAATGAGAAACATTTGTTTGTGTAAATGCATGTGTGTGTTTGTGTAAATCCTACATTATGAGGACAAAATGTCCCCACAAAGATGACAATATCCTTGTCCTTGTAGGGACATTTTCCATGAGGAAAACAGCTTATAAATCATACTGTCTTTTGAAAATTTAATAATGCAGAAAATTGTGTGATGGGTAGGTTTAGGGACGGGGTAGTGAAAGGGGAGAGAATATACAGTTTGTAAACCCAAGCACAAAGCATGAAAACACAACGTGTGTGTGTGGGTGTGTTTGTTATTGTGAGTGGTTGTGAACATTAGCAGTGACATACACTGCCTTTTCAGGTATTATTTCCCTAAAGATTGCTGATCTATACGTCATCAGGCACAGGCAGTGAAAGCATCTCCTACGAACATATAATCTGTCCCTTCAGAGTCCTTGACTCTTGGAAATGTGGCCCAGGCTGTCTAATGGCTAAATTGAATGGGTTTTCTATTGAATCTGGCCACAGCAATCCAGATGGCCATGAGTTACCCAATAGGTTTGTGGGTAACCTCGTTTGGCTTGCCACTTCATGTAATGATTTTTCAGAGTTAGTTTTGTGAATTCTTTCTTTCTTTCGTTCTTTCTTTCTTTCTTTCTTTCTTCCTTTCTTTCTTTCTTTCATTCTTTCATTCTTCTTTCTTTCTCTCGCTAATAGGAAGTGCACCTAGTCTCTTTCAGACTGATTTTATATGAATTTTTGATTGAGTCTTTCACTAAAGGCTGGGGGGGGGGGGGGGTTAGGAAACATACTAAGTACTAATGACAGAATAAAAATGCTGAAAGTTTTCTGTGAGAGTTAGGTTTAAGGTTAGGCAATAGAAAATATTATTAGCTCAGTACAACCACAGTAGAAGTCAAGGAAAGTCCCCACCTTAATAGAAAAACAACCATGACTGTGTGTGTGGGTGTGTGTAGTAAGTTGAGGGTGTAATAGATATGAAAGTTGAAACAGAAGAGACGGGAAATCAAATGTGATCTGGTAAACTATTTTGTAGTCTGGGAGTTTCGGTCTGATAACTCAACTGTTGAAAAGCTACAGTGTAGGATAAAAACAAACATGCATACACATAGAGACATATAGATGCCTATACATCCACAAACAGACGTTGCGTGTACAGTATGTACAGTACGGGTCAGAATTATTTGCCCCCTTAGTAAATATGATCAAAGATGCCTGTAAAACATAAATCTGTTTATCCTTTTGATATATATATTTTTTTTAAATTGCAAAATCTAACATTTTATTGAAGTAAAAGAATTGAAAGTGGGGGGACAATCACATTATGAAATAAATGTTTTTCTCCAAAACACATTGGGAACAACTATTTGCCCCCTTTTATAAAATACTTTTTGCATCCTCCTTTTTCCAAGATTACAGCTCTGAGTTTTCTCCTATAATGCCTGATGAGTTTGGAGAACACCTGACAGGAGATCAGAGACCATTCCTCCATACAGAATCTCTCCAGATCCTTCAGATTCCCAGATCCATGTTGGTGCTTCTTCTCTTCATTTCACATTATGTTCTGTTTAGTGTTGTTTTCATGGACTTTCAGGTTGTTGATATGTGTTACATGTCTTTGTTCAGATTCCCGCCACTCATCTATAATCCTTGGTTACAGTCATTATTAGTTCATCCGTGTCAGCTGTGTTCTATTAATTATCCTCGTTTGTTTTTGCTTTATAAGTTCATCCCTCATATTCATTCCCTGTTTGGTCTACGTTTCAAGTTGTGTCTATACCCTGCTGCCTGTAGACTCATACCTGTTTGGATTATTTTATTAAACTGTGTGTTGGAACTTTATTCATCCTTGTCTTCAGCTGCCTGTCTACACACACGCATAACACTTCAGTTCAGCCCACTCATTTTCTATAGGGTCCAGGTCTGTGGACTGGGATGGCCATTGCAGATTCTTGGTTTTGTGCTCAGTAACCCATATTTGTTTTGATTTTCATGTTTGTTTTGGATCATTGTCCTGTTGGAAGATCCAAACATGGCCCGTTATAAGATTTCTAGCACAGGCTGTCAGGTTTTGATTTTTTATCTGTAGGTATTTGTTCGAATCCGTGATGCCATGTATCTGAACAAGATGTCTAGGACAGCAGAGTATTTCATTTTACACATGGGGTACTTTTTTATCCCTGTATGAACCAAACCCATATTAAGTGTTTGCTGCCAAAAAGCTCTTTTGTTTTTTTCATCTGTCCATAGAACGTTTGAAAAGTAACTGACACTACTGGATCTTCAAACGGGATGGTTTCTATGGTCAGATGAAACAAAAAAAATTGTTTTTTTGGCAGCAAACATGGATCTGGGAATCTGAAGGATCTGGAGAGATTCTGTATGGAGGAATGGTCTCTGATCTCTTGTCAGGTGTTCTTCAAACTCATTAGGCATTATAGAAGAAGACTCAGAGCTGTAATCTTAAAAAAAGTATTTAATAAAAAGGGGCAAATAATTGTTCCCAACGTGTTTTGGAAAAACATTTATTTCATAATTTGATTTTCCCCCCACTTTCAATTATTTTACTTCAATGAAAGGTTAGATTTTTGCATTTAAAAAAAAAATATATATCAAAAGGATTAACAATGCAGATTTATTTTTTACAGCCATCTTTGATCATATTTACCAAGGGGGCAAATAATTCTGACCAGCACTGTATATTTATGTTTAAGCATTCAAAATCTTTCTCATTGCCTGAGATGCGGGCATTTTATGAGATGCAAAGAAACTTTTAATGCATTTTGCATGTTTGTATGCATGCACCTTTCTTTGTACATGTCCGGCAAAGCGTACCAACGTTTTGAGTTTGATTTTGAGGGCAGATGAGGTCAGGTTTCCTCTGCTATCCTGCTGACCCTGCACATAAGGCTAGAGAAACAGATCCACCCCCAGCCGGGCAGCTGATTCTTGTCTGTGCTGCATTCCGGAGCCTTAGGTCTTCCCTTAAGCCACAGTCTCATTATGTGTGGACAACAACATATACCAGTCACACTTACTATAGTATAATGCATTTTTCAATGAGAATGGCTTTCATTTTTGGCACCTTTTGCAAGTTGTGTGGCATCTGCAGCAGACAATGGCAAGTGCACTTAAAGTTTTACAGTTAAACTGCCATCTTCTTCATCTTCTGAGTCATTACTCCGTTACACTGGTAAACAAGTGGTAGTACTCACTGTCATAGTAACATGACCCAAATACAGTGTGAAAAGAAATGGGTTTGAGCTTGCAAAGAATCAAACTGCAATTTTTATTCATGATTCAGGCCACCAGCTTAGTAGTAATTTTCAATTAGCTTAATTGGAATTGAAAACACTGTTTTTGATCTTACTCCTTGTACTGAGAACAAGGGGAACGTCTGAGGAAGGAGTCCTTAAACTTGCCATGCCAAATTTACAAGGAGTTTTAAAAGACATTCACATTGCCTAGCAACCAGCCTTTCCTGCACTTCCTCTGGCCACTGTTTCTGGAATAAAAGAAAGTAGTCGATGCTGAAATGCTGTCCATCATTGACTCCTTGAAATATATACAGAAATATACATAAATTGTAAAATGCATGCCTGTAAAATGTATAATAAAATAAATAAAAAATATTTTGTTTTGTATATACATAGAAAATGTTTTCGATGTATATATTTATTTCTATGTACTAGATAGTACATGTACACGTCTAAAAGCCTGAAACCGCTGTCAATGTAGGCAGCTCTCTGTGGTTTGAGACACCGTGTCTGATATCCATCACTCCTCCAGCTCTAAAGCATTCTTGCCCGGCATTCATGATTAGTGCTTAACACTTTAATGAGATTGAGAGCTTCTCAGATGCAGATTTCTCTCCATGGCCTCTTTTTGTCAGTAGGTAATTTATAGCAGGACAATGAGGCCTTGACTTCAATGAGCCTCTTTTTGTTCCTGTTTATCGTCTCAAAGTCAAAAGTCTTGAAGAACTCTATTGCCTAAAGTCAACATGAAATCAAAAGGGACCCCGTTTACTTGTTTTACTGTGCATAATTGTTTAGTCATTTTTGATTGAAATTCTAAGATCTTGCTCTAAATCTTGCTGACATCTTGCTTGACAAATTTGCTTTTTGTTTGAATTAATCAGTTCTTGATGGATAAAATCTGTCCTACATTTTGTCTGGTTGAAAATACGTCAGATTACCAACGTAAAATTCATGAATGGCTTATAGGTTATTTCATGACGACTTGAAGTGTAAAGACTATTAAAGGGTCATGAAACCCCCCTCTTTCATCTCAAGTCTACCTCACAATCTTTTTGAAAAATGCAACTTATATGGGCGTGGATGGCTGTGAGAAGTAGGGAGGGAAGTGGGTGTGGTGTGGCACGGTAGGGAAGAGGGGGAACTGTCATCAGCCAGTGGCCCATGCATATCGACTGTCACTAAAAATCAGCGGTAAAACGTGAGGAAATGCTAGATTTTTTTTATAGCTGGCAAAGTTAAAGTCTAATGAAATACACTGACACTTTATTATTGTCCTTTCAAAAGTAACTAAATGCCCTGCTACATATATTAGCCTACAGTAATGGTAATTCTATTTAAAACATATTAATGTACATGTCTAATTATAATGTCATTATAAAATATATATTTGTTTATATACACACTATAAATGCATATATGTGAAAATAATTAATTTTCCGCTTAAAAAAACGTTCCGTGCATAGCCTATAGATCTTCGCGCCCCCTGAACCCCAATGACACATATTTAATTACACGAATTAAGCGTCTCATTAATAATTATGAGAGACCGATGAGTCATCAACGCACTATACAGTGCTCTGTCACGTCACAGCCTGCGATGAAGATTTTAAACCCGGAAAAACTAAAATTTAACCATTTTCACCCTACTATTAAATCTAACAGATGCTAACATTGTCTTCAATGGTGTTCAACACACATACCTCTGTTAAAATCTCATAAAATTTGGTATAGAGTTTCATGACCCTTTAAGTGTGGGAACACAACAAAACATCGACTTTACAACACTGGTATTATAAGATAATCTGGTATTATGATTCAGCTTGTTAATTAGCTCAGCAATCAATTGACTGTCTAATTGGGAATGGCAAATGGTTAATAATCTAATTCAGTGTCAATATCAGCATGCACAATTAGCAGAGAGATTACTGACTCCTGAGGTCATTTAGTTCGGCTGTGTAGTCATTAGATGTGTGTGCGGTTACATGGCTTTATCGTGGTAAAAATGTATAAATCTCCCTTTGGGAACATGTTCAATTGGAAGATCTTTTTATTATTATTATTTATTTATTTTGGGGTTTAGAATAGTTTATAGTAATTATATATATATATATATATATATATATATATATATATATATATATATATATATATATATATATATATATATATATATATATATATATATAAAACAATAGAAGTATACCATATGTCCTCACTTTGCTTTTATAGATAAATGTGTGTATGGGTCAGTTTTTTTACATCAAAACATCCTAATTTAGAAGCTATAGGCAATTTTATATTCTGTTTTTGACCCTCTCTTTGAAACACTCTGTTTTGATAGGCGTGTCACATTCAACACTAGTAAATGGCCACAACTATGATTGGTTTTGCATATTAAAATCATTTTCAACGTCCCAGCCATTGCTTGTGAGGAATTGTTTTGAAAACTTCCGATGTTGAAAAATGGCAACTGGTGAAATTCAGCTATGCATGTTCGAGCCAGAGTCTGATCCCGAATCAGAAGACAATACATAAGGAATAACTATTTAAATTTATTCCTTATGTATTTGTGGGGTAGTATTGTATTTTATGATATTATATTAGCGTTCAAACGAAGATGCTACGGATAGGTGTCATCTCATTGCATAGTTGAAACATTTGCCAACTTTATAATATTTATGCATATTACAGTTGCTTTAGCTGTGGCAAATAAAGTTGAAGTACTTGGAGTTACCACAGTTCTAGGAGACAATTGTGCCCACAGGAGACAATTGTGCCCGCATCGTGACTGAGTCCCACACCACTCGCAGGAACATGGTTCTCTGGGCTGGTGCCAAAATGCTTTTTTTTGTGTTGAGTCTCAACCCCAGGCTCTGGATGTGGGCAAGGATGTGCCAGCTCTTGTGACTGGGCCATAATAAGCCAGTTGTCGATATAATTTAGCACCCTGATACCTTGAAGCCTCAGCGAATGGAAGAACCCAATATTGGAACGCTTCGCCCTGGAAAGCAAACCTCAGGAACTTACTGTGAGATAGAAGGATGGATATGTGGAAGTATGGGTCCCTTAGATCTATCGTGACAAACCAATCCTTGGATTTGATCTGACTCACGATGATGGAAATAATGAGCATCTTGAACCTGAATCTCCTCTGAGACCGATTCAAATGCCTTAGATCTAAAATTGGCGCAACCTCCATCCTTCTTGGGAACTAAGAAGTAGCGGCTGTAGAACCCGGACTCCCTGTCCGGCGGAGGAACACGCTCTATGGCCTCCTTTACCAGCAGGGAGTTTACTTCCTGTTCCAATACCTGACCCTGCACTGGGTCGACTGCAGTCCACACCAACCCGTTGAATTTCGGTGGGCGGAATCGAACTGCAGCCTGTAACCCTTCCCTATTGTGCGCAGGACCAATGGAGAAATATTTGGCAGGTCTTGCCATGCTTTGAAATATTCTACTAAGGGAACTAGCCTCTCGAGACTGATTTCAGGTATTATTCGAAATTCGTTCTCGATCCCCTGAAGCAACGCTCCGGCAGGATTTGGTTGAAACGATTCTCGATGTGCGGATGAAAGCGCTGCCTGGCCGCAAATCTGTGAAAACCGATGTGTCCCGAAGCGCACTTAACAGCGGGATCGGACATCGATTTCCTGAGGGCTCCCCAGAGGGGAGGCTCTTTCGGTTTCGTTCTCTACACCCTGAAGCGGAGGACCGGCAGGAAATAATCAAAAACAGTTTCCGATGTGCGGACGAGAACACTGCCTGGCCGCAAGCCTTTGGGGCGGACACTGCAGTGTGCATTTGCTGAAAACCGATGTGTCTCGAAACGCACTTGACGCTTGATACAAACATCGATTTCCTGAGGGCTCCGTGGAGGAGCAATTCACACTCGTCCCTCCATGGGGGGGACAACCATGCTATTTTCGTCTCATTTTCGATACCCTGAAGCGGAGCACCGGCAGGGAAAAATCGAAAACGATTTTCAATGTGCGGATGGAACACTGCATGGCCGCAAGCCTGCATGCATTCGCTGCTCATCATTTTAATTCCTCAGAATCAAATGCAGCCATAAACAGTGGATAAGTGAAACACGGTCTGAATGGTAGGCTAAATTAAAATATTTGTTTGGGACAATTCTTATGGGACAAGCAACACAAAATAGGACAGACAGTTTGACACAGAGCGCTTGCTGAAGAGCAAAAAGCTAACTCTGTTGTGTGCCGGCGTCCCATTGTAGCTTCCGTGTATGCCGTCACATGTTACGCAGCACCAATCAGGATTGGATTATTTTCATTCATACTTCAGATGCGTTACGCTAAGGGCATTCCCCAAAGTGTCGTAGTCGACGCAGTTCGAGTTCCCTCGAAAGGGAACTGCTGTAGTTCTAAAAAATAATTATGAAAGCTGTTTTTTCTTTATTATTTGAATATGCTGAAAAATGGCAAGGCCACACTGAAATATTTCCCTAATGTCATTTCATACACACATCCTTATTAGGACTTTTGTTATGACTTCGTCAAATGGATGAATTCATTGGCTGTTTTTGGCCTCTAGAGGGAATTTTTTTTATAAGCTTTTCCGTCTTTGGCTAATCTCTGATACCCATTTTTCTTATTTTTTAAGACGTATAATCCTCGATCAAACCTGCTGAATGCACATATACATTTAGGAGCTAAATGAAAGCATGCAAAATGTCGACTGAATTCAGCTATATGGCTCAAATGACAGATGTGTTCTGATAGATGTGCACTTGCTTCCATTTATTTTATTTTATTATATGCTTCCATCAGAGCAACAAAGGGAGCTCACGAGAAGAAAGCAGGAGTTAATAGTTATACTAGTTAACCACAGTGCATGTTTTAATTACATGTATGCAGATGCATTAGTCCGGTATCATCAAAGGAAAAGGGAAGAGACAGATAAAACATTAAACCAAATAAATACATGATTATAATCATATATAATTTATCTACATTCTTCAAGCAGTCTCTGGTATTTTCCATAAACAAATTTGTATTTATTATCGCAATGGTTAGCATAAGTAGCCTTTAGCATCGCATATAAATATATTTCTGCCTCATGGTGATCAGAATCCCCATCAGATTTCAAGTTATTTCAAACCCTCACTAGTGCCTGAAAGGGAGTTTTGAGCTAAAAATGTTTTTACATTTTGAAGTTAGCTTGTAGCCTGGTATAATAACATGGGAAATGAGCAGCGGTGTTGACAGTCTCCTGACTCAGGTAAACCCAGGCTTTGTTCATAACCACCCCTCAAGCCCCAGTTGGCCCGCTTTGGACCAAGGTATACGGCGGGCCAAAAACCTCTGGCCGTTGGCCCAGAGGAAACCCCAGATGAGGCCCAATCAAGCCCGGAAGTGACAGTATAAGCATGACTGGCCCTGGCATGCAGTAGCATGCTCACATCAGTGGACAGTGGAAACACGGCTATTGATTTATCATTCTTTGTCTGAGAAAGTCTGATTCTTTCACTTTATCTATTTCACTATTGCCTTGCTTCAATGTCACCTAAACATTTGGAGGACATTAGAGGGGAGGTTGTGGGAAAGTTTGTGGAACATTAGTACAGAGTTTCTTCCTGCATTAATCAATGCTACTGTTCTACTCAATTAAGCCTCCGTCAGACCCAGATTTACAACATTACAGATGACAGCGGGCCCTCAGTCTCCCTAAGCGTGATATGGCTGTGCAGGCACAGATAACCTTGTGTGGAACAGATCTTAGGAAAAAAGAGATCGGAAATGATTCTGATAGCTACAGGATGGAGGAGGGCTGAACAGTACATTTTAATATGGTTTATAAAACATTTTTTAGAGGCATGTCATGATTTACATTTATTCACTTAGCATTTAAGCTTTAGTTCAAAGTTGAGGGAATTGCACTTGTGCAATGATTTGTTGGATGAAAAGTGTTTATCTTATTTTTTCGAAAAACTATGAAGAACGTAAAAAAACAAATAAATGTAATGTGTATTTTTGTATTAAGGTGTGGTCACATTAATGGCGCTTCAGTGAAATTTCCCAGGCAATAAAGACACTGTTGACAATAGACAATATATATGAAGCACAGCTCACACAGAAGTCACTTGGAGCTTTCTGTTGATCAGTGTGGGAGACCATTGATTGGAACCATTGGAAAATTTCCACCCTCACGAGAAACTCCAGATGGGGTAGATTCCTATTTAAAAGACTGAATTTCATCCATGAAATTTCACCACACATCAGTAAGTGTGACTGCACATTTAAAGCAAGTTTCCTGAAGACTGATCGGAAAACAAAAGGCAGTGTTTGTGTGTGGTAGTAGCCTTGGACCTGCCTGTCTAAAAATACACATAAACCTACAGAGTCTTGACAGTAAAAAACCTCTGGCAAATATGTAAGCAAATATGTGAGAGTGGGAGAGCTAGCACAGCTGTAGGCAGTTTTGTCTGTGGTGTAGAGAGAAGAGGTCGCACCTTTTGGAGAAAGCAAAAAAGTGCATTTGTGTTCAGTGGAAGGCTGGCAGCATCTCAAAGCTTTAGTACACAACACCTACACATAATCATTCAAATCACTCGTTTTCTCCCTTCTTCTGGATAAGCTGTGGCAAAAAATGCTGTTTGAGGAGATAAAGTTCAGGAATGGTACCTTTAAAAGTTTTCTTACAGCACACACTTCTTAACTTTGAACTACAGATAATAACTATTAAAAGAACATTGAGAATTCATTTAATTGAATCTAACTATTGAACACTGCATGACTGAAAACGAAAACTGACTATAAAAGAAGACAGTTTGCTCGATATGCTATAGCGCTCCTTGCAGCAAGACTGCAAATGCAATGAGTAGGGTTATGAATTGATATGACATACAGTACAGGTACAAACACACTGCTGTGACACAAACACACTACACTCTTTCCTATCTCATTAAATAATACTACAAGATACCATGTGAAAATTATCCAAAAACATTATACAGTATTTTAATAGTCGTCTATTTATAACATCTCTCTGAATTAGGTTTCAGAATGTGAAATTGGCTATGCATTGTGCATCATGTATTTTCCGTGAAATATCATTGAAACTAAATTCGCTCCATTATAGTTCTGTCATTTACTCACCCTCTAGTTCCAAACCTCTATGACTTTCTTTTTTTCTGCTGAACACAACACACAGATATAGAGTAAAAGAAGGCTATTTATGTCAATTCCCACATAGTGTGCCCCTTGTGGCAATTCAGAAAACAATGTGAAAACAATGCATAAAATCGCAATTAGAGGCATTTGCATTCACATACTAGCATAAAGTATGTTTTGGGCTTATGTAATTCTAGTAATATACTGTATTTTTTGACAAATAAATATTGAATTGATGAACATATGTTGGGTTGAGTGGTGGATTGTTCCAGAACGAGTTTTCTACTCATCCGCACTCTTCATTCAATAGCAGACAATGACATACAGGTGCTTTTGGGAAAGTCTGAACAGCTTTGCTAATTCTATACAGCCTTCCTCCCCCAGACTGAGTGCTGCCATTCCATCCACTCAACACACATCTCAGCTGAAAGACCATCATTAAATAGCTTCGCCACAGTTTTTTATTAGTCACATACGACCATTTACCTTTTGAAACATACAAACAGGTCCTCCTCTCTCCCTGGAGAGCTCTGACTAATGCTGTACTTCACTGTGTGTGCATCCTTTGTGCATGTTTATATCAGGCTCTTTGTGTTATTCCAAAGTTTTATTTCTCTATTTTCTCAAAGTCTCTATTTCTGTCTGAGTCTATTTTGTGTTCTTCACAGGGTGAGATCTCATTCTGAGAATGAGAAAGCACCTGCTGACTTTTGTAAGTCACGATATGCTTCAGTGATTGTGTTCACTGTGCTATGTGATACAGAGCTGTATGGTTAGCAGAAGTGAGCTCTGTTTATCAAAAGCTGGCTGCTGGGATTTTTCCTACTTTAGAGTGGTGTTGTGAACTTTAGGACCTATGTGATTCATTTTGTGAAGTATCTGTGTGTCTTTGTTGTGCCATTGAGTGGAATGAAAATTGCTGCTTTTGACTCTGACCCTTTTTGTGAAGGACCTGTTCATTTAAATTATTATTTTGCTCGAAATGCAGCTGTTCGCTTGCTGTTCAAATCTGATGGTTAATCTTATTGTACATGCATAGACATACTAGCATATGTGAATTTGTTTGAATGCTGTATCCAGATCCGGAATACTGCTGAGGGTATCCATGAATCATTAGTCAGTGTTTACCTGGGTTCTCCTTCAGTCCGACCTGCATATGTTGCTGTGATGGAAACTGCGAAAACTGAATTCAGGTCAGATAGACTTTGTGCTGCTTGTTCTCTTGCGTAGACCCCTTGGGAAACAAGGTGAGAAGAGTTGTTTCCGCTGAGGTACTTGCCTAGCATCCACTCTTTATTCTCCCAAAGGAAGTAGCAAGTACATGCAGGGCTATCCAGCGTCCTACTTCCACAGGGTATGTGGCCTGGATATGTGACCATAGCGCATTCTGGGTAATCAGCACGTCACCTTTATTGTATGTGGAAGCTAAGCGGTTTAAAGATAATTAACACACGTCCTCCTGCATCTCTTTAAGCGGTCAAATTCTCAATTCAGATGTATATTATGATGTGATTAAGATTCTTCATAATCTTTGTAGTCTAATTTACTCAATTTTAAAGACTGTAATACTAAAATGTAAATTATTTTAGACATTGGTATTGTTGTAATTGGTAGTCACGTCACTGCTGATGTTGTGATTTTTGGATCACATGTCACTTAAGGTGTGGTCATGAGCACATCAGATGACCACTTCCCCTGCTCTCTTAGTTCGGGTCACCAGTCAAGGACTTTTACCGTGGCAGTTTGAGAACACTCCCAACAGGAGGCTGTTCAATCATTTAGAATTAGGGTAAACTAGAGGGAGTTGATCAGCTGATTTATCTGAAAGATTGGTGAGATATCGTTAACTTGTAGAGCCTCTTTCTGTATTATTAACACAAGGAAGACACTAGTGTAATACATTTTATGAAGAAAAAGATAAACAAGAATAACTAACACAGCTACAAAATGAATACCATGAATGATAAAGTGCATAAGACGCATTAAATACAAGTGATTAGGTTGAGTGTGGCTATGGAAGTTACATTATCTTATGGAAAGATAAACTTTTGTTTCTTTGAAACTAATAGGGTAAAGAACCTTATTATGCATCAAACAAATTATTGAAAGAGTATTTGTTATTAACTAGCATCAGCTATATTTCCTCTAATGTAAATTATAAAATTATATAATACTGATAATATACAACAATGCCAAGGTCTCTGGAAACAGGTTTGGTAAAGTGATATTTACGGTCCATGCTGTCTTCCACCTCCATCCTGGAGGACCAAAGGTTCCCAATGTCTAGAACATGCAGATGAGGCCCTGAAGTAGGTCCAGAAGGTCCTTAAAGGACAATTCCGGCCAAAAATAAACCTAGGGCTAACACATGGGTACCGAGTCGACCGTTCTCTGGGATGCGTTTTCATGATAATCGAATGTACCCAGTTTTAATGTTAGTTTTAGTTTTTACCACAGATTAGCTTATAACGCTAGTGTATAGGGCATTGAATAAGTAAAAATAAAAATCGCTAGTTAATACCACTAACAAGGCTCAAAATAGCCCCACACTAACACAGTAGCATAATTAGGGTCTCTACCTGCAAGTGTACAGTGTACAGTAAGTGTACAGACAGTTTAATAAGAAGATACTTTATAAAGACAGTTCACTTTGCGTATAAGCAGGAGCCATCTTTGGAAAACAGTCTCAACCAGTCGAACCACAAACGCCTGCTACGTCCTGGTCGATAGTCACAGTTCAGCTCACGTAGCACGGCGTTCGTGGTTCGACTGGTCGAGACTGTTTTCCAACATCTTACATCTTAAGATGTTGTGTCGTGGAGATTTGGGACGAGCTATAGTTGTTACTGTATCGCTAGATGAACACTCTGAACGTAGTGTTTGTTAATGTCTCTTTCCACACAGTCTCGAAACGTGGTGATATCTGTTGCTAGGGCTGTAGTCAAGACCACCTTTGTCGAGTCCAAGACAAGTCCAAGACCAAGACTAGTTGATTCCAAGTCAAGACCAAGTCCAAAGAGGTTAGAGTCCAAGACAAGACCGAGTCCAAAAGGGTTTGAGTCCGAGTCAAGACCGAGTCCAGGACAGGAAAAAAGTCTTATGCATGACATTTTCTAGACAATCATTTTGAGTTATTATTTGTTGATCTAAAAGCAAAAACAGTGTCACAACACCCAGGATTTTTAAGTATAAACATTCCCCTTGATATCATATAATCTTCTAATCTAAAGAAAAAAGAATGATGACATATGGTGATACATCAAAATAGCTGTGTTAGAACTGATACAAACACCAACCCACTACTATTACCACTGGTAGGTAGGCTACTAGTTATTTGAGCAACTAAATGACAATATAGCTTCACTCCAGTAAAATATATCTGTGGTAATTTCTTCACATTAAACCAAACTTTTATTTTGACGGGTTTCTGAGTGTATCTGACGATGAAATGCTGAAGATAAACGTGTACTTGAGTATGTGTAGTACATGAACCTGCGGCACTCATTTGCAGAGACTCGGTGAACAATCAGATTTGATAGCAGTCTTTAATATTCACAGTCACTAGTCCATATAGCAATTTCATATTATGATCGGCAGTGAATAGACAGATCTGTTATTTCAGCTATGAATTTGTGTAAGATGTTGCATTACAAATAGCTGTCACTGAAAATACTTATTTCTCTGAATAATTATGCAAATGGATGTGTGTAGTTTACATCAGTTTTAAAGGTTCCAATCCAAACATGGTTATAAATGGATTTGGATGGATCATTGTGGCCTCCCTTTGATTCAGCCACTGCTGCTGAATCCAGAGGTCCTGAGGAAATTTTATGCCGGTCACAGGCCAAAACATTAGGAATTAGTCTCTAGATGGGTGAAGGGCAGAAACTGCATGTGGACCAATGAGAAGAATTTAATTTTTTTCTCTTTTTTTCTCCAGCTTTAAATTATATTCTTCAAAACAAGCTCTCTCACAATCCTGCTCAAATGCTTTGGTCTATAGGAAGAAGAGGTACATGGAAAAATAGATTAATGAAAACCTTTTAGATTTTACAGTTCAGGCTTCTGGATATGTTCATGCAGAAATAGTTCTGATCTCAAGAACAACTCTTTTAAACTCTGTGGAACATCAGCAGGTACAAAAGAACAGCGACATCAAACGGCAGGCACACACAGCGCAATCAAGACAACAGAGTGCAGTGACAGTTTGCATAGTGCATCTGTCAAATCAGAGTCAAGTTGGGTTTATTCTTTGCTCCTCTGCAAAGAACAGAAACCAAATACTGTAGCCTTTGCATTTAGGCAGCAAGACAAAGACAAAGCCTTTTTTTGCTTTGAGGTCTGAAGTTCTGGTCCATTGGAGCGTCAGGAGAGACCCAAAGGCTCAGAGATGCTCAGTGGGCTGAGCAGCTTTATAGCAGTGCACCCATGCTGGATGTATTTAGAGCAGTGTGTGGGTTATGCCATTGCAGGGGCGGCCCGTGTCACATGCCAGAGGAACCCTCATGTAGCAGAACCAAGCCAAGACTTCTGTGCTAAATAAAGAGATGCTTATTTTTACACTCTTACAAACACCCAGAGAAAGACTCTATCTATCTATCTATCTATCTATCTATCTATCTATCTATCTATCTATCTATCTATCTATCTATCTATCTATCTATCTATCTATCTATCTATCTATCTATCTATCTATCTATCTATCATTTATGTCTGTCTGTCTATGTCTCTCTCTCTTTATCTGTCTGTCTGCTTGTTTATCTATCTTTTTAAAAAGCACACATCAAGGAAGAGACCTTTTGAACATATTTTAAAAAAACAGTGACACTGATTATTTAAAGGGCACCTATTGTGCCCCTTTTTACGAGATGTAAATAAGTCTTTTGTTTCCCCAGAGTGTGTTTGTGACGTTTTAGCTCAAAATACCCCACAGATATTTTTTTACAGCATGTTAAAATTGCCACTTTTGGGGGATGGGCAAAAACGCGCCATTGTTTTGTGTGTCCTGACTCCTGACATGTAGTGCGGTACCCACTAGTTCATGTCCCATTCACTCCCTGTTTCTGGCTTAAATCCTAGTGAATTCATACATATTACAACTCACGCATTTCCTGCATCCCGGTCCGGTTCGAATGCTCCTATGCGAATGCGCGCACCGCTGTAGGGGCAGTATTTATCCTTGTCATAGGGCAGAGGGTGCAGAGCATTGTTCACAGGGGTGTTTGTTTGTAATAATGTTTTGTATGTATATGGGTAGTGTGAATAGATGGTGCAAATATTGTGTAAAATGATAGTGATATGATGATACTATTTTATTTTCATGTAATGTTTATTTTCTACTTAGCTTATAGCTTATTTATGGCCTTAGGCTAAAGGTAATACCCTGATTGTTGGTATGGTACAATTGGCCCTGAATGGGTCAATTTGGCTTAATACTTTGGCCTATTTAGGAGGGCCTCATTCTGCATTTGGAAGCGTGAGGGTGAGTTCTAGCTTGCTGTGGATCTATGTACAAAGTGTTTGCTTTACTATCGTTGAAAGCTAGAAGCATTGTGCTATTTTGATTTATTTTTGATTATTTTGTTTTCTTGACTTCTGAGTTAAAATATAAATAAACGTTATTCAATTTTTGGAACAATTGAGCTAAGCCTACACCCTACACATCCCAGTATTTGGGGTGCCACTCAGTACGCCACACCATTGTGTACACATAAATCTCTGACCCATCGTCTTCTTCCTCGTCTAATTTCTTTCACTCTACACACGTCATCTGGTATAATTGAAACGATTGGCTATGAGCTATGTATAGGTGTATTTGATAGACATTCGTAGCACCCAATAAACGGCTCTGGGCATTCGTAAACCACGCCTCAAATACTAGAAAATGAACATGTGGTTCCCAGACCCACGTCTCAATGAGACTAGGTCTGACATTAGCCAGGCTAGTCTACAGCTGCTCCGGCGTCAAAACAATGGCGGACTGTGTACAGCTCACTAAGTGCGGGTCTATGCTAATACGGCAATATCTGTCAACAGTCGTGGGAGCGACTTGTGCACAAAAGGACGTCACATTGCCCAGAATCTGAAAGCGGCTTGTTCTGAGACAAGGCTTATGATTTATGCAGATTTCTTTAAAAGCACTGGGTGGATTTTTATCATTATAGGGTGGTTGTGTACACACATTGCCAACACACATTTATAAGCTAACATTGCCAACACCATGTAAAAGTGAATTTTGCATAATAGGTGCCCTTTAAATCAATATTGATTCATTCTAAATAAAATAGACACACTGTCAACAATTGGAAGGGATTTGGACGTGTGAGTTTTCTACTCATATATGCACACTCAAACACGCGCATTAGAAGTACAGCAGAATTGGTTTGTCTGCCAGCTGTCATCTGCGGTGAGATGATCTAAGAGTAATTAAATGGCGTCGGTCTGACCTGTAAAGCTGTTTTCCTTCAATCATAAATGTTGTGCAGGTATAAGTCAAGTCAAGTCACCTTCATTTATATAGCGCTTTTAACAATATGGACTGTTTCAAAGCAGCTTTAGAGTGATAATAGGAAATTAAAGTAACAGAGATCTCTACACAGCATACTCTAGAATAAAGTTATTGTCCAGTTAAAGTTAGTTTTGAACGATTCACTTCCGTTGCAAAGATCATTAGTTATTAACTTTGAGGCAGCTTACACAACACCGTTCTAACAGAAAAACCCTTAACGCTCATTCGCACAACAACAGTGTCTGACGGCTCGAGAACGCAAACCTTGAAATAGGTTCCAAGGTGCAAGCCTTGAAGAAAAAAAAAAATATATTAATATTATTATTATTATATATCTTTTTTATTTATTTGGTTTTTTATCTCTGTGCAAGCTTTAAAAATGAAAACTTAGCTTAAAAACGAAGCTGATGGTGTGCACATGCGTATTACATGTTTAGTCTATAGCTATGCGCGTTTGAATATATACATGTATGTGCGCAGGCGTGTAGTCTTTCTTTACAAATTGACCTAAACAACAAAATTTATAATACAGAATTATTTATCGCTTCCGTGTAGCCATGTGAACCAAAACTAATTTGACAACGCTTTATCTGTACAGAGGTAAAGGGAAGGAGAAGGGGCCCTTCATAGGGGAGAGACTAGTTGAGTCACTTCAGGAGTGCATTGTTGTTGTGTCCAGGCGCAGATCCTTCATCAGATCCGGATACGGCCTGGATCCGACGGACTGCGGTATACCTCCAGATAAACAGAGTGACTAATATTAGAATAGATGCAATTCTTCTTATGATTTAAAGAGTACATCAGGATTTATGGGGAGTTTTCCCGGTTCCGGCTGACCTAATCTATGCGGCCTAACATCGAATTATAAAAGTTTAAATGTGATATGTATATGCAAGGTCAAAGAGATGTGTTTTAGTCTAGATTTAAACTGACAGAGTGTGTCTGCTTCCCGGACAATGTTAGGAAGGCTGTTCCAGAGTTTTGGTGCTAAATAGCCAGCAGTCAGTTTTGATATTCTGGGTATTATCAACTGGCCGGAATATTGAGATCGCAATAGACGTGAAGGACTATAATGCGTTAAGTACTGGGGCAAGTACTCAGCAATATTTTATATACAATGTTTAATAGGGAGCCAATGCAGTGTTGATAGAACCGGGCTAATATGGTTATACTTCCTGGTTCTGGTAAGAACTCTAGCTGCTGCGTTTTGGACCAGCTGTAGTTTATTTATTAAGCATGCAGGGAAACCACCCATAAGAGCATTACAATAATCTAGCCTTGATGTCATGAATGCATGAACTAATTGTTCCGCATTTGTCATTGAGAGCATATGACATAATTCAGATATATTTTTAAGATGGAAGAATGCAGTTTTACAGATAATGTGACTTTCAAATGAAAGATTGGTGAATATGAAGTGGAGAATGAGTTATAAATTGTACGTTCTGCAAGATATTAGTCTTATATATATGCTGTATAATTATATAATGCTGATATACAGTATATAATTAAGTAATGATACATCTATCTATCGTAGGATAAATATTTTAGTTTTTGTGTATTTACTGCTGAAATACACAGTAAATTTACTGTTTTGCTGGTGAAAGATGGTCTCCCAGTCTGAATGCTGAAAAGTGCTCAAAACCCCTCTAAAACCAGCCAACAGACCAGCCTTAAATATATATACACATACACACACAGTTGTTAATAAGAATTAGCCTATGTATTGAACACAGGATAATAAATCAACATTTTCAGTGCTTGACATCAATTCCATTCCCTCTCTGTAACTCCCACCGTGTTCTATTTCACTCACTCTGGCTCTTTGTTCCCCTTTTTCTTTGATTCGGTTGGTCTGCAGCCTGAGATTGTGTTTCGTTTCTTCAGTCTGTAATTTTAGCAGAGTGAGTTTGCTAAAACTGGCTCTCGTACATTTTTTAAATACACACGAACTTGAGAACACAATGTGGGGTCACATACAAAGGCAGATTACACAGACAGAAAGGAACTGGTTAGTTCATTGGACAAACCACTACTAAACACAATTACAAATAATTTCTGCATGTCTCTTTAGTACTGTATATTACAGCAAGTAAAGTTCACACTTGCATGTTTAAATAAATGTCTGATAGATTGAGTGGTCTGTGTGCACATATATGGGTGTAAGCAAGTAGTGGCATATTGCCTTTACAAAATGACAGCAATAGCAATATGATGAAATATATAATAATAATAGTAATTCATTACATTTATATAGCGCTTTTCTTGGCACTCAAAAAGTGCTTTACAAGGGGGAATCTCCTCAACCACCACCAATGTGTAGCATCCACCTGGATGACCCCTACTCTTTCCAAAGACATCTTGGGATTTTTTGTGATCACAGAGAGTCGGGACCTCGGTTTAATGTCTCATCTGGAGGACGGTGCGTTTTGACAGTATAGTGTCCCCATCACTATACTGGGGCATTAGGACCCACACAGACCACAAGGTGAGCACTCCCTGCTGGCCTCACTAACACCATTTTTTTATATAAATATTTTATTTTTCAATAAAGTTTTAGTATAGCTTTCATGTATCTGAAACATAATGACACTATGCAAAGGTCATGGGTTTGATACCCAGAAAATGCATGAAGTGATAAAAATGAATACCTTGAATACTCTTTAAGTCGCTTTGGATGAAAGCATCTACCAAATGCATAAATGCATTATGCAATGTAAATGTCAGGTCAAACCCAATACCATTACAGCTTTCAAAAGTGACACATTCTCTATATGGCAAACCCACGCAATGAGATCCATTTATACAGACCAAACCAGACCATTCATTTGCCTCCTGAGGAGTGATTGCATCATAATGCATATACTGTATGAGTTCAGACCTTCTGACCAATAAGAAGAAACCAATATATTGTACTAATAGTCATAACAAGTTTTTATCATTAATAAAGTGGAATGACCTCTCATAAGTGCTGATTGACTAAAGCATAACATAAGAATATTCTATAGGTAATTATTGATTCAGAACAGGTGGCAAGTTTATTTGTGTTAACTTAATCCAAAGTATTATGGGGGGGGGGCAGGTATGTTCTAGTTAAATCTAGTCACAGCAGGTATGTTCTAGTTAAATCAGATTCAAACATGTCAGTGAAACATCTGTATCTAATGGAGGAAAATAGGAGAAAGAGGAAAGAGAGTTGAAATACACCATGTTGAGAGACAGAGATCTTTTAAAGGATTTATATTATGAGTTGAATGAGTATTATGCATTGCCTATACCTCTGCAGAAACCTTGAGCGCAACCTGCGTTGCAGCTGACAGAGAGAAATCACACTCTCACATACACAAAGACCGACTGATTTACGGGCACTGAGACATGTAGCTCATACTGATTGCACGGCGTGCACATACATTAATGCTTGTACACATTCATTTAATCTGGTATGAGCAGTGAAGTATCACAGGCAGCGCTCTAATTGGTCCCTTTAGAGTAGATACATGCCCAAGCTGGAAAAATATAAGAATAATCCCAAAAACATGAGCTGAGTGCAAGGCAGATAACACCAGGGAGACCCTTCCTGTTCTCTTCAACATACACATGCATGTATGCTTAGTTCTGTGAACATTCACTGTTATGTGAATGTGTTTAATAGTCTTTAATGTTTTTCAGTCTGAGCAGTTCCTACGCAGGGGTCAACTATATGAAGTATGCGTGTTTGTGTTTGTAACATTACCAATATCATTTCAAAGCACAGACGTCAGAATTGCTTACGCTTTCATGTGTTTTATCTCCTTTTTTCAACAGCATGATAAATTAACCTCTTTGAACTTTATCGTTATATGTGTGTCCTTTGCTGTGATTTAAATCAAATGCGCAAAGTAATACCATTCGCCGTCTGTTTTTTTAAATCATCTGCAGTTTTCATCAAAAACGCAGCAGATATACATTTTTATATTAACCTTTTTATTTTTCTTCAAATGAATCAATATGATTTCTTAGCAAATGTCTATGTGTTTGTTTGTTATTGGGTTTTGAGCCACATCATGACTCACTGATTGAAAATAAGTGTTTATTTAACATGGCCAGCTCAATGATTATGTTAAAATATAAATTCAACTAAACATACATTGCTCAAAGTTTGAGTTTTCATTTCCTCACAAGTTGTCACCTATATTTCATTTAAGTATCAACTTTATCTCAGATTTTCCATTAAAATTCCCAATTGTAAGTGTATAGAGCCATACAATTTGAAGATTTTTTTTTAAAGGCATTACTCAAATAATTTTATTTTGGAAAAAATTATCTATTTTTATAATTATTAAATATTTTATATTAATCTGAGCACAATGTCTTCTCTCTAAAGCACTACAAAAAAAATTAATAAGGAATTTTCATCTCGATTTCCAGCAGAATAATATTTGAACTATTTTGCTTGTTTTAAGCATAAACTTCACTAAATTTTGCTAGATCAATGCTTAAAATATATATGAATATATATAAATGTAAACAGGATAAGAAAAAATTACTTTATTCACATATTCTCTAAAAATCTCAATTTTGCTTCTCAAGTAAAATGATGTTGTTTTAAAGGGATAGTTCACCCAAAAATGAAGATTCTGTCATCATTTACTCACCATCTAGTTTTTACAAACCTCTATGAGTTTCTTTCTTCTTTTGAACACAAAAGAAGATATTTTGAAGAATAAAATATCAGAAGATATTTTGACAGTGGACAGTTGCTGGTCATATATTTAGAATATCATAATCAAAAAGTTGATTTATTTCAGTAATTCCATTCATAAAGTGAAATTTGGATATTATATTCATTCATTACACACATACTGATATATTTCAAATGTTTATTTCATTTAATTATGATGATTAAAACTGACAACTAATGAAAATCCCAAATTCAGTATCTAAATTAGAATATTACTTAAGAAGACCAATACAAAAAAAGGATTTTTAGAAATGTTGGCCAACTGAAAAGTATGAACATGAATATTATGAGCATGTACAGCACTCAATACTTAGTCGGGCTCGTTTTGCCTGAATTACTGCAGCAATGCGGCGTGGCATGAAGTCTATCAGTCTGTGGCACTGCTCAGGTGTTATGAGAGCCCAGGTTGCTCTGATAGTGGCCTTCAACTCTTCTGCATTGTTGGGTCTGGTGTATCGCATCTTCTTCTTCACAATACCCCATAGATTTTCTATAGGGTTAAGGTCAGGCGAGTTTGCTGGCCAATTAAGAACAGGGATCCCATGGTCCTTAAACCAGGTACTGGTAGCTTTGGCACTGTGTGCAGGTGCCAAGTCCTGTTGGAAAATGAAATCTGCATCTCCATAAAGTTGGTCAGCAGCAGGAAGAAGTGCTCTAAAACTTCCTGGTAGACGGCTGCGTTGACCTTGGACCAACAGTGGACAAGTGGACCAACACCAGCAGATGACATGGCACCCCAAACCATCACTGACTGTGGAAACTTTAAACTGGACTTCAAGCAACATGGATTCTGTGCCTCTCCTCTCTTCCTCCAGACTCTGGGACCTTGATTTCCAAAGGAAATGCAAAATTTACTTTCATCAGAGAACATAACTTTGGACCACTCAGCAGCAGTCCAGTCCTTTTTGTCTTTAGGCCAGACGAGACGCTGCTGACGCGGTGTCTTGTTCAAGAGTGGCTTGACACAAGGAATGCAACAGCTGAAACCCATGTCTTGCATACGTCTGTGTGTGGTGGTTCTTGAAGCACTGACTCCAGCTGCAGTCCACTGTTTGTGAATCTCCCCCACATTTGTGAATGGGTTTTGTTTCACAATCCTCTCCAGGGTGCGGTTATCCCTATTGCTTGTACACTTTTTTCTACCACATCTTTTCCTTCGCCCCTTAGCCTCTCTATTAATGTGCTTGGACACAGAGCTCTGTGAACAGCCAGCCTCTTTAGCAATGACCTCTTGTGTCTTGCCCTCCTTGTGCAAGATGTCAATGGTCGTCTTTTGGACAGCTGTCAAGTCAGCAGTCTTCCACATGATTGTGTAGCCTACAGAACTAGACTGAGAGACCAGTTAAAGGTCTTTGCAGGTGTTTTGAGTTAATTAGCTGATTAGAGTGTGGCACCAGGTGTCTTCAATATTGAACCTTTTCACAATATTCAAATTTTCTGAGATACTGATTTGGGGGTTTTCATTAGTTGTCAGTTCTAATCATCAAAATTAAAAGGAATGAACACGAAATATATCAGTCTGTGTGTAATGAACGATTATAATATCCAAATTTCACTTTTTGAATGGAATTACTGAAATAAATCAACTTTTTGATGATATTCTAATTATATGACCAGCAACTGTATTAGAATTCAACATTCTTCAAAATTTCTTCTTTTTTGTGTCTTTTCTTCTCACATAAGAAATAAACTCAAGAAACTTTTTGAGTTCAGAAACTCATACAGGTTTGAAACAACATAAGGTTGAGTAAATTATGACAAAATCGTCATTTGTAACAACTGTCCCTTTAAGGAGTTATTTATTTACTTTATTGACTGGACAGCAAGAGACAATACTGATTAAGTTACCATTTAATGTTATTGCTGAGAAATAATTAAGATGTTAAAGAGATCTCAGTCATGTTTTTTTCTTTCCTATAGGCACATATGAGGAGGAACAGACTATTTGATAAGGATATGTTTGTGTATTCCTTTAACAGACAGGATGACATTTTGACTGGTGTAAATAGCTGTGAGTGAAGACAGTCATGCTCCTTCTCATGTCTCGTATGTTTGGCTTTGTGTAGATGTATGTTCTGTTATCCTTTTAAATGACAAAGGTCAGAGACCAATCATTCTCTGTCAACTTGGTGCACTCTGACCCTTAACTTCTCTTTTTCTCTGATGCTCCTCGTCACATGGAGACACATTCAAACATGCGTGGACATTGCCATTCCCTTTCAGGAGCAGTCTGAATGCAGACACCCTTCAGCAGTTCAGTGCAAACACAGCTGTGTTATGAAACAAGGCTAACGCGCAGACGACCCTCACAGATCTGCTCCCAATAGCACATGGCTTGGTGAAATGACTTTCTGTGCAGTGATGTCCAAATAATCCAAGTGCCCAAATAAGCTTTTTCCAGAAAATAAAATACAAGCCTCTGTGCTTGGTAGTTGCCTGGTACTTGCCTGGCCTTTATTTAGCTAATTTAATCCAGTTTCTAGCAATTCATTACAAGCCTGTTTGAATATAAATAGTAAATACAGATACATTACTTGAAGTGTTGGATGTTAAAGTCGTTTGTTTGACTGTTTCGAGTGTTTGTTTGAGCCAGCCTAATTAATGGTGGGAGTTCGGGATGGGACTATCTTTTTAAAATAATAAAATAAAATAAATATAAAGCTTATATAAAAATAAAAAGCCAATATGATAAAACATATTCAGTGGTGCAAATTCTCATCTATGCAAAACGTGCTTCATTTTGAGATTTTGGACATCGTTGAAAGTAATGATAACTTGCAGTTCAGTAAGCTCTTGCAGTACTTTGATGTCATACACCGATTCATTACAATAATCAGTTTATAAGAATCATTTGTTCATAACTATTTTGGTTGCACAGTATGTTTTTGATCCACTTAATTGGACTGGCTCTTGAGAGTCATTTGTTTGTTCAGTTCTCTAGCATTCAATAAAAAGACATTGTCTTACCATCATTTTGTGGCTAACTGTACTATTTTTTTCTCATTAAATTCAGACTGCAAACTCGTATGGAAGTAAAATAACAACCAATAGATATGTCAAACTCAAATGTAACATTGGATCTGTAGGCCTATACATCCGCATCGGAGGAATAACATTATAATCTCGTTCACGGTAGAGATGCATGTAGGCTACACAGGAAAAGTAATCGTGAAGACACTGAATTTCACATAAAACATAATTATCACAGATACACTTACATTGTTGTAAATGAGTTTTTATGAATGAATGGCTTGCTCTAACTGTTACACTGGTCTTCGTCAACAACACACCCTTGCACCCCCTGCTGGTGAGGTCGACTAACAGCAGATGGAGATAATTCTCGGTAATCTACTGCTTTTCCTGCAGTTCCTGGACGTCAACGTTGAATTTACTGTCGAATTTGAACCACTGAATTTGTGGAGGTGAAATTGCAAAGCGAAATAAAATGGACTGAAAACCGCCTGTTGAATATTATAGGTTGTATTTTTAATCAGTCTGAATATTTTGGAAGTGAAATATGAAATATGAAAGGTGAATATGGATTATTTAAATTTTACTAATGAAAATGTGTTTGAAATGTTTTGAATTTAAATATTCACAAGCTTAAATATTCAACCATGCTAAATTCCAGCCCATAAAAATGCAAGCCCTAAAAATACAATGCATTAAAATACAAACAGGGTTAATGCAATGCATATTTTTTTCAAGTAGTACAATTCAACAGGCTTTTTGTTTCAAAAACATTTGGCATTATTTTACTTCCATAAACTCGCATTAAATGCTCAGGTAAAATACGATTTAATTTACTGTTGCACCGTGGTTTCAACAGAGCCAATGAAAAGCAATTCAGGGAAGACTAGGTATGTAGGGAAATGGGTTTGAGCAGCCCACTCCTTGGATATGTTATGGTCCAAGATGGAAAAAATAAAAAAGATCTCTACCACTGGGAAAAAAAATATTAAATAAACAGAAATAAAAAATAATATTAAAAAGGTTCACACATACCACAATACACAGTTTCATAGAGGAAAACAACGTGTTGAATTATTTGCGTCACCACAATTAATTGCACACTCAGGCATCGACCTACCGAGCGACAATGAGTGAAGCTTCCTCTTTTATACTGTTGGCTTCTTATATTTTATATTATAATTATATTTGAAAGTATACAAAATTACGAATGCATGTGTATGCGATGTGAGTTTATTGTAGTGTTGCTGCGATGAGTGTATTGAATTTGAATGAAATTCAAATTCAAACTTGTGAGTACCTGGACCATAGTGGTAACAGGAGAGGCAAATTAAAATGTGTGTGTGTGTGTGTGTGTGTGTGTGTGTGTGTGTGTGTGTGTGTGTGTGTGTGTGTGTGTGTGTGTGTGTGTGTGTGTGTGTGTGTGTGTGTGTGTGTGTTTGTGTTTGTCAGAGCCAGTGCCATCGTGCCGCCAGATCAGGTCTCCCTCTTCACATAGTCTCAAAGTTACTGGACTAACTTCCACAACACTCTTTTTTTTAATGCAGCCTTTAAACAGTGTGATGTGACGTTTGTGCGTGCTTTTGTACATGTGTGTCTAGAGTACGTGATGCTCAGTTGTCATAACAGTCCTCTTCATCACATGTGGGTTGATGTGATGTGAGCTTGATACGGTTTTGATCCAGCTAAAGACTCCCCTGGTATTTCTCCCTGCTTGTGCTTTGACTTGGAAATACTCCAGTCCAGAGTAGGAGTTCATATTTAGATCAAGTAATCAGATCTATTTTTATGTTTTATTTGGCAGTGAACATATTCATATCACTGAACTTTTGATATTTGATAGTTTAAATATCACTGCACTCTATATTTCTTTCTTTAATGTGTCTTAAAGCATGAATGTATTTGTAGGTGTACTATTTTCTTAAAAAAAGGGCAGCCAATGGTTGTTATCAGGGATTATATGTTAAACGCTTTATTTATGTGTCTTATCAGCCATTGACTGCTCTTTCCTGTCTGTTTTATATTGATTGCTGTGTGATAGATTACATTGACCTGTGTGGTAAAATTGATACTTTGGATTTCTAGCTGAGGTGGGTTTAGACAGCATTTTATGTTAGTTTTCCTTTTATTTCTTCCAGGCTATTGCTTTCCTTTTTTACTTTGATACATGTCTGCCCTAATGTATATAGTTATAAATTTGTCAACATTTTATTGCCTATTGTCATTGATTTGCACCTGACTTCCATCACTACGGTCTATATCTGTATATAGGCCTATCTTTCCTGGAAAAGATAACATGTGTGATTGCTCTATGCAAGGGTTGTCACAATCTTGAAAATTCAGTAAAGTTGGTTCCAGTGAAATTTTGAATGAATGACTTGCTTGTTTAATTTAATTATTGGAATTTAAATAAATATGAATAAATTCAATTACAATGATGACATGTATTTCCCAGTTAAGTAAACATTGCATCCTGTTCAATTCAATTAATTATTCAATTATTCAGCCAGTAAAAAAGGACAAATAAAAGGAGCAGTGAATAGTTTTATTTATTTTATTTATTTTAAGTAAATTTTTGATTATATATTGGTATGTAGGGAGAGATTTATTTTGAGTAATCATTTATTGAAATTTAGTTTTTCATTATGATGTTATTTGTAACGAGGTTAGATGTTGTGGGAAAAAGGAGGTGGGAACTGGCGAACGTTAACACACATTTTAATACCAAAAATAAAACAAATACAAAACGAAAGTAAAGTAAAAGACAGCAGCCCCTCACGGACGACTGCTGTCACATATAATAAAACAAAACACAACATAAGTCCAGGCCTGTTCCTCTCTTGATCTTCATTTGTAGTTGCTCTTCCTTTTATGCTTCCGCTCCTCCGTGAAAGATACAAGACCATTGCATCGCGCAGGTGTCGCTCATTAGTAATCATGGCACCGGCCTCACACCGTCTTCCCACGGCCCTCGACCTCATCCTGCTCGGATGAGGTCGTGCATCCTGCTCCTGCTCGCCACATTATTGTAAAATAATTCTTGCTCTTTTCACCTTTGTCTCCAGCATTGTAAAACTTTAGCATGTTCTGTAGGCTTTGATAATGGAAAAAAACATATATGTATGTTTTCTTTTTAGATTGTCTATGTCAGCTATAATCACCAGTCTTCTTTGTGCTCTTTCTGCAGGATGTTTCAAAGCAGAGGCAGGCAAGGAAGAAGACGGTCTCATTCAGCTCTATGCCAAGTGACCGCAAGATGAACAGCACAGCTGCCTGCATGGCTTTCATGATGGAAGGCTGTGAGATGAAGAAAGTTCGCTCCAATTCTCGCATGTACAATCGTTACTTCCTATTGGACCCTGACATGCGCTGGCTCCGCTGGGAGCCATCGAAGAAAGACTCGGAGAAAGCCAAGCTTGAGATCAAAAGCATCAAAGAAGTTAGATTGGGAAAGAAAACACCTGTCCTACGCAGCAACGGCCTTTCAGATCAGTTCCCAGATGAGTGTGCATTCTCAATTATATATGGAGACAACTACGAGTCCCTGGATCTGGTCGCAAGCACGGCAGAAGTGGTTAGCACTTGGGTGATGGGACTACGGTACCTGGTCTCATATGGCCGGCACATGGTGGGCGTAGTCGAACCCAATCAACCTAGTGTAAGAACATCCTGGATTGGGACAGTGTTCGAGCTAGCTGATCCAGAAAGACAAGGACACATTGACTTATTCCGGGCCACCCAAATCATCAAGGGTCTCAATCCTGGCATGAGGGAATCTCGCATTGAACTGAAATTCAAAGAGCTACAAAAAGCCAAGGACTGCTATGGTGAAGGCATTGATTTAGACACATTTGTAGAAGCCTACTGTGAACTGTGTACACGCCCTGAGATCTTTTTCTTGCTGGTGCAGTTCTCCAGCAACAAAGAGTACCTGGACTCCAAAGACTTGATGCTCTTTGTGGAGGTGGAGCAGGGAGTGGAGGGAGTCACTGAGGAAATGTGTTGGGAGATTGTGCACAAGTACGAACCCTCCGCTGAAGGACGTAACAATGGCTACTTGTCCATAGATGGCTTCACACACTACCTCCTGTCATCCGAGTGCCACATTTTTGACCCGCAGCACAAGCATGTTTGTCAGGATATGACGCAGCCCCTTTCACACTACTACATCAACTCTTCCCACAACGCCTCACTTTTGGAAGATCACTATTGGGGCTCATCGGACCTCAGCAGCTATGTTAGGGCGCTACGCATGGGTTGTCGAAGCATAGAGGTCGTAGTCTGGGATGGCCCTGACTGTGAGCCTGTAGTCTATGTTGGTAGCTCTGTTGCATCCCAGCTGGCCTTCTGTAAAGTTCTAGATGTCATTAACCAATATGCTTTCGAGAGTTCAGAGTATCCACTAATCCTCTGTCTTGTCACACACTGCAGTGTTCCCCAACAGAGGGCCCTGGCTCAACACTTAAAGAAGATTCTTGGGGACAAACTGCACATTGAACCTCCTAATATGGAGGACCATTACTTGCCGTCCCCTGAGGAACTCAAGGGAAAGATACTCATCAAAGGGAAGCGCCTGCCTACAGACTCTCAAGACTCTGAAGGGGAGGTCACGGATGAAGAAGAAGGCTTTGAGATGTCCAGGAGAATGATGGGTGGTGACGATAAGGATCAGCTCAACGGAATTGGCTGCAAACGACTACGACTCTGCAAAGAACTGTCTGACCTAGTCACCCTCTGCAAGTCTGTGCAGTTCCGTGACTTTGAGATGTCGAAAAGGGAACAGAGGTATTGGGAGATTTGCTCCTTTAATGAGGTTGACGCCAACCACTTTGCCAACGAATTTCCTGAGGACTTTGTCTCTTACAATAAGCGTTTTCTGTCACGGGTGTACCCAACACCCATGCGCATTGATGCTAGCAACATGAATCCACAGGACTTCTGGAAATGTGGTTGCCAAATTGTGGCAATGAATTACCAGACTCCAGGTTTGATGATGGATTTGAACCTTGGCTGGTTTAGGCAAAATGGCAACTGTGGTTATGTCCTGCGTCCAGCAATAATGCGTGAGGAGGTGTCATATTTTAGTGCAAATGCTCGTGACTCGCTTCCTGGAGTCTCAGCCCAGCTCCTTCACATCAAGGTAATCAGCGGCCAAAATCTACCAAAGCCTCGAGGCTCTGCTGCTAAAGGTGATGTGGTAGAGCCATACATCTATGTGGAGATCCATGGAATTCCTTCAGACTGCACAGAACAACGCACAAAAACTGTTTCGCAAAATGGTGACAATCCGATTTTTGATGAAAGCTTCGAGTTCCAGATCAACCTTCCCGAATTGGCTGCTTTGCGTTTTGTAGTCCTTGATGATGACTACATTGGTGATGAATTTATTGGCCAGTATACCATTCCTTTTGAGTGCCTGCTTCCTGGCTACCGGCACGTACCACTGCAGTCACTTACAGGGGAGTTTTTGCCTAACACCACGTTGTTTGTTCATGTTGCCATTACAAACCGACGAGGTGGGGGTAAAGCCCATAAGAGGGGTCTCTCTGTGAGAAAGGGTCGCAAAGCAAGAGAATACACCTCTACTAAGACCACAGGGATCAAAGTAGTAGATGAGCTCTTCAGGGCAGCGACCCAGCC
This sequence comes from Siphateles boraxobius, assembly GCF_051911475.1. Taxonomy (NCBI): domain Eukaryota; kingdom Metazoa; phylum Chordata; class Actinopteri; order Cypriniformes; family Leuciscidae; genus Siphateles; species Siphateles boraxobius. Next base: position 14,021,835 of record NW_027509193.1, read on the forward strand.
ACTACGAGAAGCAACAGATCTACGGGAAAACGTACAGGTAGGGTCTTTTCAGGCTCAATGTTTAAAGATTTAGTTGTTGAGTCCGTTTGCTCTAAATCTTGTGTCTTTTGAGAAAGTAATATTCTGAAAGCAAGCACTGATATTGATATACAAGTATTAATGATATTTGTATTGCTTCAGGACTCAGAAGTAATCAATAATAGTAGTGACTGTGGAGATTGTAGATTCACTCTACACATTTAAATAATCCAAATGATAAATGTTGTGTCAGAGCACAAAATATATTTGGTATGAAATGTAAAACATTTGCCTAGAATGCCATGTGAAGGTCTTACAATAAAAATAAAAAAAATTCTCCCCAGCATCAGCTGCCACTTTTAGTCTTGAAATCTGCCTTGTTCAAGGAAGGTAAAGGGATGTAACAAGGATTATGACAACATAGTATTGAAAACATACACTTAAAATTACATGTGAAGTCAGGGACAGGTAGAAAGTGAGAGAGTTAATGATACAAGAAAGATCCAGAGTGGAAGCATTTGTAGTTGAGCTCATTAGTAATGCTCTTAAAACTGTATACCTGGTTCTAAAGATGTTTTCACATCTTTCACAAAATGTGTTTTTACAGATGAGAGAACTCAGTGAAACTACAAATGTTTCTCAAATGCTAGAATGTTAATCATGCGTTGCTACTGAATACTTTTGGAAGAGTAAAATTGCAGGGTTATAAAGGCAATACATCATTCTAGTTCATGTCATGAAAGATTGGGTGCAAGCTGCAAATAATATTGATTTGAAATGACTCTTGCTCAGCAGAATTAACATGCTGTCCTCTAGTGCATGGTCTTAATTTAAGAAGACTAAAACCTCAAAGGACATCCCATTAGATGATTAGAGACATAAAACATATGGCCAGCATTAGCTGTCCTTCTGCTGTTGATCTCTCCCCTTATCTTTAAATTTGTGCATGTATGTGTGTAATTGTGTTATTTCATTTGCCAGAATGCCTTTTGTGCTGTTTCTATATCACAGATCTGTTTTTTTGCATATTCTTATTTTCTTGCATTGTCCATTTCTCTGATGTTCACACAGATGACTTAGGCCTAGGGTTTTTAGTAAAATATGTTTCTAGTTATTTACTTTGTGTAATTAAAGGCTAACATTTACATTTATTCATTTGGCAGAAACTTTTATCCACAGTGCAGTTAATGTGTCCATAATATCAGTTCTTGCATTCCCTGCAAACTGACCTCATGACTTTGGCATTGCTAGCGTCATGATCTGCTCTATGAGCTACAGCCAATATTGCATTGTGTATTTTTACATTTAGATTACCTTTGCCATAATCTTATGCTCATTTAAAGGAACACTCCACCGTTTTTTGAGATAGAGCTTATTCACAGTCTCCCCTACATTAAGATAGGTGGGCAAAAGCATTTTTGTCTCAGTGCATGCATTGTCTTAGTTTGGGAGTGCCGATGCTAATGAATGGAATCCTATGTTGTCAAGTAGCATGTCATGAGTAAAAGTGATTAAAAAAACAAACAAAAAAACACCTAATTACTTCTTGTGGTCTGCGTATTCAAAACGAGTACAAATAGCAATTCAGATTAAGATTAGGTGATTTCCTAGGCAGATATTGAATTGGGACTATATTAGGGTGAATCACAGGCGAAGCACTGCTACTTGGGCGCAGTCATATCACGCAACAGATGAAATCCCCCAACTTCCGTCAACATACCAGCATGACCTGACCTGCACTGAGTATCTTCGCTTTTGGATTGTGTTTAGTTTGAGAAGTTACAGCAAACATTGTAATTACCTGCAAAAGGTTGTGAGAACGAGCAAAGGACATACACGAATGTAATGTTTCACAGACTTCCACCGAATGTGGAACTGAGAAATCGATGGCTAGCTGCTAACCTCACTACAAATTAGCCAGTATCGTGTTTTTCGGAGAGCATTTTGCACCAGAGGATTATGTTGACAAAATGCTATATAGGACAAGAAAGACTATGTCTGAAGGATACGGCCGTCCCATCAATTTTCAAAGAACAGGCAGAAAAAAGTGCACATCTAAGTTGTCTTTTATTACGCTTCCTTACGTGAATCTGTGTCTTTATTCAGTTGTAAGATAGATGGTGAGAAGCTGTATATAGAGTATGGTTCAAATTGTCTGTTTAGCATGAACAACATGATTGAAAAAAAAAATTCGCTGTTATCGTTACCTGTAAAAAAATTGGCTCTCATCCTTACGTCCTCAGGCTGTTGAGCGATCGCAACCTCCTTCTGTCGGTCTATTTCCATTGCACGCAGATCCTCTGCTGAAAACTCGGTTTTTAGTAGGAGTGTAAATATTAATCGATTCGTTTCGATGCATCGATTATACAGCCGACGATTCGATGCATCGATGCGTCTGCAAGTGTATCGATTAATGTGTTTGTTTTGCCGCCTGTCTATTTTCAGCATCCGCTCATATGCGTACAAACGATTGTTGTTATGCACTGGGCTAACATTAGTTAGTCACCGAACTAAACTGCCAGTGTGAATGCACTCTCAGTCACTTAGTCGGCGAATTCCAAGCTAGCAGTTACTAAGGTAAACAAACAGGCGCTAACGTGTACAAAAGGCTACTTCAACAGCTTACTTGAAAAGTCTAGGGTGCTTTCACACCAACTCGTAACGGAACGGGCACGGTTTGCATGAAAAATCGCTAATTATGTAAACGCTGTCTGTCATGCGGATCCGGGTGCGCACTGGGGTACCAAACCCGAGACTGTCTGGAGGAGGTGTGCTGAGTTCGGTTGCACTCGAACCGTGTCGCGGCTCGTGTGAATGTGAAAGCATCACGAACTCGGGTGCGCACTTGTTCAGGAAGTAAGTGACCTGTGCAAGCATTTTAGCTGGTTATGATGTATTTAGTTAAATAAAACACATGTAAGGGATGATAGTGTTGATAATTTACCTTGGATAAGAGCGAGAGTGAGTCTGCAGTGTATTCGCACACACATAGCGCGTTGACTCAGGGCAACACATTAATGGAAATCCACTGTCTCCTGCTTTTGCAATCAGCAAAAAGCCAAATGGGACACACAATAAACCGGTGTTGTTCACTCAGCTGTGCATAATAGCACCAAATAAAATAAAATAAACACAATATATTGACCCGCATTCTGTTTTCTATCATGCGTTGTGCACGTTTGCGATGACGTAAGATGCACGGAAATAGATATCATGAAAAATATCGATTATTGAATCTTATCGAATCGAATCGTATCGCGGGTAATTCTAAGTATCGAAAATAATCGAATCGTTGGCTTAAGAAATCGGTATAGTATCGAATCGTCATGTAGGCTCCGATTTACACCCCTAGTTTTTAGAGGTATGGTTCTGTATCATGAGTGTCTGAGTAGTCACCCTCTTCGTCTCGCACAAAATCCCCCATGTCCATCGCCATTCACTATGGCTGCGTTCCAAACTGCATACTCAATGAGTAGGTACTTAATTTCAATGAGTACTTACTCAACGAGCGCTAAACGTGTAGGTACTTTATAGCCAGATCGTGTTGAGTATGAATACGAACCGGACATCTGCCATGTTGATGTTATCATGTGACCTACGACGCGTTATCACACGCGCAACAACTTAAAAGATTTGAACGACACGTTTAAAGGGTAACTAAACCCCTGGTCAAAGCCTGACTCCACCCACTGGCAATATTTGAAAAATGCTGGAAAAGTGGGTAGAGCCCAGCGGAGATAGATGCGACGAACCAAGGGCGGGGCTGAGCGGGGGGGCGTGCACCTGAGACCCGCAGTGACAGCTGCTATCAAACTAGCTAAAATGGATTGACGCAAGTAGCTTTGCAACAGAGCGGTCATTTGAAGTCGAGAACTTTTCTCCCCCACCTTCACCTGAAGTGGAGGAGGGTGAATTGTCTGTGGACACCAGCTCAAACTGCGGTCTTGACTCCCGGATCGCGATCGGCATCCGATTATTCTTATATTCAGTCATTTTGGGGTAATTTTTTCCAGGATTATTATTACTATTACGTTCATTATATTTTGCTGCTATCTGAAAAAAATAATCAGCAAATCGCGCCGGCGCGTTTGTCGACACCAGAGGATTAACTTTAGCCTAATAAGAAGGAACATAAATTGTGATAAAAAATATATGCTCACTCACATCATGACGCCGCTGCGGTGGTGGAGGTTATGCAAGAAGAGCAGCGTTTGGCAGCGCGAGCTGTGTGGAGAAGCCCATTTCCACCTCCATTGCGTTGGAGAAGCAATCCCACGTAAAATGCAGGTTGCACACTGGAGCGATAGGCGAGATTAACTACCTAGGCTAGACTAAATAATCTAAATAACTATATAAATGCTATGATAACTAGATGCTAATATATACAGTATCTATCCTGATCGTTTTCAATACTTGTAATTCCAACTCGCTACAGTAGTTTTGACGGAACCAGATGCTTTTATACCAGGGGCTGCCAAGGGCCTGGTGAGCTCGCTCCAAGGGCGTGACAGAGTGACGTCAGAGAGTATTCTACGTCGGAGAATACCCCTAGTGCAGGAGCTTTCCGTTTAACCTGAAGAGGGCAGCACTCAGACGTTTTTACACCATATATTTTAAAATTAAAACACTTTATACCCAAATGTCAAAAAATTTACTCGAATCAATGAACAGCATTTATGAAGCTCCATTCTTACAGATAAACTAAAAAAAGTTGTTTTAGTGTTTAGTTACCCTTTAATTCATCTATCTGTAAATACAGGTCCTTCTCAAAAAATTTGCATATTGTGATAAAGTTCATTATTTTACATAATGCAATGATAAAAATTAAACTTTAATATATTTTAGATTCATCATTGCACACCAACTGAAATATTTTAGGTCTTTTACTGTTTTAATACCGATGATTTTGGCATACAGCTCATGAAAACCCAAAATTCCTATCTCAAAAAATTTGCATATCATGAAAAGGGTCTCTAAACGAGCTATTAACCTAATCATCTGAATAAACTAATTAACTCTAAACACCTGCAAAAGATTCCTGAGGCTTTTAAAAACTCCCAGCCTGTTTCATTACTCAAAACCGCAATCATGGGTAAGACTGCCGACCTGACTGCTGTCCAGAAGGCCATCATTGACACCCTCAAGCAAGAGGGTAAGACACAGAAAGAAATTTCTGAACAAATAGGCTGTTCCCAGAGTGCTGTATCAAGGCACCTCAGTGGGAAGTCTGTGGGAAAGAAAAAGTGTGGCAAAAAACGCTGCACAACGAGAAGAGGTGACCGGACCCTGAGGAAGATTGTGGAGAAGGACCGATTCCAGACCTTGGGGGACCTGCGCAAGCAGTGGACTGAGTCTGGAGTAGAAACATCCAGAGCCACCGTGCACAGGCGTTTGCAGGAAATGGGCTACAGGTGCCGCATTTCCCTGGTCAAGCCACTTTTGAACCAGAAACAGCGGCAGAAGCGCCTGACCTGGGCTACAGAGAAGCAGCACTAGATATAAATAGATATTATATAGGTATCTGTTAATTCACAATTGACATAAAATGGCGGCTGCTCTCATTACGAAGCTATTTTTATCTGTAACCGAGCGAGGGCTCCGCTCACACACGCACATTTTAAACTCGGCAAACTTAACTCTCTCACTTACTCAAAATGTTACTAAAACACACCTTCAACACTCTTAACATGTTAAATCATCATTACATTTACTCAACTCAGTTTTATAATCATAAATGCACCTGAAAAAGGGGAGAAATACAGTAATCACGAGAGTGATAGAGTCAGGTTTCCTCACTGAAAACTTTAGTGTTATGAGGAAAAGACCGCGATTTCCCCGGAAACTTGGGTGGAAGACAAAAGCAATCGATCACGCCGCATAGATTAAGATCACTTTGGCGATCACAGATTAACACTTTTTACCCATAAATTAGGCACTGCAAAACTAATTAATCAATCTAACGTTTACATATTCCTCAATTAATTTTTACCCTTTGTACACATGTCAGATTTGAACTTTTTAACACAATTATATGAATTGAAAGTATATGAATTGTTTCGATCCCTATTACTAGTAGGCTACTGGATGCATTGTCTTTTTAATCTTAGATACTTTAAGATCCTCACATCCTATTAATTGACTAAAACCCTTTTTGCCCATTACATTACAGCAAGTGTTTCTATAAACTGTCACATTCTCCCCAACAAAATAAATGTCGTCCCGACATTACCAACATTCATCTTAAACAGTCTCTTATGCACTGGACCTAGAAAATCATCTCCTGTGAGTCCGTACTTGGGCAGAGGTCAAAGGTCACAACTCAAATAAAGTTAACGCATTATCCACAGTCCATATCTGTCGACCAGCTGTATAAACAGTCCATAAGCAGTCTTTTCTCATACTGTTAATTCAACAGTCCATCAGGCTCAATGATCTGTATGCATAGTCTGAAAATTGTCTCTTGCAACAGTCTGTGAATTAAGTCAAACCTGTCATCCCTAGCATTATGATTGCTGAAGTCCATACATGCAGGGTGGCTGAAGGTAATATTGGTGTGGTGATGGCAACCACGGAACCAATCCTGGTGCAGGGTAGACAGAGAACAATTGCGGTTGTGGTTGGATACTGTACAAGGAAGGCCTACCAAGCTGATCATAGGTGATACGTCTTGGAGGGTGTCTTTCTCTTTGTGGCCGCTGATAGGCTGGGTCCTCAGGTTCAGCAACAGCAGTGTCCTCAGGTTCAGCAACAGTAGTTAATGAAGGAAAGGCCCTTGGTGGACGATCATCAGGCAAGTTCATCTCTTCAGCAGGTAGGTCTTTAACGGTTGTTGTCCCCTCCAACTGCTTCTCAACAAAGAGCTGTGCTGGTAGCATATCAGGAACTGGCACTACAACTGTCTCTTTCAGTGGTGGAGGCCTGTGTTCCGACTCTCTCGCTGGTTCAGTGTATGTGGGGACCTGTAGCGGCTCATGATGAAGGTCATATTCATCCCCGCTGTCTTCATCAGAGTCGAGAGACTGTGATGCAGGCTGATGTCTCCTTTTTTTCTTACTTTTGTCCTCGTTAGTCATCTCTGGTTGTGTCTCAAAAGGTAAGTGGTCACAGGACATGAGCAGATTTCTGTGCAGGACTCTGGAGCGGCCCCTACCCTTTTCTGGTCTCACTTCATAAATCGGCAAGTCTGAACCCATTTGTCTCACTACTGTGTGAATTGTATCTTCCCAATAGTTATGGAGTGCATCATTCACATGGCTGTCGAAAGTTTTACTGAAAACTAGTGTGTCGTCAAGATAAGGAATGCAGATATTATCCCGGAGCCCTTCCAGACATTCCTACATACACCGCTGAAAAGCTGCAGGAGTGTTCATGAGACCGAATGGCATGCGTATCCACTCATAGAGTCCCCACCGGGTCACAAATGCTGTCAGTGGTCTGCTTTCCTCAGAGATAAACCCCTGGTGATATGCTTTTCCCTGATCTAAGAGGGAGAACCAGGAATTACCAGCTAAGCTGTCTAGGATGTCTTGGACCCGAGGGATTGGCTGGCGGTCGGGATGCATCTTTCGGTTCAGCTCTCTGTAATCTATACACAACCGGAGAGTCCCGTCCTTTTTCCTGACGCACACAAACGGTGAAGAGTATGAAGAGTTTGACTTCCTAACCCAGCCTTGAGCTATGAGGTCATGAAGGTAACCTTTCATCTCCTAATACAGTGGCCTGGGCACTGACATGACATGTATTGACTGGTTCCGAGTCCTTTAGAGAAATAGTCATTTCCAATCGTTCAATGCAGCCAATGTCATTGTCTGATCTGGAGAAGGAGTGATACTCTTCTCTTAGCATTTGCCTAACTACCTCTCTCTGCTCTTCGGCTAAGTGACTTAACTCTAATGGTGGATCCCACTGTTCACTAAAATTACATGGGGCTTGAACGCTGGTATGATTCACTGTGGCTGAGGTGACAGCTTTTTCAAAGACTTGGGCAGGTAACACAGTCATTATGGTTTGTTCTGTACCAATTATTGTGCGTCCTAGCAGGACAATGTCGTGGTCAGTGGGGTTAGAGACATCAAGCATAATGACTGGACAAGCACTTTTCCTGACTCTGACTAATGTGTCAAAAAACTCAAGTCCATCTGGCCACCGAGGGTTCAGGTCTGAGTGAAAAAGCATTGTCGTGTCCTCTTTGAAAGGCTGGGAAGCTACACGGCACTCAATCTGAATACTACAGTGTTTTGGTACAGCAGCCTTCTTTTCCTTTATTTTCACCCCATATTCATCTGTCTGTTCTGCACTAACAGCCAGTATGAAAGCGCTCACCTTGTTTCTTTTGAGGCTTGGAAAAGCTTTTCTCACTGTACTGTAACGTTTAGTCTTTTCGGTCATTGCCAGGATGTGCTCGATAACATTGAAACCTATGATGGGATGAGATAGGTGACAGCCTTTCATCACCAGCACTGGGATGATCAGTTCATTTGTTTGGTTAGTTTCAGAGGCTAGCCGAAAAGTTCATCCCAGGTACGGCATTTCAGTCCCATTTGCTGCAGTCAATCTTAGCTCATCAGTTGAGTCCAGGATTTCTGAAACATCCCTCAGCCTTGCGTTTGGGAGGGATTCCTCTTTCCATCGTTCATCAATGACTGAATCCTGAGAGCCTGTGTCCCATAGAGCTTGGAGGTGTTGGTGATTCAGGTGACACTCAACAAGGCACTGTCTACCGACTAGGGAGGTGACCTTATGGGGGTGGCAAACCTGTGCTAGAGATGATAAAGAGTGGGCATTTTCCTCTGTGCAGGAAAGCTTTTCAGCGGTAGAGTCAATTTCCAGGCGAGTGCATGTTTTCTTATGTTTGGTCCAATGTTGGTTTTGACATGTTTTGGAACAATACAGTGACTCTTTACATGATGAATATTGTGTCAGGTTCTCCATTGAATCTTCTCTGGCACAATTTGCAAATATCTGGGACTTTTCGATAGCTATGGTTAACACTCGTCCCTCAGCGGTAACCCTTTCCCGTTTAAAGGGGCCTCTCTTGATGGTCTGACTCCCCGGCTTTTACATCCAGCTTGAAAATGTTCTCCACTCCCACATCGGAAGTAGTGTGTGCAGCGTTCATCTGTTCTGGCCTGCTGGCAGACAAAACACCTCCTTGTAGCTTGAGCAGAACGGTTTGTATACCAGTTAGGTGCATATTGATGCTGTGCAGGGTCAGATGGTGCTTGGGGCTGATTTTAGTTGCTGTAATACTGCTGCTGGGGCAGGGGTGGCTGGGGTTCCCTATCGGGCCTCCTAACTGGAGGTGGGGCATAAACATAAGGCTGTGACTGAAACATAGGCTGCTGTAATGTCTCCTTAATCTGAGCTATCTCTGCACTGAGACCTTTTAGAGAAGCTACACCCGTCTTAAGTTCAGCTAACTCTGTTAATAGTTCTGCGGGTATCTTCGCTTTGACTTCCTTCACATAACACTTTGCAGATGGCGTATCTTCTGACTGGACTACACTGACAGTTGTAGAAGGCTCTTTCTATATCATTAGCAACAGCAATGTTAAGCTTCTCTAACAAGACCTCATCTGACGTTTCACTATCTAGCAGGAGAGGCTGCATGTCTATCCTGATACTGTCACTCTGGAGACCTGTAAGGACGGTGTGTAAACACATGCGCTGGACCAGCGCCGGGTCATACTTAAGTCCTGATTCTGACCCCTGGGACGCAAACAGTATTTTCTGCCTCAGATCGAAGACGCGCATCAGGAAGCTTTGAGGGGTCTCCTTGCAATGCTGTGATTCAGAAGTTAGCTGTTTGTAAAGCTCTGTTGCGCTTTTCTCTTGACAGTGGGAACGCAGGATGCATCGAAGTGTGGGAAGAGTTAGCTGGGGTTTACCTTCCAAGTAGCTGCGGAGCTGTGAGCCTGGAGAAATAGCCCTGATAACTGCATCTACAATCTCTACCTCAGGATAACCTCTGTTAAGTCCATTCTCAAATTGATGGGCAAGACTAGAAAAAATCAGTTTCTCTTTCTGGCCCAGTTCATCTATCTGCCCAGAAATTTTAAACTCTTTGCGCCAGTATTGACTGATCGAGGGCTGCATGCTCACCTGACGATGGACCCCTGTTTGGGGTTTTGGGCTGGCGCAGAGAATCACTGATCATTGCATTGACTGCAGTAATCTGCTCAGTTTTCACTCCTTGTTGTAAGGTTACAGCTCTCGGTTCCTCTGTTCTGTGATGTGTTCCTGTTGTTTCTATATCATGTTCCGTTTGCTCTGTTTTGTTATCCATGCCACTGTTCATCTCCGCCATTTTGTCTTGGAGTAGCAACAATTCCGACATGCCGTCATCTTCTAACTCTGCCAATTCCTCTCTTTCAATGAACATCATAATAAGAGTCATCAATGATATGCGGGATTTGTCTTGGACATTTATTCTCTGTTCGCCTGATATGCCAAGAAAATCACATATCTCTAGTAAGTTGTCCTTGGTCAGGATGTGCAATTTCCCTACTAACTCTCCCTGTACCTCTTCCAAGGTGGTTGTCATGGTGACAGGACAGGAGGAACTTTTACCGTGCAGGACTTGAAACTGAACCAGATGGTCTTTACTGTCTCTGATGATCTCTTAATGGCCTCAGTTGACATGTACTTCACCACCAGGATCCAGGTCCCTTCGAACAGCAACACTTTCCTCCCTGCCTGGGTTGTTATGGGGGGATTTAGCTGGCTCTGAATTCAGCGACCAGTATGTGGCCACCGGACATCTGAACAGCGATCCCAGCGGTGCCTCGAAAATGCATCCGCCTGTGTATTCATTTTGGAGTCATTCCCACACACGACCCACAGAAAAGACGCACGTCAGTCTCTTTCAGTCTTGAACAAACCATAACACACAAATTCTGCCAAAATGTCTGTTTAGTTGAGTGTCCTCATAAGAGTCTTAAATTATTTAAATAAATTCTTAAATGAAAGTAGAGATTTGTGAGAAACCATAGTGGACGTTATTGAGTGCACTTATTCAATACCACATTGCACTGCATTAACGAGTGTAGGCTACAGCTTATGTACGCTCAACGGCTGTCGCTCACTCGTTTTCATTCACTCCTTCAAGTGAACAGTATTAGTGGACTAACGTAGGAATAGGCCTTACTTGGGGAATGAGGGTTTAGGGGGCGATTTCGGATTCAACCCATGTTCTCAAGCAGTGAAAAATAGAGGACACTGACAACGCGCTGACAGACAGGACCGAACACGTAATATTATGGAACAAAGTCTCAACTTTCAAATTTGGTCATTCAAAGAAAATTAAACAATAAATATGCCTACCGTTTTGTGGCTCTTTAATGTGTCGTGACAGATTGCCTCAGTTAAAGCCAAGTTCAAATCCACCGACGTTAATCACTCTCCTGACTGCTTTGTCAGACAAAAATTGTGGATTTTGATTGGTCAGATCACATGTCAATCAAACTCTCTGCGATGGATGAATTGACACTAATTTAAAAGTTAAAGTGAAGTGCGCACTGCCGCACCAGCTTTTTATAAGCATTGTTAAAAAAAAAATTAGCTCAGTTTTCAAATTAGCGCCAATTCAGGGCACAATAACAAAACAATGCTGCTCCGAACCACCGCACAAATATGCATGCCTGTGCAAACGCGCGCATTTTACGTTTGCCTTTAAATTAGTGATTTAAAAGCCCCCGCCGGTGATACCGGTATTACCGGTGTTGTCACACGTCGATTAATCGGTGGGAAAATATCCTCACCGTCACATCCCTAATTTCAGTATTATTTAGAAGACAAAAACGCTTTTTTTCCCCACAAATTTCACATCATCTTTCCTTGCAGGTCCTGCGCCACCACAAAAGATCTGCAGCAAATGCACAGAAATCAAGAATCAGAAAAGTGCTGTAATAGCTCTGTTTGAAATTACAATAATTAAAATAAACTACAACTTAATATTGAAATAGTTGTTGTTATTCATTTCTGTAGTGTCACTCAAAGCCTTTGATGGCAGAATTCAGCTTCATGATCTCTCCACCGGATAAACACACATCTGTTCATCTGTCCCTGTAACATCCAGACAAGATTCACATTACCTCTGTGATTTATGAGCTCAACAACACTACATTTACATGTTGAGGTTGTTTTAACTTTTTATCCAACATAAATGTTTCTCAATTTATCAACAGTAATGGACAAATAAAATAGACAACTTATGTTTAGTTACTTTACAGATTTGTTCTACATAATTGCACACATACATCACTCAGAAGTGAGTATTTCATGTTGTGATGTTCTCTTCTGCAATACTTACTGAAGATTTTCATGTCAGATGTAAATAGACATTTAAAGGAGCTGTATGTAAGAAATTTATTTTAATTAATCGTAAAATGGCCCTGATATGTCACTAGACATTAAGAAATCATGTTCATTTCAAATACTTATATCACTGACAACAGTAGTCCGGCCAGGATATTGTCATTTAAAAAGTGAAGTTGCAGTCCTCAACTGATGTTGATGTTGTCATGTTGTGCTTTGGTCTGATGCGTCACCCTCCAACTATCTACCAATCACGAAGTCAGTAGTGTTGCGGCATCCGGGTTGCCAGCTCTGCTCTAGTTACCACAGCTGCAGCTACAAACGTGTCGGAATCGTATAAAAAAATGTCTAGGGTGTTTTTTTATTTATTTTTTATCACTTTTACTCAAGACATGCTTCCTGACAACATAGGATTCCATTCATTATGCTAAGCTAAGCTAGCGACGGCACTCCCAAACTAAGACAATGCATGCACTGAGACAAAAATGCTTTTGCCCAGGTATCTTAATGTAGGGGAGACTGTGAATAAGCCCTATTTCAAAAAACGGTGGAGTGTTCCTTTAAAGTTAATCTTTTAAAAAACTAATAATTTAACAATGTAACACTGATAAGTATAATCTTTAGAAGATTTCAAAATTCATATTTTTTTGTATTTTACATTATAATGTGATGCCTAAATTCATTTGAAGCATTTAAAAGAATAGATTTTTTTTTTAAAAATAGTCACTTTTTGATATTTGCGAAAGACCCTAAGTGCAGCATATACAAAGAAAACAAGTTCAGGCCCAGAATGGACCCCTGTGGAACCCCACTAAACAGCAAACAAAGTATTTTAAAGGTCTTTTTAAATGTATAACTTACCATTATCTAACTCTGATATAACAATTGTATTTTAAAATGTTTTAAATGTGTGTGTATATATAGAATATACAGAATTTATCCTTATAAAAGTCACTGTGCAATTCAAATAGTGCATCCGTTTCCCATTAGCCGGTTTCTCCACTGATTATTGATTGGAGGAACTGATGCATGTCCACTAAAGAGGAGAGAAAAAGGGGGAGGGTGCAGGAAAACACTCCTTTCTTGCTCAAGTGTGCAAACAGTTAAAGGAAACACACTGAACAATGCCAGTCACTCACTGGAGTCACTGCAGAATGTGTGTAGGGTTTTAATGCTGCTATTAAGAATTCATGTGTTGAGTAACATTTTATTTAGTCCTGCTGTATCTTGGAATAAAATCAGGGAAGATGAGTGCAGAGCATCAGTATAAAGCGCCAAGTGATCCTGTTCTTGGCAGGATGTTATTCTGCTCAATCACTTATAAAGTTTCAACATCAAGCTGTCTGCTGCTGATTCCTCTTTCTCCATGTCTCTCTCATACAGTTAAACAGCATGGTCTCCATGGTGTCATAGCAATCCCACAGGAAGCGTTGTTTGTGTAGAATGATCTGTCACTTCTGTGAACCGCTCTCTCACACTAATGAAACAACAACTTCAGCACACACAGACTCACACAGACCAATGTGAATGCAGATAATTAGATTATGCTTCTCTGCTATGGATACTTTTACGTTTTTATTTTTGAAAGCACATATTTTTAGAACTATTTTAGTTTTACAAAGTCATTTGTAATTATGGCTTGCATGTCAGTTGTAAATTTTATCAATTTTATCCGGTCCATCATGACAAAGTAATCTTTCAATGGAGACAAAAATTTCCTAGTCAGGCTTGTATTGCAACCATATTGAAGCCTGATCTAAATCTAAATCTGCTGTGCTTTAAATATGGACATATTGGTGTGCACATCGCTCAGTGTTTACTATGCACACTGTCATGAGTCAGCACTTTTTACTAGCATAACATCCTGCCTAAAGTTAACGTGCCTATTCTAGACTGTGCTTTATAATTGTGTCTAAAGCACAGAGCCAGTGAGTGCATGAATTAGTCTTGTGCTGCCGTATTTAATGGGTAAATAATATGAGTATTTCATGGCCATGGAGCGACAGCTTTATGCCTCAATGACAACAATAAATCACAGATGTCTTAGCATGAGAACTTTAAGAGCATCTTTAGAGTTTCATGATAATGTACTTCTGCTTTAACTATATAATATATAATATAGCTCTAAATTGAAGTTGTTGTGTTTCATTGATTGTAGCGTCAACTTAGAATTTTCTAAATTCTAAACCCATGTGATTTTCTTTCTTTCGTGAAATAACAGCTGATTCATTAAAAGGATCTGACTCGAAAGAACCATCTGTTCATTAATCAGACATTGCTAATTCTCTCTTGAACATATCAAGGAGAGCTAAGAGCAGATGTTTGTTTTTTATGTTTTATGTTTATGTTTATGTTGCTCCAGTCCCCCTTTTTTTTTATTTTACCTGTCAAAAAAAGTTATTAATTTCGTGATTTCTTACCAATGTTTAAAAAGCGGAATAAAACAGTAATATGACGAAACATAATTATTTATTCAGTTGTTTATTTTTTTCTCTTCATTTAAAATAAGATATATGATATTTAAATTGAACTTTAAATTATTTTATTTTAAGCACCCCCTTGTGGCCCCAGATCCCAGTTTAAAACTCCCTATTCAAGATTTCACCTTTTGTGTTCCATAAAAGAAAGTCACCTGAGTTTGGGACAACATGAGGGAAAAGTAGATTATGACTTTACTTACATTCACCTACAGTAAATGTCAAATTTGCTCGATTTACATTCACAATAGATATTTTAATGATTTTTCTATTGCCTGCTAATTCAAATTCCAATTAATCCAAATTCGTTATTCATAATTTTGCATGTTCTCGATGACTTACATCAGGCTCAATTTGTACCCAGATCTAAAGTCACAATAGTCTGTTTTTATACCATCCAGTCTGTTTTTTTTAATCCATTTTCACATTATAGCTCAGCTTACATGACCCCCACTCTTCCTGACCCATGCAAACACAAACACCCTTGTTTTCACAAACACAGGACGAAGTGTCTGGAACACATTATCCGAGCGTGTGCCGGAAGTGGCTCTTTCCCGCGCTCTCCTGGCCTGAGCCACGCTGTTTTTACATGAATTAGATTATGGAATTTGGATCATGCAGCAAAGAGTTCATTAAACTGAAAATAACAAAATTGAATGACTAATTGAGGAAAAAAAATAAAGCATTAGACAGATAGAGCAGTTCTTCTTGTGTATATGCGTGGGTGGGTGTGTGAGACCGCTGATAACTCTCTTTATAAGAACAAATTGTCCAAATCTGTTCCTAGACACCTATGTTTAAACACTCGACTAATTTCCCTTACATGCAGGCATCAGTCTTAGTTATAAACAGTTGTCATTTTGCGACACAAGCTAGTAGGTAGGTGGGTGTGTGTGTGAGTATATTTTGGTATTCCTGTGCGGACCTTTTTTCTGAAAATTTCCCAAGAGAATAGCAAATCCTGTTGAAAGCGTCTTGCGGGGGTCGGCTCCAAAGGGAGGACATATTAATAAATGTGCTAAATATAAATCCACGTGTGCGAAAAACTATGTGACTACATGTGTCTGGATTGAAAATGGTTGTCGGCCTGACAATTGCTGTCATGAGACCAAAAGAGTATAAAAGGGTGAGTTCCTTCCCCCGCAAAATGAAACATCTGTCATCATTTACTCACCATCATGTTGTTTCAGTTAAACCTGACTTGGACTTTTCTGTGGAACAAAAACGAAGATATTTTGAATGAACCGTTTTTGTCCAAACATTGGGTTCCAATGTTGTTTTAACCTCAACAGATTTCAAAATATCTTCTTTTGTATTGACTTTTCTGATACGAATTGCAATAGCCATTTAAAATGCAGTTTTCAAGTTTTCAGTGCTTGTTTGAGGGCTGATTAATTTGGTAAAAATTCTGTGATTATTCAGCAATATAACTATAAAATATTATTAGTAGTAGTGATAGCAGTAGTTGTAAAACTACACTATTGCTATTATAAGAATTTCACTGTAAAATAAAAAGTCTTAAGGAAAATAATATAAAAATAATGACAATAACAATAACTGTAAAATTACAATACTAATATTTATGGTTATATAGCTAATATAATAGTTTCTTCATTTAAAAAATGTTAAACCATCTAGCTTTTATTTTGTCGGAAAACCGCTGGGAGATCTTAAAGCTTCTCTTTTATTGATGGCAGCTGGTTTAAGAGCTTCTCATTTTAAGTTTTGGAATATGGTTGCCGTATGTTGCTTTCCCAAATGCAACCCAATAGCGACCCAAACAGCTGATGCAGAGATGGCTTAGTATGGAGCAGAATTTCCTGAAAACCACTCTGAGATATTGAAAACACCAGATCATGAGTTGCTCATGTGTAAAAGGACACAGTGCCACACTTCACTTTGAGACACAAAGCGCATATATTGAAGTTAATTGCAGCCTTTGAGATCAGACAATCACACTATTGCAATTGCCATATTGCAATTGTGGTTTTTATCCGATTAATTGTGAAGCCCTAAGTTCTCTGTGTGTGTCAGGAGGCCAGGAAAACAGCATTGTTATGATCAAAAGCTTACAAGCAGCTGTCCACCCTCTCACTCGTGAATCAGAACACTTGCTTACTTGATACTCTTGTTAATACACACAGAAACACAGCATCACCTCAAGCAACCCAAATTCCAAGTGGCCTGAGACCTTAATGTCATGGGAACTTAAACCATGCTGCTCTTCTCTCAAAGGCCCTCTGTGTTTACAGAACTCTCATAGAAACATCATTTTTCTCACCAAGGTATGATATCATCCCTAATAATTTCCTGAACTAAGGCAACATTGTTGGCTAGAGCAGTTCTTTGACTCTCAGATATTTAGTTTTTCAGCATTAGTACTAGAAGGCCAAGATTTGTCCTTTCTGCATCTCTCCGGGACTCAATGAGCTGAAGGCACTTTCATTACGATCTAGTGCGTGACTTTGATCTGGCCTCCAACTTGACAGAGTGCTGTGTCTTCTTGTTCACATTCAACAATAACAAAAAAAAAAAAAAAGAGGGAAGTTTAATTCTCTTGGTTGAGGTAAACATGAGCTTCTCCGTGGTCAATATGTATTTAAACAGAATCACACAGTGTGCTGTTACTGTGGGTAATCGCACATTTATCTTCAATGTGAAACTGGCCTGCACTTTTCATGTAGGTCACTAAAGCTAATGTCTTCTCTGCTATCTTTTTTTCCAGAATGCCATGGTGTCGTTTAAGGAGCTCTGCGGTCTGACTCCGGCAGCTAACATGAAACAGTGTATCCTGACTGTGTCCTCCTGGCTCATGAACAGTGAGCGAGCGCTACGGGTAATGGTAAATCTCAGCGAGGCCTACCCCACCATGGAAGCCCATGGCCCCATTCCAGAGCTACTGCGTAAAGTGCTCACCGCTTATGACATGGTAGGGTGAAATTCAACAGCGTGACCCTAAGTGCTAGCACATGTGAACCAAAATATGTTGGGACAAAACATGAGGGTAATACTTGATAGTTCAGATCGAATATTACATTAACTTGTTTAGTAGTAGTAGTGCAAAAATTAACAAAAAACAAGCATGATATAATCTTATATTGAATAACAATATGGCTGAATTAACGAATGCTGCTCCAGCAAATCTTGTAGTGTATATAATCTTAATAAACCTCAGTATTGTTTTAGTTTCATCAATTGTCTGAATATTTTCAAATTTTTAGTTTCATGAATTCTGTAGTTTTTATACTGTATATATGTCAAGTCACCTTTGTTTATATATATAACGCTTTATAAAATACAGATGGTTTCAAAACAGCTTTACAGTGATAACAGGAAAATGATTCAAAATGCAAACAGAATTAATTTCAGCTGTACAAGCAGCTCTAAAAGAAAATCCTTTCATTGTTCAGCTGAAGTCAGTTCAGTGTTGATTTAAAAACAGTCAAATCTAAAACAGTTCTGCAGAAAACAAACAGTGATGTCATCATCCGGCTCAGTTTAGTTCTCATACAACAGCATCAGTGCAGGCATATCAATACTATTGTTGAATATTAAGTGTCCCCAACTAAGCAAGCCAGAGGTGACAGTTGCAAGGAACACAAACTCCATCAGGTGACAGATCTGAGAAAAAAAACTATTTAAAAGCCAGGCTCAGTCGGGGGCCAGTTCTCTTATGGCCAACAAACGCACACTGTGTGATTATGATTCCGGCTGCATCACAAGTCAGAAATTACATTGTGGATTGGTAGCATTCAAATGTTTTATCCAGTTCCTTTTGCTTAAAGATCGGATTCATCATGCAAGTATGGAGACGAAGCTGGTCATAGGTCTGTGCAGAGGATGGTCTTTGCTGGGATCTGTTCCGATGGCTTTCATGTCGATGAGGCCTTTACAGGGGATTTTTTAGTGTACACTGTTTCTGCTGACATGCAGGGCTGCGTTGTGGTCGTGTCTAGGAGGTTCAGGTCCACCATCTGATCGGACCGGATCCGGCTGACTATGGTAGTCTCTGGATAAACAGAGAGACTGATATTAGTGTTTATGCCATTCTTCTTACGATGCAACAAGTACATCGGGTGTTATGGGAAGTATTCCCGGTTGACATAATGCAGCCTAACAATCCTTTAACGGATGTAATTTATAGAATGGTGATAATGTGTCATGTGTATGCCAGGTTAAATAGTTTTTAGTCTAGATTTAAACTGACAGAGTGTGTCTGCTTCCAGGAAATTGTTAGGAAGACTATTCCAGAGTTTGGGTGCTAAATAGGAAAAGGATCTACTGCCAGCAGTCGATTTTGATATTCTAGGTATAATCAACTGGCCAGAATTTCTAGATCGCAATAGATGTGACGGACTATAATGCGTTAAGAGTTCGCGCAAGTACTGGGGAGCTAAACCATTTAGTGCTTTGCAAGTAATTAGCAAGATTTTAAAATGTATGCAATGTTTTATTGGGAACCAATGTAGTGTTGACAGAGACGGGCTACTATTGTCATACTTCCTGGTTTTAGTAAGAACTCTAGCTGCTGCGTTTTGGACCAGCTGTACTTTGTTTATTAAAATACAATAATTACAATAATCTAGCCTAGAGGTCATGAAAGCATGTATATTTATAGTATCTCAATATAATGTTATAAATAATTAATAAATTTTTGTAAATCTAAAAATACCGTTGCAAATATTAATGTATAATCAGTAATACTGAATATATATATATATATATATATATATATATATATATATATATATATATATATATATAAATATACATGGTTCCAAATCAGATTATACATGTAATGTCATAAATCCTGAATATACTGTTGCAAATCTGAATATATTTTCATATATCCTGCATATATAGTTGTATATACTTGTTATATAAATCTTAATATACTGTCATATACCCTAAATATTGTTGTAAATAATCCTATATATTGAATATATACACAGTAGTTGACAATCTGAATATTATATCATAACTCCAGAATACATAGTGAATATTTAAACATATATCTTGAATACTTTATCTAAATAAATCCAAATATGTATTTAGTTATACATAAGTACCTGTGTATATTAACTGGAGCTGCGTTTATGAATTCAGTCATAGCCTACAGCAGAATAACTGCAAACTTCTGCTCTTTCTTGCTTGTACCTTTTATAATGGGAATTTAACAGATTAAATTCTGCAAAGATGTGAAAGTGTGTTTGAGTGTAGTACGTATCATTTCTGCTCTATCAAACCCTGCTGTGTATTTTCTCTTTCATGACGTGGACGGGTGTGTGTGCGTGTGTGTGTGTGTGTGTGTGTGTGTGTGTGTGTGTGTGTGCATGTCAGGCCAAGTACTGATTGACTGTCTAGGATTTTCATTGATTAGGCCTTCCATTGATTAGTGTCAAAATAACTATGATTTGTCAAGTATCAAAGTATTTTTTTTTTAAGAATTTAACACCAGCTTAGACCAGCATGAATTTCTATGTTGGTCCAAGCTGGTTTGGTTAGTGCTTTCAGGTTCACATCATAAAAACTCAGTGCCTAAGCAGTTTAACATATGTGTGTGCATATACTGTGTATTAATGCATGTATGTTCTTGATTCTAAATTTAGCTATAAACAGTGTCATTACACTAGTAGCAATAATAGAGAAGACAATGAAAGGGCTTTACTGCAAGAAGCACATCTCATCAGGCCTGTGGAATGCAGCTCAATCTCTTCTGTCAGTAAAGCGTATTACTGTGTGTGTGTGTGTGTGTGTGTGTGTGTGTGTGTGTGTGTGTGTGTGTGTGTGTGTGTGTGTGTGTGTGTGTGTGTGTGTGTGTGTGTGTCTGTGTGTCTGTGTGTGTGTGTGTGTGTGTCTGTGTGTGTCTGTGTGTGAGTTTGGGTTTCTCTGGGAAGGGCTTGCCTGATCTGGAAGTCTCACTTCCTGCTGAGACCTGACTTCCTGTTTCCTGTTTTTGGTTTCCTATAGATGATCCAGACGAGTCGTACACTGATCGAATCAGCCGATGGCGTGTACTCTAAACTTACACAAGCACAGCGAGCAGGTATCGTTGCACAAACACACACACAGTACACATATTAGCAGTAAGATGAGCAGTGCAAGCACAACAACGGTTGATCATTTAAATACAGTACTTCACAATAACAATTAGGCTTTGTTAATGACTGTAATTTTTTTTTTTCTGTTTACTCATGAAGCAACAGGAAGCATAAACCCTTGCACACACATATTTTTTTGCACATTTAATAATCAGTATACCCCTTGATAATCTATTTTGTAGCTGAAGTGAATTATTTTCCAGAGCACAGTGGAAAGCTATGTTTTTCGTCGCTATTTGCATTCTTTTTAATCATCTGACCTCATGGACATATTAAATAGCCCGTATTTAATGGACGTATTTTTTTACCCACTTTTGGCATAAAACACACATGCCAACAGATACAATTGTCTAAAGATATAAAACTAAGCTTTGAGCAAGAGAGAGAAGGAGAGAAAATGTTAACAGGATGTTTATTTGAAAAACTATTAAAAACTATACAAATTAACTATAACTTATCATGAATTTATTTTAACATAAATTAATAAATTGATACACCTAGAGGGGTCATGCGA
Organism: Siphateles boraxobius; assembly: GCF_051911475.1. Classification (NCBI taxonomy): domain Eukaryota; kingdom Metazoa; phylum Chordata; class Actinopteri; order Cypriniformes; family Leuciscidae; genus Siphateles; species Siphateles boraxobius. The sequence goes on from NW_027509193.1 coordinate 14,043,260, forward strand.
AGCTGTGATTTTACAGTGGAAAAGGCCCACAATCACATTTTAAGACACCACAGAGAATAGGATATGATATCATGCTTTAGGGCTTCTGTTTCTGCTTCTGTTTCTGCTTCTGTTTCTGCTTCTTAATAACAAATGAAAATAGTAGCAAACTACAGTTCAAAAAAGAAAAGGCTGCATTTATTTGATCAAAAATACAGTAGATTGTAATTGTAAAACATTATGTCAGTTTAAAATAACTGTTTTTCAATTCTATATTTTAAAATGTAATTTATTCTTATGATGGTAAAGCTGAATTTTCATTATCATTACGCCAGTCTTCACTGTCACATGATCCTTCAGAAATTATTCTAATTTGGTGCTCAAGAAACTTCTTTTCTCAATATAAACTTTCATTATATATTATCTTATTATTATCAATGTTGAAAATATGTGCTTAATTTTTTCGTTGAAACTATCATTCTTTGATGAATAAAAAGTTAAAAAGAATAGCATTTATTTCCAATAGAATTTTTTTATGTCTGATAGTTTTTTCTGTCACTTTCGATCAATTTAATGAATCCTTGCTTAAAAGTGAATACATCTTACTTAGCTCAAACTTTTGAATGGTATTACACATTAAAAATGTAAAAATATATCATCTACTCTATTCTCATCATACAAATTTGCCGGTCAAAGTTCACCAAATTGTAACTGTTGTAGACACAAAACATGATACTGCTATACATGAGATATTGCTGCTGGTCTCTGGCGCCCACATGCTTATCAATGGAAGTCAATTAAGTGCAGCATAGTGTGACCGTGGCCTTTAGGTATGACACAACACAATTAAGTCTGTAATTATTATTGATAAAAATGTAAAATAATCAAAAATCTTCCACCAAGAACTATTGTTTGTGGTTGCCAAGCAGCGCAATGCATTAATACAGAATGTGGGCATTAATATGTATGTGTGTTTATAGTAATTTTATTGCAGCTTTGAATGCAGCGTATCCAATCAGAATCTAAAGTCAAAACAATCAGTTTTATATAACGCTCCGCCAGAACCCCTGGTCGGCTATGTGTCACCATGTTAATGGAGAAATCTGCTTTGGAGAGCAATAGAGTGTCAGTAAATAAACAAGGTTGGCGTGCTCTAGCGCTGTCTCCTCGCCCACTCTTTCTCATCCCGTGTCCTTCCACCTCCCTCCATCTATTTCACGCCGGTGGAGAGGTTGAATCATGCCTTTGCTAATGACCTTCTCTGCTCTTACTGGTTTCTGCTCAAAAATAAACACGTTTCTAGCACTCGCCGCCTCCCACATTCTGCCGTGCGGATCTGGACTTGTCCATCTGAGTGTCACAGCTGCCGATCTGAACTTTAATTAGCAGTGTGAGGGGAGGGGGCAGCTGTTTGAGAGAGACGGAGAGCTGTGGGGCGCTGATAGCCTTGTCCAGCACCTCTCCATTCTAATAAACACTTCGGTCAAACTCTGCTAATTAAAAGTGAATTACGTAATTAAGATGGAGCGGATTGAGAGCAAGGACAAGTATAACTGTCCGTTCCTGCTCTCATCTTAAGATGATTAATCGTGTCCCATGGTTGCTTAAGGCAAGGGTCTTCAACCGGGAATCCGCAGCAGTACTGCAGGGGGTCCGCCAATTAATGTTTGATCACACATCATTTTTGTCATACAATTAAAACATGGGTAAAAAAAACATTACAAAATCAAATGCTTAGCACCCTCAAATGAAAGCAAGAGCGCCCTCAGTAGATACTGTAATAATATCATATTGGAGAACACATCTTTTTTTGAAGTTCTACGAAGATACCGTATAAGTGTGAATTTAGATATGCAATGATAAGCTAATTTTCATTCATTCATTTCGTTGACATGGCATGACATAGATAAAGAGAGCGCAAGTTGCAGCAGCTGCGAGCTCAGTGAATGTGCAGGCAGATAGTCGTAAACGAGTGATTGATTTGTTGCGGCACTGTGTGCAAAAAAAAATACTTCGCCAATTGGAGTTCATGATTTTAATGGGTTTTTTTTGTGGCAGACTGATCTTTGAATAAAAAAAATGTTTGGTTCAGGTTTGAAATTCATTATCTTTTATTATAGGCTATGATGACATCACCACAGACTACATATTTTATAGACTTATAGACTTTTATAGACCTAATAGACCAATTATTTGTAATGGTAACTTTACTAGAGAACCCTGACTATTTTCAGAATTACCCTTAGTGATTTAATCCATAATTGTCCATCACACAGTAAAAATAAAATGTGAAGTTTTAGTAAACGTTAAGCTAAAGTTTAAGTAATTGTTTAATTGTCCCTCTGACAGTAACATTTTAATGTTTTTTTTTTATAAACATGAAGCTAAAGTTCAGGTAAATGTAAATTGTCCATCTTACAGTAAAATTAAAATGTATGAGGACTCTGCAAATCCATTAAAATAATTAAAAATCTCAATTTTAACAGTGAAATGTGCATACAACAATAACGTGCATAGTTCTAATCTACTGTCTAACATAATATAACTATCATAATGTGGTTTGTTTCTATTAATATCAAAGGCTAGAAAATTATATTTTCTCTTGAAATTGCTTTTACCATTGTTTTTCCCTGGCATTCGTGATTCATCAGAATAGACCTGTGACCTATTTGTGCTACAACACATCGGATGGATGGATGTTTCAGGCCTAACTCTCACACTTAATGGAAATACATATGTGTCTATATCAGGGGTCTCCAACACGTCGCTCGCGAGCTACCAGTAGCTCGTGGCCTGATTGGAGGTAGCTCGCCAAGGGGCCGTTCACATATCGCGTCTTTTGCGCGCTCAATTTCGTTATTTCAAATGTAGGAAGCTCATAATTGAAGCGACGCACTCATTTTTTCCAGGCGCAGTGAGTTGAAAAAATGCATTAGCTACTAGAACTTCTTTGTCATTGTGGAGAGCGCAGTGCATGGTTGCATAGTAACGACAGACGCCACGGGAAATTCGGACCGAATTTTACTATTAATAATAAAAGATAAGCTAATGTGCATTGTAAACGTCAGTAATTTATCTTTTTTGACTCATTCTTTTTATAAAAATAATTAAAAGGCTGAAATATGCAAGGTTTCTTTTTATGAATCTTTTTTGTCAAAACTTTATTTGAACTTGTACGCTACATACTAGTAGATAACATGTCCAGTACTCCTTTAAAATATGGCCATCATTTTTAATGTTGTTATTTTAATGTTTATGTAAACAAAAAGTGCATATTAATGCTAATTATATTTGTTATTTGCTGGTTTTCGACATAAAACTTGGTGAATTGATTTTATTGTGTAGTATTAGTACTTTTTGAACAGGATTCGGTGACAACCGTGATCATTTTGGTCACTATAATCATGAAATGAAATTTCCATTCCATTTCATCTCTATTTAAGATGCACTATAAAATCAACTATAATTATGTTTTGTTTTTACAGTATAATATGCAAAGTACAATTTTCTTTAAAAAAATGTATCTCTGATTCTGTTCTTTTCTCTGACATTTAAGGGTGACATTTATGGGCCTACAAAAACTCTTTTAGGTCTAAAACAGTTTAGATAGTTGTTAATATGAGAGTTATGAGACATTATCTAAGAGATTAAAGTATTGAATTACATGAGTAGCTCTCGGCCACTATCTTTTTGTAAAAGTAGCTCTCAAATGAAAAAAGGTTGGAGATCCCTGGTCTATATGCATTTAAACACACACACATGCATTAATCTAAATATACTAACTGTACAACTGCATCTACAGTTTAAGTTCGCAAACAATCTACTTGACATGCCAATATTCCCTTTCCAAGTGCTTCATCATCTCCGCATTGAGACAGCTATTCAATACTGCCCGTAACTAACACAATCTTTCTTTTAATTCATCACAATCGCTCAATCCTGTATTTTATCTTGTTACTTTAATCCTGTTCTTTATTTCTTCCCTTAATCCTTTTCTTCATCCATCTCCTTTTCTCTCTCCTTTTCCCTTCATCGTGACACCTCCGACTCAACAATTCCATCCCACACACAAACATGTCACATCCGATCGTCCAATCAGGAGGCAACCTTTTCTAAGAGGATCACCATACATTACCATTGCCATAGCAACCACATTAAATGTAACAAGACAACTTTGTCTGTCATTAAACAATCTCTCATCTGTATCAAACTTCAAAGGCTCTCAGGCACAAACACATGTAGCTGTCTTCTCATTCGGTGACAGCTCAGAAATGTACATTGTGTGAAAATGATGGTTCTTTCAGCAAATCTGTTGTCATTTGCAGCTCTATTTCTCCTTCCTTTTCACAAGCCCTTCCTCGCTCTGTGCCCTTGAAAATGTGGAGCTGCAGATGAGCTCATTTAGATAACAATGTTGTCAGTATACTGACATAGTAAGCAAATAAACTTGAATGAGCATGGCTGTCCTCTTTTACAGCTGGGGCCTGTGTAAAATCACATGAATGCTGAGCAACTACAGCCCATTTTACTGAAAAAGAGTATTTATGACTAGCTAGCCTTGCAGAAGCAGCGTCTGTTGGAATAAATTCGGCTGTGTGGAGATGAGAGGAGATGTTCTTGGAATGAATCCCAGCTGAGTGAAGTGGACGGTGGGCAGGTGTTAGGGAACGTTTTGACACTTTCAGGCTTACGCCTGGAGAGAGTATGTCTGGACTTGCACAAATACACTCTCAGACATTTCTCTTTACCATAACAATAAGAAACAATAAGTGGGATCCACTGATCTATATAATGACATTATATAGATCAGTGGTGGCATCATTTCGTTTAACCTTTGTCATATTTATGGAAATAGTCAGAGCTGATAGTCTCGTGGGCAGGGAGTTCGAGTCCTGGCTCACGGGCCTTTCCCGAATCCGCCCCGCTCTCTCTCCCACTTCACTTCCTGTCTACAGTATATTCTCAATAAAGGGGGGGGGGGAAAGTTTTAAAAAAAAGGAAGTAGAAATAGTCACATTTTGAGATATAGAGTCGCAATTGTAAGATGTAAACTGAGAGGTAATTGTGACAGAATTCACCAACTGAAAGTACCATGGTATTCTTTGAAGTATTTTTGGGTACTATTTAAATACCAGTAGTCATTTAATTCCATGGTTTATATCAAAGTACCTTCTGACACCGTCACATGTACTGTCACAGTAGATTTTCGTAAGGGATTGATGGCTTTAAAATTTAAAATTTTGTTCACTAGGCAGTAAACATCTTTTTGATAGTGTCATCTGACAAAATTTTCTACTTGAGAGAACATTTGTGCCACTTTTGTATGACAGACATGAGCAGTTTTTCTGCCTTCAGATTGGCTTACTTTCTGCCACTTTCTGATGCTGTTAACAAACGTTTTTTAAAACATCCAGTTGGCCTTTCATCAGCTCTATTGTTTGAAGAGGATATTTTTTTTCACATACTGTTTGCATTTTAGTACATCCATCTGTCCATCCATCCATTCATCACAGTGCTCTGTTATTTGTCCCTGCCTCTGTGGCTGTTTCTGCTATGAATGATAATATGGAGTGAGTCACGACTGTGATTCGGTTGCCCTGTGGCAGCGTGTCAGAAAAAAAACTGCTTCTAACAATAAGAATACACCCATATTACTCTGTGATGTCTTTGCCCATATGTTTACATAGCATATTTTTGTGATTCACATTATCCTGGCTAGCAATTGTTGTCTTTGTGTTTCATAAATACTATAATAAATGCTGATTTATTGCACTTTTAGGATTGGACTTTCATGAGGATCTGCATCGAATCGGGGCAAGAGAAGGACTGAAAGGGAGGAAGTTGCAAAAGGCCATGGAGAGTTACGCTTGGAACATCACTGTGCTAAAGGTTTGTACCTTTTCTGTTTATTATGGGCTCAGTGATGTATATACCACGGCGGCCTCTTCTTTACCTTATTTAGGACAAGGTGAAACACTTCTGTATAGGGGATAATCATTACAGGGTTACTAATAGGTTTGCTTTCGGTGCTACTACTAAGAGTGTTTCCTGGCAGGCGGCTCAACCACAACCAATCAGATTTCACGTTAGTCGAGACTACAATTAAATAGCTATTTTCCTGATATCATTGTGTACCTTACAATGTAGATTATCCTTAAACCTGCACTCTGAAGCCATGGACTTACAGAACATGATCATTTATAAAATTGATCTGTGTGTAGATTATGAAAGATTATTTTGACATGAAAATCAAAGTGTATAGTGCAATTATATCAATGTTTCATATTATTGCTCATACAAAAGTTTTGCCAAATATAGCATTGTCCTTAATATAGGATCTCCATATTGAAGGATCTCCATATTAATTTAAAAAAAATTATCAAAGAATCCTGAAAAATATATCACAATTTCCTCAAAAGTATTAAGCAGCATAACTGTTTTCAACACTACGACTGCTACCTCTACTAATAATAATAATAGTAATAATAATAATAGTTTCTTGGGGAGCAAATCAGAAAATGGTTAAATTACAATTTTGAATTGTAATAATATTTCACAATATTACTATTTAACAGTTTTTTTTAAATACAACCCCAAATCAGAAAAAGTTGGGACATTTTGTAAAATGCAATAAAATCAAGAAAACCTCTTATTTGTTAATTCTTTTTAACCTTTTTTTAACTGACAAAAGTACAAAGAAAAGTTTTCCAATGTTTTCATTGACCAAAATACTTGTATGTTGTTAATATGAACAAATTTTGATTTTGATGACTGCAACACACCCCAAAAAAGTTGGGACAGAGACATGTTTACCACTGTGTCACTTCACCTTTCCTTTTAATTACACTTTTTAATCATTTGGGAGTTGAGGATACTAATTGTTGGAGTTTTGCTAGTGGAATATTTGCCCAATCTTGTCTGATACAAAACAGCCGCTCAACAGTCTGTGGTCATCGTTGTCTGATTCTCCTTTTCATGATGGGTCATACATTTTCCATAAGAGACATATCTGGACTGCAGTAAACAGGCAGGCACATCCCTTCTATGGTGCAGAGTGTCTAGAAACCACTCAGTTTTAGCATGTGCAGAATGAGGCCTGGCATTGTCTTGCTTCCCAGGAAAGATGTCATCTTGATGGCAGTTAATGTCTCTGTACAATCCCAATACATACCTGTATTCAATGGTACCTTCACAATAATGCAAGTTACCCATACCGTTTGCAATGATGCACCTCAATACCAGGACAGCTGTTTGCTTTTGCACCTGTCGCTGGTTAAAGTCTGGTTGGTCCCTTTTGTCTTTGGGACTAAGAACTCGATGTCCATTTTCTCCCAAAAACAAGCTGAAACATGGACTCATCTGACCACAGCACACATTCCCACTGTCTTCAAGACCATCTGAGATGAGCTCAGGCCCAGAGAACTCTCCGGCATCTCCACATGGAACTGATGTAAAGCTTTCTCCTTGCGTAACAGAGATTCAAGTGGCATTTCTTAAAGCAGAGTCAGACTGTGTTCAGTGAAAATGGTTTTCCAAATTACTCCTGAGCACATGTGGCTGTATTTAACGGATTAGCATGATGGTATCTTGTGCAATGCCATCTGAGGGCTCAAAGGTCACGCACATTCAACAGAGGTCTACTGCCTTGCCCAACACAGACTGAGATTTCTCTGGATTCCCTGAATCTTGTGACAATATTATGTATGGAAGATGATGAAAGGCATAAATGCTTTGCAATCTTGCATTGAGAAATGTGATTTTTTAATTGTTTGACAATTCTTTCAAGATATTTGACACAAAGTGATGAGCCATGACCCATCTTTGCTTAAAAAGACTGAGAAGCACTTTTACACCCAAACACGATACCCTCAACTATTAACAATTCACCTGCTCATTGTGGACTGTTTCGAAATAGTTGGATAATCTAATTTGGATAATCTTTTCACTTTTATTTGGTCACTGTCCAAACTTTTTTGGGGTGTGTTGCAGCCATCAAAATCAAAATTTGTTCCTATTTACAAAATACAATTATGTTGGTCAGTGAAAACATTTCTTTGTTCTTTTGTCAGTTAATAAAAGGTTAAATAGAATGAACAAATCACAAAAATCAATCAATTCTTGATTTTATTGCATTTCACAAAATGACAAAACTTTTTCTGATTTGGGGTTGTAAAAAAATGTGTGTGTAGTACATCTCTAAACAGCAGTCAGCTACCATATATAACATACAGTAGTAAGAAAGGGAATTAACCAGCAATGATGCTCAAAGGCCTTTCCAGTCTTACACATTATCTCACCAACTCTGTGATAGTTCATTTGTGCACATTGCTAACAACATCATCATCAGACATTTAGAACTGTATTCCTGGCAACATGCTAAACCTAAAACATCAGATAAAACAACCCCCCCCCCCACACACACACACACACACACACACTCTCCCCCTTCTCCCTCTCTCTCTTTAATCACTCTTGCTCTCTCTTTATCTCTCTGCAGATGTGTTGATATATTTATGGTGTTCATGATAAGATAAGCTTTGCTAAAGTGCCATGTTTCCTAACAGATTAATTGTGTCCATACTTATGCAAACAGATAAACCGGACACAGTGGGAACAAAGATTAGATGTCACCTTTAGTGTGCGATAGTGTTAATGAAAGTGTCAAATTGCGGAACAACACTGTGGATGGGTCTCTGGTCTAGTTGTGGATTTAATTGCACTGTTAAATGGCAATTTGTTCTTGTTAAAATCTCTAGGTTTTAGAATATTTTCTAGTAAATATTATTTGTGAAAATAGGTTTGTGTGCCATTGCAGAACAGGTATGTAGCAGATTGTGGTCTTAATTAAGCCTTTAATTTAATTAGACGACTAAAGAGGCCTAAAAGGGATTGAAGTATGTGTACATCACATAAACCTTCCAGTTTGTGTGTCCTAGTGTGCATGAGCTGATTTGTTCATTTCTCTTCTTCATGCACAGGACTGAATGTAGTTACATACATTCTTAAGCATAACTTGAAATGTATTACTCTCCCTGCAGGGTTCAGGGTTTCTCAAACCCTACTTAAAGTATAAAAGCAGCAATATATTTTTTCATGTATAAAGACTAACTTTGGATAAAAGCGTCTGCTTAATGTAAATGTAAAACCCATTTATACTGAGTGAAAAGATATTAAGTGTGATATTATAAATATAAAATGTTTGCAAAATAAACAAAAAATTGGATTTTATATTGTCACTGTACAACAGCAGTTATTAAAATATTAGTAAGCAGTGTTTTAAAACGATTGCATTAAAGGGTAACTCAACCCCTGGTCAGAGCCTGACTGTGTGTGTGTGTGTGTGTGTGTGTGTGTGTGTGTGTGTGTGTGTGTGTGTGTGTGTGTGTGTGTGTGTGTGTGTGTGTGTGTGTGTGTGTGTGTGTGTGTGTGTGTGTGTGTGTGTGTGTGTGTGTGTGTGTGTGTGTGTGTGTGTGTGTGTGTGTGTGTGTGCGTGTGTGTGTGTGTGTGCTAAATTCTGTCATGAAACTCTAGAACGCACAGGCTGATGGGTCCTTAACGCAAACTGACTAGCTTTAACTAGGTGAAATAACTTCTGCAACGTGATTGGTTCACAGCAGTTCACAGCACGCTTTCAGAGTTCGTCTAAAACCCTCCACCTTCCCCAGCTCCACCTGTATAGATCTGCTATGTGTAATTGATTATTGCTGTTTGTGCAGCAGCAGTATATCTTACATGCTCACAGCAGCGTAATCTGCGTATGTATTGGCAGTAGTAAGTTCCTGTACTTGCTCTGCATCAGCAGCGTAGCAGATCTATTCCGCCAAGACCAAATACATTAACATTGTCATATCCATTACCATGCTAAATTATTTTCCGAGGGTTGACGTGTTTTTGTTATTATTTTTTTTGTACAGACCCCTTGCACTTTGTAGCCCCCAGTTTACCAACCCCTGAATTACACAACAAAATATCAAACCCAAGTGGCATTAAATGCCAAGAAAGCAGGCAGTGGCAGGTTTTTTTATGGCTTTTATGAAAATTACTGCAGATCTGAAAAAATAAAAGAAATACCTTATCATTCATTTGAAATACTGTGTGCTTCATTGTGCTCTTAAACCACTTCATATTATGCTTAATTTGACCTTGTGTGACACATTTGGAGGAGTTAGATGAGTCACTTCTCCAGGAAGTGACATCAAACCGCCACCCAGTACATAGAGGCATTTCATCCAGGCTTTATAAAGTATGTACCACCTTGTCTCGCTGCAGTGCTCTTAGCCTCTCTTCTCCTCACAGTCTAAGAGTCTATATGCGTCACGCCCGTATGCATAATTCATCCATTTTAAAATGTATAACTTATTTATGGCAAAAGACTCCTCTATCCAGGTCAAGGAGCCTCTTCAGTTCTGGGCTAGGTGCAGGTGTCCTTCGAGGATCCATATTGGAGCACATGCAGGAAAAGCCGCCTGTACTAGTCTCACCTGTCCTGTCCTGCGTATAAAAGAGTGCTACTGCAGTCTGAATCAGTAAAAACGCAGTGCAGCTGATGTTGCAGTGCTCTACTTGGGAGTTGTCATCAAATTGAGTAAAGTTAATTCTGTTTTACTGTGGTTCTCTAATAGGAACGCTAGGTGACCTCATGATGCAGTTTTCCACCATGTCCTGAAAGCTCTTCATCGGTTGGTTCATGTTTGAATCATAAATGATAACTCAAGGGAAGTCATTTCGAGAAATGAGTTTGGTTACATCTGGATTTTAACTGCTGAAATAAACAAATAAGCTTCACTCTATCATATTTAATCATTTCTTATCCAGTCATCTGACAGGGAAATCGCTAGTTTTGTCCAACATTCAGATTTATAACAATCAAGAATCGAGGCTGGGAAGAACTGGTGTCCTTGTGAGCGAGATAGAAAGCTAATTTATGTGTGGTTGTGCAGGTTTTGCAGGTGAAGGTTTGCATGGTTTGGTAATGTGTCCTTGTATATTAGAATTTATTTATTATTGCCCTTCAAAATGTCTTCTCACACACATAAATGCATACATACTGATTTAAAGGACACACAGGATGAGAAGACAAACTGTCCTGATCCTCTTTCCCCTCCCTTCCCTGTCCCATCCTCTTACACTGTCTCTGTCCCCTTCATCCAGTCCTTTCTGGGACGTTTCCAGAAAGAGCGGTGATTTACAGAGTGTATTGGGAATATTCAGCGCTTCTGTTGTTTATGCAGTGCCACCGTCTTTACCAGCTAGTGTTAGACTGACCCCTGCAGGCTGGATACTTTCAGTGCATATAAGGATTTTATATTCTCAGTATTTTCATCTAGTATTTTCTCCTTTTTTATTTAATATAATATAATTAATATAATATAATAATATATAATAATATAATTAAAGATAACAAAACTTGTGTGTGTGTGTGTGTGTGTGTTGTTTGTGTGTGTGTGTGTGTGTGTGTGTGTGTGTGTGTGTGTGTGTGTGTGTGTGTGTGTGTGTGTGTGTGTGTGTGTGTGTGTGTGTGTGTGTGTGTGTGTGTGTGTGTGTTTTAAAAACATTTAATATTTTTTTCTTTAAGATTCCTTCATACTATGTTAAGATCACAGTTAATCACACCTCCTGCATGGATTTTTTTTTCTGCAACTTCAAAAGTTCTCAACTTAGAGAGGACGTTAATGGTTAAACTTCTCTGTTTTGTCTCTTTTAGGGCCAGGCAGACCTGTTGAAGCATGCGAAAGGAGAAGCGGTAGACACTTTGCGACAGATTCAGTGTGCTGCTCACTCATGCGGCTTGGCCAAGAACGGAGCCTCCACGTCCCCTGCCTCTCCTCTACTGCCGCCCCATGCGCGGCCCCTCCACACCATCCACGAGGCTGAGACTGACAGAACCACCCTGCACTGAGAGAGAGAGAGAAAGAAAAAAATCTGTTTTTTTCTTCTTCAGTTTATGCACATTGTGAGGAATGTCTTTACCCCTCTTTAGTCCAGAGAAAGGGAGCAGTAAAGGAAAGAATTGAGTCAGTGAAGGACACACTGGAGACAGTTTAATTTTGATCAGTGCGCTTTACTTTCTTCTCAGCTCTTCAATGCCAAAGTCAATGGGATCCAAAGATGTTTTGGAGACCAGTGACTTTCATTGAATGGATAAAAACATTTGAAACATTCTTCAAAATATCTTCTTTTGTGAAATTTGATGTTAGGCTGCAGTAAGTCTAAAATGGGTCAAAACCGCATGGAGGGTATCAATCTTAAAACCCCAAGATTGAGCAAGATTTTTCAAAAAGTGCTCTGCTCAGCTGAAAGAGAAGTATAGCATTTTGAGCTAATAAAGAGAACAAAGAGAGCTTCAGGAAACAGAGCAGAACAGAAAAAAGTACATGGCAAGGCAAAGGTTTACACCAACATAGTTTACACCTCCTCAGTTCACATTAACATGATAGAACCAACTGAAGAGTCTCTCACCCCCCTGCTGGCTTCTCATAAACACTTTTATTCATTTTAAAACTGTCAGCTCAATACGCCTTGGTCCTAAAAGGGCCTTTCTCCAGGTGTCGTGTGTGTGTGTGTGTGTGTGTGTGTGTGTGTGTGTGTGTGTGTGTGTGTGTGTGTGTGTGTGTGTGTGTGTGTGTGTGTGTGTGTGTGTGTGTGTGTGTGTGTGATGCTTATGTGAAGTATTTTGAATAAGGAAAAATGTGTATATCGTTTTTAAACTGGAAACTGGACACGTCCCATTGAGATAGGCTCTACTGGTAAGATTAGAAACTCTGGGAAAATACGGATCTCAGTTGTTGAGAAAAGCACCACTGATGATCAGAAAAGCAAATACATATTTCAATAATGACGAATTAATAATTTTAAGTCAAAGTAAAGACACTTGACCATCCCGTTAAGAACACATCACACCCTGTTGATATATTGTTACTACTGCTGTTAATATTGTGGGTAAATGTTTATTAAAATGGAGGTTATTTTATAATTGCGTAAACAGGTGTCATTCTGTACCAGTTTTCATTGGTGGAAACATCACAGGAACAGGAAATGTCAATGTTTGGGAGATATAGTTTGGGTCAAAGAATTTGGGTGTTTACTGTCACATTAATGTCAAATAACATCTTACTGAGATGATGTCTGTTGTTTATAAAGCCCACATGACAACAGAAATGTCTCCAGGTCATTTTTTTAAATACTTGTGTTGCATTACATATTCAGAATATCGAAGGACATCCATTTAAAAGTTTGGGGTTAGTAAGATTTTTATTTTCTCTCTTATGCTCACCAAGGCTGCATTTATTTGATCAAAAATAAGGTACATATAGTAATATTGTGAAATAATATTACAATTTACATTTTTTTATTTTAATATTGTTTTAAATGTAACTTGTTCTTGTGATTACAAAGCTGAATTTTCAGCAGCCTTCAGTGTCACATGATCCTTCAGAAATCAATCAGTTCTTATTTTCAATGTTGAAACAGTTCTGCTTCTTTGCTTAATATTTTTGAGGAATTTTATATATTTTCATGTTCTTAGCCCCCATCTATCATTATTAATGGTTGATGATATTACTATTTATTTGTATTGTTAATATTATCATTCATTGATTTGTATAGCTATATTTTATATTTATATCTTGTTTTCTTTCGTTTTTTCCTGTTGTAAAATGTAAAATCCAAATAAAAATACAAAAAAAAATATTTGAAATAGAAATCTTTTTTCCAATTACGTCTTTACTGTCACTTTAGATCCGTGTAATACCTTTATTTGAAAAAAAAAATCTAACTGACCCTGAACTTTTGAACATTAGAGTAGAGTAGACTTATTGTGCAATCATAAAAAATAATTTTGTCCGTGCGTCTTCTGGGAATCAAACCCAAGACTTTGGAACATGATGTTGGAACAAACCATTCACTGCCGTGCAAATGCAAAAGACCGTAACTTCGTTTTTGGACGAAAATGAGTTATTGATATATTTGGCACATTCAAGACTTCCTTTATCATGTGGATAAATATCTTAATTCAATTCCGTAGTATTTTCGAGAAAGTACTGGTTTGTCTTAACAGTAACTTCCAAAAGCCCATGAGAAACTAAGGCAGAACACGTAACACCAGTTGGGCTACCGCAATTTGGCTTTGTTTTGGAACGCTCATATTGAGTTACGGTACTCTGCCTTTGTTTAGCCTCGCGTCAATATGAAGTTACTGTGCCGGTGTTCTATCAAATAATGCTACTTATTGTTAGATTATTCGTAATGAACAGACAGGAGACAGCCGGCTCTTAACATGGAAGCTTTACTGAAACTCTCTTTCCCCGCGCATCACGCGCATGCGCACATTATACATCCAAAACATTCTACCAGTACGCCCCCTTTAAGGTAAATAACATTCCAACCACTAAATGTTTTCCCTGCATTAACATAACATATTACTGCACTATTACTTTCTCATTCAGACCATTCCCTCCCCTTCTCTTTTTTTTCTCCTTTTAATAAAACTCAAGTGTCTCTGTAGGACAAGAAAAACAGTTTTTTTTCTTATTACCATGTTTCAACAAAAGAAAGGGAAATAACATCAGAACAGACCTCAACAAGTCAAATTCTAAAGGTTTAGTCTTAATGGTGGTCTGATCACCCAGCCCACTCTGCTTCTAACACAGTCCCTAATTTCACTTGGCTGTGAAGGAACTGCTCTCAGATGAGAACGGTGTCTTCTCAAACTACCAGACTACCCTTCTACAACGTAGGAACGTGGAGCATCAGCAGGACTCATGACTATGCCTGGGTTTGGTACATTCTTGATCCAGACTGATTGCCCAGACTGTAGAGCAGGTTTTCCATGTGCTCTGTGGCGTTTATTGTACCACTTAGTCTGTTTTACCTTCAACTCTTTGTCTTTTCTTTTGAAGGTGATGAGATTTGGCCAGGCTGGTTTCAGTGTGGATGGACTCACTGGGAGAGTAGTTCTGATGTTCCGTCCCATCAGGAGTTAAGCAGGTGAAGCTCCTGATGCTAATGGCGCAGCTCTGTAAGCCATAAGTGCTTTGTGAGGGTCCTCACCTGTACGCAAGTAGTGTTTTAACGGTCCTCACTGCTCTTTCCGCTTCTCTGTTGCTTTGAGGATAGTGCGGGCTCTGGTTACATGATGGAAATCGTAATCTTTTGCAAAGTCAGCAAAGTCCGATGCTGCGAACTGAGGGCCATTGTCTGTAACTAGGACCTCTGGGACCCCGTGGCGAGCAAACATCGCTTTGAGCTTCTCCATCACATTTCTTGATGTTGTTGAAGTGAGTGAAGCAACTTCTATGTAGTGTGAAAAGTAGTCTATCAGCAGAACATAATTACCCTTGTTCCAATGGAAAAGATCTGCTGCCACTCTCTGCCATGGTCGTGAAGGTAAAGGCAGGGTGCGAACTACGGGGAAGCTAGGGGGAGCTCGGCTCCCCTTAATAAGACATGGGCTCCCCTGAAAACGTGCTTCGTGAAATTTTGGGGGGTCTCAAAAAGTATTGACAATGTTTTATTCTGACGTGAAATTTCAGTTTTGTATAATGTGATCATCGTGGAGTATTATGTGTAAAATAGCAAAAATATCATTCATTCATGCATGACAGCGATTTAAACCTAATTCACTTCAATAAAGATAACTATACATGCTATTCTTGTCATGAGCATCGAGGTGTGATGGTGCTGCGCTCGAAACTCCAATCATGTTTAGTACAAGTTAACTCAAAGATTCGTAGAAAAAAAAACGTTGGAGGCCATTGATCTGCGCGCGAAGTACTTGAAATCCATTCTGTGTTCTGGTAAGGCATGTTATTCCCAATTTTGTGTTGTGGCTGGGTTGTTATAGGTCTGCGTGACTCTCGATGTCTTAGGCCTAATTGCACGGAGGAATTATGGTATTCTTCTGTAGCCTGACGAGTAATTTAACCCTCTTTCAAGTGAACTCAAAGACAGCCTATTTATAGACTATTTGTGGATGGCTGTTTGCTGTTTGACTTATCAATTTGTGTCGATAAAGTATAATAGGGTGAATCCTGTATATAGTGCTTGCATAGTGCATACACTTGTAGCTGTTATGTATATTTGGAAGTCCTTGAAATGAATGGGTTTCAAAGCGAAGCGCCGTGCCTTCCGCGTCCTGTCTGAAAAGCTCTGGAGAGCGTGTCTGCTGTGATCAGGTTTTTTCCAGCAACGTGCATGATCGTGTAGGAGAACCGCAGAAGTCGTAGACCAAATCTTAATATGCGAGGAGGCAGGTCATAGCGATCTCGAGCCAAGTAGTCCTGACCACAAAATCCAGTCCCAGAAGATAGGTTTGAAATCTTTCACAGGCCAATGTGATTGCTAGGGCCTCCTTCTCAATTTGAGCATATCTTTTCTCTGTAGGCGTCATGCTCCTTGAACTGAAAGCAACAGGTCTCCATTCACCTGTAGGCTGCAGCTGAGATAATACTCCTCATAATCCAAAGAAACTCTGGTATGTCGATCTGGACAGTACTGTGCTAATACTGCCGAAGAACTGAAGAACACACCCAGACGATTTCATCTTTGAGCAGGTCACTGATAGGTCCAATCAACTCTGCAATGTTGGGCGAAAATTTTCCAACGTAATTCACCATGCCAAGGAATCTCTTGACATCAGCCGTATTTTTAGGCTCTGGCATTACTTTGATAGCTTTTATTTTGTCTGGGTCAGCTCGTATACCTTCTGCACTGACGATGTGTCCTAGGAACCTAACTTGAGGCACTGCAAATTGACATTTTTTGTTCAGTGTCAACCCTTTCTGTTTCAGACGGTTCAGAACCTTGATAAGTCTTACATCATGTTCTTTACGTGTAGCACCGAACACCAGGATGTCATCTGCGTGGCACAGTGTGCCCTCCAGGCCCTCGAGTAGTTGTGTCAAACGTTTTGAAAGTGTTCAGGTGCTGAGGAAATGCCAAATGGAAGGCGGTTAAAACAGTTTCTTCCATAAGGCGTGATGAAGGTAGTGAGTGGGACCGAATCTTTATGTAAAGGAATCTGCCAAAAACCAGCCGTAGCATCCAACTTAGAGAACACTTTTGCCCCTGAAAGTTCAGCCAGTGTTTCATCAACTGCAGGAAGAATATGTCTCTCTCTGCACACATTGTCATTTTGATGTGTCAAATCAACGCAGATTCAAATCTTGCCATTGGGATTTGGCACTATCACCATACCTGAACACAGGGCCGTGCACAGACATTTTGAGGGGCAGTGGCCTAAACCAAAAAAAGGGGCACTAAGGGGGTAGTTGCTTGTTAACGCAAATTACACATTGTACATTATATAGGCTATTGTATTTCTTTACATGAGCAGGATTTGCTGGATTTTGTAACTGAAGCAAAAACTCAAAGTCTTCCGGCTTTTTCTCCCTTGTGTTCATGGGTGTGGCTGCCTCAACTCTCAATTTCTTCCTGTTCTGCATCTTTCTCTTCCCTCTCTGTCTCATTGTATTGCCTTTCTTTCTCATCCTGAACTTTTTCTGTCTCTGTCTCAGTTCCAAGACCTTCACTATTACTCTGTTGAGTTGATTCTGAGGCAGTTTCATCTTAAAATAGAGAATGAATAACAAACCTGTTACAATCATATTTTAAATACAATTGTTAGGCTTAGTGCTAATTCGATTTATGTTCTTGTAATATAATTACTCTTCCATTCAAATAATTTAATGTCTATCTTTCTTTTTATCAAACATGGGTGGGGAAGAGGGCCACCTCAGTCGATGAGGGCAGAGAGGCAGTGGCTCTAGCCACCGGGCCACCCTGTGTACGGCCCTGCCTGAACACCACTCAGTTCCTTCTTCAATTGGCGTTATAACTCCTATTTCTTCTTGACGAGGGGGAGCCAGAGCAAATGGAGTGGTTCTCTCCTTGAGTTTGTTTTTGTATTCTCCTTCCAACTTTCCAAGTCCTGTGAAGACTTTTGTGAACAGCTCTTTGTAGTTCGGATCTGCTGTTTGTATTGCATCCACTGTGTGAAATAAGTCCAGCTCTTTTATGGCTGGTAGTCCAAGGAGAGGGGACACCAGTTTTGGTTTCACAAACACTGGGTGTTTTATCAATAATCACAGATGACAAAGTGATGCTTTAAACTGCCCTCTCACCTATATTGACATGTTGCTTGGTCCACACAGCTTTTTGTTCGGCGGGCTGAGAACACCGTGGCTCGTCTTCGAGTACATGCTCTCTGGGATGGCTGTCACTGCTGCTCCTGTGTCCAGTTTGAAAAGAATTTGCTCGCCGGTCACTGCAATGAACTTTTGTTTTGCCAGACATAACTCGAATTATTTGTCTCGCCGCACTGGGTCGGCCTATTATCTTTTAGAATGCTAGGTAAATCCGCTTCTGACACCATGTTAGATTTTATTCGTAATGAACAGACAGGAGCCAGCGGGCTCTTAACATGGAAGCTTTACTGAAACTCTCTTTCCCCGCACATTACACATCCAAAACATCCTGCCTTCAATTTAAAATTGAAATTACGATGTAGCCTGTATACTTTGTACAGCTGCCATCTGTCCCTGTAACTTCTGATGTCCTCAGAGCTTTGTCCAGCACAAATTGCGGTCAGAACATTTAGTAGCCTATAATGGTCTGAACCCGCTCAATCGACAAACGTGCGATATCGATTGCGATGGATATATGCAGAGTTGACTGAAACATTTTACTCATGCCTTAGCAGGTGAATACAAACCAGAGCCCGTCTACACAAACTAAGAACTAAAGTCCAGCCTCATTCAGTTCGGGTACCGGAACTGGTTGAAACAATCGTGCATCTAGCTGGCAGAGTGCCAAAACTTCACCGGCGCCTTCTGCATATGGCGTGTTTTCCGTGCCAAAATCAAACATTCGAACGACCGACCGCCCCATCGAACGTCTATCAGAACATCTATCCGAACGTCTTGTACTTTTGAGCGTCTGACCGAGCGGGTTGACCCACGTGACGTCAACGTCTTGAAATTAGCAGTTTTTTAACCATGCAAGTATCCAAGTGGATGTGTAAAGACTATAAATGGACATAAAAGGCACATTTTTCCTGAATCCTGTGCATGTAAGGTTATGTGTTTTACTTTCAAAGAGCAGAAATACTGTAGGCTATAGCCTATATACAGACTTTCAGTCTTAATTTGACCAATATAATAATTTTAACTAGTTTTTATTGTTAATTTTATTGCCCAATGTACAATGTTCTCACAGTCCATAAAAAAACACTCCAAATTAATAAATGTAGCTTATTATATTTTTTTTTTTTTACTTTTTGCAATAGGCTAATCTTTAAAAAATAAAACATGAAATATTTTCTTAAATATAAATATTAGATTATAACTTTGTGTGTGTGTGTGTGTGTGTGTGTGTGTGTGTGTGTGTGTGTGTGTGTGTGTGTGTGTGTGTGTGTGTGTGTGTGTGTGTGTGTGTGTGTGTGTGTGTGTGTGTGTGTGTGTGTGTGTGTGTGCGTGCACGTGCGTGTGTGTATACACACACACATTTATCTAGAGTTTTAAAATTTTGCAGAACTTAAAAATAGCTACAACTATTCATTGTAATATGAAATATTGTTACTGAAAGTTTTATATAGCATAATTAAAATAATGAATTTACTTTTTCAACAACTGTTACAAGTCCAAAAAACTCCATACTGTCATGGTGCTCTTCGGTCACTTGACACAAAATGAATTATTATAAATAATTATACAAAAATGAACTGATAGGGCTGTTATCATAGTTGAGTCAGAAGACTGAAATAAGAGGTTTAAATGAGATCAGATACAGATGGATTAAGCTGTGATAAAATATTTGCTGTTTATTTTTTTAAATGTTTTATTGATTTTTAATGTTATGTGTAACAAAATGCTTTCTCTGTATTCAGGTTTGACTGTAGTATAATAATGCAAAAACATGTACACTTCAAATCAATTATTATTATTTTTTGTGAACCTTGACAAAAAATATTATTTGGGAATTTAAAAAAAATTAAATTCAAATCCACAGCTTAAAAGTAATTCATTTTCTCCAAAAACAACTAGAGAATTCACAAGCCTCTCCAGAGAGCTATACAGGCATCTAGTGGTAGCACCATTAAATTACATGTTTTATTTTATTTTCTCTCAACAGATGGCATCTGATTCAAAAAATTGGATTTAATTGGATTTAAAAGGCCTAGTCTCTACATTAATCTGTAATACTGCATTAAGTGAAAAAATATTTTAAAAAATTTGAAATCATTTTTTTTTGTATTATTTTTAATAGAATAGCTATTGCAAACAAAAGTTGGCTGCCAAAAATATCAATATTGGGAGTTGTCATTACAGGTATGGTTTAAAGACACTTCAAGAAAATATGTATCAATTAGTTTGTTAAAATATTAAAATAGTTCAACATAAACCTATACTTTGATGTTTAACATTACAATTCAGTCTTTACAGTGGACCTTACATTTAAGATAAAGACTTTCAATAGGCCCATGTTCTCAACCGCTAGAATCTGAGTTTTCATAGTCAGCTCTGGATGTTAATCAGTTTTCATAGACGCCAAGCTGATTTTGGTGTAAGGTCTTGAATGAAATAAAGCACATCAATTTTGTTTGCATTTACAGAGATATCTAGCTACTTGATCAAAGATATCCTCCTAATATTCAGATATATCTGAACTCTGTAGAGTAGGAATAAACATTTTTATATTTATCTGAGACCACAATTGTTACATATATAAAATCTATTTGTCTGATATAAATGGTCAGTATATTTGTGTAGGCTACTATAGGCTTTTTAATTCATTTGATTTTTATATTTAGGCATATACAAAAGCAGATTGCAGTTTTCGCTGCATTTGAATGTATGTTAAAGCGAATTTCCATGAAATATGAGACATTGTCTGTTCTTGAAACTTTTTAATGGGACATTGAGAATTTTGTGGAATATCTCGTTCTTTTCCGCATTAGCCGTCAAAAGCCGCTTTATTTAACTGTATTAATACACCGCACATAACTTTCTAAATCAGCCATTGCAATAATCAAATGTGTACTATTTAGGATACAATCGAAGCATAAGACGTTAAACTAGGCAAGAAAAACACAAACGTGTTACAAAATGTCTTCACACGTAAACAACACGTTGGGAAGACGATCAGTTACTCGCATTTCCGGCCGGTCGCCATAGGAACGCGTTAACAACACGTAAGCACCATAGTAAGCACATGTAGGAACGTGTTCCATATGATTTTATAAAAATGATCAATAATTTCGTTTTGGCTCATTGTTTATATGTGGCAGACATGAAAATCAACGAACCTTAATAACAAAGTAAATTATATTCAGCTGATTATGTCTAAATGTAATATTAGAACTCTTATAGCCTACATATGTTTTTAATAAACCTTTCCACTTTAAAATTTATTTTTATTTGTGAAAGATTATGATGATTTAGTAATTTTATTAAGATTGAGTCAGTGTTGAGACCTCTAAGTTCTTGAAATAAAAGATAATGCTGATTAGAATCACTTTTTATTATTTGGTTATTTGTTTGATATTATGTATAATTGTTTTATGCATGTTTTAATCTATATTACAGTTTTCCTGAATTGCTAAAACAAATTTCTTGGAACCATCACCAACGTTCACAAAACCTTAAACACAAAACCACATCTTCAAACAACTTTCAGAGAACATGATCTGACTCAAAACCACACACAGCTCAATATTATAAACACTACAGATCATTCATTAGACACTACATAAAAAATGGAGAACACATAATCCAAAGTATGCAGTTACAGAAAAAAGTATTGTAACAAAGTAAATAAATTTTGCAGTTTTATGTAAAAAAAGAGTAGGCTAACTGCAACTAGTACGGTGAATAAATTGTACACTGTATGCACTGCAGTATTGTCTGAATATTCAGCACTTGCATAGTGTAAAAAATACTCCAAAAGCCAAAAAAGTCACAGTAAAAACCTCTAATTGAAAAGCAGGTTACACTCAGAATCAAAATCAAAGCATCAATCATGTTGGGAGATGACTTTGTCTACATCACAGGCATTGACCTTTCTTTACAGTTTTTCACAATTGCTAAGACACATTTCTTAAAACCTTCGCCCATTTTCTCACAACATTAAACTCAAATCCAAATTTTCAAACTAAACTTTCAAAACCATTGGTGTACTCAAAATTAAATAGGCTAATGCTTTCATATCATACTCACGAGTCAATAATAAAAATAAAAAAAACTACCACTAGATGCCTGTATAGCTCTCTGGAGAGGCTTGTGAATTCTCAAGTAGTTTACAAAATTACTTACTTTTAAGCTGTGGATTTGAATGTATGTTTTTTTTTAATTCTCAAATAATACTTTTTGTCAAGGGTTATATATATATTATATATAATACTTTATATATTAAAAAACGTAACATTAAAATTCAATAAAACATTTACAAAAATGAACAGCAAATATTTTATCACAGCTTAATTCATCTGGATCTGATCTCATTTCAACCTCTTATTTCAGTCTTCTGACTCAATTATGCGGTGTGGTAATAGCCAGTGTACTGTATATGTGTGGTAATAGCCAGTGTACTGTATATGTGTGGTAATAGCCAGTGTACTGTATATGTGTGGTAATAGCCAGTGTACTGTATATGTGTGGTAATAGCCAGTGTACTGTATATGTGTGGTAATAGCCAGTGTACTGTATATGTGTGGTAATAGCCAGTGTACTGTATATGTGTGGTAATAGCCAGTGTACTGTATATGTGTGGTAATAGCCAGTGTACTGTATATGTGTGGTAATAGCCAGTGTACTGTATATGTATATGTACAGTAGGCTACACTGGCTATTACTATACAGCATAATTGAGTCAGAAGACTGAAATAAGAGGTTGAAATGAGATAAGATCCAGATGGATTAAGCTGTGATAAAATATATGCTGTTCATTTTTGTAAATGTTTTATTGAATTTTAAATATTTTATATATTTTTACAAATATATAAATCTAATATATATATATATATATATATATATATATATATATATATATATATATTTATGAAAACCTTCTGGATCTGTTTTTTAAAGATTAGCCTATTGCAAAAAGTATAAAATAACATAATATGCTACATTTATTAATTTCGAGTGTTTTTTATGGACTGTGAGAACATTGTACATTGGACAATAAAATTAACAATAAAAGTTAGTTAAAATGATTATTGGTCAAATTAAGACTATTGAATGTCTGTATATAGGCTATAGCCTACAGTATTTCTGCTCTTTGAAAGTAAAACACATAACCTTACATACACAGGATTCAGGAAAAATGTTTTAGTATTGTTTTAGGGGTAAAATATTTATATGTATTGCCTTTCATGTCCATTTATAGTCTTTACACATCAGCTTGGATACTTGTATGGCTAAAAAACTGCTAATTTCAAGACGTTGACGTCACGTCAGTTCGTCACGTGGGTCAACCCGCTCAGGGTCAGACCAGTGCCATAGAGAGAAAGAGTTGCGACACTCCCATAGACCGCCATAGGAACTTTGGAATGCGGAAGTAACGCGTGTCGTGGAGCAGCCAATAGTTCCAAACACTGATAGTTCCAGCCATAGACATATAGATAGACGCCCTATCGACGGATACTGCCTATGGGCGCGGACGAACCGTGGGGCCGCCATCTTAAACCGGTCACCCGCTCCGCTCAGTGTAATCTGTTTGACAGGTGCAATGAGCTGCCAGCGCATTTAATTAATCATATCTCACTGAATACCGAACTGATTTTCACGCGGGGTTTTTTTTCCTGCAAAGGTCATACACGTAGCTACGATACAAGACACATTGAATATTTTGTTCACAAAATACAACTAATAGTACGGTAATGTTAAATGTTAAATCTTACTTGTGTAAAGTAGGCCTAATCCCCGAGTGATGGTCCGCCGATTTGAGCAGGAATATGCTGCACAGTGCTCTGGCATCTACTGCTGCTATGCAACGCAAATAGGAGTATGACCGGTTTAGGGCCTGTTCACATATCGCGTATTTTGCGCGCTCAAGTTCGTTATTTCAAAGGCGGTATGCGCGCTCATAATGGAAGCGACGCGGTCGCGGTGCGACGCTCTCGTTTTTTCCAAGCGCGTCCGCGCCGCATCGAGATAAAAACATCTCAACTTTTCAGAATGCCGCAAGCGTTTTCCTTGCTGTAAAGGAGAGCGCAGCTGAGGGTTGCTAAGCAACGTCAGACGCCTCCGGAGGAAAAAGGAGAACGAGGCGCACCTAGCGTTTTCTACGCGTTTTTAGGCGCTATATGTGAGTGCAGCCTTAGGGCCCGTTCACATATCGCGCCTAAAAACGCGTAGAAAACGCTAGGCGCACGCGTTCTCTTTTATCCAAAGAAGCGCTAGGGCGGTTGCGCTCCGGAGGCGTCTGTCGTTGCTAAGCAACCATCAGCTGCTCTCTCCGTTACATGAAGGAAAGTCATAAATTTCAGGAAATCCCTGGACCGCAATGATGAGCCGTTCCTCCATTTAGTTCTGCTGAGGTAACAAAAATGGCGAGGAAGCTGATTGGTTGGTTCGTGTCACGTGACCTACGGTGCGCTTGCGGCATTCTGAAAAGTTGAGATGTTTTTATCTCGATGCGGCGCGGACGCGCCTGGAAAAAACGAGCGCGTCGCACCGCGACCGCGTCGCTTCCATTATGAGCGCGCAAACCGCGCGCCTCCATTTGAAATAATGAACTTGAGCGCGCAAAAGACGCGATATGTGAACGGGGCCTTAAGATGGCGGCCGCATTTCTTGCGCCACAGCGGCCAATAGGGCATCTAGTCTCTATATGATGTCTATGGTTCCAGCATTGAACCCCATTCATTTTCAGTATTTCCGAAGTACGCTCGCTGGTAAATTAATGAAATTACTGTATTTTTTTACTTTTACACACATTAGCCGACCTCTCGTGAATCTAGTCACTAGTTATATTTTATGTAGCCAGTTTTAGTTAATGTTTATTGGAAGATAATATTAATTTGCAGCTATACCTTACGTGACACTAACGTTAGCTAACTTACGGTAACTTGATGTAAATAATATATAATATTATTATTAATATATATATATATATATATATATATATATATATATATACAATTAATATATTATGTGTATAGGTTAGGGTTAGTAATGTGTGATTGAAATATACATGTGTACTGTACACAGTAGGCCTACATCGTATACATGTATTTGTGTGTGTTTTCTGATGAATGGTTTTGTCTTTGATTAGGGTAGGATGAAGTGGTAGGCATTAGCCATACTGAAATGAATCCCGTTAACAGTTATTTAGCTACGTAGGCTATATAGGAACATAGTTAATTCACTCATTAACTATCTCTCCGGTTTCATTTTATGAAGTTAATATTTACCGAACATTGCTGCAAATATAGTCGTTGCTTTCTACGTTATGGGAGCAGTTCCCTTTCCCTCCTAAATCATTAATTTGTACATGCACAGCGTAATTATTTATATTTTATGTTGGTTGGAATTCTGAACGGACCGCCACTGCAGACCTCTTTGCGTGATCACGAAGGTAGGCTAATGGGTGAATCGGAATTTATAAGCAAGATCACGGATCAATAGCCTAATAGCCTACAGCCCAGTTGTGCTAAAATAAATATCATGAGACACCCATCATCAGATGAGCCGCTAAAGCCATTGCTACTACCCATGCGAACATGAACACTAAGCTTTTCCCTCCAAAAAAAACCCTAAAACTTATCTAAGTAATATAGGCTATTTCGTTGTCACCCCTCTCCAAATGCAAAACTGACATTTAATGCAATAATGCAGTAAGAGCTGAAAAAGTACTTGGGTTTGTGTTTTATTTTATATTTACCGTTCAATAATGTAATCGCTGCTGTCTGTCCCATAGAAGAACGTGACAGACAGCGTATCGTATGTTTTGGAACTATTGGGGCTTACATGAACGTGAAAGCCATAGCGGCGACATCAAAGCGGGTCGCAACTCTTTCTCTCTAGCACTGGGTCAGACGCTCAAAAGTAGGCCTAAAACACGTTCGGATAGATGTTCGATCGGTCGGTCGAATGTTTGATTTTGGCACGGAAAACGCGCCATATCTGCACGCTCTAAGCACGGTCGAGCCGACGTGGGGAGTAATAATAATGAAGCAACACGGCATATAGGTGCATACAACATAATGAAGCAAGAAGTGCTGGTGCATAAAACATCAGACCAGCTGTCACAAGCGGGTTATACTATTTAATCACAGCGTCCGCAATAAATCCACGAGACGGGACAAGTGCACAATAATATGGCAGACAGCTGAAACAACCGCATACCGAGAAGACGCAGAACATAGAAGGTTAATGTGCTATAAATGTATTAGTTGTCTATAGTGCAGAACGCGCTCCCCACTGAGTCTCAAGGGGGAAAGCACTGCGTTCTTTATTCATACATTTCATGAACATACGAGGAGCGTGACACCTTTGAACACGAATATAGGGCCTACTATATTCCAGTCCCCGGGTCGAATGTGCGCGACGATCTGTTTTATCGTGATCATTTTGTCTTTATCGTGAAGCAATTGTCTTATTTCAGCCTTATGCCATGGAGGTATTTTGTCATGTCTAATGTATTAATAATGCCACCAGAATGCAACCAAAGCACATGATAGCAATAAGTAGATGTCTATAAGTAATTGTAAATCATACAAAATAAATGCCATGATCACTAGATTTTATACAGGTGTTACTATAATGATTTTGTTAATGGTGATCAGCAAGCAACCAAATATTGATAATGTGGAAGTTACTGCCTTTTGCTTTGGCATGACTTCTCACTTTTTGCTCAATATACAAAGGTAGAGTACGCTACAGTAACTTTAAAATAGTGGTCAAAAGTCAAGTTTGAGCTCAAGATTTTTTTATGTAGATAATTTTCATTACTAAAACATCTAATTGCCAGATTTGCGGTGTTCTACCTTAATTTGGCGGCACAACTGAAAATCTTTAAAGTAATTTTTCTCAGTTCCACACTCTAGCGAGTTAAGGTCTTTTGCCTTTGTAGGCAACTGATATTTGTGGCATCAATTTTGAATTCCATCATGTTTGCATTTCTCTACTCATTTCTTTATAATTAACCGTATGAAAGACTCCAGAATATTTCTGGTTTCTCTTCATCCAAAGACATCCATTTAAAAATATATGTGAATGCCATTATTCATGCAATCCACAACATATAAATAAATGGACCTTCCTCTGTGGTGTAATGCAGGTGTATGGGTTCAGAGTAATGTTCATCATTAACTGATAGCTCTTTGACCTTCTGCTTCACACAAAGGCATCCTGCCATCCATATTCCCCTTTATTTGTTTGACGCTGCTGCTCTTTTGTTCCATTCAGCCTTTTGTTACTGTATCAGGACCCTCTACATTTGCAACTAATTAAGTCAAGGCCTTGTCACTCTCATTCTGCTGGCATTCGCTAACGAAGCTTGTCTATAATAGTCTTAAAAGGCTTTATGTACAATTACTTGGATACAGGAAATCATAGTTACTCGCTAATGACAAAGACGCTAACAACCCTAACAATTCTTTATTGTATCATAATCCAGCTTCAATGACATTGAAGAAATAAAAGGGGTAATATCAGCTGGGTATTTTGTCAGTATCATTTGTGCCTATAATTAACTTCAGAGGCTGGAGCAATGGGTGGCATGTATAAAAACACTGGTGCCGTCTCAGAGAGTTAAAGGAGCATCGAATTTAAACATCAAGTCCATCACATGATATTTGTCTACAACAAGACCGGGGCAGCAGCCAGACTCATGGACTGCACAGCCAAGGTAAGAGTTCATACATTATTTCAGCTATTTAAACTGAAGGCTACCATTTTAAGGTTTACATCTAGGGATTAAACTGTTTAATCGGCAATGACATGCATTCTAATCATAAAGTGTCATTGACACCAAAAAAATTATACAACCTGCAGCTGCTAAGCTTAACAGATAAAGAATGCAAACTCTTTTAGGCAGTCGGTGATCTGTCCAAAAGAAAATTGGTAGGTATTAAAGGTTAACACTAAAATTCAGTGAGACTTTTTCACAGAAATTTTTCCACAAGGCTAGTAATTAGTGTTTGTAATGACAGCTGTCTGCTATAGTAATTAGAACTCAGAATTCTTGGAATAAACGAGATGATTTATTTGTTGTATATATGTTATTTACTTTTAGCTTCATTTTATTTAATTGTGGATGAAAAATGTCTATTTTTACCTATCAGGACATTGAAAATAATGAAATAAAGAAAATAATTTTCAATAAAAAGAAACAAACAAATACAGTTGCAATATATAAATCATATTGCAAATAAAAACATTTTATTGCTGATTGGTCTTTTATATGGGTTTATTTTAGTTTGGTAAAGATTTTTTATTTTCATGCACCAACTTAGTTGGGTGGAAAGCAAAATAATGAACTTATTTTGTAACAATCAGATAAAGAAACACAAGAAATCGAAATCAGTTGCATTGTTTTATGAACTCATTGTAGCTGATTGGTATTACTTTATTTTAATTTAGAGTTGTAAAGGGTTTCTATTTTTTGTCAGCAACAAACTCAGCAATGATATAAAACACAATTAAATCATTTTCAATAATAAAATCAGATACAAGTTGCCATACAAAATCATTTGCATTTGTGATTTGAATGTTATTATCTAAAACGTCTTCAGATGTATGATATACACCGGTCCTTCTCAAAAAATTAGCATATTGTGATAACGTTCATTATTTTCCATAATGTAATGATAAAAATTAAACTTTCATATATTTTAGATTCATTGCACACCAACTGAAATATTTCAGGTCTTTTATTGTTTTAATACTGATGATTTTGGCATACAGCTCATGAAAACCCCAAATTCCTATCTCAAAAAATTTGCATATTTCATCTGACCGATAAAAGAAGTGTTTTTAATACAAAAAAAGTCAACCTTCAAATAATTATGTTCAGTTATGCACTCAATACTTGGTCGGGAATCCTTTTGCAGAAATGACTGCTTCAATGCGGCGTGGTATGGAGGCAATCATCCTGTGGCACTGCTGAGGTGTTATGGAGGCCCAGGATGCTTCGATAGCAGCCTTGAGCTCATCCAGAGTGTCGGGTCTTGCGTCTCTCAACTTTCTCTTCACAATATCCCACAGATTCTCTATGGGGTTCAGGTCAGGAGAGTTGGCAGGCCAATTGAGCACAGTAATACCATGGTCAGTAAACCATTTACCAGTGGTTTTGGCACTGTGAGCAGGTGCCAGGTCGTGCTGAAAAATGAAATCTTCATCTCCATAAAGCTTTTCAGCAGATGGAAGCATGAAGTGCTCCAAAATCTCCTAATAGCTAGCTGCATTGACCCTGCCCTTGATAAACACAGTGGACCAACACCAGCAGCTGACATGGCACCCCAGACCATCACTGATGGACCCCAGTCTTCCTCCAGACTCTGGCACCTTGATTTCCGAATGACATTTGCAAAATTTCTTCCGAAAAAAGTACTTTGGACCACTGAGCAACAGTTCAGTGCTGCTTCTCTGTAGCCCAGGTCAGGCGCTTCTGCCGCTGTTTCTGGTTCAAAAGTGGCTTGACCTGGGGAATGCGGCACCTGTAGCCCATTTCCTGCACACGCCTGTGCACGGTGGCTCTGGATGTTTCTACTCCAGACTCAGTCCACTGCTTCCGCAGGTCCCCCAAGGTCTGGAATCGGTCCTTCTCCACAATCTTCCTCAGGGTCCGGTCACCTCTTCTCGTTGTGCAGCGTTTTTTGCCACACTTTTTCCTTCCCACAGACTTCCCACTGAGGTGCCTTGATACAGCACTCTGGGAACAGCGTATTTGTTCAGAAATTTCTTTCTGTGTCTTGCCCTCTTGCTTGAGGGTGTCAATGATGGCCTTGTGGACACCAGTCAGGTCGGCAGTCTTACCCATGATTGCGGTTTTGAGTAATGAAACAGGCTGGGAGTTTTTAAAAGCCTCAGGAATCTTTTGCAGGTGTTTAGAGTTAATTAGTTGATTCAGATGATTAGGCTAATAGCTCGTTTAGAGACCCTTTTCATGATATGCTAATTTTTTGAGATAGGAATTTTGGGTTTTCATGAGCTGTATGCCAAAATCATCAGTATTAAAACAATAAAAGACCTGAAATATTTCAGTTGGTGTGCAATGAATCTAAAATATATGAAAGTTTATTTTTTATCATTACATTATGGAAAATAATGAACGTTATCACAATATGCTAATTTTTTGAGAAGGATCTGTATATATGTATATATAATATAATATTCAGCATTTATTGAATTCGTCCTCTATTTACCACAGAGAGTTCAACTGCTCCTCTTCATGGCGCTGGTGGCGCACGTGGCGCGTGACGCTAAGGGCGTGGCCTCCTGCTGCACGAGCACTTCGAGATCCTGCAAATTTTACGAGCTGCTGTGCCGTGCTGGAAGCCGAAACGATACTTCCGTCGCCAGGCATTTCGGTCGCTTTAATAACGACGCTGCTGTCGGGATTCTAACTCTTGGCAAACGTAAAGTGGGCGAGAGACGCGTCGAAGACCGCCTGCAACAACTCCTGCACGGCTCACGGAATCAAGCCGCGGGAATCCTGACTATGGGAAAGAGGTTCGAGGACGGCGGGCCCCTGCCCCTCGTGCACAAGAGAGGGACCGAGAGCGCGCCCGTGAGACTCGGACTGGCACGTCCGATGAAATATCTGATACCCACGGTACCAGAAGAGTTGGACGCTTATGAAAAACGATGACACTTGTCGCTTTTAAAAGTCACAGTCAAGCTGTTCATTCGTGACCTCAATTGCCAATACGGAAGGCTTCATGGTTTTTAAAATAGCGTTTTTGATTTGAGTAAAAAATGTTTGTGGTTTAACATTAGCTACTTGAAGAGACTTTAACTTTTTTCGAACACAAATCACAGTGCTGTGTGTTTTATAAAAAGTTGTACGTATTTTTTTTTTTTTACGTAGCCTAAATAAAAAAAATCCATTAAAACAACATTAAAACAACATTCTCTTGTGCCTTTCTCAAAAATGCAAAATCCGTTGGTTTCCATCGTGAACAGTTGACCTGTCTCAGTAGGCTTTGTGAAAAAAACGCAACTAAATTTAATAGATGTTATGTTAATAATGCGCATTTTATTATAGTCGGTCAGGGCAGAAGTATTATCTTTTTTATATAAAGATGATTTGTTGAATTTCAGTAACGTGTAGTATGTTGTGTGGTCAGCAGATGGCAGGCGATGTAAATATTGTAAAATTCCTCCACAATAAAGTTGAGAAATAAATTCTGGTCGAGAAATGTAGCCTATTAAAAACTCACAAAGCTTAATGGGTGAGGATGTAACTCTTCCACGACATATCTGTATTTAAAATATAAGGCCTGTGTGATATTTAATGGTTCATGAAAAACGTAAACGTGACAACTTGACCCATATCAATGTGAAAGCTTGCCTCATCCTGACACTTTTTAGGAAATAATTAGTGCTTTTCATATATATCCATGCTTTATCCCTCCACCCCCACTGCCTGTGAAAACAACACATTTCCAGATAGTTCCTGCAGCGCTGCCAGTAAGTATTGACCCAGAGCTGTATCCTTTCAAATTCCACCCTTATAGAAGTTCCTGTGTTTGTTGTGGGAGATGTTGCTTTTGTCTGGTAATATATGTAAATATCTGCTCAGCACAGATGGCCGTTCTGCTTTCCCTTTCGCACCACCTCTCTCTCTCTCTCTCTCTCTCTCTCTCTCTCTCTCTGCACCTAATTCTTGTTTCTAATGTCTCTGTCCCTTTAAACCCATTTCAGCCCTTAAAGTGTCTTTATTTGTGGTTTTAAGACTCCGTACTGCTCCCATTACAGCCTCTATAACTGTCGCTCAGTCACTGGAGAGATCTGCTTGTGCCACATTAATTTGGTCATATGCAAAAGATTTTTCTGCAGGCTTTCAGGCATATTATTGTCTCGCAAACTAATATAAAATTACATCCACACAGCAACAATCAGTGCTTCACTGTTTAGGTAAATTTAATTATTATACATTTTTAATCAATTTACTACACCAATTTATGTCTATATATATATATATATATATATATATATATATATATATATATATATATATATATATATACATTATTTTGATGTATAATTAAGTTTATATATCTGAGAATGTTTGAAATATATATACAGTATATATAAATATTGATGTTTACATGCACACATATTCCAATCATTTTCAGATAAAGAAACATAATAGTACATTTTTATTTTTATTCATTAAAAATTTTTGACGAAACATTTTCACTGTGATCTACTTGAGCCGTTTTCATTGTTGCTCTTTGTGCTGCTTCGTTTTGAAAGAGAGTGGGAGAGAGAGAGAGGGAGGGACAGACAGACAGAAGAGTAGAGAGATAGCAGTGAGTGGAAGAGAGATGCAGTAGAGATTGTGCACCTGCCTCAGTGAGGACACCACTGATGAAAAGAAGGGAAGGATGAAAAGAACAATCCTACCTTACAGGACAACCTAAGAAACCAACGAAAAAAGGAATTCAAAGAAATAGTGAGTTGTGTACAGGCTGTGTGAAGACTGAAGTGAGGCATTGAAGAGACAGAGATTGAATGCAAGCAACAAGGACAGAGGTGAAGTCTATGTTTTGAGGTGCTTTTGAGAGAAGAAGACATAAAATCATTCTCTTTCATTGAA
The DNA here is from genome assembly GCF_051911475.1 of Siphateles boraxobius. Classification (NCBI taxonomy): domain Eukaryota; kingdom Metazoa; phylum Chordata; class Actinopteri; order Cypriniformes; family Leuciscidae; genus Siphateles; species Siphateles boraxobius. The sequence goes on from NW_027509193.1 coordinate 14,076,005, forward strand.
GAGAGCATGCAGCTGTACCAAACTGATGGGCTTTAGAAAGTGAGCACAATAATCCCCACGAATTGAACCATTTGGACATAGACAGCTGGATGACAAGAATGCATCCTGCCATGAGCCGTGTAGCTTCTGAGTGCTGCTAAATATGAAGTGCAGAGACATGGAGGATTGAAGTGAAACTGCCGCTGCTGAACTGAGACGTCCTTAACAAGCAGCCATTCGCACCTTGTATAAGCCAGACACCAACACAGTTTGAACCTCGGACAAAATCACCTTACCTCGCTCCCCTCTACTTTTGTCTTACTCTCGCTTTTCTTTCTTGTTCTGTATGCGATGAAGATCTGAGGATTTGTCATCATGCCAGTGATGAAAGGGCTCCTGGCCCCTCAGAACACCTTTCTTGACACCATCGCCAAGCGCTTTGATGGCACACGTGAGTAATTCTACTTTTCTCTGAGCTTTCACCCTCTTTCTCTGCAGAAATGTGTAAAAGAGCCTGAAAGGCATTTGAAGACATGTTATTTTAGTATTATTAGAGTATTCATATTTTGAATTAGCTTTTCTTTAAAAATTTCAGTTTAAGTTTCAGTAATTAAATGCTTTTGTCATTGTTCTTAGTTTGGTTTCTTTTTAAATAGTTCTATTTATCTTTATTGCATTTTATTTCTGTTTTAGTGATTTTATTACTTCCACTTATTTAATTCAGTTAGTTGCCAAAGCAACACTTAAAGCTTAAGATTACATCGTCCATCTTTATTTTATATTAATTCAACTATATTTCAATTACCTTCTGCGAAGGCTAGACTACATTTTAGATAAACCATTTTTATTCATGAAATCTTTTTCATAATATTATAATTATTCATAATATTATAATTATGCAGAATAAAGAATGTCTTTTCTGGGCAGACTCAGTTTGTACCTTCGTTCATAGAAAGCTGTTGGAGTCCTGTGTACATTTTAGACTAATAAGATCATCTTTTTGCTTAAATTAAAAAACTATGGTTATCATAAGAAGTACATTATTGTACATAATAGTACAGTTCCACTTCATGAAGGAGGCAGAAAATTTGCCATTCTTAATGGTTGAATGTCTTATTTTTGTGTCTGGAGGTCAGATGAGGAATTGTATTGGCTATTGTTCAGGAGTCGTGATTTTTTGCAGTGTGCATAAATCATGTCTGAGCTGTTTGAATTTGTTTGTGTGTGTACATTTGAGAGAAGAAATACTCGAAAAAACCCTGAAGTGTTATTCATTGCATGAACGTCACTCAATGTTCAGTAGTGTGGGAGTTATGCTCTACAGGTAAGTACAAATACAAGTGAACAAAATGGAGGCCAGTATATGATGGGATAATTTTGTATAAGTGGTCCTCACTCCCTCTCTACCTGCCATCATGTCTTTTGAGAGAACTCAAAGCATACTAAAGCCATGAAGGTGAGCATGACTAAGCCATAAACGTCCAATACAGTGTGCTGAAGTGTTAAACTTGCTCTATCTGCTCGCAACTGACTGACACAATGGTATTAGTCAGTGTGTTATAGTCTGATCCGTCAATACATGACCATATGACTATATGAGTATTAATGAGTTCATTCACCTCATATAGTCATATAGGTTAAGGCCCGTTGACTCCAAGAACGATAAGTATAGCAATAACTATTTTAGCATACACTCCAATGGACGATAACATTGTTTATTATAAGTGTGAGCTGCAGTCATGACGTATACCACTTTAAGTTCTCAAGCTCTTTAAAGCCAAGTTGATGCTGATTCTTAATGTTTTAATCATTCGTCTGATGGAAAAAGGGAAACAAAACATTAAGAAAGTGAATCAACATCATTCCAGCGATATCAGTTCTCTGTTATAATTGTATTGTGGGTTTCTCTATTCTCAACCGAATTAAAAATTTATTGTTATTTTCATTCTTAGTGTGAACAGCCCTTTAGTCAACACTTTGTTCACTGCACCCAATTTCAACTCATTTTTCAAATCCAGTCCAATTTCACTGACACTGTACAAACTGAAAAGCATCCGATTTGAAAACGCATTCAATGATTTGTAAGACTTGTTTCAGTTTTTATTTTTCACACTACAGACAACTAAATGGATTTGAAACAAATTGAATTGGATTTACTCTGAAATGTTAAACTGGCTCATTACACCGTCTGCTGTAACATGGTGAATTTGTGGTTTCACTCTTGGTGTGAACACAACATTAGTCTGTCTCGTTTTGCTTTTTCACATCATGTTTTGATCTGAAAAGAGACATTTTACCTTATTATTGACTTGTGATTTACGATTTATGGGGACGGTTTTCCATTTCAAACAGTCACTAAGCATGTTCTGTCTAATAAGAGCTTGCACTATCTTTAACCTGCCCAAATATCAAATACTGTACATTGAAGCATCTGGTGTCAGTCGTCTTGGTTAGACAGTAAGGAGTCTCTTAATGAGCTCTCAGGAGAATTCGCCAATAGCCTTCCACCCTTCTCAGCACTTCCATGCATGAGGCTATTAAAACAAGAAAAATGACAAACCAATAACAGGATCAACACAACAAGCAGAAATATTGATATAGTCATATTAACTAAATCATGCAAAAGACTTGCTTTCTCTTGTCCTCTCCTCCTTAGCCGATGCTTTTTTGTGCACGGGGGTGTTTTGGGGGATGCTGAGGAAAAATCTCTCTGTGTGATGCTTTTAAAAAAAGCAATGTCCTTAACTCACTGTACAGCCAATCATATAAATCATATGAATCATTCCCGCTGGTCTTCCCGGGGACAGATTTTCACACTATGAAATGTCACGCTGGCCATTTGCTCTCTCTTACTTTTTAGAACAACCTCCTGCTATCGTGTCACACCCGTCCTAAACAGCACTGGCTGTCTAAATTCAGTGTCAGTATGTGCATGTGTGAGTGAGAGACGTGACGTTGAGTATGTGTATGCTTCTCTCTCTTTCTCCTTCATAATCACTTAAATCACTTTTAATTAGCTGCGGCAGACTAAAGATCTGGAGAGGCTTATTAGAACAGAGAGTGCTTGCCAAGACCTTAATGTTGATGTTGTGTTTTTCAGCCTGTACTTTATCCCTCTGGTGCTCCTCATTTGGGAGTCACACTTGTTATCTTTGTGGTCAAAAGTGACCGGACACCTGAAAATAATATGTGGATTTGAATGTATTTTTTAGAACTTTTTGTCAAGGTTTATAAAAAAACAAATTACATTTTGATTTGAGGTGTACACGTTTTTGCATTATTATTACTAACGTCAAACCTGAATACAGAGAAAGCATTTTGTTACACGTAACATTAAAAATCAATAAAAAAAATGTACAAAAATAAACAGGAATGCTTTATCACAGCTTAATCCATCTGGATCTGATCTCATTTCAACCTCTTATTTCAGTCTTCTGACTCAATTATGCTGTATAGTATTGGCCCTACCAGTTAATGTGTGTGTGTGTGTGTGTGTGTGTGTGTGTGTGTGTGTGTGTGTGTGTGTGTGTGTGTGTGTGTGTGTGTGTGTGTGTGTGTGTGTGTGTGTGTGTGTGTGTGTGTGGTTCTGTTTTGCACTATAGATGTTTTAGAGTTTCACCCCTTCATTGCTGAGCACTTTTTTTCTGCATCGTGGCCAATCTGTAGAGAATTTGTGTTTTTGTCGATTGTGTTCTTTTTTTTTTTTTACGACCACTTAGCCTGCTCGAATCATGCCCTAAATTTTTCACAATGATTTTTTCCAAGTGTTCACCATCCAAATGCCATACAAGTCAACCAAATTTCATACCATTCCAATGAAGCTTTTATTTAAAAAAAAATTCAAAACAGAAAATTTTCCAGTCAAAAGTGACAGAAGAGCACCAGAGGGTTGTACTGAAGTAGCCTGAATGTTGGGGTTTTGCAGGAATGAATATTTGTCAGCCTTTCACTTAGACCTGAATATAGTCAAGTTAACATGAAAGAAAGTTTGCATGTGTTAGTTATGCATTGTAGCAAAATATTAATAATTTGATAATGGTGTTCTGCAAAACTTATACACTATACTGTTGGGGTTGGTAAGATTTATTTATGTTTTAAAATTTAATTATTATCTTTTTTAGCATTATACATTACTGAAACTTTTGATCTCCATGCTTAGTAAAAGTATTAATTCCTTAAAAAAAATCTTACTGATCCTAAACTTTTATCTGTTATTTGTGTACTGCAATGTTAGCCACTTTTGGAGAAAGTGCATACATGTAAGTGTAAATGTCACAACATTTTTTTTCTGAAAACAACTTCATGTACTGGTGTATATTTTCCATGAGATTGCATGGATATGAACCTGTTTTCACAGTTTATATAAAAAAATAAACTTCAGACATTTCCCTGGGAACCTCAGCAACAGAAATAAGCACACTGACATATGTTTTTTTTTTAAATATATATTTCCATAGCAACCAGATACCAAGAACATCTTGCCTTAATACCACAGGCAGCACATAATGATAGTTTTCGTAGCTGTCAGTTATATCTCACCATCTTGGAAAGCTGAATCTGTCAAAACAGTTAGCTTCTGTGGCATTAACAGTGTCTATTTGAATGGATTGATAGGGAAAGACTGCATGTGTGAATAAACACACATACACTGAACAATATTATAAACGGAACACTTTTGTTTTTGCCCCCATTTTTCATGAGCTGAAATACTTTTTCTATGTGCACAAAAGGCCTATTTCTCTCAAATATTGTTTACAAATCTGTCTAAATCTGTGTTAGTGAGCACTTCTCCTTTGCTGAGATAATCCATCAACCTCACAGGTGCAGGGCTCTCAAGTCTCGCGCATTGGGCGTGAGACACACGCATTTCAACCCGTTCACACGCTCACACGCCACACCTTGTATTTCTCACGCTGAGGAGTAAGGGAACTTGTCCCGCTATACAATTAATGGACGAGGCGCAGGCAAACGGAGGGATGTTCTCTGCCGAGTTCATAACATCTGTCAGAGTTAAATGCTAGCTACCAGCCAATCAGAAATTAGAATTAGTTGTTTCCGGGTAAATTATGTGTTCCCGCTGCAAGCTCGTTCGTTACTAGACAACACGCGCACACACGGAGTGGAAGTTGAAAGAAAACGATCTGATGAATGCGTTTTGCGGACATCTTCATTTTTTTTTTTTTTTAGCGTTTTGATTTTACGATTCCTGGACGATATCTCTTGCCTGTGATCAAAGACAGTGAGGGCTGATGTTGAGGAGTATAGCCAAATTCGTGCTAAATTATTTTTGATGCATTCAAAAACTATCAAACTGCTTTTAAAGGGGTCATCGGATGCAAGATACACTTTTATATGGTATTTGCAAATAAATGTGTCTTTGCAGTGTGTGGACACAATCACCATGCAATTAAAAAATCCATTCACTTTTTTTTAATCCTCAAAAAGCCAAAAAGTTGTTGCTCATTATCATTTAAAGTGACATGCACCGAAACGGGTCACTGTGAACAGAGCTGTTTTTGAAGAGGTAAAAAGGGTGTTGTTTTACACAACCATTGAGAAATTTTAACCAAAGTATGTTACAAACTTTACATGAAGACCCAAAAGAATCATACCAACTTGTGGAAAATGGGCATCCGATGACCCCTGTAAAGGTGTCCGGTTTGGGTCTTGACATACATGCTCAGGGCAAGTTGTTATGACACAATGTTATGTACACTGAGCACTGATGTTCAGTTGGCTTGTTTGGGGTCAAAATTATTTTTATTTTTCAATAAATTTGTATTTTTTGAATATAACTATTTATTTTATTTGGATGAATTTGTCTTTTTTTATTAGATTTAACAATTGTTATAATTTCCATTTGTGCTGGTCAATTATGAACAATAGGCAAAATTGAACTGCTAGAAAAAATTGAAGCGAATTTGGTTGGGTCGAGGGGCCGCTGCTGCAAATATTTGGGTGGCTCCTCCCCTAAATCTCTCTCTAAACTTTTGATAAAACTTGAGGGCCCTGCAGGTGTGGCATATCAAGATGCTGATTAGACAGCATGATTATTGCACAGGTGTGCCTTAGGCTGGCCACAATAAAGGCCACTCTAAAATGTGCAGTTTTATCACACAGCACAATGCCACGGATGTCGCAAGTTTTGAGGGAGCGTGCAATTGGCTTGCTGACTGCAGGAATGTTTACCATAGCTGTTGCCTGTGAATTGAATGTTCATTTCTCTACCATAAGCCGTCTCCAAAGGCGTTTCAGAGAATTTGGCAGTACATCTAACCGGCCTAACAACCGCAGACCATGTGTAACCACCAGTGTTTGGAATAACGCCGTTTAAAATAACGGCGTTAGGTAACGACGTTATTTTTCAGTAACGGGCTAATCTAACTAATTACTTTTCCCGTCGTTACAATGCCGTTAACGTTACTTGACATTAAATGTGGTGCGTTACCACAGGCGTCAGTTTGGTTTGAAATGTGCTGGGGACAGAGACGCATTCGGAAGTGAATTTTGAGAAGTGCTGGGTAGAAACTTGTCAAACGGTGCAGCCTCTTTGCTCGAACCGCAATTTTGTCTGAGTTCTTAATGGTCTAGTGGTAGATCTTTTGCCAAGAGTGTCAGAGGTTACGGGTTCTAATCCGCCCTCGTATAGTTTTTTTCCTCTCATCAAAACTCAATATGTTCATCAGTGTTTACAGTGTATTTTGTGATTTCACCGGAATGAATAGAAAGTCTCCACAACGGCGATAGATTGAAGCACGTGTCCGAGTGAAGACTGCGAGCTGCAAGAGAACACTGTATCCATGACACTGATCGCCGCGGCAACGAGCGCTCAGCTTGAGTTCAAAAACAACACATTTTAGCACTAGATCTCTTATTTAATAGCGAATTAAATGGCAATGCATGGCGTTGTTAGAGTTTGATTTATTTAATTTGCAACAGTTACTGCAAACACACTTTATATTATTTAACTATAATAATTATTTTACTTTTGAAGAAAATACTTGAAGTACAGAATGTATTCCAGACCAGTTGTCTGACATTGGAAGTTTGATTTATTTAATTAAGAATAAGACTACCGAGCTAAACACACTTTTTTTTGTTGTTTAAAAGTTTACTTTTGTTGTGAACTTACAAAACACTTGGAAGTAGGCTACAGGTTGTTTACTTGACCAGTTGTCTCAGGTTGAGAGAGTTTGATTTAATTTGCTAGAGTTAAATGCACTTTATATGGTGTAACTGTTTACTTATCTTACAAAGATAATACTTGAAGTGCTGGATAAACCTCTTGCTGTCTGTCGACGTGCAAAAAATACCGAAAGTTATGTACAAACACCTGTCTGTTCTACTAATTTCAACTGACTTGTGAAAACTGCAAAAAATAAATCCAAATTCTTTGACATATAGCAACTTTTTTTAACAGTAACGCAAATAGTTACTTTCCCTGGTAACAAGTTACTTTTATTATAGAGTAATTCAGTTACAAACTCGGTTACTTTTTGGAACAAGTAGTGAGTAACTATAACTAATTACTTTTAAGTAACGTTCCCAACACTGGTAACCACACCAGCCAAGGACCTCCAAACCCGGGATCTTCACCTCCAAGATTGTCTGAGACCAGCCATCCGGACAGCTGCTGCAACAATCGGTTTGCATAACCAAAGAATTTCTGCACAAACTGTTAGAAACCGTCTCAGGGAAGCTCATCTGCACACTCATCGTTCTCATCAGGGTCTCGACCTGACTGCAGTTCGTCATCGTAACCGACTTGAGTGGGTAAATGCTCACATTCAATGGTGTCTGGCACTTTGGAGAGGTGTTCTCTTCACGGATAAATCCCGGTTTTCACTGTACAGGGCGGATGGCAGACAGCATGTATGGCGTTGTGTGGGTGAGGGGTTTGCTGATGTCAACGTTGTGGATCGAGTGGCCCATTGTGGCGGTGGGGTTATGGTATGGGCAGGCGTATGTTATTGCCAGCGAACAGAGGTGCATTTTATTGATGGCATTATGAATACACAGAGATACTGTGATGAGATCCTGAGGCCCATTGTTGTGCCATTCATCCACAACCATCACCTCATGTTGCAGCATGATAATGCATGGCCCCATTTTGCAAGGATCTGTACACAATTCCTGGAATCTGAAAACATCCCAGTTCTTGCATGGCCAGCATACTCCCCAGACATGTGACCCATTGAGCATGTTTGGTGTGCTCTGGATCGGCGTATACGCCATAGACTGTAAAAAAATATGGACGTAGTGTCCATGACGTCACCCGTAGGTTTCTGAAGAGCGTTTTTGAAGCCTAAAGTTTCTCGTCGCCATCTTGGAAGCGAGTCACTGTGCGTCACTCCCGGATAAACGAAAATGGGCAAAAAGGCGGGACGTGGGTGGAGTTTAGGTGCCTGGATGCTGAAACTACGCCCGCCTTGCTCGAGTTTGCTCAGGCTAAGAGCTACTGTGCTACTGGCCTCGCGCTAAAGTGACAGCTGACTTGAAGAAGTAGACCTAAAGCCAATAGTTAAAGTTCATGTTTTTGCCCTTTGAAATACTATAATAGTTAAAAGACATAACTAACCGTGAGACTATGTGTATTGTAATGCATTATTATTCTCATGCAGTAACTTACAATATTTGCTCTGAGCGTGTGTGTGACAGTGATTCATACACATACATGTCAGTCAGCGCGGCATCGCACGTCAAGTTCGTAGAGAGCTTTATTCAGTCCATTTTAAATTCTGATAGATACTACCTAAGAAGTTCAAGTAAATGCACTAGAAATACGCGCTCATTTAAGAGACGCTTCTATTTAATAGAAAGCACTGACACCTGCAGGATTTAATCTGACGGTACTTTTTATTGAACACTAAACAGCAGTGTTGTGCAAGTTATTTCCAAACTGTATCAATTATACATTACTTGTTACTGTAGATTAAAAGTAATTCATTACCTTACAATATTACTGTCTCAGAATTGTAATGCGTTACATTACTCCTGTATTACTTTTGAGTTACTTTCACCAAAATAGCTATACAGTAGTAGAACTTAACATTCTAAGGCTGTAACAATGTGCGATATATGAAACCGAAATCACGACACTCAGATCCACGAACCTGCAGAATCGCGACACACCCCTTCCAACTCCAAGCACTATCCTTCCCGTCCAGATCCAATGCTACCACATCTTTAAATTACTATTAGTATTATTATAAATACTATAATATCATTTATATTTATCATTAGAAATTACGTAGACCTACACCACAAAGGTGTAGGATAAATTATTTAAAATTGGGGAATTCCAGCGTTATGGACCTGACATTTGCAGTCAAAACTTGAAATATAAATTCTCAGAAAATGCATTTAATACCAATATATTGAAACGTCTGTTTATTCATAGGATACCCCCTTAAAAGAGTCCAGACATTAGAAAAATATCAGTCTGCACATGCGTTTTATATTTATTATGAGGGAAATACACACGCATTCATTCATGAGAGATAAAAATAAGGCAAAATATTTTTTTGTAATTCTGGGAATTACACTGTGCAAATCAAAAGTAATACTGCCCACCGGATGAAGAAGGGTTGACTCTCCAGGGACATAAAATATTCATTTTATTTTACTTTTCGTGTTCGCATTTATGAGGAAAAAACAATGTGCGAGACAGTTCTCCGTTATGGACGCGACCGCTCTGAAGCGGCACTAAAAGACTGTTTTAAAACTTTCACAGAGACCTCAAACAGAAGACACGAATTTCTTTAAAGTAAATTTCGATTTGTACTAATTGTATCTTAATTTTAATCAATGTTTCATCAACCAATTACCTGGATTTAATAAATAAGAAGTAAATATATCAGACAATAGATAATCACGACACGGAGGCGCCTGCGCGTGAACTGGAGCGCGTCTCATAAATTAACTGAAACTCAGCGTAGGCTATAAGGTAGCCAAGCCTACTTCACAGACCTGAAATTCTATATAGGCCTATATTGAAATGTCTACTTGTAAACAGAACAATTCAAAACGAAAGAAAACGGACTGCTCTCTGCTTATCTGTATGAAATGTGCATTTCTCTCTGGCGCATTCACTACTGCGAAGATCGCGAGTCAGCAACGTCAACTTCATCTTTATTAAACAATTAAAATATCTCCTTGCTATATTTGACATATTCATAATCATTGCTTTTGCCGGTTCTTTGTGACAGCTTTTAGTTGCTTTCCTTACATCATGTTACGTGAATGCGTCACCACCGTATCCAAAATGATTGCGTGATGAAAACAAGAAAAATACCACCTAACTGTTTAGAAAGAAAACACAGAACAAATGGAGTAGCCTAATGCGCATACGTCCATCTCGCGAATGTACAGTCTTCTTCATGCCATCTTTACCCATTTAGCTGCTTTTCCACTGGCCAGCGCGAGCACAGAGGCCGAAATCATGCCTCCGGCACTCCTGCTAAAAATGAATCGCTATAAAAAAATATATCACACGCTGCCATTTAGTCTTTATTTACAAACTTGGACACGAACTTAGCCTACTTGCATTTTTCATTCGTTAATATCTCTCGTCGTCTTGGTGTTTTTTTGTTGGTGTTTTTTTTACAATTAAAACTAAAAGTGTGTTGTAACGCAAGCGTAACTGAACATGTAATATAGTAAAATATTACTGAAAATTTATTAGTAATGCCTTACACTACTGCGTTACAGCAAAAAGTAATATGTTACTGTAATGCATTACTTTTGTAACGCGTTACTCCCAACACTGCTAAACAGTGAAATAAGCATATTATAGTCTATCTGCTCCGTAAGATCAACGGTACAGCAGAACGAGTTTGGCCTCTATATCTTCGAGGTTTTTAAATCTGAACTCCAAAAAGCAACGATATTTTCAGACATCCATGAGTGCATGTTCACAGAGGAAAACAACTGAAGAACAGCGCTGGTTGTTCACTCGACAACGACGGAATCCAACGGCGTGGGCGAAGGTAAGGGCGGCGTGTAATAAACTGTATGAAATAATCCCGAAAAAAGTAAAAACACGGCAGAGATGTCAAGTTCAGCAGCTGGAATCAGCTGAGGTGACATGATGGCTAACAGAGAGCAGACAAACGGCTAGTAACAGCAGCGGCAATCAACCTGTCACTCAAGTGGACATACAACAGCATGTTCCAGGTCCTCCCAACCAGCAACTTCGCACAGCCATTGAAGAGGAATGGACCACCATTCCACAGGCCACAATCAACAACCTGATCAACTCTATGCGAAGGAGATGTGTTGCACTGCGTGAGGCAAATGGTGGTCACATCAGATATTGACTGGTTGTTGGTTTTTGGCCTTTTGTGTACATAGAAAAGGTCTTAGATCTTTGAGTTCAGCTCATGAAAAATGGGGGCAAAAACAAAAATGTTGCTTTATAATTTTATTCAGTGTAGTTTGAACACAAACTTTAGTTTCTCTATAAAAAAACTTGTGAGTGTATATGTACTGTATGTGTGTAAATAAATCCAATTTTTTATTTATTTCCATTTAAATTTATTAACATTACATATAGATGTATAGTTTACAAATTCAGTTATCCCTACTTATAGTTCTGCATTACATGATCATTCATATTAAAAAACAATTCTAAACAAATATGTATTTCTTATGCAAATGTTGAAGCCTGAAATGTTTCTGTGCAGAATTTAAAAACACAATGTTCTTTTTAATGTTGACTTGTCTGATTTTGGCCTTTTTTGGGCTTGATCTAGCTCTACAGGTTGATATTAGGCATAATTTTGTTTTTGCATCTAGAGTAGTCTAACACACCACATTCTTTCTAGCTTATCTGATACCAAAGACAGATTCCAGCCTCTGATAATGATGAACATTAAAAACGAGCAGACAAATTGGCAATCTCTCATACAATTCTTGTATGTCAACTGTAACAGAATAATTTTATATCAATACTATCATTGTATGAAATAATATTAGTAACAGATGAAGCAAAACCCTATCAGATGTCAAGTGCCTTTCTCTATCGTACGCATATGAAATCTGATTCCCCTGAATAGTTTTATTTGCTCATTTAGAAACCTCAATGGCTTCATATTCTCATACTCCCGCTCATTTATTTGTTCATTAATCAGTGGCGCAGATGCACTCATACTAGGAGTTGATCTGTGGACTGGGGTCGATGGTGAGGTCATGCATCTAACTTACTTAAGCTTTATTTATAGTTTCTCTGCACCAGTGCCATCTATTGATTCTTACTCAAACAGGGAACAATTGAACACATTGATGGATGAAATGTATATTGTAGATGTGTAAAGAGTAACATGATACCAATCAATTGCATGCTTTCAATCTCTTTAACAATGTTTAATAAGGGCTTTATTAAGATTATTTATCGAAGCTCATCTGAATGACTGACCGAACAAAATATGGAGTGGAAAAAAATAATTCTGTGTATGCTTGTTCATCGCTAGAGAACAAATACACTGAGTTTCGGTTCATATATTATTTCCACTAGTCTTTTGTGTACAAATTCATGGCAGTATAATTGGAACCCATAAATTGATACCATGAGGGAAAGGAGGCCGTTTAGGATCACGAACCATATACTTCTTTTTACTCATGCACAAACACCCACAGTCAATCAATTCTTATATAATTACCACCACCCCTGCAAAACTTTGGTGAAATGAATAGCAAAGTTGCCATGGAAACAGTACACATATCTTTTAGTTTTCTACCAGTGGTCTAAAGGATTTAGAATAAAACAGGAAATCTATAATTAGCATGTTAATGAAAAGGCAAGAATCATGAGAGTACTAAATGGCACACAGTGTTCTATATGATAATGATGAACATCCTCAATTTGCTTTGTGCATTTATGAAAGGCAGAGCAAATGAATTTTTACATCTCACCATTTTCCAATTCTTTCCTTTGTGTGTCTATATTTGGTGTGTACAGACAGTAACTTCCTGCTGGGAAATGCTCAGGGGAGTCGCGGGTACCCCATCGTGTACTGTTCGGATGGGTTTTGCGAGCTCACCGGGTTTGCACGTACCGAGGTAATGAAGAAGACATGCACATGTCAGTTCCTGCACGGACAGGAAACAAGCGAGAGAGTCACTCAGCAGGTGGAGAAAACCTTAGAAGGACAGAGAGAGTTCCAGACGGAGGTCCGCTATTACAGGAAAAATGGTAAAGACCACTTAAAAGAATAATTCTTCAAAATGCATTGGACACAATGTCGAGATCTGTATGGTTGACATCAATAAATGAGATGATGTGGGCAGATTAAAGGACAATTCCGGCCAAAAATGAACCTAAACAGTCTCGACCAGTCGAACCACGAACGCCGTGCTACATGAGCTGAACTGACTATCGACCTGGACGTAGCAGGCGTTTGTAGTTCGACTGGTCGAGACTGTTTTTCAAAGATGGCTCCTGCTTGTATACGCAAAGTGAACTGTCTTTATAAAGTATCTTCTTATTGAACTGTCTGTACACTTACAAAGTTCTCAATGCTTCGGCAGGTAGAGACCCTAATTATGCTACTGTGTTAGTGTGGGGCTATTTTCAGCCTTGTTAGTGGTATTAACTAGCGATTTTTATTTTTACTTATTCGATGCCCCATACACTAGCGTTATAAGCTAATCTGTGGTTAAACTAAATCTAACGTTAAAACTGTGTACATTCGATTATCATGAAAACGCATCCCAGAGAACGGTCGACTCGGTAGCCATGTGTTAGCCCTAGGTACATTTTTGCCCGGAATTGTCCTTTAAATACTAAAGCTTTCACGATTTGCCTTCTGTGACCAGGTACCACATTCTGGTGTCTGCTGGACATTGTCCCTATTAAAAATGAGAAAGGAGAAGTTGTTCTTTTTCTCTTATCCTTCAAAAACATCACCGATTCGTATGGCAAATCACATCCCGGCTCCACCACAGAAGGTAACAGACTGGCAGCGAGCTAACAAAGCAAAGTTGATCCAAATGGTAGTTGATCTCTTATAAGTTTGGCATCTGATATTTTGACACTTACATTTTTCTTACTTGTTTCAGAGGATGGTGCTCACAACAGGAAGTCCGGTCGAACTCATCTGAGTCAAGCTCGTGAGCGTGGCCGCAGCGTTCTGTACCACCTGACCTGTCAGTTCACCAATAGGAGCAAAAGGAAGCTGCCAAATGTAAGCAGAAATGAAACTCACAACATAGTTTTTGTGGATATTTTTGAATCAATATTCTATGGGAGTCACCAGATTAAAAAAGGTAATAGCCTGATGCCCGCAAATTAGGCCCTGTTGACACGAGAATGCTCGCGGGTGAAAACGTAAAAATATTTGATCAGATGTGCCTTTTGTTTTCACGGCTACTGCGTTTTTGGGGCTTAAAAACTCAAAAAATTTAAACCACCCTCCAAAGTGGAAATCTTAAAAACGCTCCACTGTCACGTTCCCGTCTAAAGGGTAAAAACGCAAATCTGCTCACGGTGGCTCTCGTCGCTTATGCGTTTACGTCACAAGCATGCACCAGTACAGGAAAATAACAACCAACATGTCGGATTATTTCCATACGTCGGACCTTCAAGTTGCCCGAGCAGCTCCGATAAACGTACAAGAGTTTTTTTGCTGTTTGCTTCGCCATGTTTTGATTTCGCGCTACTAGGGAAAGTAGTAGAAGGAAGGTTTTACACCGGCGCGCAGACTTGGTGTTGTTGTGTGGCAGTGCTTCACATTGCCACCTAGCCGCCTGGAGTGCATACTTCATCGAATTTCACACACTTTTGCGTCACCATATGTACGCAGATCCCCCCCCCCATAAGGCTCGTCTAAACGCAGAATAAAAAGTGATAACGCAACGCCACTTTTGCGTTTTCTCTTCAGATTGTTTCCGTGTAAACATACCCTTAGTTCAAATCTCCCGGAATCTAGAGCTCGCGAGCAAGTGCTCGCACACTGGCCCATACTGTTCTCCAAACCGTGTAGCGCGCGCACGGCAGAGAGGGAGAGAGCGAGAGACCTTGCGTTTGTGTGCGTGTGTGCCTCATGTAGCGCATGTAAGACAGCATGTAAGACTGCTTACATGCCCCCCCCCCCCCCCCAAGGGGCATAAACAGTGATGTGGCATTTAACGGAGGCGTCGGAGCTTGTGTCGAGAAAAAATGGGCGTGCCAGATGAAGCCGCCATTCCAGGCTTGTTAATGTGAAAATCACGTGACTAATGACAAATGTCTAATGTCATAAAGGAATTATGCTTAGGGCACCAAAATGGCTAGCAGCGGCACTGATGGTAGAAAATATTGAATAGACTATACTTAAAATCTCATTTGTCTAAAATGGCTAATGTCAGAAATATCTACCAAAATCCGAATCTCGTCATGTGATTTTATATTATTTTTGTAAGGCTTGGGAAAAATATTGATTATCCAATTAATCACTATCTCTATTGGATCGTTCGATTGTTAACCTCCAAAAATCCATCTTCTGACAAAATCTGCCTATTTAGGAGGCTGCGTGACCATATTTCTATAGCACTTCAGTCCTGCATTTCGGATGATCTATGATCATAGCTAGAAGGTGCAGTGCTTTCTGAGTATGCAGTCTGTGCTGAATGCAACACAATGAAAAGAAAGAATAATGGCAAGAATGGTCTTTTATTTGAGATGTCCTTGTGGGCTGCAAGTAGCCTATGAAAAACATATGCTACAACATGACCAGTGTAGTCCGATGAACAGATGAATCATATGAGACTGATATTTTTAGTGAATCAATTACATACAGGGCCACCAGTGCAGCCTGATTCCAGAAACAAAAGACTCTTATGATGAGCCGCTTCTTTTAATGATTCTTTCAAATGAAGATAATTTAAATCAATCCTAAACACTGCCCTGTATAACTTATAGCATTAGCAGTGGAATGTAACTGAAGTATACTCAAATTAATCAGAATTGGATTGAGAGCTTGTGAATCAGAACCAAACCGGAATTTGAAGACATTCTCTCTTGTGGTGAGGTACAGTTAGCATGAAGAGTTACCCTGGCATTTCAGAGAGAATGTTAAATGTTCTTGCTGTTTTACATAATGAGCTGTACTTGCACCTTTTCAAAATGCAAGTGCCTTTCAGTGCCTTTAGGGAAAATGATGTAACCACATTCAGCTTGTTGCTCTCACAGACATGAATCATTAAGCACTAACTTTTTCGAACTTGCAAGCGATGTTTGATATCACCATGTTTTTTAAGACTGTGAGTCTTTGTTGAGACTTGAATTTATCCGTTGTTCTGTGAATATCTACATTTTTATGTAAAGGGGACCTATATTCTCTTTTAGATGGTGTTTGAACGTAAATGTGTGTCGGAAGTATGTGTACAGAGCCATCCTATAATGGTAAAAAAAAAAAAAAATCCCCATAAATCATAAGCAGTGTCTCAGAACAAAGCCGTTTGCAGATTGTAGCTTTTGTGAAATCACATCTCCTCCCCAGAGCATTTCACTGCAGAATTCAAATGAGAAATATATTCTTATTAAAGCTACTAAGTTATTCAATCAAGGGCAGTAAGTTATTTTCTGTATTTATTTTGTTGTTTGATTCATATTAACAGCATACATAGAAGTAGGTACTGTATATTATGCTGCTTTCACCTTAATACACAGATCTAATATACACATGTGATTTCTTTTCCTGCTGTTTACGTTCACAGACATAACTGACTGTGTTTATTTGAACTTTGTGTGTTTTTGACATGACCTTGAGTGTATTTGACATTTTTATTTAAGCGCAATAAGACGTGAAAAAGAACTTTAATACTCGTAGGACGCGCCGTCTGACATCCAGCTTTGTGCATGTGCTTCGGATGATCGGCTCAGAAAACCATATATCCGAAGCTTAGACTGATATGGCTTTAAAACACATGCAGATAATAAACTTGTTACTTTTATGATGATGAACTGCAATTTCACGTGAGCGTGACCGCGATATAGATGAAATATAATCAAAACCAAATTGATGTTTTGTTAGTTTTCGGCAGAGTCTCCGAGGCACGAGCTGTAAAGGCTTCGCCCTCTTCTGGAAAGAGGAGGGGAGCAGCAGCTCATTTGCATTTAAAGACACACACACACACACACACACACGAAAACAGCATGTTTTTCTTTTCACTCAAAAATGTATTTTGAGCTGAAACACATTCTGGGGACACCTGAGACTTATATTACATAATGTAAAAAGGGACATAATAGGTCACCTTTAAAACATTTTTTTAGATAGAGTTATTTTTATCTAGTTCACATGGTTTTAACTGTGAGAACAAAACTTTAGCTGAAGTTCAATTTTTAGCAGCAAGGTAGCCCACCTCTATCCATCATAACCAAACGTTCTAAAAGGTCACTGGTTTGTGCTTAATGTAGTGAGAAACAACTTCTGTTAGGCTACTATTCTTTTTCTTTTTAAAGAGGTGACAGCAAATGCACATTGAACATTTCGGCATGCTGGGTCACCAGTTAATTTCAAAACTCCAATAATACAGGCACAGCGTGGCCCACATTCACACAAGAGATGTATTAAAGAATATTTGGATCAGCCGTCATTAAAGTCAGAAAACTAGAGTCTAAAAAGCTGAATTACTGATAAGACATTGCTTGCGGCTTTTATGATTCATATCAACTCTCAAATCGCCAACTGCTGAGAAATAATTTGCTTGCGCATAAAAAAGAAAACCCTTCCACTTAAGAGGCTCTTAGTAATAATGATTATGTCCTAGTTTCAAGCTACTTTTTTCCTGAAATGTGTAGGGTTTATTATAATTCAAATATATTTGGAGGCATTTTGTGGGCGTAGAAATAAAAATATATTTATTTGTATGTTCTGGTTACAGTTTGTTACACTGTAATCATACATTTAAGTACTGAGCAATATTTAGCAACTACATGTACTTACTATAGGATATAGGACTACAGGGTTAGGATTTGGGTTTGGTTTAATTTATAGTTATTATTACTATAGTAACTGCATGTAACATGTGTAAAAATGACAATGTAAAAATAAAGTGTTACCTATGTTCTTTTCACAGCATGTTTTTTCACAACCAACTCTTCCGGAATACAAGGTGGCGTCGGTGCAGAAATCCCGCTTCATTTTACTTCATTACAGCTTGTGCAAAGCATTGTGGGATTGGTTGATCCTCCTTGCAACCTTTTATGTAGCTGTCACCGTCCCCTACAACGTCTGCTTCTCCGCCCCCGATGACAGCGAACAAGACAACCTGGACTGCCACTCGGCCTCCAGAACCACCATCGTCAGCGACATAGCTGTGGAGATGCTCTTCATCCTCGGTATGTCACCGTTGTTGATTTTGTGGAAAACATGTCTGTTGTTAGGGTTCATTTCCAGCTCTGTTCTATTTTTAAACAGTGTTAACTTCTGACATCCGCATAGAGCTGCTTTCACCTTAAACATGTTACCGAAGTGACAATCACACCCTCGTTTCCAACTGAGACCATCTTTATAATCCACAGTCTCAATATAATCTGCTGTTTACACAAAGCATAAAACTAAGTTTTTTTGAATGCAAAATAAATAATGATAATAATACAGAAGCCCCACTGTGACCTGAAGTCAGCAGTAATTTAATAAATCTCATGTACACAGATGTGGTAAAATAATTGGTTGATAGCACTAAATGTTCTATGTAATGAGAATCTGCACAGGATCCATGAATATTTATCTAGTCCAGCATGTACAAGGCTTCATCACTCCAATTAGCATGTTTTAATATTCATACATCCACAGTCAATATTTGTCTTCAATTGAAAGGGCACTGTTTATAAAATTGTGAGTGCTCTGGTGAGTAATATTATTTGATTTTTGAATGCTTCATATTTTCTAAAAATGGCTTGTCCCCCCTACAGATATCATTCTGAATTTCCGAACCACCTACGTTGGGCCTGCGGGTCAGGTGGTTTATGATGCTCGCGCGATCTGTTTGCACTACTGTACTACCTGGTTCATCCTAGACCTCATCGCTGCTCTGCCCTTTGACCTGCTCTATTTATTCAACATCTCAGTGGTAAATATACATATTAAAACTTTAAATAGTATAAAATATGGTTGTTTTGTCTGATTGACTCTTTCCTTGCATGCCTAAATTTATTTAAAGTGCTTTTTGTTGCATGCACATCTACAAGCAACAACACCAACAAAAATATATTAAAAATATATAAATATTTTTCGCGTTTAAATACCAACAAAAATATATTAAATATATACATCCAACAAAAATATATTAAAAATACATAAATATTTTTCGCGTTTAAATAATATATTTTCACATTTCAAACCTCAAAAAATTACTAATTTATTACTCTTACAATCATATACATACAAATTCAAACATTTATTTAATTTTGACTGGCTGGCATATCTCTTCTATTTATTGATGGATATTTTTCATAAATATCATGGCTGGTCTTAATGTGTGTGTGTGTGTGTGTTTTTTTGGTCTTAATGTGTGTGTGTGTGTGTGTGTGTGTGTGTGTGTGTGTGTGTGTGTGTGTGTGTGTGTGTGTGTGTGTGTGTGTGTGTGTGTGTGTGTGTGTGTGTGTGTGTGTGTGTGTGTGTGTGTGTGTGTGTGTGTGTTTTATAGACTTCCCTTGTGCACTTGTTGAAGACGGTGCGTTTGCTGCGTCTCCTGCGCTTGCTGCAGAAGTTGGATGGTTATTCTCAGTACAGTGCTGTGGTCCTGACACTTCTAATGTCTGTATTTGCCCTGCTGGCACATTGGTTGGCATGTGTTTGGTACGTTATTGGACGCAAAGAGCTTGCCAGCAATGACCCCCTGACCTGGGACATCGGTGAGGGACTGTATGTTTTCTCTGTGTATTAACTCTACCATTCAAAAGTTTTGGGTCAGCAAGATTTTGTATGTTTTTGAAAGTCTTATGTTGAGTCTTATGTTTAAAACCATATAAAAATACAGTAAAAACAGTAATATTGTACATTTTTATAACAATTTAAAAATAACTGTTTTCTATTTGAATATATATATATATATATATATATATATATATATATATATATACATATATATACATATATATACACACACTCACCTAAAGGATTATTAGGAACACCTATTTAATTTCACATTAATGCAATTATCTAATCAACCAATCACATGGCAGTTGCTTCAATGCATTTAGTGGTGTGGTCCTGGTGATGTCCTGAATGTCAGAATGGGAAAGAAAGGCGATTTAAGCAATTTTGAGCGTGCCATGGTTGTTGGTGCCAGACGGGCCGGTCTGAGTATTTCACAATCTGCTCAGTTACTGGGATATTCACGCACAACCATTTCTAGGGTTTACAAAGAATGGTGTAAAAAAGGGAAAAACATCCAGTATGCGGCAGTCCTGTGGGCGAAAATGCCTTGTTGATGCTAGAGGTCAGAGGAGAATGGGCCGACTGATTCAAGCTGATAGAAGAGCAACTTTCCTGAAATAACCACTCGTTACAACTGAGGTATGCAGCAAAGCATTTGTGAAGCCACAACATGCACAACCTTCAGGCGGATGGGCTACAACAGCAGAAGACCCCACCGGGTACCACTCATCTCCAATATACCGGGTACCACTCATCTCCACTACAAATAGGAAAAAGAGGCTACAATTTGCAAGAGCTCACCAAAATTGGACAGTTGAAGACTGGAAAAATGTTGCCTGGTCTGATGAGTCTCGATTTCTGTTGAGACATTCAGATGGTAGAGTCAGAATTTGGCGTAAACAGAATGAGAACATGGATCCATCATGCCTTGTTACCACTGTGCAGGCTGGTGGTGATGGTGTAATGGTGTGGGGGATGTTTTCTTGGCACACTTTAGGCCCCTTAGTGCCAATTGGGCATCGTTTAAATGCCACGGCCCACCTGAGCATTGTTTCTGACCATGTCCATCCCTTTATGGCCACCATGTACCCATCCTCTGATGGCTACTTCCAGCAGGATAATGCACCATGTCACAAAGCTCGAATCATTTCAAATTGGTTTCTTGAACATGACAATGAGTTCACTGGACTAAAATGACCTCCACAGTCACCAGATCTCAACCCAATAGAGCATCTTTAGGATGTGGTGGAACGGGAGCTTCGTGCCCTGGATGTGCCTCCAACAAATCTCCATCAACTGCAAGATGCTATCCTATCAATATGGGCCAACATTTCTAAAGAATTCTTTCAGCACCTTGTTGAATCAATGCCACGTAGAATTAAGGCAGTTCTGAAGGCGAAAGGGGGTCAAACACAGTATTAGTATGGTGTTCCTAATAATCCTTCAGGTGAGTGTATATACTGTAAAGTGTAATTTATTCCTGTAATGTCAAAGCTGAATTTTCAGCATCATTACTCCAGTCTTCAGTCTCACATGATCCTTCAAAGATCATTCTAATATGATGATGATTTGATGCTCAAGAAACATTTCTTATTATCAATGTTGAAAACAGTTATATTTTTGTGGAAACAATTATTTTTCTCCACAGATTTTTTTTTAATGAATATATAGTTCAAAAGAACAGCATTTATTTGAAATTGAAATGTTCTGTAACATTATAAAAGTTTTTACTATAAGTTTTGAGTCAATTATGAATAAATGTTTATTTTAAAAAATACTGATACAAAACTTTTGAATGGTAGCTAGTGTAAATCAATTGTTAGCTTCTTTTTTAGATCACTGGATTTTCAAGTCAATATGGAGTTGAAGTTTCAATCCCTTATTTTTTCTTCTTTTCCTCTGTCCCTGTCATCTGTAGGTTGGCTGCAGGAGTTGGGTAAGCGTCTGGAGACTCCTTACACGAATGGTACAGTTGGCGGCCCATCTTTGCGCAGCGCCTACATCGCTTCGCTCTACTTCACATTGAGCAGTCTGACTAGCGTTGGGTTCGGAAACGTCTGTGCCAACACAGACGCTGAGAAAATCTTCTCCATCTGCACCATGCTTATCGGGGGTGTGTTCACCAGCGCATATTTCAGGCCTAATGTATAATTAACTTGTTTGTAGGTCAAACAAGCCTCTTTTTGATATCCATTTTGGGGAAAAAAATAAGCAAGTGTTTAATTTTGGAAAGTTTGGTGTCTAATTTAAGATGCAGAACATATTGTTCACTGAGATGATTCAGATTCTCTCAATCTTGTCACAGCCCTAATGCATGCGGTGGTGTTTGGTAATGTGACAGCCATCATCCAGCGCATGTACTCTCGTCGTTCGCTCTACCACACACGCATGAAGGATCTGAAGGACTTTATCCGTGTACATCGCCTGCCACAGCAGCTGAAACAGCGCATGCTGGAGTACTTCCAGACCACCTGGTCGGTCAACAATGGTATCAACGCAAACGAGGTGAGACCCAACAAACCATCATATGACCATGGCTCTTGACTGGGAGCTGCGGAACAGATGACTAAAATATTTACACAGTGGCATGCCAGTTTAATTCACTTGCTTTATCTTCAATATTTCACCGTGTGGAGGCTCAGATTGAATCTTTTTATTTTTGGAATAAAGTGTTCTATGGAGTTCATTAAAGAGCAAAATAAAGGGTTAAATATAGAATCCCAATTAACTTTTTTTTCTTTTTATAAGAGTGTAAAAGCCCCCATCAGAGTTTGATAATATATTAGCATCATCAGATAGAGGACAATTCATGAGCAAAGATCTGGGTCACATCTACTTTCAATAGACTAATTATAGCTTTCTGAGAATTACACTAATGCCGAAATCCATCATTGTTAAAGCAATAAGAATGGTAATTGAATAGGCCACAATGAAAAGATCCATATCTAAAGGAAGCTTAGGTGCAGTGTATGAAAAGCTACTTTAAATTAGTAGTTTGTTACTTCGATGGATGGATGGATGGATAGATAGATAGATAGATAGATAGATAGATAGATAGATAGATAGATAGATAGATAGATAGATAGATAGATAGATAGATAGATAGATAGATAGATAGATAGATAGATAGAAGAATCCTGATTTTTTTTATATCAGTTTCCACACAAAAAATATTAAGCAGCAGAACTGTTTTACACATTGATAATGATAAAAAAATGTTTATTGAGCAGCAAAGTATAAGAGACTTATTTTAAAAACATAAAAAAGTCTTACAGACTCCAAACATAAAGACATTCAATGATGTATTTTTTTTCAGAGCATCAGAGCAGTCTTTATGTGGTAGAAAATAATAATAACTAGAATTAGATAACTATACATCAAATACAACTAATACAAATAGAAAAACAATCCAATTTCTATTTTTAAGTTTGTAGATGATAAAAATTAAGTTTAAGTAAAAGTTGTAGGGAAAATGTCTTGCAGGGGTTTAAAAGAATCAGTGAATTGTTCTTTTGAGTTGATTTACATGAACCTGAATTAACTCTGAATTAGTAACTAAAAATCAATCTGACTTTTCTAGAGAGATTTGTTTACAAGTGTGCATTTAATTATTTCTTCAGCTTGCTCAGCTGTAAAGCTTTGTGCACAAAACAGTAAGGCAAAAGTTGCATGTTGCTATAAAAGCTACACTGCTATTAAAGCAGCTGAGCTACAGTCACATTACTAAAAATTAAGTTTAGTTAGTAGCACTATTAGTTAGTTACTCCCTTGCGATGTGTATTTGTGGGAAGAAAAAAAACAACTGACAAGTGTGGCCTAGCTCATTTACACTCTTGTCTGTCATGCTACTAGTTTATGCTGTGATTGAAAAACAGCAGCTACTGTAGACAGCTGGTATTGCATCTATTTGAGATCATACTGAAAGAAAGATTCTGATCTCAAAGAAGAGGGATGACCTCATCTAATACTTGACTGAAACAATATTACTATCGCATAATGATCAGTTTGGATAGTGTTAGAGTACAATGCCCTCTTTGTTTTACAACTGTAAACATGATCTTTACATCACCTCAATGTATTGTGGGTAATATCCATCTGTCTACTTGTCCATTAGCTTTTACATGACTTCCCAGACGAGCTGCGGGCAGACATCGCCATGCATCTGAACAAAGATATTCTGCAGCTGCCTCTCTTCTCCTCTGCCAGTAGAGGGTGCCTGCGTTCACTATCCTTGCACATTAAGACCTCATTCTGTGCACCTGGAGAGTACTTGATTCGCCATGGAGACGCCCTGCATGCGCAACACTTCGTCTGCTCTGGGTCTTTAGAGGTCCTCAAGGACGGCATGGTGCTTGCCATACTAGGTACGTTCCAGAGATGGTCTAGAAAAATATCTACATAGAAAAAAGCTGTCCAAGGGCGGTACCAAAATAGTCACCAAGTGAAGCGACACGCCCTAAAGGTGCAGTAAGCGATTTTTTAAGAAACACTGTTGATATTTGAAATCAGCTCAACCAAACATACCCCTCCTTTCAATGCTCCGCCCCCAAAATGCACAAACACGCAATATAAGAGCGGAAGGCTGCATCTGAAGTCGCATACTTCCCTACTAAATAGTAGGCAAAAAAAGTATGTGACAAGAGTAGTATGTCCGATTTCACAGTACTCATAAAACAGTAGGCAAAAAGTACCCAGATAACCCACTTCTTCCAGTGAGATTCTGAAGTGTGCATACAATGAAAAATGTACTATCCCATGAGGCCACGGGAGAGGATTTGTGAATGGCATGTGAAGCAACGCAACTGACACTGGTAGGTCGCATAATAATGAAAACATGGCGAATGAAGTGTGTCCGGATTACATTCATACTACACACTCATATTATATCGAACATACTTTTTTAGCAGTTGTGAAGTACTTATTACTTATTCAAAATAAGTACATGCTCAAGACTATGCGATTTCGGACGCAGCCGATGTCTCTTTATCATAATTGAAGAAAAAATAATACTTTGTGAAAAATACAGTAAAGATTATGAACGAATGACAAGTAAGAGCAAAAAAAAATGTAACAAACAGTACACAAGAGTATATTCAAGCAAGAGTTTGTTGTTAGTCACCAGAAGCACAGCAACTCCAGAAAAGCAATGACACTCTGGTTACTATAGCTACAGCAACAGCATATCTTGGTTCTGTGAAACATAGCAAAACCAATGTTACTCTCGAATGTTTTCAGGCCTTCCCACTTAGGTCTCTCCAGCACTGGAAAGCTTTTCTAATATTAACGCGGGGTGGGTCCTAAAGCTCGTGTTCGATCATAACCCTTCTTTTTCCAGTGATATTCCTCTAAACTTTTCTCTTTTGTAATGTCTCTCAGCCATCTCTCTTTTGTTCAAATCTCCCTCTTGTTCACTCTCTCTCCTCCCCCATCATTAGTGGGCACACCCCCTACTGTTGATTGGCTACAAGTGTGTTGTGGTGCTCAGTCCGTTTCTCAGAAATGGCTTACTGCACCTTTAAAGGGTCTTGTTCCCCCCCATCTTGAAATACAAATCCAACCAACTTCCTAAAGGCAGTGCTTTCAGTCCATTTAGGTCCAGCAGGCTACATCTAGACAAATCAATATTTTAAAACAATTAAATGTCAGTGCCAGCTGTGGCAGCTGATGGAGCTGTTTTCAACTCAAACCAAATGAGTAGGCATCTGGCAGTCAAACTGATTGATAGATAATTAATTAAATTGATAAACTCAGTTCTGCATGTGTTCTGTTTATCTTAGCACAATTAAATCAAACAACAGCTTGGCTCACATGTAGTAAAATGTTTGTCTGGTATACAGGTAAAGGAGACCTGATTGGTGCTGACCTCCCTGGGAAGGATCAGGTGATCAAAGCTAATGCAGATGTGAAGGCTCTGACCTACTGTGACCTGCAGTACATCAGTGTCCGAGCGCTGCAGGAGGTTCTAGAGCTCTACCCAGAATATGGCAGCCGCTTCAATGAGGACATACACCACAACCTCACCTACAACCTCAGAGAGGTAAAGTACTTTATATTAACACAATATATATATATATATATATATAAAATAACAATTATATTCAGATATACAGTATAAAAATGATAATTATATATTCATTCAAATAATGTATATACAGTATGCAAATTACATCTGGAATGTTTTATTGACCAACTTCTGATTGGCCAATCACTGTTTTCGGGAGTCCAATTTTTTGTGTTCATTAAATATATTTTAATGACAATTAAACCATATAGTTGTCCTATTCAACTGACTTCCTACAAAGCTCTGCTAGTCTTCCGTATCACTCAGAAGTCTCTTTCTTTTCACATAATGAATATGTAGCAATGTTCGATGGTATGCGAAGAAGGGGCCGGGAACCGGCGAACATTCAAAGACTTTAATACAATAAATGAAACAAATACAAAACGAAAGAAAAAGACAGCAGCCCCTCACGGACGACTGCTGTCACATATAACAAAACACAACATAAATCCAGGCCTGGCCTCCCTCAATCTTCACTGCCGTTGCTCTTCCTTTTATGCTTCCGCAAGAGATACGAGACCGGTGCGTCGTGCAGGTGTCGCTCATTATCAATCACGCCACTGGCCTCACACCGCTCTCTCACATCCCTCTGCCTCGTCCTGCTCGCCACAGAATAATTTAATCTCAAGTCAAATCATTATTTAATGTAATTTTAATCATTTATTTTGAAAATAAACAGAATCATGTATTACTTAATTTCAAAATATCAATGTATTTTACATATATTCAGTACATACTTAGAATGCATAACTGTGTACATAGACTACCGTTTAAAGGTTTGGGGTCTCTTCTACTCACCAAGGCTGCATTTATTTGACCAAAAAGACAGTAAAAAAGAGATTTATTGTGAAATATTATTACTATTTAAAATAGCTCTTTTCTATTTTGATATATTTTAAAATATAATTTATTCCTGTGATGGCACAACTACATTTTCAGCAGTCATTACTTCAGAAAGTAAGCAGAAGCCTTCATAAATCATTCTAATATGCTGATTTGCTGCTCAAGAAACTCTTCTTATTTTTATTATTATCAATGTTGACAACCATTTTGCTGCTTAATATTTTTGTGGAAACCGTGATACATTTATTATCATCAGGATTCCTTAATGAATAGAAAGTTCAAAAGGACATGCGTCCTTGCTCAATAAAAGTATTCATTTCTTTGAGAATAAATTTTAATACATATTCACATAATTCAAATAATTGAATACATATTCAAATAATTATTATATGCAAATTAAATCTGGATTCTGGAATATTTCTGACTGGTCAGAATAATACCATTATGTAACTTTATAAATCAACTGACTTCCTCCTGACTTCCTTTCTCTCATATTACATGTACTATATAATACTGTTGTACGTTGGCAGTGTGTATTTGTATTCAGTTTGAGCTTGAGTCATAATGGTACTCAGGATTTTCTTCATCTCAACAGGGCCATGCCAGATTCTCTCGGTCAACTCGACTTCCACAGGTAACAAGCAGATTTGTTGTCCATAAATTTGACCTTTTAACCTTTTGATTAACAGTCTCATGCTCACACACATGCGCCTTCGCTGCCATAACTGTATCCTGCCACATTACATAAGCTCCCCAATTAGCAGTGTCACTCTGAACTGCAGACGCTGTGTGTGTGCGACATCACAGCTGGCAGACAGCAACTCATCTGGATGTGTCTGAATCAGGTGAATTAGCAATCTGTTTGTGGCACTGACCCTCCGTCTCATTGCTGTGCCAGCTGTCTTAATGATCAGAACAGCAACACACACACACACACACACACACACACACACACACCAAAGGAAGGATACAGAAGCACACTCACACAAACTCAGAAGAACACGATGACATGCACAGAACAATTAGAATTTAGAAAAGTTTTGAGTAAAAATTCTGAGATTGCATTATATTCAATTGTTTTTATTCATTTTGAGGAATACTGAATGTTTTCATGCAAGTGAGATGAGTAAATGGATGTTCACATTTAGTCTAAAACTACAATAACCATCATGTTTACACAGCTCACACAACTCCTCACTTTATTTCTCTTAAAATGAGAACAGGAGAGCTGTCAGTCAAAAAATTTGAGAAAGTAACTAGCGTTACTTATTTGAAAAAGTAACTTAGATATTTTGTTGTACAGAGTAATGCGTTACTTTACTAGTTACTTGAAAAAGTATTCTGATTACATAACTCAAGTTACTTGTAATGAGTTACTCCCAACACTGGTCATTATGGAAAAGATCTGACTGCGTCTGTGTTCTTTAATTCGCTGTCCGTCAGTAGATCATGCGCAGAACTTTCCACTCCCATTGGTGCTGTTTTGGAATTGCGATCTCACGCTGATTTGCCCTGTTTAGTAAATCTGCCCCCAAAAGTGTAAAAAAGAAAGTGGCAAAAATGTCACCATACTGTAATTATATGCCCCTGTGCATGTTGGAAGAGGCCAAAATGGGTCACATAACCATTTTTATCAGTTTAGGCCAAAATTCATTATTCCAACTTACCTGCATGGTATGCTTCTTATGAGCTCCAAAAAATTGTATTAATCAAGTAACATTTTGGATATATTTTAGCATTGTTTACTTGCTCTAGGAACCCTTTTTCTGGTGCAGTGTTCAAGCGGCAGTATTTATTTCTCACACTCAAACACTCATCCATTTCCTGTGCTCTGCAAATGAACTAAAAACAATTCATAAAGCCTTCAAGGCTGTGATTATGACACATTCAAATATATTCTGCACTGGTAATGCAATCAAAAAATAATAACATAGGAACCAGTGACCTCTAAATCACATTACCTACGTTTTTATCCCTTTCTATCTCTCCTAGGAACGATTTGACGATTCCAAGCTCCCCTTTATTGTGGAGGCAGAGCAAGAGGAGGATGCAGGACAGAACCAGGGCAGGAAGCCCCTGCTGTCTGGCTTGGGTGGTCCTTCATCTCAGACTAATCTGAGTGCCATGTTAGGGGAGGAGTTTCGGCACCTTAGCATGCTCCGTCTCTGCAGATCGCCCATTAAAAGCTCCCGGGTACAAAGCCCTGCTCCTCAGATGCCACTTCATGAGGATCTGTCTCCAGGTGCAGTTCCCGCCCAAAGAATAGACAACAGCTTCTGCCACAGACCAGCCAAACTGCTCATTCCCACCCTGAACTGTGTCAGCCCTCTGGACCTGAGCCCGCGGTAAGCAGTAACCAGAATTCATTATTACTTTTTTATTATTTCATTATTTGTATTCTTTCCTTTTAACTATATTTCAGTGGCACTACCTCTAGAAGAAAACACTGACAGCAGGTAATATTGATTTTTGATGCACTAATGTCCTCATGTCGATCCTGTAGGGTTGTCGACGGCATTGAGGATAACGAACATGCTTTTCACTTCAATGTTGAGCACAGTGAGCCATCTCCTAACACAGAGGTCAAAGGTGAGGTGGACTCTCCCTTAATATTAGATTAGTGCATTATGGTTTAAATCATATGGTTTATAAGGTTCTCAAACTTTTTTTACTCTAATTGCCCACAACAATATTCAAAACCCAAAACCCAATATTCAAAAACGTTAAGGATAATGATTTTCAAAGAAGTTAATTTCACTCAAAATGTCTACCCGAATATATATATATATATATATATATATATATATATATATATACAGTCATGGTCAGAATTAATGGCACCCCTGGTAAATATGATCAAAGCTGGCTGTAAAAAATAAATCTGCATCGTTTATCCTTTTGATCTTTCATTAAAAAAATTGCCAAAAATCTAACCTTTCATTGAAGTAAAAAAATTGAAAGTGGAGGGGAAATCACATTATGAAATAAATGTTTTTCTACAAAACACGTTGGCCACAATTATTGGAACCCTTATATTAAATACTTTTTGCAATCTCCTTTTTTTAAGATAACAGCTCTGAGTTTTCTCCTATAATGTCTGATGAGTTTGAAGAACACCTGACAGGAGATCAGAGACCATTCCTCCATACAGAATCTCTCCAGATCCTGTAGATTCCCTGATCCATGTTGGTGCTTCTCCTCTTCTGTTCACTCAACTCATCAGGTCAGGGAACTGGGACGGTCATGGCAGAAGCTTAATTTTGTGCTCTGTAACAAATGTTTGTGTTGATTTTGATATTTGTTTTGGATCGTTGTCCAGATGGAAGATCCAAACATGGCACATTATAAGATTTCTAGCAGAAGCCGTCAAGTTTTGATTTTTTATCTGTTGATATTTGATAAAATCCACGATGCCATGTATCTGAACAAGATGTCCAGGACCTCCCGCAGAAAAAGATACCCACAACATTAAAGATCCAACGGTACATTAAATTGTACACATGGGGTACTTTTTATCCTTGTGTGCACCAAACCCATCTAGTGTGTTCACTGCCAAAAAGCTCTTTTTGTAGTTTCATCTGACCACAGAACCCTGTGCCGTTTAAAGTTCTAGTCATTCTGACAACTGAAAATGCTGGAGTTTGTTTTTGGACGAGCGAGGAGGATTTTTCTTGAAACTCTCCCAAACAACATGTGGTGATGTAGGGGTTGTTTGATTAAAAAAAAAAAAGGCTTTCTGACCCCAAGACTCAAGTAATCTCTGCAATTGACCTATGGCTAAGCCACGCCCCCTCCACTCACTCGGACAAACAGTCAACATTCGGTGACAGGCGCTATATTTAGTTATGTTGAAGAGGAGTGAAAAGGCTCCATGTTTTGCTAAAAAAAACCTCAAAGTTCCCCAGTTGTTTTGGTAGAAAGTTGTCTAAAATGTTGTGCTTTAATATGTAATTAATGGTTCATGACCAAATTAAATATTTATAGGTCTAAGTTGCATACGTTTCCAGGACAAGCATTTTTACCAAGAGTAAGTTACCTCTCCGTTAGTTTGGTGCTACGGTATTTACACGAATCATTCAGCACAACACTGCTAACACTTGTTATCTTGGTTATTTACCGATACGTTAATGAAGCTAAGTGACATGATGTACAACCAGGGCTGCCAACTTTTGAGTTTAGCTTAGCTTACACGATTACTTTTAATGACCTGACAATCCGCAAGTGTACAAACACTTTCTGCAAGTGTACATGTACAAACCTTAAACGATGTTCTGTTATTGTATAAATGTTAAAAATATCACTCCCATTCTGGTAGCTTATTCAGTGTGCACATGTTATTTTCAATAGTTATCAGTGTCTTGTTGTACATATACTATAAACACACTGATTATGCACATTTAACCCACCATTAATTTTACTCCTACCTTCACTGACTCTAATTATCCAGATGCATTATAATAATTATTGGGACATTTCCATTGTTGAATAAAAAAAATAGCTGCTGCTGCAAATTCAGTTAATTTAGGTCGCAATAATCTGAAAAAAATCCTGAGCTCCCAGTGAGACTGATTTATCTGATAATGTAATAATTCTCCACATAAAACTGTCAGTTTCTTACTTGTTTTGGCCCTTTTAGACCCATTTCAGGTTGGCGCAAACCTTCTCCTTGAGACAGAGGAAGTCAGACAGAGTCTCCGTCAACTCAATGCAGAGGTATCAGAAAACACCTACTGCAAATCAACAGAAATAAAATAGGTTTTCTTATTTATGACATTTGTCACCAGTATTTGTTGTTTATTAATATTCTGACATTAACATTTGAATCTGTTCCAGATGAACCACCTCAACCAGGAAGTGTCCTCACTGACCAAGGAGCTCCACGAAATGATGCAATTCCTGCATTCACACGTGACCCCACCGCACTTCGCCACCTCTTTTACTCCCTTCAGCTCTTTCAACTGTCATACATCACCCAACTGCACCAACGTGGCCTCCTCTACCGCCGACTGGCCATCTAGGCTGGCCTTAAACATGCCGGCCGGTCCTTGCCTGCAGCCGGATCCCTCTCTGAGAGATTCTTTAGGATCCAGGCACATGTGCATTTGCAGCGTCAGCCATGCCCAGGAAAGAGGCTCTGTCTTGGGGCAGGAAGGGGACATTGAGCTACTCAATCAAGCCCCCAGCTCTCACTCAGCCTATTTTCCATGCTGCCCTGACCAGGAAAGGGTTGCTACATTGGGTGTAGAGAGTCAGCCAAACCCATACCAGACTTCTAAGACCACACCAAACTCTCCTTATCTAGGACACCATGTTCCCCGCACTGGCGGGTCACTCCTAGGCTTGGCGGCAGCCTTTCCGTCCAGTGGTTTGGTCCCTCAGGTTCGGAGTGGGGGAAACACATCGTCTCTGTGCACCCATAACATCCAGAGTCTGTCGCATCCGTCTATAAACATACAGATGACATCTGACCTGCACTCCAGGGCACCCACACCCATCCATTTATCCGTTACACCAACCGGCCCATCAGAGCCTCTCATAACAGTCAGTTCACATTTGCATTCCGGGATTTGTAGTTCCAGCTTGCTACATTTCCCTACAGGGTTGAGACAGAATGATCTGGTGGGATCAAGTCCTGTTCACACACTTGAGCCCATCGTTTCATCCACTGGAGGGAAACAGGTGAAACCAGGACCTGCTGAGGAACGACAGATTGATTAAGCCATCACTGAGCAGGAGGGATGGACATATTAAGAGTCGTCGTCTAACATGCTCTTTATTTGTTGCATGGATAATGCCCTCATTTTAAGCCAAATGCAATGCATTGTGGGAGCAGTGTATGTGGGTTATGCTAGATAAGCACAATAACGTGCACAACTGTGCCTATTGTTTCAAAATGGCCACTTTTTAGATTAAAGTAGGACTTAAAGGTCAGTATGAGTCATGCTTAATTGTATTTAGGTAAAATCTGTTTCCACTGGCTGGGTTTATTTTACTTGATATGGCTTGATTTTACATGGCAGTTTTCCCGCGTAGGTTTTGCATAAGACAGTGTCCCCTAGGAACTGAGACATAGATTAAGAAGAGCCAGAATCTTTTTCAACACCTCACATTTAAAACTCTTTCAGTTTGAAAACCTTTAAAATGTACCTTTGCATGATATAAGATTTTATTTCCCTGGCATTTTCAAGTCTGCTAAAGGGACAGTTCACCCAAAAATATTGTAATCGTTTACTCACCCTCATGTTGTTTCAGACCTCTATGACTTTTTCTTTTGTGGAACATAAAAGAAGATCATTTGGGAAATTTCTTTTTTTGTTGTCATACAATAGAAGTGAATAGTTTCCAACATTCTTTAAAATAACTTATTTTATATAGTTGTATAAGTTTACCAAAAACTACTTGAGTTGTTTATCTCTTACACGCAGAATGTTTATAAAAGGATGTGCAGAAAAATATACATTTATTTTTGTTACTGATACTCTTTTTTTCATTGTCTGAAAGTTTTAAGAAAAAATATTGATTTATTCTTTCTCTACACATAGTATATCTTTTCTGACTTTTCATGCCTATATTGTTAAATAAATCGTCCATTTCCTTATCTCTTGGTGGCGCCTGCCTAAATTAAATGCTTTGCGATTGTAAAAAATGAATTTGCCTGTTGAAAATGCCCTCTTCAGAGAATAAACCATAAATGTGTTTTCCACCACTGCTCATTTAATGGAGTAGGTTTGATTGGCCCATTACACGAGAAACCAGGCTGTCCTCCTTTAAATAAAAATACAGATTGTATTGGCAGTTAACTAAGCTGATCAAAAAAATAAAATCAAAAAAAAATTCTCAATAAGTTAAAGATACAGTACAGTGGCTTCCATTAATACTGGCAACCTTGGTAAATATGAGCTAAACAGGCTGTGAATTTTTTGTTGTTGCTGCTGTTTATCCTCTTGGTCTTTCATCTGAAATATTCACCAAATCTAACCTTTAATTATGTATGGGCTTTACACTGTCACGTATAATTTTCATCGAAACTCTCCGAAATCAACATCGTAACTGTTGGTTTATTATTCAGTTTATCAATCAATCAATCAATCAACTTTATTTCTATAGCGCTTTACACAACCGTCAGGTATCCAAAGTGCTTCACATCATAAAAAATAAAACGTATCATACAATAAATACATATAACAGTGAAAATCAAAAAGAAAAGTAAAATTGAAAAGAAACAAAAACAGGGAAATTGTCACACCACTACTGCGTATTAAAAGCCATTCTAAACAGGTGGGTTTTAAGTTTAGGCCTAAAAACAGTTTAATCCGTAATTGTACGGATATCAGGGGGTAACTTGTTCCAGAGTCTCGGAGCAACAACTGCAAACGCCTGATCACCCCATCGCTTATACTTTGCCCTTGGGACCAACTGGTTTGAAGACCCTAACGACCGGCTGTGCTCACGCAGAGTTAAAATCTCAGTCAAATACTCTGGGGCCAGGGCATTTAGGGCCTTAAAAACGAACAGCAAAATCTTAAAAACGAACAGCAAAATCTTAAAATCTATTCTAAACTGCACTGGAAGCGAATGCAAATTGTAGAGGACGGGAGTGATGTGTGCACCCTTCGGGGTATTTGTTAAAAGCCGAGCAGCAGCATTTTGCAAAAGTTGAAGTCGTGCAATGGAGCTTTTATTTAAACCAACATAAAGAGCATTACAGTAGTCCAACCTCGAACTAATTAAAAGCATGAATCACCTTTTCTAGATCATGCTTGTTAAGAAAAGGCTTAACTTTAGCCAGAAGACGTAGCTGGAAAAAACTAATTTTGACAACATTGCTAATTTGCTTGTCAAATTTCATGTTGCAATCAAAAATAACCCCCAGATTTCTGACAGCTGGCTTAAGGTATGGCACCAGAGCCCCCAAACTCACTCATTTTTTGCTTTGTTTAAGCTAAGAAAATTTTGTGACAACCACAACTCAATATTATCAATACAACTAAGTAGGGAGTCAAGTGCGACACTATCATTCGGTTTTAAAGGCAAATAAATCTGCAAATCATCAGCATAACAATGAAAGGACAGATTGTGCTTTCCTATAATACTTCCCAACGGCAACATATATAAAGAAAACAAGATTGGGCCCAGAATTTAACCCTGGGGTACCCCACAAGAAAGAGGAGCAGCTGACGAGGAGCATTTACCAATCATAACTGAGAAGCTCCTATTTGCTAAGTAGGAGCTAAACCATTGAAGGGCCAAACCTCGAATGCCCACACAATGCTCGAGGCGAGATAGGAGGACTGCGTGGTCCACCGTATCAAACGCAGCTGTGAGGTCCAAAAGCACTAAAACAGCAGGATTCCCAGCATCCACAGACAAGGCAATGTCATTATGTACTCTGAGCAGTGCTGACTCAGTACTGTGACGTGATCTAAAACCCGATTGAAATTTTTCAAGCACAGAATTTTTCTGCATAAAGTTTATGTGAATGTAACATCAGAACCATTAACCTAACCTTACATTCGAGTAAACATACATAATGGAAAAATCTAGTGTAAACAACACATACTGAGATGACTATGTTGCACATATCTTCTCCAAAGAGATGTTTCTTTAGACACCCACCATCTCGCTCTTTCTGTCTACATCAGGGCTCCAGACACATCATTAGCCACAGGAGGCTACCCACACATGCTGCTTCGTTGTTGGAAAATCTTAACAACCTATTATTTCTCAGCTCCTCCCCAGGCCCATAAATACCTCATGTCAACATTTCATAAAGGACATCTATACATCTGTAGACTAGACTGTGCATCTTTTTATGTTGTTTTAATCTGAAATGCAGCTGGAATATTGAACTGATGGGGTAGTCTTGCCAGCATATGAATAATAATAAGGTATAAAGTATAGGCCTATTATAATTTGTTTGGCCATATAGTGAAACTTTTATATATATATATATATATATATATATATATATATATATATATATATTGAACTCAATATTTTTAATTTTTCTGATAATGAGTACAAACAGTTGCTGTGTGTAAAATTAGCACATTATTAATGGCAAAAAGGCAAAGCACTTGTTGAGAATTTGTCAGCATAGCCCGTGTATTCACCACCTCCGCACAACTTTAATGACACGCTGCTCGCTGATACACCGCTGGGCGGTAATTAGCTTGTTTGTTGCATCTATCACTCTATAGATAGATCAGATTCCACTTGAAACAAGTAAGCCTATGAGAGAGTGAGAAGATATCGGGAACATACAGTGACGGGAGTTTTTGTAGCATGTAAAATATGCGTAATGAAACTTCTAGGGGAGGAGTCTTTCCTTCAGTGGTCCTCAACCAGGATGGCATAAAACATGTAAAATACATTATACTATTAATCAATTAAAATTATTTGTATTTAACCAAATACACTGCTGAACAATAACCAAAAATGTGTGATTTCTTAGCCAATTAAAAAGCAAGAGATAAGAAAAATATACCCTGTCAATTAGACGGGTCAGAAAAAAAACTGTCCGCTTTTTACACTTGACATTCTGTCCCCCTCACTGCTAAAATGATGGCTATGCCCATCATATAACAAGATATCCCAACAAACAAATTTAGGTTCTGGGAACGTTAGTTTTTGGTTTCCCAGAACGTTCCTAGAACTTTCCCTTAACGTTAGGGGAACGTTCCCGGAACGTTTTCCTTACGTTATAAAAATGGAACCTAAAAATAACCTACATGGAACGTTCCTATAACGTTCTTGTTTGGTTCCCAAAAAAATAACCTCATGGGACCATTCGGGAACGTTAGGGGAACGTTCTGTGTTTGCTGGGATGTTATCCCACCGTTCTTGAAATTTCTGTGACCCACAAAGTTATCGTGTTTAATTAAATGCAATATAGGCTATTTTCGTATTAGGCTGGCCAACTCACTGTTACTGTTAATAGACAGTTTAAAAACAAGCAGATGTGTCGTATAATTATAGCAGAAATATTAGAAATTCTGAAAATATCTTTGTGTTGGACAACTGAGGACCTGAGTAAAAAAGGTTGAGGATCATTGCGTTACTTTACCTGACAGACACCAGCCAGCGTTTTAAGCATAGACACTGGGTTTTAAGCATGGAGAGAGAAAATCCCCGGGTCTATTAAAAGTTTAATTGGCCTGTAGCGGCCCAGCTCGGTGATTACTGGTTAGTACAAGACCTTCAGCCACATTCAGAGCTGATCTTGTTTAAAAGGACTTGTTTTAATTTGACAACACAAGGGTCCGTTTTTAAGCACTTCTACAGATCAGACTGAAGTATTTGATACTGCCGTGCTTCTAATAACCACTGTGGAGAAGCCATCTTATTACCTATTTATTGTTAAATATCTATGCCCACAGAGTCATATGGGTCCTCAAATGACTGTGGTTATCAAGCGTTCAAAGTTTTGTTTATATAGTTTAATATAATAAAAGAGAAATTAAATTAATTTCAGACAAATGGGCAAATTACCAATAAGATAGTCTACATCATTCTTAATCTTCAAGACACTGACATCACATGCAATGGTAATCACATATTGTTTATATATTACTATTTTCAAATTTAATAATTTAGTAGATTTAGATTTTATTTTTATATTTTCAGTTTAGTTTTAGTTATGTGGTTTTGCAATTGTTAATAGTTTTTTATTATTATGTTTATGTTTTACCATTCAGCCTGTAATAGCTTCTTTTTTTAAGTTTTGGTTTTAGTCATTTTAAAACAGCAACTTAAACTTCAGTATGCTGCCAGGGCAACATTTCTCATTTTCGTTTTTTTAAAGTTTATCTTCACGTGTAGACTAATATTTATATTTTATTTTATTTCAGTTTTATTTCAACTAACAAGAATTATTTAAATAGTTTTAATAGCATTTCCTACCGCAACAAGTTAGCTAAACATCAAATTTTCAGTTAAAAAAGCATAGTTTCTGAATTAAATTTCTCCAAAACAAAATCCATTTTGGAGGGAAAAAAACTTGTTTTCAAAACATATAAAAATGAATTGCCCTCTAAAATAGTTTTAAGGGAAAGCATAATTTGTAATGTAACCATTCAACAAATTAAATTATAAAAGTAGAGGCGAATATAAAAAAAAGATCTATCATAGTCTTGTTCTGGGTGAGGAATGTAACCGCGATTTTATTGGCCACCATCACGTATATCAAAACAAGCCCCTCCTCCTCGGAAGAAGGTGGATTACGGAAGTTCATCCCTTAAAGCGGAAGTGAAGGCCTAAGCTCGTCGACAGCAGGAGACGCTTGAGGCGGCTGGAGGGGAATTTTCTCTCAGTCTGACAGCCAGGGATTTGACAGAAAGAGAAAAGCGCCGCACTCGTATCTCAAGGTAACCTCTATCTGGTTTTGTATTAATATGTTTGTTGGAAGGTTACTGTTAACTGGTCGTGGTTTACTGATATAGAGGAACTGTCAAGACTGTTAGCCGATGCTCATGACGCTCCTCTGGATCTTTCCCTCAGCGACATAAAAAAGGAAGAATAATTCAGGCCTCTCTATCTGTCATGCACCGAATATCCATCTCACGACAAACGTCAGTTTAATGGAGAAGGCTTCTGTGGGTGTGGGTGTGTGTGTACACATGTAAATATGTGTGTTTGATCAGATCCCCGATCAGCAGCTCTGAAGTTTGACCATTTACAGCAGGGCTTCCTTGTCTTATCATTTGACCGTTGTGATGCAGCCGACCACGCATCTCTGTGGTGTCGCTAAACGCCGATTGTATTGCGATTAGTAAGGGTGATACTTCTCCAAACGTCTACACGTTTTACATATTAACGTGTGTTTTTATATCTTTCAAAAACTTTTCTTTAGTTCTGCCCGTTTTTTCTATGTTTTTTTTATTATCAGTGTAGCAGGTTCACCGGCGTTGAGTTGAATGTTTGTGGTCAGAGCTCGTGGGAGGAGCAGATCAGAAGTGAAAGACATCGGACTTCATGAGGAAGTCAATAATGTGGCCTGAGGCGGCTTGATTGACAGGTCAGCTAGATGAGTCATCATCACTTAAGATCGCTCATGGATTGATATGAGCTTAGAGTTGTTTGATTGCAATGACTATGCTTTTATGATAGCAGTCCACCTCTTTAGATAGGTGATATGATTAATTGAAATAAATTTATATTTCAATAAACCATAATATCACCTGTCCAGACTTGTGTGTGTGTGTATATATATATATATATATATATATATATATATATATATATATATATATATGAAGCATTATTGTCAATTATGAATTTACACTTTTAATACTAAGAGGATTTCTTGTAAAGCACATATTCACTGCCCTGTTGCACATAGTGACCTTTACTTCAGCAGAAGCACTTGATGCACACATGACTTGTGAAACCTGCTTTCTTTAGCGCTGTTTTACAGTCTCGTAATGTCATCGTCTTTGAGATATAGGATAGTATAGGGTTGCGTCTTATTTGTGGTCTGGTTGCTTCTAGTCTGTGAGGAGGATCTATTTATTGCTTAACATAACGTGATGCAAATTCAAATAAAAAGAGACGCCATTACAATGCAAATGTATCTCAGTTACTGTGTGTCACTTTCTTGTTTTGGCTCTCACTGAAGGTGAGCAAACAGGAACAGAATATTACTTTCATCTCCTAGTTCTGCTCCGGAGAGCATAGTGGCTTTTCCCAGCATGCTTTGTAACTGCTTGAGGCATTTTAGGTCATCAAGAAGGCTGTTTTTGTGTTTCTTCCATTGAAGCAATCAAGTTAAAATTTCTTTCAATTTATGATTATGTCTATGCCAATTATATCGTTTTACACGGGGTTCACTGGAAGCTGGCATGGTGTTCAATTACTAGAAAACAAAATAAAACAGGGTTCACAAAATGAATAGGGCCATTTATTTACACAACAACAGCGTTTTGGGGGCCTGAAAACGGGTTCCAAAGTGTACGCTTTTGAAAATGGTACTGTTATTGTGTAAACTTAAAATAAAGCAAATCTGTGAAAATGGTGACATCATATTATGTATTCAGTTTATAGGGCGCATAGTGTTTATTTACAAAGTGACATTACCAACTACTGGACTGGCATGAATAACACAGCGTTTTTAGTCGTTTTCTTGTAGTTTTAGTCATCGTCGTCGTCTGTACTCGAAAAACGCAAAGGAAAAACTTTGTTTTTAGTTCATCGTTGTCGTGTAAACATACCCTTAGTGTTTAGGTCATGGTGAAAACCGGACACATACAGAAATTTTTATCACCACCAGGATATGTACAAACATGTTTGTTTAAAGTACAAACCAACTCAAATGTGTCTGAATAACCCAGATCTGCTGAACTGAAGGTGAAATGTTTATACTGATCTTGAAGCGACTGTAATGAACAGGAACAATTGGAGCACAAAGTAGATTACATGCCTGCACAAACAGACAGAGAGATGGAAAAAAGGCATAGTCTGATGGAGCAGGCAAGATGCATATAATAGCATCTGTTAAGTTGTATTATTAATGAATGCAGCTGTTGAGCGCGTCAGTTTGCCCTTCCAGGCGTTGAGGAGGGTGTGGATGCATTTTTATCTGTGTGTTTGCTCTGCAAAATTGCAACAACTTCTTAGATAGATAGACAAGACAGAGCGTCCTTTCTAACACACCCTCTCAGACATTTGTTTAATGATCAGGCCGCCTTGCGCTCCCATGTTGGTGATGCATGCGATTTCCTTCCAGCTGGTCAGTTTCCTGGAGAGCATTTCCTATTTCCACACTGTTGTTGAGATCCCTCCCTCCCTCCCAGTGAACTGTGTTTGATGGGGGAGGGTCGGTATTATTGCACTCCTTCTCGTTGGATTTAAGGGTCTCACCACAAAACTGTTTATTCAGCATTCGATATTGCATAGAAGGGAAATGAGCCGTGGTGATTGGAATGCTAGTGGCAGCGATTCGGGCTGACATGTACGCACAGGTTTCAACACGATGGCCTTACCGATAGATGACAGGAAGTGAATCAGGTGTCTTTAGTTGGTAGATTAAACTCCAATACCTGGAAATTACAGCAGTTCTCCCTGGAATTTCGTCGTTGCCTGGTATTTGGTCACTCGGTTTCAGAACAGAGTGACATTACGGTAAAAACTTCCATCCTTCCGTGGTGGGTGTCTGATGTCATGAATGACATTATAATCTCTATACTGCTGCAAGTTTTCATTACGATGTCTGTCCATCTGCTAAGAAGATGCTTCAGTCTGTTTGTAAAAAGTCAGTAAAGCAGAACATATGAAAATC
Source organism: Siphateles boraxobius (assembly GCF_051911475.1). Classification (NCBI taxonomy): domain Eukaryota; kingdom Metazoa; phylum Chordata; class Actinopteri; order Cypriniformes; family Leuciscidae; genus Siphateles; species Siphateles boraxobius. Next base: position 14,117,028 of record NW_027509193.1, read on the forward strand.
ACATCAATATTTCATAAACATGCTCTCTATTTCTCCACTCCCTCTTTGGTGCAATTATTCCCATATTCTGATCCACCTTTGCCCTCGTTGTGAGAATTTCTCTGTAGTGTGATTTACAGCTGAGTGATATATTCCAGGTGCTTTTGCTGATGATTATATTTTATTTGATTTATTTAGGCTACCATTTATTTGTACATTGAGTTTCCTAAAGAAGTCATTACACTGGCATTAAGCAAGCATTTTGATGATTACCTTTGATTTAACATAAAAACTGTAAGGAAAACAAACAGTACAATAGTTGGTATGTTGGCTTTGTCTTCTGTCCAACAAATCAATTTAAAGATTAATTTGTGATTCATCACATAGATATGTTCATGGATGTCCCCTGTGTGAATTTTTTTTTCATATATTAAAATTTTCTTGTATTTATATTGTGTAAATATAATTTTTTATTGTTATACTGGTGGAATATAAATGAAAATTATTAGATATAATTTTTCTCTTTCATTCAGTGAAAAACAGTGGCAATGTTCACACAGCAGCAGAATACAGTGGTCAGTCCTGTTTATGAGTCCTTAAAGTCGTCATTAAGTTGTTCCAAAGCTGTAATGAATTTCAGGTGATGGCCCCTTTGATTTTCCTTAATATGGAAAAAAAAAATACTATGGAAGTCAATGGGGTCCATCAACAGTTTGGTTGCCCATTTTTTGTGTTTGTGTGTGTTTTAACAATTTTAGGTTTTAGATCCAGTCAGTTTTGTGTTCTACGTGCGTCTCAAAAATAATCCTCTCTCCACGCATGTATAAAACCTGCTGTCCGTTAATGATTTCATGGATGAACTGATGGCTCAATTGGACTCTTGTCGTGTCGAATGTGATTTTATTCCCCACATAAAACTGAAACAAAGTCTGTCTTGACTCCCATTGCACATTCACACAGAAAGTATCTGAGATGCTACTATGGATGTGTGAGACTATTCAACTGGACGATTAAACCATCCTGCTGCTGCTAGTCGACTTGAAAATACTAGTCTTTTACTTTTTTTGCACATTTAATGTTTTGCTTTATATATTTACAAAGGCTAAATGTTTAAATTACTGCCATGTTAATGTAATGCTACATTTTAAAATGAATAAATAATATAAATACCTGCAGCAGAAAAAAAATCATTTAATTTTACCTCAGATTTTGCATGTGTTAGTTTTCACTGCTCGGGTTCAGAGAAAGAAAATATTTTTAAAGCCTTTCACAAAACGTTTCCGTTTTTTTCTGTCATGTCCAAAAAAATTTGAGCTTGCTTATAGGCTTGTTATACTACCAGTTATAAGGGACAATACGGTATGAAAGTTTATATCGGATTAAAGGAGAAACATTATGAATGAAGCCTACTTGACACTTTAACAGTTTCTATATCAACATCCTAACGAAGGGAATCCGCTTAAATAATGTATAGTTGTCAGCACACATCAAGCATTTCTTTCGATTTTGCCGCCCATCATGTGTACATATTAGGGGTGTAACGATACACTCAGCTCACGATTCGCTACGTATCACGATACTGGGTTCATGATACGATATGTATCACGATATTTTGAACAAAATAAAAAAATTAAACTAAAAATCAAACAAAAGATTTATTTAACATTTACAGTGTTCAATAAATGTCTTGTTATACATACAACTTAAAGAATTTACATTACTTCAATATAAATCAAGATTTAGTTTAACCTTCTGTATGTAAAATTAACAATTGACTTTCAGTCTCTTTTTCGCACCTGATTGCAGGAGTTTGTCTTTGTGGTGGCGTTTTAAATGACACCAGTGCTCGAAGTGGGGCGGTACTCACCGCTACGTAGTACCGGCACTTCTACATTTTACTCTTAAGCGTACCTGCAATTTTTCTTGCGTACCGCTACTTCCTTCTACCACTAACAGAAAAAGCGTCAGTGAGTCCGTTTCCCATATATTCCGTATGTGGTGCGTATTTTTTCCGCACCCATGCTAACAGGTTAGAGCTTTCACACTGCATGCGGATGCGCTCCAGCGATCCGTTCCAGAGCGGTGTGTATACACATACCCCTTTTCCACCAAGACAGAGCTGGTGCTGGTTCGGAGCCAGAGCCTAGTTTCAATTCGGTTCTTTGGTTTTCCACACGCAAAGCACCAGCTCCGAACCAGGAAAAGTTGTTCTTAAGTAGCACCAAATCATTGCTGGTCTAGAACAGAGCCAAGTAAGAACCACTTGCGTCAGGGGCTGGGGGCGGGGTTACCGTGACCAACAAGACGAATAGAAACTTGTGACCGCCATTTTTAAATAGCAGCTAGTCGAGCTAATAGCAGCTCGATTATAAATATCCGTCTATGTAAGTTAAGGCGAGCTGCACAAACGCGTTGGACTCCGATGTATTTTGTAAACCCATGAGCATCCATAGTATTGCAACGTCCGTTATTGTTGATGGCTTGTTCGAGATGGATCGGAGCGGCGGGAGTGTTTGGAGAACATACGACTCCTTGTGCTTTTAGATCGCTATCGCAGTGCTTTGATGTCATGCGGAGATCGATCTGCGAGAAGCCGATGCATCTCGAACAAGCCTGGCGTACTGTTTGGCGCTACCGCACTAGCGTTGCTGGGCAACATGAGACGTATACAGTGACGTAAGATCTGGCTCTGTTGTGGCTCTCTAGCCGGTGGAAAGGCAAATCGGTTCTTATTAAGCTCGTCAGTCGAACCCACTCTGAACCAGCTTTGGCTCTGGCTCTGAACCAGCACCCGGTTCTTGTTGGTGGAAAAGGGGTAACAGAGACAATTTATTCAGCAGTGCAGCGATTGTATCCACACCGAGGCTATTTCTGCTGTGCTGCACGCGCTGAATTAAAGTTACAGCGCATGGTTCGTGGTCAACATGAACTCAGACTGACATGAAAATATAATAATCTTAAATAAAATGTAGTAATTCACCATAAATGTATTTTTGGACTTGCAGACTTGGAGGAGTTCCGTTTTCACACACAAACACACGCACGCACTCACAACTAGTACATATACTTCTCATACATGAGAAGTGTTCAAACAAATACGGACATGCAAGTTGCCGTGGAAACGAAAAATACCTTAACGTGACAAACTTTTATTTGAGGAAATCTGTTCATTTGTATACTTTAGGCTATAGATTTGAATGTTTTGGTCCTGCGCCACTGCCTATTGATTCAGTTGATTTGAATAAATGTGTATAATGGCTAATGTTACTTAAAGTGGCACTATGCAGGATTTCTGTTTTTGTCAAACAGCGATCCCTAGAGTCGCTGTAGAGTACTTGTATTTAACGTTACTGTCGCAAATACAACTCACGCAGAGCGTATCTGCACTCATGGCCTCTGCACTTCATAATAATAAAGTAGCCTACCGCGTTAGGCTTACCTGAGCGTAAATGCCAGATGACACCAATAAAGTGTATCATGAACGTCGCATTATTTCGTAACAATGTCCGTTATGATGTTGTTAGACATGATTATTGCAATTTATCATAATAGTTTGCAAATTGCGCTCATTTACACTATTTACAACATGTAGGCTTATTTATGTCCTGATAATTATGTGAGATATTGACAACTGTTCTCATGATAATCACAGGAATCAACTTTAACAATGAAGGCCTGACTGAGTGGGTCCGGTTCCTCGCGCTGTCAGATTCTCGTTACCTTTTTCTAGACTCTTCCGACCTCACTTTCTTAGTTTTTTTTCGCCATTCTGAAAACGCAGGTCCGATGTTTACTCGTGTCTAACTCCTCGCTCGGTCAGTCTCCCGTTTCCTCTTTCTCTGTTCCTCCGACAATGCTTTTCTAGCTTTCTGCTTCTCATATGCCGCCTTTGCCATGGGACGATGGGGCGAGACGACCACCATTCTACCCGAAAAGAGTCATATAACCATTCCAATAACTCCGAAGCTGTTCAGTTAAGCTAAAAAAACTGCATAGTGCTGCTTTAAATGAAAGCTCAAGTTTAATATGCAATGATCATAATGCAAGGCAAGCACATCGCATGTATCTGACCTGTTTTTAGGGATGCACCGATAACATTTTTCAGAACCGATCAGATACGATACTAAAAATTCGGAGTATCTACCGATACAGCGCAGTTTTTTTTTTTTAAATCAAGTAGAATTTCTGTAACTCTGTGTTGAACTGATAATCACTCTTTTGTGTTAAACACAATCTACTAAATATAGACAACTTCATTATAAAGAAAAACTAAAAAAAATATATGATCATAATCTGACAAAAATGCTATTAATAACTAGATTCGTGGATAATTCAGCAGTAAAAGTTACTCTAGAAAAATCACGAGTGATTATATAAATCAATTCTATAAAATCTGAACATTTAGTGAAAAAAACATTATTTAGTGGGGAACAAATAAGTGTAGCACTAAATCTGGTAAAACATTACACGTTGCTCTTTGTATTGTTGTAAAATACATTAATGAAAAACAAGTATATATTTTAAAATTAAGACATATTTTAAATGTATAGCGCAGCTGTTTAATGAGGCAGCAACATGTGATAGGACAGAACAAGAAAGGCTATTTAATCTTTCATTGCGCAAAAGTATTATAATATGAAAGGCTCCAATACAGTGCGGCACTTATGCGCATCCAGAGCGCAGAATGATGCGCTTGAAGCAACATGGAGTCCATACCGCGCAGCGCTTCGAGTCCGTATTGAAAAATTTAAAGCACAAAGGAAAGACATATTGATGCGTAGTGTATTATACAGTATCTATCTATGCAATAGTTTATTGAGCCTTTTCTTTTAACAGTTTTAAGTTTCGTGTGAAGAACAATTATAGCGCTCTCTACTCCAGTATTGTGAACTTGTGAGACACCCGGTAGAAAGTAACATGATTAAGGTACAGCAATAAAGTCCAGCAGTATAAAGTTGTTGTATGTGAAACCGTAGACATTTATCTACAGATCAAGTTTAACAATAGTAGCATTGCATCCTCTTTGGAGAGAGTTTCATTGTTGACTGTTACAGTTTTCTATTTATAAAATATGTATGAGTAGTTTAAGCTTAACTTCGTTCAACTTTATTACCTGTTTGAAATAAATAATCCATAAAACAAAAGGCGATTTGATGTGCTCGCGCTTATAATTTCTGTTCCACTCGCGTATTGGTCGTCCCGTCCACGCTATTGGTCTCGTGAATATTTCTTGGTAGCTCCACAAATATTTCAGGATCCGAAAATATTGTAACACCGGCAAAAGAATGGCTGTATCGGAGCCGAAACCGAATATCGGATCGGTGCATCCCTAGTTTTTAGCAGCATTCAGTATGGGATTAGTAGTCTATTTCAAATGGATCGCATATACAGACTCCGGAGGTGGACTAGTCGAAAATTCCATTTAGGCCTAATCGTTAATGAAATTAGTAGTTGCACACATCCCTAGACACTATTGTAAGTTGCTGTTTGACTGGGACATTTCGAGACCCACACCTATAAGTAAATGTGGTTGTCAATCCCAAAAACTGACAATGTGAATGTAGCTAGTATAGTATAGTAGTGTAAAACAAGACTTAAAAAATCTTTACCTAGATTTATGCTGTGTCTTCTACTGAATTTAACTTTAAACATTTTGAATCTAATTGGCTCCAATAGATGTTTGAAAAAGAAACAACAAATATTTGAGCAAGATGAATCATATTTAGACAGCCCATTTAATCTTTTTTAGCTGTAAAGCCAAGCCAAGCCTTTGTGCCATACTGTTTCTATCTATGTTCCACTTTCTTTGCAAAGCATGTTGAATGGCATGACAAGATGTGGTTTGCAGAAATGTGTGTGTGAGTGATTCTAAACCTCCGTCACATGCTCAGGATTAGACTGAACCTGAAGACCTGACGTTGGCAGTGACATCTCGCTTTCCATAATCACTTTTGTGATTGCCCTCTACTTACCACTTCCATTGGCCTTTTCTTGCAGTTATTAAGAGGAGAGACAGGCCTTTAACCTTTCATTTAATGCAGCTTAAATGAGAATGTTGTGTTTTTTGTGATAGCCCAGGCCTCAATACCTGAATAATCTCCTACAGAGGATGGAGGTCCGTCCGTCCATCCATTTATTGATATATCTATCTTCTCTTCCCTCCTCTTTTGCTGCCAATTACGGTGTCTGCTGCAGCAGAAAGAAAATCTGAATCCATCTTTAACAAGCTGAAATAATGACCTCAGACTGAGTTGCTGTTATTTCTTCTTTCGGTGTCTCTCTGTCTTGTAATAATCACATTCGTTTTCTTTCGACTTTATTTGCTCAGTTGTTTTAGTGATCTACTTTATCTCTGCTGTCTGTATTTGGCTACTGAGAATCAATTGAACCTTTTTTAATGAACAGAACGTAAATGAACGTTCATTTTATATTTTATTGGGGGAGTTTTCCCCCAGTAGCCATTTTATTTATCAATCTGAAAGTATAAAGAAAATGTTACATCACAGTCCACAATTAATTTGGCCCCAAGCTGAGCTTAATGTTGGTCTGTGTGGCACTTCGAATAACAAAATATAGGCTGCACAAAAAAAACGCCGCAGGTCCTGACCTGTTTTCAGCACCTTTTCCGTCGATACAGTGCAGATAATTTTGAATCACTGATAAGTGTAGGTTATTTAAATTGGAGAACTATTTTAGTGTATGTGTGATTTGACACTGATATTTACCTAGCGTGTTTTTGAATGGATGCTTTTAACTGTATTTGCAGCACAGTGTGGGTGGAATATGTAAAGGGGATTGTTTGGTTGTTGTGAGTGTTATTGGAGCATTATGGGGAGGCTGGTTAATGGTTACTGCACTGGAATGGTGTGATAGCTGTTAACGACCTGTAATGAGTCTGTCCTTTCCTTTTACTCAACTTGGAAGCGTCACAGTCAAGTGTTTTGTAATATGGCAATTATATCTGGTCATTTTTGTGTTTTGTTGATCAACTTCCTTTCTCCTTTTTCCTCTAGGTTTATTCATCCGATTGGAGCCATCCTCTCCATCTTTTACTCACTTACTTTCCTGAATTTTTTTTTTTCGCTCTCTCTCTCTCTCTCTCTCTCTCTCTCTCTCTCTCTCTCTCTCTTGACCTTGTCCTCCCCGGAGCTCCGTTGATCCTGGTTTAGGACGCCTGTCATATCCAGTGAGCACCCCTCTTAGATCCAGTCAGCCCTCTCCTCTCCTGTTGTCCGGCCTGTTGGCATGGCGGGGCGAGGTGGACCAGCGCGGACCAACGGTGCCGCCCCCGTCGGGAACAAAATCTGCCAGTTTAAACTGGTCTTGCTGGGAGAGTCTGCCGTGGGCAAGTCTAGCCTGGTGCTCCGTTTCGTCAAAGGCCAGTTCCACGAGTACCAGGAGAGCACTATTGGAGGTGAGCCAGAGCGTGTTTATGTCCAAGCTTATTCTTTCTAAGGATGGAGGATTTTCCTCACATTTTTGAATATGAACTCGTATTACAAGAATACAAACAGGCCCGAAACTCCTCACTTGTTACTATATTCAGCAATGACATGAACAGAGGTTGCGTTAGACTTCCGCATTGTCCGGCATTTTGACAGACTGGGTCGTAAGATTAATTTTCATATTTTAATGATAATAAGCCAATTAGTAGGCTCTGCTATTGTTCACATTTTCCACATTTCCATTTTTCCTTTACATTTACAGGACAAGCATATAGGTTAGATTATACATTTATTTGTTATGAAGAGAAAGTTGAACAGAAACTGTGGGTCATTTTTCAGGTTTCATCATGATTGTTTGTCCAATAAATCGCAATAAGCTTTGTGCTTTGTTACTTTTGATATGAAACAAAGTCTCAGCTTTCAAATTCTGTCCATTTTTTGACAAAACTCACTGTAGCGCCTCAGTTTAAGTGTAGCGAACAAATGAATGAACATCAGAACATATGTTGAAAGATACAGTCCAACTTAGACTGAGTAATCGCTCAATCAGTGTTTCAACCGCAGAAAGACGACAATAAAACAGCCTTAAACAATGTCACATAACTCAGAAAAGCCATTCATTCGTTGACCATTAACTTTATAGACAGCAAAAGCCCACTCACCAACGAGTGGTCAGGGGTGAGAATTACAGTTACATATTACAAAAGATAGGCTTTCAGATTTTTCCATCGCTGCTAAATAAAATGGTCAATTATGGAAATGTTTCAGTTAATGCGACCTCTGGGCATGAAAAACGGCAGACATGGAAAAATATTAGGGATAAACAATATATCGGTACCTAATTGGTTGACCGAAGAGTCAACAGCTTTCATGCACATATTTCAAAATAAAAGTCTTGCATCAGAAAAACATATAGAACTACGTTTTTGTTGTTGTTATTTGACTACACACTCAAATGCTCTTTTGACCCACCAGTTGAGAAACACTGGTCTAGATAATTTTAAAGAGAAACTTCTAAAAAAAAAAAATTGTGCAAGAAACTTTTATTTAACATGAATGACTTCAGGGGGAATATGCTGTCAAACTGTTGAATAAGTCTCCTGTAAAAGATTAGCTACGGGATAATATTTTATAATACAACATAGTGAGATTGTTGAACGCTCTGCGTCTATGAGGTTGTGTTGATGTGTGGTGAGAGGGCTGGGCTTGGTCTGAAGCAGACAAGCTGGTTCTTACTCTCTAATCACATGACTACCACATGAGTTATACTGAAGTATTAAACGGACACGCAGTTATGCATGTGCACATATCTGATCTCCTAACCAAACACATGTGTAAGCTGTATACAGCTTGAAATGGTATTCATTTAAAAGATAGATTTATGTTATGAATGACATGGACCGAGAAAGGAGTTAGAGAAACGACTAGAAGGAAAGGGAAACGGTCAACAATGGGATTTCCTGTGTGTGTGTTCTATTGTGTCCCTCCAAGTTGTCTGTGTTTTAGGGAAACTTAAAGCTAAATTTGATCATGGACATTCGTGGATTTCTTTCCATTTAAGGCTCAGTCTTCTATTTAGCAAGAGATTATAGAATAAATTCAGACACGAGGAAAGAAAAGTGCTGGGAGTGACATTTGGTACGGGCAGGATACCGCAAGCTTGCACAAGGCTGACAATAAGGAAATTCTCAGCACTTTTTTGTCCCTCTACATGTTTTCCTTCAATGCCATCATCCTGTCGTCAGTGAGCAGGTCAAAGATCACAGCACTCGCAGTGCTTTGGAGAAATTAATGTGAGCTACAAACATGTGACCATTCCACCTGACTCAGCACAAAGTTTGAATTGAAAGGGATTAGAACTATGGATGGTCTTTCTTATTCTGCGCTTCTGCACACTATCTGTGTATGCGTCATTTTAATGTGTATTGTCAAATCAAAATGCTTGAATGTGCAAATGTCACATTCTTTTGATTCGTTGAATAGAAAGTTCAAAAGAACAGCATTTATTTGAAATAGAAATCTTTTGTAAAATGTGAGCTAGGACTCGAACTCTGGTCGCCAAAATCTCAATCGCGCTGCCCACATGGCTATCGGCTCCAGCAACACCAAAGTGTTTGTCCTAAGCATCTATGGTGAGAGGGAGAACATTTGGTCAAATCCTGCTCCACATAACTGTTACATAAAATGTCAAATACCTTTTGAATGGCCCGATCATGATGATGCATGTTTCTCATTCTTCCTCTCTACAAATGTCCAGCCCTTAAATAGCTAAGCAGTAAGGAAGTGCTAAAAGGATCATTCTGATACACATTACCGTCATGTCACAAACATTTCTGTTTTTCTTTCCCTTCTAGCTGCTTTCCTCACACAGACTGTCTGCCTGGATGATACAACAGTAAAGTTTGAGATTTGGGACACGGCCGGACAGGAGCGATATCACAGCCTGGCCCCTATGTATTACAGAGGAGCCCAGGCGGCCATCGTCGTCTACGATATTACTAACACAGTGAGTGCCTGTGATTATGAAATCAAGATCTTTAAGTCAGAGTTGCAACAGACAGGTGTCTTGTACAGCCAATCGTTCACCAGCTGAGAGTTGTGTGGCACCACAGCTGCAATGTGACTTTGTCAGTTGTGCTTTGGCTCTAATAAAGGCTGACATCACAGCGTTGTGCTCAGCAGAAGGGTTAGGTCTGAATAATAAGGTTTCACCTGACTGACTGCCGGGGTTAATTATTATTCTGTAGGATACAATCAGACCTTTGCTCAAAGTCAAGTGACAATCACAATGGCGATATAATCCTGTTGGCAACCTTAAAGTCCTCCTGTGTTGAAAATCAAGCCTTTAATGTTTATATGTCTATGTGGGGTTTTTAAAATGCTTTAAGACAAACCATGTGTAAATTCATAAGTCAACACCATTGCTGAGGATTTCCTCCTTAAAACTGCATTGAATCAAATACTGTCTCAAAAACGCGGTTTGCAATCGCTGGTGTTTCTGGCGTCACAAATTGTCTTAATTACATATTCATAGAACCGTGTACTGTATACTAAATGAGGCAAGGGTGTACAGTTACATTCAAGCTATTTTAAGACATGAAGAATTTTTTTTCAAGGATAAAACTTAAATATGTCATTTTGGTGATCAAAGATGAGTTTTAAGGGATAAAATTGACTACAGGTGAACTTTAAACTAAAGTATGTAGTATTCTAGTATATGTAGTATTTCTAATGTATGTACGTTTCTGTTGTTAATGAAACTTAAAATACAGCCTTTTTTATTTCTTTGTTATATGTAATATACTGTATTTTCTTTTTAAAAAAACAAGAATATGCATGTTTTAATAAATAGGATATCAGTTCCTTATAAATATATGGGAAAGCTGAATTTTCAGCATCATTACTCCAGTCTTCAGTGTCACATGATACTTCTAATATGCTGATTTGCTGCTAAAGAAACAATTCTTATTAATGTTAAAGTCTAAATTTAATCTATTAAGTTATTTTGCTTAATATTTTTGTTCGTCTTTTGTTCAGGATTCTATGATGAATAGAATGTTCAGAAGAACAGCATTTATTTGAAATAGGAAACCTTTGTAACATTATACAGTCAGTTTCAATCAAATTAATGCATCCTTGCTAACTAAAAGTATTAATATCGTTCAAAAAAAATTACTGACCCCAAACCTTAGTGCGCTATATATATTATAATTTGACATGCTGTATTAAATAGACATTTCATTGTTGCAAGCAGGTAAAGCATTGAATATACATTCCCATCATGCTTTGCATTTAGACCGCAAGTTACGAGTTTGTGTCAGGGCAGGGGCTTGGTTAAATATATTAAAATAATTGATTGCAGTTAATTAACACATTAAATTGACATCCCTATAAGTAACCCATGATTCTGTATGTGCTCAAATCCAATGGAACAAGTTCAAGAACCATAGCAGTTCACTTTAGAGGCTTCTGTTGATCTACACTATGACTGGTCCTTAACTTTTCGTTCGTTATTTTTTTCTTCTTTGTTTAACAGTTGTTTGTACTGTTTTTTTGTTGTTGTTTTTTTCTGTTTTAGGACACATTCACTAGAGCAAAGAACTGGGTGAAGGAGTTGCAGCGTCAGGCGAGTCCAAATATCGTCATTGCTCTGGCTGGCAACAAGGCAGACCTGGCCAACAAGAGAGCCGTTGACTTTCAGGTAAATTTAGACGAACGCAAAACAACCTCTCTATATCTGCTTCCAAATGTTTTTAACTCATCTGCATGCTTTCTTTAGGAGGCGCAGGCGTACGCAGACGACAACAGCCTACTCTTCATGGAAACGTCTGCGAAGACCGCTATGAACGTAAACGAGATCTTCATGGCTATTGGTACGATCTCATCTCTGTTGTTGATTCTCTTCGAGCACAGAGCTAAACACAGCAACATGACACCAGTTTCACCTGCCGCAAAGACACTCCTCTAGACTCCACACCTAATAATTCAAAATAATTCAAATACTGCTGTTGATTTAATTCAGATCAAAGCAACCTAGTATGTTTATGAAGAAATGTTTTCCTTCTCAAAAATTCTGTAGCCAAGAAGCTTCCGAAGAACGAACCGCAGGGTGGGGCGGGCAGTGGTGGACGGGCCAGAGGAGGGGTCGACTTACAGGAGACAGCACCTCAGGGCAGAAGCGGCCAGTGCTGTGGAGGCGGCAACTAACCATTGGACCAATCAGCTGGCAGATGCACACAAGGACTGATACAGACACACAACACAGTATGAATCCATAGTGTGAGATCCATTTACTTATGACCCAGCTCTGAACTATGGCCAGTTAGAGCTTCAGAACTGGAAACAGGTCATTGATACCCTTGTAAATCATCACATTAATGTTTCGACCATTTATCCCTCCTAAGAACACGACATGCAAACATTTCAGATACACACACAGAAGCTATGACGTCTCCTATGAGTTATTTAATTTGTCTCATATAGTTTTGACAAAACAAAAAAGAGACCCGTGATCCGATCTAACCAATCGCACTTAAAACAAAAGAAATTCCAGACCGCTGCTGGTGGAAAAACAAGTTGTCTCTCCCTTGTATTTCCTTATGCTCTCATTTGCTCATTTGTATGAAAAATCTAGTGGTGACGTCACTTTTTAATTGCGCTCTCCTTTTTGGTGGATGCATACTGCCAGTATTGAGTTACATCTCATCTTTCTCCTGCTCTCCTTGATCACATCCCTCCTTTGTCGGAGAGAGGAAAGATTGGAGAATGAGAAAAAAGGCTATTTTCCATCTATGTCAGGCTGTTCTGTAGATTCTGTATTATTTCTTTTGTATTAGTCTCTCAGGCGTCCACTACTCCAGCACAAATGAAACCAGTATATGATTTGATAGGCTAGACTTTTTTTCTAATCATTTACATATATCTACTTGTATATCTAAATGCATTAACAGGTGGTATAACTCCAATGTGTTTTTCTTTTTTTTCTCTTTGCATTAATGAAATGTTTTTGAAATCATTCAGACAAATGAGAAAATACATATGAATTACACAAGGCAAAATCAGCCTCCTCTGACCAAAATCCCAGATATTTACGAGGGTGAAAAAAAAAAGATAATGTTGCTGTTCCTGTTCCTGTACTTTTTTTTTTTTCTTTTCCTGTGAAAATGTCCCCAATCATTAGCCATTTCAATTCAGCACCTTTGTAAGAATTTACTTGTTTTTGTACTTAAGGTCTCTTAAGAGTGCACTGGGTAATTCTTTGTCCTCTGACAACGTCATTTTTTTGTCAATATTGTTCCCTCCTGTTTTATGTCGAAGGACGTCTATTTCGACCGGCATTTTCAGCATCACTTGTGACATAGCACAAGCACAACACATGTGAACAGTGACCCAGAAGTCTCAAGCAGGGTCTGAGGAACAAGGGACGCAATGGACAAAGGCAAATAAATGCAAAAACACAAACCTAGTAGAACTTGTAATTTTACCAATAAAGGAGGGGAAGGTATACATTCTGTCTGTTGTGTTATTTTTAAACGTATGTGGTGATTTGTAGGTGTTTTCTTATTCCTGCCCCCAAACAAGGTTGGGAACAGAGAACTGGTCCTTAATTATTCACCATTACTAAATTAATTTAAAAGGTTCCATTAACAATTCTCGAATATGCATTTGTTTTTGCTGCTGTAGAGGGAGCATCATGGGAAGAGGTTTACTCCGTGTTTGTTGTGCTGGCAGTCTTTTTGAATTTGACACCATATGCAGTAGTTTTGAGCCACTGCTGCTATTGTAGAAAGTCACTATTCGCAGTCAATCATGATTAAGTTAATCCATGAATGAAAGTGTCTAATAACAGGGTGGTTACTGAGAATAGGCAAACAGTATTTGACTGGTTATGTGATCTTAACATGAGAGGAGCCTCTCCATGTAAATAAAACAGCTTTTATAAGGTTGCAGATATGATTGAAGTCTTGTTCTCATCTGAGTGGTTTGATTTTATATGTCAGTTTCAAAATGACTGCATTTATTTGGGTCTAAACTTTTTAGAGAGGAGAAAAAAATACAGTGCACCTTAGGGCTCATCATGATACTGAAATCTGGCTGGTAGTTAAAAGTACACATGCGTTTTCTTTTTGATATGATATTTGATGTAAATAAATGAATGAAATAACCAAATTTTTGTTTGTAAGGCCTAGAGCAGTAAATAACTGAACCGGAATCAACCCAAATGTATATTTATTTACTATTTGTTATTTTTCTAAACAAAAATAGTGATGATAATAATAATCAGTCAGCTAATGTATTAAGCTGACTAGTTTTGAAAACTATTAAAATGCAAACATTTTTGCTACAAAAATAGTTTATACAACTATCCCCCGGTTTAACGGACAAGGCTCAAGATAGTCTCCGACTAAAGTGCATGTTAGAGCTGTTTTAACTGAAAGCTTCTTGCACTGGTGTATCTTAAAATATGTCAGTGGCAGTGCCATTGTTTTGTCTCAAGATGCACACCATTAATGTTTTGTTGTTTTGTTTTTTTCTAAGCCACGTTTATAAAAGCGACTTAAATGCCCCAATTGAACTAAAACCTAATCTCGGTTTAATCTAATCCCTGTCTGTAAATCCAGACCTGTGGCCGGTTGCACAAACTGCTTAGACTAGTCTTACAATTTAGTCATCCAATTTATTTCTTTAAGACGGGTCATATTTTTTTAAGTCAGTTACATAAAAAGGTCGAATGGTCTAATGTAAATCTGAAAATTAAGACTGATTAGCCCTAACTCATTTCTACTTATTCAGACTATAGTTCTTAAGGCCAAGTCTTAACTTAGTCGCTATGTTTATGCAACTGGCCAGCCCTAAACGTTTGATAAAAACGCTTATTTTCTCCGGTTTTAAAGTGATATATACTAGTACAATAATAAGTAGCTCAAGTGTTTAATGCCCCCCAGTGGAAAGCATCGTATCATTTTATTCTGTAGTACTGATTGTAATACTACATCTCCCAGCATTTCCCTACGTTGCGCACGCGCAATGCAGTGGTCAGACAGAGTATCGAAAACTATCACAAAACTTTATTGAAACAGCACAGGGTGGAAGTGTGCGCGGCGATCCTAGGAGGGGAAGTGAGGCTGCTGATATGGCGGACCCGGCGGCACAGACCTCCGCGCAGCCCCGGCTTCAGCAAGCTCAGTCCAGCGGTCCGGCAGGGTCCAACTCAAACCCCGGAGCCGGGAGCAGCGACCCGGCCCGACCAGGCCTGAGTCAACAGCAATGGTCCAGCCAGAAGAAAGCCCAAGTCCGCTCGTTTCCGCGAGCTAAAAAGCTGGAGAAACTCGGAGTGTTTTCCTCCTGCAAGGTAACCGAGAGCTTGCCTCATAACAATAGAGCGAGTGCCCGGGCCTTTCATGTGTCAATGCTTCTCTAACAGTCTGCAAACTAGTCACATTCCCTGGTAAGAATACAAATAATAAAGGATTACAGACGATTTAAGGCTAGAAAATAAGAAACACAAGACTTTGAAAACCTCCTTCATATGAACTAAAGAGTGGAAAAGACTGTCACATTTCTAGTGAACTCCTACCTATGCAGAATTAGTGCAGAAATGCTGTCAAAATATGGTGGTTAATTTAATGCATTCATCTGTTATGTATGTATTTATAACATGCGCCATGCATTAGGTGTGGTTTAGTATATCACACGTTATTATGTGTTACCATGTTATCACTGTTACCACTGGATACTTATAATTATGGATGTTTTGACAATATTCACCTGATCAACATCTAATTGAACCTGATGTTTACTGTCCTCATTGACAGTTTTTAAATCACAGCTGTGTTCTCTAATCACAGGCGAATGATGCTTGTAAATGTAATGGGTGGAAAAACCCCAATCCACCAACAGCTGCTCGTATGGAGCTCCAGCAGCAGGCAGCCAGTCTGACAGAGGCCTGCCGAAGCTGTGGACACTCTTTGGGTAAGATTAATGCCTCTATGGTGGTTCTATTACATCGCACTAATATCAGACCCATCATCCAAATAGGCTTGTGCTGCATAATAGAGTGCAACATCGCCCGCCCGCTTTTTCAGTGGCCTTGGTTCGAATAGGGATTTCTTAAAAAGTTTTAGTTAAATAGCTATAAACCTTGACCGAAACAAACCAACTAGCAGCGAAATTTATCGCAAATCTATATACTGTATATATACATGGTATACACACAGCAGTGCTGGGTAGATTACAAATTGTAGTCCGTTACTGATTCTAAATTACATGACAAAAATTGTAGTTAGTTACGTTATCCATTACATTACACATTTTAGGTAATATAACCGGACTACTTTTTGATTACTTTTAGATTACTTTTGACCTAACCGGTTTATCACATTGATTTTGTATAGGCTAATTGACACCATACCAATTGTACCATATTGATATAAAAATACAAAGAGAAAGAAAATGTATTCCATTCTTTAATATCAACAACATGAGATGCATTCAATTTTACATTACGTCAGGGTTTGCCAAACTGGCGTTTGTGAAGGAACTGCAATAAAATTAAAATGAATAATTTTAAAATAATAAAAAATTATAGAAAAAAAGTGTTTGAAAGACAAAGGCCTTCCAAAGACATAGAAATACATTGTTAAATGTTCATCAGGAGTTAATTCAATATGCAATGCTGAGAAAACACACACTGAAATTATTTCTGTAAATTCAGTGGTCAAATGTTTTGTGACTGCTCAATTTTCCTTGTAATTAATGCCACTTGAAAAAGACTTTCTGAATTTATAGGAAGAATAGAAAGGACAATTTTAAACATGAATAAGAAGAATTAGGGCCAGTCAAATTCTGAATGATTTACTGTCATTGTGTGAATAATATATTTAATCATTAAGAAAGTTACTGTATTCTGATTATGAGTATTTTAAAATGTAATATAATCTGGTGTATCCAAAATGGTCAATGTTTCTGATAATGTCTTTATTCATACTATTTATTTTATTAATTATTTTTTATTTATAATGATTCTTTTATATGTCATTGCTTTCTTTAATCATTTATGTATTTTCTACTTTATGCTCTATGTTTGATTATTTCCAGTTGTAAGATCTTTGGTGTCTCTTCTGTGCTGGAAGATTGAGTGGGTGTATTTTCCATCAGAATTGATTACGTGATGTACCTTTGTATCAAAATCTGTCTGTTTCCATTTCTGCAGACAGGAGATAATGATAGATCTGCAGTATTATTAATGGTCTTAAAGGTGTCAAAACAAAAACACCCATATCTATGTTCCTCTATCTTTGACATTTGACCAGTTACTCTGACCTAGCCGTCACACCAACTATGACATAATTGATAAGTCTGTTTGATCTTTTCACATTAGACCAAAACTTAAGTTTAAGAGAGTGTAAGTTTCCTCCAGATATATTAATTGCTCTTATTTTGCTCTTCGCTTCATGAATGAAATATTTATTTCGAACAACAATTAAAAATGAAATTAATAAAAATAAAAAAATACAGCAATACGTATGCAATATCCATAAAAAAAATAAAACCAAAACACAAATATATATATACTTCTGCGCCTCCATTTGCTTCGTCTCTTCTACCTCTCCTTTAATTCTGCAAAGATCTTACTTCTTTTGTCCTTCTTTCTCTTTACTCTGATCTTCACAATCTTTATCTGTTAGATACAATACTTTGGGTTTTATTAAACTATTATTTACTTCATTAATTTGTTTGTCAATAATTTTACATTTTTACTTAATAAATTTGATACTCCTTATTCATAATTGATCTTTGACATAATCATTACTTGTCCTCCTGGATCCTATTGCATCATAATCTAATAACTACCTATCCAGATTACAGGTAATCAGTTACTACCCAGCACCGTATATATATATATATAAAATTTTATTTATATATATATATATATATATATATATATATATATATATATATATATATATATATTATTCTGAAACTAATATACCATTAATTAAAAATAAAATAGGTCTGTTTTTAAAGGTTTGTAAGTTTTTATTTCTGGAACCTGATTGCTGAATTCTATAGCTTACATAGGTGCAAGGTGTAATCCATGGACAAGATCTGTTTAATAAATACACAAAAGCCCAAAAATAATATTAAAAAGTTGCTCTGAAATGTACAGTAGCAAGTATCAACCTACATGGATTTATGAAGTATATGTCATCATGCAAACCAGAGATAAGCAGCCTCTGTGGTTATATAGGCCAGTATGTTAACTGTGTAGTTAATATCATATAACGCATGGTTATTATTATTGCTTCAGCAGGTAGTGTTCAAATTCTCTTTTGTGTTGATCTTTAGCAGAACATGTGTCTCACCTGGAGAATGTGTCTGAGGAGGAGATTAACCGGTTGTTAGGGATGGTGGTGGATGTGGAGAATCTCTTCATGTCTGTTCATAAAGAAGAAGACACGGACACCAAGCAAGTCTACTTTTATTTGTTCAAGGTAAATGGGCAATTGCGATTTGCTTCCTTCATTTTTTTAAGTGCAGGCATGCTCCAGATGAGTTACTAACATGTTAAGAAGCCTTTTCCATTTAAAAAAAAAATTTTTATCAGGTGAATATTTCACATGTTTGACTGTTTGTTGGCTTTTGTTTCTTTTCTTAGTTGCTGAGGAAGTGTATTCTGCAGATGGGGAAGCCAGTGGTGGAAGGCTCTCTCGGTAGCCCTCCCTTTGAAAAACCCAACATAGAACAAGTATGTATGTTGTGTATAAGAAAGTGTGTGTCACAAGTAAAGCTTTCTGCCAGTCAGAATCCATGTAAAATGCCCTGAAGTGTTTAGGAAGTGATGGGCAGACTGTGTTTGTCATATTATGCAGAGTTCTGCACTCAAGATCTCTCTCTCTCTGTCTCAGGGGGTGTTGAACTTTGTTCAGTATAAGTTCAGTCATTTGGCGCCTAAGGAGAGGCAGACCATGTATGAGCTCAGTAAGATGTTTCTGCTCTGTCTGAACTACTGGAAGCTGGAGACTCCGTCACAGTTCCGTCAGAGGACTCAGAAAGAGGATGCAGCCGCATACAAAGTTGATTATACTAGGTGTGTGTGTTTCAGTTAACATGTGTAAATGAGTGTTTGTTTCTAGGTTATATCAGCAGGTCAGCTCTAATGTCACCCGAATCGGCTGCTAAAAGATAAATCATCCACACGCCACACCCACTCAAACCTATAATTTTCTCTGATTTAGATATCCGCACCCGATCGTCACATTACAAATATTCACAATCTCACGTGATATGGTAACATATTACTCTGAAATAATCTGCTTTTAAATTAACATTTAATTTAAAGTAGCCTAAATGTTCTTCTTTGGCAAAATTGCATTTTCTAAAAACAGTCTTTACTTCCTTCAAGCATAAATTGAAATGTCACAGTTTCCGTCACTGCAACTTCCCGAACAAGATGAGTTCAGCCCAAGCAAAGGCTGGATATAGGCTTTATTAGTTTGTCATTTACAGCGCTTCACAGCCCATTACATATCACATAACCAACACTTGATTCATCCTGGTTAACTATTATAGTAAAACTCTGCCACTAGGCATATGTTTTCCTTTATTGTTTTTCCCTGCAGAGAGAGGCTATAGACATTGTTGTTGAAAGCGAAAATAAAAAAGAGTGACTGACGTTCGTTGCATTTTGACATGAAATGAGTGTTCAGTGTCTTCATTAAAATCAATACATTAATGATTTATCTCGTATCCACCCACAATTAATTGTAATGTTATATTTGTAACTTGGCCCACCTGACCCGCAGATTATCTGCAACGTTTGCAGATATAACCGTAAGTCACACATCACTAATACATATAAATGCTGTAACTGGTGCTAAAAGTTGCACTATAACTAGTTGTAAAGAGAAAAAGGTGATTGATTCACTCATTTGAAATAAGGCATGCTCTGTCACACAATCAAATGTCAAAATAACATTTATTTTGTAATACATAATTTGAAAGCATAATTTTTATTAAAAAAATAACGTAAAATAGTAAAAAATCATTATACCGTTTAAGTGTTGGGGCCAGTATGTTTTTTTAAGAAATTAATACTTTTATTTAGCAAGGATGCATTAAAATTCTCTTTTTTTTACTGTCAATTAATTCTGTAATTAAATCCTCGTTTTTTCCTGTATTTTTGATCATACAAAATGCAGCCTTGGTTTGATTTCTTTCAAAACATTTGGTAAAAATTCATTATATTTTTTATGTGTATAAACCAATACAATTACAATTTTGTGAATTAGTTTGTGTGTGTGTGTATGTTTCAGGTGGCTGTGTTACTGTCACGTTCCTCAGAGCAATGACAGCTTGCCACGGTACGAGACCTGTCAGGTGTTCGGCCGCAGTCTGCTGAAGTCCATCTTCACCGTCACCCGCAGACAGTTACTGGAGAAGTTCAGAGTGGAGAAGGACAAGCTCCCACCAGAGAAACGCACTCTGATCCTCACACACTTCCCCAAGTAAGACCTTCGTATCAATACGTGCTATAAAACCATCACTCTCACATAGTCCGATTAGTTATATGTTTGTGTGTGCTTGTTAGGTTTCTTTCAATGTTGGAAGAGGAAATCTATGGAGAAAATTCCCCCATTTGGGAGGCAGACTTCACCATGCCAGCCTCAGAGGGGACACAACTGGGGCATCAAACAGGTGTGTGTTCAGGTGGTTATTAGGGATGAGCATTTATGTAACAACAGCTTTCTCAAATTTAAATTGATGTTAAAAATACAATCATTACCTGTACTTTTATTCACAAATATTAGGCTACATCACCCTTATAATGGTTTCAAATTGAGCCAACTTCAACAACCTATGCTTTTAGTTAATTGAACTAAATTAATTACTAAAAACATCAAAATTTACAAACAAATAAAGATAACTTCAAGTGGACTGCCGCCATAATGCATTCTCTGTCAAAAAAGCCTGCATGTCTGTTTTAATATTAAATGTGGCATGCTACTCTGTATTAATAGTTGTTATGGTGTCATAAAGCAATTCTCACAGCACAAAATAATAAAAAAATTTGTGCAGACAGAAATCTGTAATGCTTCTGCTGGTGCTTTAGCCACTATAGAGACTTGGCTTGACATGCTTCTTTTTAGACTATGCTGCTTCAAACCCCTTCTCTTACTGTCTTAGTACTGAGTCCAGTCTCAGTGTCTGGCTCTCCTCTCAGTAAGGGCAGCAGCGGTTCTGCTCTGGGTGTTACGTGTTTGGACATTGCTTCCTCTGAACCAATAACGGGTAAGATGATCAAGTTGCAGATTTATTTACTGTGCGCTGTGAACTCCGTTCATTGGTATGGTATTATAATTTTTAGTATACAGTCATATATGCAGTAGACCAGGGTTTTCATCTCTGGCACTCGAGGTCTATTTTCCTGCAGAGTTCAGTTCCAACTCTAATCAAAGACATGAACAAGCTAATCAAGGTCGTGGGTAAACTCTTCAGGAAAGTGCATCTCAAGGGCCAGAGTTGAGAACACCTGCGGTTGACTTAAGAATGAAGACCATGATCATGTCAGTCCCTCGTAACGGTGTGAAATGCATTGTCTCTCAGGAGAGAAACGTAAGCTTCCTGAGGCACTGACACTGGAGGATGCCAAGCGGATCCGAGTGATGGGTGACATCCCAATGGAACTGGTCAATGAAGTCATGAAAACCATCACAGACCCTGCTGCCATGCTGGGGCCAGAGGTCCGAGTTTATCACACCCTTATGATAGCCTTAATAATGTAGCATGAGGATTTTCTTTTTTGCATTTACAGTCGAATAGTAAAATGTAATCTTCTAGTCTGTTTTCTGGTTTCCCAGACCAGTCTGTTGTCTGCAAACGCGGCCCGTGATGAGACGGCTCGTCTGGAGGAGAGGAGAGGCATCATTGAGTTCCATGTGATTGGTAACTCTCTCTCTCAGAAGTCCAATAAGAAGATTCTAATGTGGCTCGTGGGCCTGCAAAATGTTTTCTCCCATCAACTTCCCCGCATGCCCAAAGAGTACATCACACGTCTTGTGTTTGACCCGTAAGTTTGCAGTGACCCCTTCCTTTTCCCAAAGAGCCCACTACTTTCCTCAATCTTTAGCCTTTGTCAGGTTTTGTGTCTCGCTAGCTTCCTCAGCCTCTTTTGACCTTGCTCCCTCTGTTTGACCACAGGAAGCACAAGACCTTGGCTCTGATTAAAGATGGCCGTGTGATTGGAGGGATCTGCTTCAGGATGTTCCCCACTCAGGGATTCACAGAGATCGTCTTCTGTGCGGTCACCTCCAACGAGCAGGTCAAGGTACGGAGACTCTAAATCAGTGGCTCTCAACCAGGGGGACAGGAAGACTTAGAAGTATTTAAATGAATAAATTATTGTAAATATATATTAAATTATTGAAGTCTAAATTAAAATGCTAAAAAAAAAAACTCACCTTAAATCAATATTACTTTTTCCCTCAATTTTTTTTTTAAATTCAAAAACATGCAGTTCTCACAAAATGAATCTGGGTTAATTGATGTATCAATACTCTTCATTAAAAAAATCTTCAAAGCATGCAAAGTCTAAATGTTTCGAGGTTAAAGTCGAAACATTACGAGAATAAAGTCGTAATTTTTTGAGAATATAGTCAAAATTATGAGAATGTCTTCCGTAGAAGTTCTGTGAGTGTGTGTGTGTGCTTGCAATTGTTTCACATTCATAATTGCAGCACAGGCATTCATAACGGTTGCACATCAACTGGCTCAGAGCGAAGGGTTTCCAATTCTGATCTTTAAACGTAGACCGTAAGTTTTAGAAGTTCTGAACATTACCACAAGCACAGCAGCCATTTTCTCATTAGGGGACACAGCAAAAACTTCTTTATATCACTGAGTCACAGAGAGAGGAGGCTCTTTTATCCAACTAATAAGGATGCATTTCCTTGCCACAAGTAGCAATTTATCCAACAATTTGTAACCTGATGCATCCAGTGTCGGTGTCACTGCTTGCGTTTTGGAAGGAAGGCCCAAAAGAAAAAGACTAGGATCCTTTATTAGTTTTATCTGAAGAATTCTGATTTCTGAAGCAATAGAATTCCAAAATTCGGAAATGTACTTGTTCTACTTATTCTAGTTGCCTAATAAACCCAAGCATTGTATATTATGAATGTTGTTGGCCCTTTGACAAATTGCTTTGGATAAAAGTGTCTGCTAAAAGCTTAAATGTAAACTGTGTGCTACCTACTTAGTGACCTTTTAAAATCTGCTTGCTGTTAAACAAAGTATCTCATGTCATAAGATACTTTATACAAAATATAAGGCACCATGGCAAGTGTACTTCAATCCCAGAATGCACTGCAATAAGTTTACTGATTCTGTTTCAGATGGAGTCAAGGGATATTTTTTTAATAGTTTTTTTAATGAACGTTTAAAAAACAGTCCACATTAATCACAGAAATTAATATATTATATTGAAAGGATAGTTCACCCAAAAATGAAAATTCTGTTAATAATTACTTAACCTCAAGTTGTTTCAAACCTTTAAATCTTCCGTTCATCTTCGGAACACAAATGAAGCTATTTTTGATGAAATCTGAGAGCTTTCTGTCCCTCCATAAACAGCCACACAACTACTACTTTGACGCTTCAAAAAGTTCATAAACAGATTGTAAAACTAATCCAAATGAATCGAGCGGTTTCGTCCAAATTTTTTGAAGAGACAATCGCTTTATTTTCACTCAGATTTTACGATCTCTTCATGAACTTTTGAAGTGTCAGTAGTGTAGCTGTCAATGGAGGGACAAAAAGCACTCAGATTTCATTTAAAATATCTTAATTTGTGTTACAGGTTTAGAACGACTTGAGGATGAGTAATTAATTAATGACAGAATTGTAATATGTGGGTGAACTATCCTTATACTATGTTGCAAGCTAAATAAATAGCCCTATTGCTATGAGTTGAATTAATGTCTTTCACTTGATTTATTGATAATCTTTTTTTGTGTTCATGTTTAGGGCTACGGCACACACCTGATGAATCATCTTAAGGAGTACCACATCAAGCACGGCATTCTGTACTTTCTTACTTATGCTGACGAATACGCAATCGGCTACTTCAAGAAACAGGTACAGCTCCAGTCTGTACAGACTCCACCAGCCTCACTTGTAATTTCCTGTTTTTCCACTGCACAACTATATCTGTTGACCCCTCTTTTTGCCGGTAGGGCTTCTCCAAAGACATCAAAGTACCGAAGAGCCGCTACCTTGGTTACATCAAAGACTACGAGGGAGCCACGCTGATGGAGTGCGAGCTCAATCCCAGAATACCCTACACCGAACTCTCACACATCATAAAGAGACAGAAAGAGGTGAGAGTGCACACATTTCCCCCTTCTGCTGGAGGGGAATTACATCGTGTTGGGAAATCTTATAGTTACATGTGTGTATTTGGTTTTTGGAGGAGGATTTTTGCCATCTGAAATTGACTGGACATATTAACCTTTTGTCAATTTCAGTCAGTCTTTGTATAATGACTTCCAGTCATATGGGTTTGTTGTCGTCTGCTGTAGATAATCAAGAAACTGATCGAGAGGAAACAGAACCAGATCAGGAAAGTGTATCCTGGTCTCACCTGCTTTAAAGAGGGTGTGCGGCAGATTCCTGTGGAGAGTATACCAGGCATCAGTAAGTTTGTGCTCGTCTCACAGTAGTGGCTATAAAGCACTCACAAAATCCTTCCATTCACACACTCTCTCTCCCTACTTTTTGTCCTCTTAAGGAGAGACTGGTTGGAAACCTAGTGCCAAGGAGAAAAGGTCAGAGGAGAATCTATGCATATTTATTCTGAAATCTTAGACCATCTGTTTGTCTGTATTAAAACATCTCACTGATGATTTTACAGTGATATCATGTCGTGTACACTTCCATTTGGGGTCCGAAAGATTTCATTAAAGGAATTGATACTTTTATTCAGCAAGGATGCATTAAATTCATCAAAAATATTAAGCAGCACAACTATTTTCAACATTGATAATATTAATAAATGTTTCTTGAGCAGCAAATCATAGTGTTAGAATGATTTCTGAAGGATCATGCGACACTGAAGACTGGAGTAATGATGCTGAAATTCAGCTTTGCCATCACCGGAATGAATTACATTATAAAATATATTCAAATAGAAAACACTTATTTAATATTTTACAATATCACTGAAATTTACTGTATTTTTTAACAAATAAATGCAGCCTTGTTAAGTAGAGAAAAGAAAAGTTCATGTTAAGAAACTTCTTTCAAAACCATTAAAAAAACTAACTTTTTAATGGTTTTTCCAATATTTTTAATTGCAATGAAAACTGTATTTACTTATAAGAGTATGTTTTTGTGAAATGATATACCTTGTGTATTATATATGAGATGAGCCAGTCTCGTTACAGTTCCGAGTAAAGTTACCAACCACCAGCGAGTAACTCAAAAAACAAGTAATGTTACAAGTACTGTTATTTTTGTTCCCTGCGTGTATCCATCATTCTCTCTTATTTCATCTCTGCAGTAAAGAGCTGAAAGATCCAGATCTGCTTTACAACATGTTAAAGAATCTTCTCGCACAGATTAAAGTAAGAGGCCTGTTGTCACACTCACATGCATATTCATCTAAACACATTAACGACACAATATATTATTTATATTTATTATATATATATAATTATATTTTCACCATTTCATTTGTGTGTTAACAGACGCATCCAGACTCCTGGCCTTTCATGGAGCCAGTGAAGAAATCTGAAGCTCCTGACTATTATGAGGTCATCCGCTTCCCCATTGGTGGGTACTGATGTGATCTGCATATACATTAATGAGATTTCAACAATTCTGAAGAGCCACAATATAATTAGTCAGACTAGCTGGACAGCCAATATTAATCAGTTAACATCTATACAGTTTTAACAACATCAAATTGCATCCAATTGAATAAACCTCTCTTCCTACTTAGACTTGAAAACGATGACGGAGCGTCTGAAGAACCGGTATTATGTGACTAAAAAGCTGTTTATCGCCGACCTGCAGCGAGTGATCACGAACTGCAGAGAGTACAACCCTCCAGACAGCGAGTACTGCAAGTGTGCCAACACGCTGGAGAAGTTTTTCTACTTCAAACTGAAAGAGGCCGGGCTCATTGACAAGTAACGGGCATCTAGCCCAGGACAAGGGACCAGTTATAAAATATAGAGTGTGATCACATACACACACACACACACGTTTCATTTGGATGAACAACATCCAAACCTGTCAAAAATTGCTGCTTTCTGTTCCTTTTTTCCCCTTATACAACATAGTTATAAAACTCAAGGTTATATTCATGTGTATGGCTCTGCCATGAGAGTGCATTAAGGCAAAATGAAAACTGAAAACGTGTTTGATGTGGGCGTTAGCTTAGAAAGAAATCACCATTAGCAGTTCAGTTCTTCTTTCCCATCCTCAGCCATAAAACGAATGACTCATGCACATTGCAAGCTGTTGCTCTACATACACAAACATTCAGTTATGTAACTTTAAGTCTTATCCTGCAAAACTCTTCTGACCTTAGATGCTGCATCCAAAGATGGACAATATTCGGCCTCCAATGATGACACTGCGGTGTCACCATTCTCGGCCAAAGATGTTTGAAACAGCTTGTCAGTCATATACAGGATGTGCCTATTTAGTACAAATCTGACAATATGAGGGAAATCGTAACTTTTTGTTGAGTTCTGTCAATGGCTTTTATTGGAAAAAAAGATGCCTCATTCCATGACAGATCACTTCAAGCACCAATAATCAAATGTTCTTTTTCTCCTGGGAAATTACTTCTGTCCACTTTGCTTTGACAGTGCCGTTGTGAAGTGTTTATCTTTGTTCACAAACCAATATTTGCTGTCTTTGGAAGCTTTCAGTGTGTCATGACCCCAGACGTAAGCAGTCACAGTTTTTGCAACCTGCTATTTACACCCATTTGGGACCATGAACAACTATTTCCATTTCAGTCGTAGCTGCAAAACACTGTCTGCTACTACCTAAAATACTCCGAATGGACTACTGCACAAACCTCTATATCCAAATATGAATGTGTTTTCTATGACACCGCATGTTCTCTGCTAGTTTAACGCTCACACACATGGGACAGGACAGCTGGTTTATTTTTCAGTCTCTCGTGATGGGCATTTACTTGAATCATAACTTTGACAAACTGCTGCAATGTTGATCTATTATCAGGGTTTTTTATTTTTGGATTTACTGTGGGTCACTGATGACCGCTTTCATGAACAGGACAGATGGGTGTGATAGAAAGCGTTTGGATATGGTTACATTTGGATGATGCATGTAAATTGCAACAGTTCTGTGTACTATAATTCTGTTTTTTGTTTTTTTTAATAAACTAAAAAAAATTATCTAAGTTTGCCTTGCTGAGAAGTGATGCTTATTTCAAATTCTGAATCACGCAAATAGAGATTATAGAATTGTATAATTGAACAGAAAATAATAACAGTCTGCGGTTAGCTTTTATATATATTTTATATAGTGAGGTTTTTATTTTTGGAAAAAATATATACTTTTTATTCAGGATGGACACATTCAATTTATCAAAAGGGAGAGTAAACACATTTATAATGTTACAAAAGACAAAAAAGTATATATATTTCAAATAAATGCTGTTCTTTTGAATAAAGAATGTGTTGTTTGAAAATGTATCATAGTTTTCACAAAAATATTTAGCAGTGCAACTGTTTCCAACATCGATAATAATCAGAAATGAGCAGTAAATCAGCATTAGAATTATTTCTGAAGGATCATGTGACACTGAAGACTGCAGCTATGATGCTGAAAATAAATTACTGGAATGAATCATCCTGAGTTTGTAAACTGTAATGTTTTGCAATACAATCATTAGATACATTTTTATTAAGTTTAACAATGTATATTTATTTGCTTTATTTTTAAATCTTTTTTAACCTTAATTAGAAAAAAAAGAAGAAAAATTTAAAATTAGACAAAAATAAGATTTTTTGGTAAATGTGCTTAAAGCTAAGTTAAAGGGGTTCAACCTTTACAATACATTATCTAGTACCAATGAGTATCTAAAACCTCCACATAGTATTGTTTCAGTTTCCATAATGTGTTTGTTTGGATCCGAGCATGACTAAGAGGCAAATGACAAAGACAGTTTCTTCAGTTTTCATTTCCTAACATCACTGGCCTACAAAATAGGGCCCCATCAAGGTCTCTCCATTACTTTCTCAGTGCAGCGTATGCCTGTGATTCTCTTCACGTTTACAAATCAAATTCTGTTTTAGATGTCCACGTCACTGGTGTCCAAGAGACAATCAAATAACAAAAGCACCCTATTGCTAATTTAAAAGTTTCTTTCATTTCTTATATTTCATTTCTCGGCCTACAGACACCTGCTGTCATTGAATTTAGCCCCTCTTTTGTTGTATGTCATTCGTCTCCTCCTCCTGGGCCCTTTCTCTGTTTTTGGTTTCGTTTTTCTGCTCAGCAGGCTCATAAAGGGACGTTTTAAAGAGCAAAGAAGGTTCACCCTCTCCAAAGTAACATAGACCTCTCGCCACCACAGTGATGGCATCACCAGCGGTGAGTGAATCTACTGACACGTTCAGAAATGTCTTTGATCTAATTTGTAGTCTCGTACAAAACCATAAGCAGAGTAGTGGCTTTATTTTTAACATGGAATATTCATTATTAGCTTTATGATTAGACAACAAGTAGTGAACAGCACAAAAACATTACAGGTAAAGCTACTAGTAACATTTCACCTTTAAATGCTTATAATATAGTAATGAAAGTTGCCAAAAGGTTGCACTTTTTAATTTACCTGCTTCTTACTGTAATAAATGCAATCCAGTTATAATTTTTTACCAGAAAGTAACAGGAAAACTCCTACTTGGTAAACTAAATGCAGCATGTGACTAGATCAGCAGGATCAGCAGGAACTGTGTCAGTCATTGCATTACAAAAGTGTATGAATTAAATAGCTCGTAAACAAAGAGTTCTTTATTGAATTGAGTCAAGAACCCTAGGGTTCTATATAGAACCCCATTGAAAAGTGTACACGAACACTAATCATGTTTGATTAAATGTAAATGGCTTCCACTGTTTTGGTGACTGTGTGTGAATGTAGATGGAGATCACTCTTAGATCATACCAGGAGGAAGTGGTGCAGACGGCACTAAAGGGGGAGAACAGCATCATCTGGCTGCCCACCGGTGGAGGAAAAACCCGTGCTGCAGTTTATGTTGCCAAGAAACACCTGGAGAATACAGCCAATGCCAAAGTGGCAGTGCTCGTCAACAAGGTGAAGCCAGATGCATAATATTGTTTGTATCTTTTTCTTTAGATTTGCATGCTGAGTTTATATTTTCAACGTTCTCAGGTGCACCTGGTAGATCAGCACTATGACAAAGAATTCAGCCCTTATCTTGGGAAGCAATACAGGATAAAGGCCATCAGTGGGGACAGCGGTGACAAGGACTTATTTGGGTGTCTGGTCAAGGACTCAGACCTGGTCATCTGCACGGCTCAGATCTTGGAGAACGCCCTGAACAGCACGGAGGAGGAAAAACATGTGGATCTCACAGGTAACAGATGATTTATTAAGATACACCACAACATGATTTATGCGCTATTTTTAGCACATAAATATAAAAAAAGTGTCTCTTTACATGAATACTGTTACATAATATTATTCAATAGAACATTACCCTGGCTGTACACCACCCCCATTGTACAGGTCTTGTCTTGACTGAATCAAAAAAATAGTTTTGACTTAGCCATATTTCTAACATGCAGTCAAACGTGACACTCAACAAACCTAACCAGTTCAGATATTTCATGTGTTCTAGCTCAAGCACCCCTGGTGCAACTAATAAAGCCATTGTTGCATCAGGTGTGCTTGAGACAACACCTATTTTGCAGATTTGTGCTGTTCAGGGGGTTGAATAATTTTGAGACTGCAGAAGAAATCCCTTGAAACATTCGTTGTGTTGAGCTATTTATACTTTTTTTTTTATTTGTTCATTGCAAACAGCTGAAAATCTGTCAATTTTCCCAATAAACCTGATTTGCATAATTTCGATATTATTATTTATCTCCTTTTCTTCTTGCTACTTACAAAAATAAATAGTCTCCTTAAATAAATTGTCTCTATGTAGACTTCACCCTGTTGGTCATAGATGAATGTCACCACACGCAAAAGGAAAGTGTCTATAACAAGATTATGGGCCGCTATGTGGAGAAGAAAGTGAGAAAAGAAGGGAAGCTGCCCCAGATTTTGGGCCTCACAGCATCACCTGGTACAGGAGGAAATAAGTCGCTGGATAAAGCTGTGGAACATGTCTTGCAGGTCTGTGTGTACATTTGCACATTAGGGACGATACAGCTAAAATTATTATATCTTGTGATATTATTCAACATGAATATTTGTGTATTTGCTCTGAAATGGCTCAAAAAGCTGGATTTTTTTACAGCAATGAATTTTGACTGCCATTGTTGCCAAAAATATTGAGAAATATATAAAGTCATAGCAAATATTTTGTAAATATTCGATTCGATGGCACAGCCCCAGTTGTTTTTTGCTTTATGAATTAATGTGAATTAATTGCTTTAATAATGCTAATCTCAACATGTACTATATATATTTTAGGATCAAAAGTTGTACCTGTTAACATTAATATATTTGTATTAATTAACATTAAAAAAGGTTAATAAATGTTGTAAAAGTATATATTGCTCATTGTTCATGTTATTTAATGCATTAACATATATTTACAAATGAGACCTTATATTAAATTGTTACCAAATGAAAAAAAAAATTCTTACTCGTTCTCTCTCATTTTCAGATCTGTGCCAATCTGGATTCAGCACTTGTGTCCACCAATAATTATACACCAGCGCTCAAGAAAGTCGTCCCTAGACCCAGAAAGCAATATGACATTGTTGAAAAAAGAGATCTGGTACTGTTCTCCTTTCGCTTCCAGACTGCACCTCAGTCATAATGCCATTCTCTACCGCACAACTGCTTGAACGTTCAGTGACCAAAATATGTGTATGTTTTTTTGTGTCAACAGGATCCATTTGGCGACCACTTGAAGTTAATGATGTCAATGATTCATGAGTTCATGCCATCAACGGTGAGCCGTAGCCTGCGGGAGATGGGCACACAGGAATATGAAGCTGATGTGGTGGAACTAGAGAAAGCAGGTTAGATGTCATTGCAACTACAACTTTTGAGTTGTACTTCCCAAATGATTTGATTTGATGGTGTGTTTTTGGATCAGGTGTAATAGCAGAGAACAGACTGATCGCTCAGTGTGCACTGCATCTGCGGCAATACAATGATGCTCTTCTCATTAACGACACCGTTCGCATGGTGGACGCGTTCAATGTTCTGGACGAGTTCTACAATTCAAGGAAAAACAAATTGCTGGATGGAACAGACTTCTTTCTCCAGGGACTTTTTGATGGTGTGGATTTTTTTACTATGCTGTTGATTTGTGATTCTCTTAAATGGGCAGGTCATACAAAAACATTGTCATTTACTTCATTAACCAAACCTGTATACCTTGTATCTTCCCTTCTGTGGAATCCAAAAATATTTTTTCAAAAAATGAAAGAATTTAATTGTGGGACTGTTAAATTTCAAAAAGGACAAAAATATATTAGTACCATATTGTTATGGGCTAGTGTTATATTTTCTTTTGTATCGCATTAGTCAGTATTGGATATATATCTGCTGATATTGTATATTTACTTGTGCCTACTCATTTCCCCTATTTTTACACTGACTTAAAGTTAATTTAAAAAATAATAATAATTTAACACTATTAAATGTAATCTTTAGCAAATCTCAAAGTGGATAACTATTTTTATATTGATAATGTTGTGATGTTCAAATTCACAAGTAGCATTTAAAACCAT
Source organism: Siphateles boraxobius (assembly GCF_051911475.1). NCBI lineage: Eukaryota > Metazoa > Chordata > Actinopteri > Cypriniformes > Leuciscidae > Siphateles > Siphateles boraxobius. The sequence goes on from NW_027509193.1 coordinate 14,148,926, forward strand.
TGTTTTTATTCTTTTTGGTCATTTTTAGTTTATTTAGGCAAAATAGCATCAAATTTGTATACATTTTATGGGTAATTGCCATAAAGTGGATATAATTATTGGCCAAAAAAAGCACCATAAATGCAGTCCACATGATTTGTGCACCATACGCCAAGTCGAAATTAAAGTTCACTGATCATATTGCTTTCTGCTTAAATCTCAATTACCTTTGTGCATATTCAAACTGTCCCTTTATTTGTATTATTCATTTGTCTGTGTTCACTCCAAAATTGATTGGAAAAGATTCAAAAGCTTATTTTTCTGCTCTTACTACTCAGAGAACCATGTGGAGCTAAAACAACTGGCATCGGATGCCCGCTACGAAAACCCCAAACTGGCCCAGTTGCAACTCACGCTGCTGCAAGAGTTTAGTAAGAAAACGTCTCGCGGTATAATCTTCTCGAAGACGCGCCGCGGCACACATTGTCTGTATGACTGGGTGAACTCCAACCATGAGCTGCTGAAGGTCAAAATCTCTGCTAGCATTCTCACTGGAACGGGCACTGGTGCCGACCACATGAACCAGGTACAGCAAGAAAACATCTCAAATGGTTTCCCTAGAGCTTCTGAAGCATTTGTTGTTCGTGTTTAGTTGAGAAACATCTAGTATCTACAGAAGGGAATACAGACTAATTCTGAACCTGCTAATAACTTTCTCTACCTATTATACAGTATGTGTCTGTTTTTTGTATTTGTTCTTAGAGTGTACAGAAGAGGACCATCAAAGATTTTAGAGAAGGATTCCACAACCTCCTCATCTCTACCAGTGTGGCTGAGGAAGGACTTGATATTCCAGAATGCAACTTAGTTGTACGTTACGGGCTGTTGACCAATGAGATCGCTCAGCAGCAGGCCAGTGGGCGGGCTCGAGCCGAGAACAGCGTATACTCAGTGGTGGCTGAAGAAGGTGGGCGTGAACTGCGCAGGGAATTGACCAATGAGTATCTAGAAAGTCTGACCTCAAAAGCTATTGACCAAGTACAGAGAATGAGTCCCAGGGAGTTCAGAATCAAGGTTTGCATTTCCGGCTTTGCATTTCATATAATAGAAAAACTCGAAGTATTCCAATTTCATTGCCTAAAAAACTTCTGCTTGTCAGATATCTGAGCTCCAACAAATATCTGTTCTGATTCGGATCCAAGCTGAGAGGAAAAGGGATGAGAGGAAGCAGCGCTACAGTCCTGCTCAGGTTCAGCTTCAATGCAGAGGATGTTTCCTTCATGTCTGCAGTGGAGAAGATATAAGAAAGATAGAGAATTCACACCATGTCAATATCAACCCTGAGTTTAAGTGAGTTAGTCCTCAGTACATCTCAGAATATCACAGACCAAATAATTCTGGAAAATGTAAACAGTGATGAATATTTTAATGACTTACTGTACACAACCTTGCAAAGAAGTCTCATATGCTCACCAAAGCGGCACGCACTTGATCAGAAATGCAGTATAAATAGTAATATTGTAAAATATTAATTAATGTAACTTTTGCATTTGAATATATTTTCGAATGTAATTTATTCCTGCGATCAAAGCTGAATTTTCAGCATCATTACTCAATTCTTCAGTGTCACATGATCCTTCAGAAATCATTTTAACATGGTGATTTGATGCTGAAGAAACTTTTATTATTATTATCAATGTTCAGAATGGTTGTGCTGCTTTAATGTTTTTGTGGAAACCGTAATACAAATTTTCAGGATTCTTTGATAAAAAGAAAGTTCAAAAGAACATAATTTACATCATTCCTTTCCTACTATGATTATAAATGAACATGTTTGTGTTTGTCTAATTCATAGGAGGCATTACAGAACTGGTGGGCAAGTGTTTCTGGAGAAGACTTTTGAAGATTGGGAGCCTGGACGGGTTATCAACTGCAGTAAATGTGGAAAGGTTAAAGAAAGAAAGAAGAATAGATCACATTGTATTATCCAAATAAACAGGAAGAACTCCTTAAGAATAGTGAGTGACCTACTTTTCTTTCTTTCTCTCTCTCTCTCTCTCTCTCTCTCTCTCTCTCTCTCTCTCTCTCTCACTCTCTCTCTCTCTCTCTCTCTCAGGACTGGGGATTGGAGATTAAATTCAAGAGGGTGGCAATACTCCCCTGTTTGAAAATAAAGAACTTTTCCTTGAATACTCCTCGAGGCAAAGTCCCTTGCAAGTTCTGGAAGGATGTTGAGTTCCAGGTGACAGAGTTTGACTTAACTGACTACATGACCAACCATTTCCCTGACCTGGACTTAGACGACTGACACAACTAAACTCAGTCCGAACCCTGTAGCCCTCACTGTGACAGATTTTCTGTCTGCGCTGAGTATTTCTATACCAGTGGCTTTCATCTAGTAAACTATTGATTACTGTTTATCCTAAAAAATGATTTAAATTAAACTATTTATCAGCATAATTAAAAAATGAAATGATCCATTCTGATTACATCTTGCTTATTGATGGGTGTTGGGGGCCATAGTAGTTTTTGTGGTTGATTGTGATAGTCAAAATACAGTTGGGAACCTCTGTTCAAAACAATATATATGTTTGTAAACTTTAAATGTTTGTACTTCAAATTCTACCATTTACTTAGTAGTATTTGTAATTTATGGGTTTTGTTTTATTTGCTTTTGTCTGAGAAAGGTGTGTGCATGTGTGTGTTAAATGCTTTGACAGTATATTTATCTTTAGCATTATTTTCATTGATTTTTCTGTTTCTGTCAGGGATCAGGACTGTGGTGCTCTATGATTATTAGTTATTGTTTACATTATTGTGCAGTATGTCTATAAATGCATTCCAAGCATTGCACAATAGTCTGCTCAGGCCGTCACTTTCAGATTGCTCGAATATTTACATATATTTATTTGACAGATGCTTTTAACCTAAGGGACTTACAAATGAGGACAAATATGAACACACTTCGAAATCTTTGAGCCTTCATTTATAGACAGGGTTAAGGTTTGTTTTTAGTACTTAAAACTGTTTCTCAAAAAAAGTGGAATGTATGTCTTAAATATTCTTTCCTTTTTAAATTTCTACATAAGATTAACACATGAGATTCTGTATGTTATCTGTAATATATACATTTTTAAAATAAATAAAACAGCTATGCTCTGTATGTAATGGTTTTTCTTCCTTATGATTGCTTCACAACTTGTGAAGCAATCATAAGGAAGAAAAACCATTACATACAGAGCATCAAGTGAATCACAAGTGGATACTTACTGTTATGAACCTGTGTGTGAGGAAAGACTACAGTCATAGATTTGCGTGAGAAGACGACCAAAGCAAAAGTTAAAGACAAGCTCTTATTGCACGATGCGGAGTTTCTGAGATTGATAGATTTTCAAGCGAATTTTGTGTCGGCCACTAGATGGCGCCACGCAGTTTTGCTTTCTTTCTGTTAATTGTGAGTTTCCCCATAGTTAACAAACAGGTCACTTTATGCACATGTAATTTGCCTTGCTTGAACACTCTTGGGTTTGTTCTACGCTTTGCTTCTTTGACCGTGAGTCAAACCTATAGACAGTGACGTCATTGTAAAAGTCAATAGCCGCCTTTTAGTCTGCACATGGGTTCAAAACTACCTGGATATTTGGAAGGTCAGTTGCTCAGTTCATTTTTTATACTATATATGCATTAAATACAAAAGAAAAAGAAAAGTCTTGTTGTCCTTAGGCTGACAATCATCAGTCATGTGATGAAAAATAACAGCATAACGTGAATTGTGCTGACGTGTACAATTCAACAAATTTCTGTGTTATTCCATGTGTTCGATTAAACCATCAAAATATGTAGAACATTTTAGGATTAGTCCAAATTGTCTGAAGAGACTCGGTTGCTTCATGATGAACATATTTTATTTATTCACATTTAAAAACTACCATGAGCTTCCGTTTACCACAACTGATAGCCTATGTGAGTTGATTAATGTTTATGTTAAGCCTAAATTCAATCTGTTCATCTTATAACGCAATCGTGTCTCTTCAGAATTTTTTTAGTAGTAGCTTAGGCCACACCACTTGATTCATCTTAGTTTTGCGATCTCTTTATAAACTTTCTGAAGCATCAAAGTGTCAGAATAGCTGCAACAGAGGGACAGAAATCTCTCAGATTTCATCAAAAACAAATTAGTTTGTGTTCTAAAGATGAACGAGTCTTGCGCGAACTATCCCTTTAAGGTAGGCTTTATCTGACAAATTTATTTGACAAAAAAAGCAAACTAAAGCTACAGTTTTTATTTTTCTACTAGGCAACAAAAATGAAAAACTCACAATAACTACAAAATTATTAGTTATTAATATTTCATTGGGGTTTTCTGTTGTTTTTACATGCGTTCATAATTTCTTTGTATGGCAGCTTGGCCAAAAATTTTCCGCACAATTTGGTTCCATTGCATTATCACAAATAGAATTGTCTCCAAGCACGTAATATTCTTAAAAAATCTTTAACAAATATTTGAATAAAGGTCAAGATGTTGGTGTTCCTAGTCCTGACATCACTTTGGGCCAATACTGTGTTTGGTAATTATAGACATTTATTTTTTATCAATTTCATTCAATTTGGAGAATCTAATGGAATTGTAAAATTTAATGTTAGGTATGATTAATTACTAAAAATTGGGTGATTAATTAGTTTGTATATATATATATATATATATATATATATATATATATATATATATATATGTGTTAATGTTTTTTTCAATGTAATCAAAGCCAGAGAGAGCAAGAGCCATAGGCCTGGGGTTGGCATAAAGGGCAGTGTTGTGCCAGTGTGGTTTTGCATGGATCAGTGCTTCAGCAACGCCCACAGCACACATTTAAACACACACGCACAAAGAATGCCCGCAGAATAAATCACACACATACACATGCTGCTCATTTACACGGATTTTAGCAAGGACATTAAAAGTCAAAGCTAAAATTCTGTCACAGACAGGAAGAGCTCAATCACAGATGTGACTTCACTCGGTTTTCTGCTAACCATGACTTCCTTTATAGCATATTGATTTTCTTATCATGTCTGTATGTGTAATTTTTGCTTTTTGTGTGTGATACATCACCTGAGCATGCTTTAACATTAGTAGTCAGATAATCAGTCAGTTATCCGTGCGTAGGGGTGATAATGTGATAGATTGGTTTCTGTCGAGTGGATTCTGATTGGCTCTCAACGTTTTAATCGTTGATCGGACTTGGTTGAACCCAATCTCACAGGATTATAAACGTTATAGTTATCCATTGTGTAAGGTTATTATAACACAATAAACCCTGTGAGGATAAAAAAAGACATCATTATTTTTACAATAATTACAGCACATTATCCTGTTTATTATATATTTACCACACAAGTAAATAAATTGTAATTATTATGTGTGTAGAAAGAGGTGTGATATAACTAGCTCTGTGTACAGATTGTTGCCAGGGGCAACAATATACAGTTTAGTGTCAATGTACAATAACATTTGGCCACTGAATGCCGCAACTGACCAATCAGAATCAAGTGTTCAGGGAGCCGACTCAGATAGTTTACTGCAGATGCTGTTTTCAGCAAACGTGAACAGAGATCACAGTTTAACCACAGATTATAGGGGGGTTAAGGTGAAAGACCCTAAAAAGAGTCTAGCTATGGGTCAGAAATATAGACAACACTACAGCATGCACATAAGCACGCATGGCGCAGATGTTGTTGGTGTGTGTGCGCGCTCTAGTCTGACGTTATCAGACAGGATTAATCATGTCAGCAGGGTTCATAGGTGTGTTTGGGTCTGTTTGTGTACGTCTCTCTCTAGCTCTTCCTTTGTGTGTGTGTGTGTGTGTGTGTGTGTGTGTGTGTGTGTGTGTGTGTGTGCGTGCGTGCGTGCGCGTGTGCGTATGTGTGTGTGTGTGCATAGAAACCCAGGTGCAAAAGAGATGGCGAAGGAATGGAGATGGATGAATGGACTCCGCCAAGAAGACAAAACCAAATATTTCTCCTGCCGTCATTTTAAAATGACTCAGCACACATATAGAGACTGAGAGACATTCCTCTCTTAGTCCAACAAAGAGCCTGTAATCAAAACCAAATGTTATAAAAATTCCTACCCAATGGTTGTGGTCAGTTCAAAAGGATTGTAAAACAAAATGACATGTAAATACAGACTTGTCTAGTAAAGCAAAACTATATTTCCGAAATTGCTTTCCACCTTCTATCGTTGCTAAACGTGGTTTTTAATTACTGATGCTCACATGCAAAAGCGAACCTATTCAGAGACATATGCTTTGCTTTTTGTGTCCAGCTTGTAAACCCAGGTCTTTCAGTCCATATATAACCATCCCACCACACTAACATGTTGAGACAGTTTGGTATATAAAAGAAAGGGATTGTAGTGGAGTGATTTTAGGAATAGTTCACCCAAAATGAAAATGATGTCACTTACTGACCCTCATGTTGTTCCAAACCCATATTCTGCCTTTATTTCATGGAGCACAAAATGATTTTAAAGAATGTTAACAAGTCTTTTCTTGACCATAGTGATCTTTGAAGAGCCCAAACATGAGAATCATGTGCCATATCCCAAGTCTTTTGAATAAAAACTGAAATTGAATTCACTTCCAACTGCTGTAACCGTATCATCACTCTTAAAATAAATGCTCATGATTGGCATCCATGATTCCATGAACAACCTTTAATACCCATATAATCTTTTGAATGCAAGGTTCTTCAGATGTTCTTCACACAAAAAGTTTCTTTTAAGACCTGGCAGTTGCATAAACCACCAAGACTATTCTTACAAGTTAGTCATCAATTTGTTTTTTAAGTCAGTTACATAAAAATATACATTGGTCTAATTTGATACTGAAGAGTAAGACTGACTGCCCCTTGACTAACTGCTAGCAGATCATAGTAGATCTGAAGACTGTTTTAACATAATGGCTAAATGTAAGCAAATTGACCCTGCTCACTGAAAGGATCTTTGGGGAATCAACTGGTTTATTGAAGAAAAAAACTGACTCAAAAGAATGATTCATTCGTTGTTTGGATTAAAAATAAATAATAATATGCTTTATCTATATTCCACCTTTTCAAAACTCTATGTTGCTTTACAGAGGCAAAAAATCAATGTGAACATTCTTCTTGAGTTCCACTCCCTGACTATGTTTAACAGCTCAACAGACTATCCTTGAGTAATGACCTAAATTTTACTCTGTTCCTCAAACAATGTCATTGTTTGACTTTGATAAATAATAACAGAATTCGTTTTTTAGGCTGACTATACCTTTAAGAATGCCAGAAACTATTTTTTCTTCAACGTGCTGTGTGTCTGTCATTATCGGCACAGTCACACTGTCTACCCATTTTTCCTTCAGTCTTTCTTTCTCTCCTGCTGTCTTTGTCTCTCCCTCCCCTCCTCCTCCTTTTGTCCATCTCTCTCAGGCTTCTATATGAAAAACACCCTGTCAATTATGTTTTCTTTTATTCTCCCAATTGTATAGTTAATAGGCTCCTATTTTCTCTGCTAAGAAGCTGTGTATTAATGATCAGGTGGACTGGGCAGTTTTTTTTATTTATAATGCTGAACGAGACTGAAAGAAAGAGAGAGAACAGTGTGCATAGACTGTGTATTTGTGTGTGCGCAAAAGAGAGATTGAATGGATGTGTTGACTCTCTTCAGATAGCCAGTAACAGCCAGTAAAAGACAAGGAAATTGGCCCAAATGGGGTATGGGTAATTTCACATCTGCTGTGTTCAATCAACCTCTATCTGGCTTTTGTGCAGGCCAGCTCTCGAAAAAACAGGCAGGTGTGTGTTAGCATGTGTGTTTTTGACTGTGTGTGTGAGTGAGAGAGAGGGAGGGAGAGAGAGAGAGAGAGAGAGAGAGAGAGAGATTGCTAAGCACAATACAATGTGTAATACTGGAAAACAAAGCACACAGTTCTTTAGTTTTTTTGGACAACACATGCAAACCAAACTACACAAACACATTCAAACAGTAACTTGGTTGAACATATACTGACATTAAATACCTTCGCAACTCAAAAATATAGGACACGACTTGATGCATCCGGGGATGATTGAATGGCGAAAAGTGACTGTTACCAGAATATGGCCCAGTGGATAAAACATGACATACGATGGATTTTGTGGCATCTGCCGAAAAATAAACTTGCTTCAGAGGCAGAGCAAGTTATCACATTTTGATGAACAATTGCAAAGATAATCAAATATTGACTTTAAATTAACAAGCACTTATTAATTCAACTTATTAGTCCACAACGAGACCATAGTTGTGCATTAACAAAAATTATGGGTCTGTAAGAAATTAATTAAAGAGAAAATTAATACTTTTATTCAGAAAAAATTCATTAAATCCATCAAAATAGACAAACATAAAGACATTTATAATGCTACAATTGTTTTATATTTTAAGTGTATGGCATTCCATTTTTGACAAAAAAAAAGTGTTGACTGGACATGTCTGTCTACTCTTATGCCTTTGTTTTATTTGTATTGTCCTTATCTAATTAGGGAAAAGGCAACTCAATGTTTTCAACATTGATAATAGAAAGAAATGTTTATTAAGCACCAAATCAGCATATGATTTCTGAAGGATCATGTGACACTGAAGACTGGAGCAATGATGCTAAAAACAGGAATAAATTACATTTTAAAATATATAGAAAAGCTATTGAAAATTATATTTATATTTCACAATATTACTTTTGACTATATTAAGACTTGGTGAGCAAATTTCCCCTGACCCAAATGTTGAATGGTATTGTAGGCCCACTGTATGCTACTTTTGTAGTCCGCATGATGATGACGCACAAATAAACAGTCAAACCATAAGTTGCTATCCCAATAAAATATCTGTAAGCACAAACAATACTTGTTACAATTATTAGTGCTTTTGTTTTCCTGAGATGCAATGTGGACAGCGTTGCTCTCTTACCTCATGTTTTCATTAATTTCTTTGCTAAAGACATTATTAATATGAGCCACTGTTGAGTAAAAACCACTTAGAATCCTGTCCCCTCACTCAATCTCATAAAAAGTAGGGTTCTTTTGATTTAGCTTGTTCTAGGTAATCAAAATAACTTTTTTTAACCAATTAGCACTATGCTAACATAGTAGGCTAAGCTTGCTAACTGAAGGATAATGGAAAACAAACAAAGGGAGATTTTTAATTTGACAGATTTTAGCATCATATTACCTGTTTTAATTATTAAGAATTAATACTCAGTAAAGAAAGTTTATATCACTTCAGTCAGCCCCCGAATAGAGGATTCTGCAGAGAGAATAGATCATGCAGGACATTTTTCGGCATTACACAATATGTAAGTCCTCTGTCTTCTTCTAAATTCCTACTTTGTCTCTCTGATCTATTCTTTTTATCTCTCTAATTGTGTATATGCAGTCGTGCATTAAGTTGTGATGGAGTACATTTGATATTACTGTTTGTGTATGGATTAAAGCGGCTGTCATTCATGTATCACAATAATCACCTGAGAAAGACTTGGGGAATCTGTGATAATGTATTATAATAACTTTCTTTTCTGTAGCAATCAGTCTTGTGTGTGTGTGTGTGTGTGTGTGTGTGTGTGTGTGTGCGTGCGTGCGCGTGCGTGTGTGTGTGTGTCTGTGTGTGTGTGTGTGTGTGCGTGTGTGCATGTGTGTGTGTGTGGTGTGCCTGCTGGGACTCGTGTGTAAGGTGGGTGTTGGGAAAGTGGGTTTGCTCTGGCGGGAAATGGCTATTTATGTAGCTGCAAATGGAGTGACACACACACACATGCTTTTTCTCTGTTTCACACACGCAGACAAGTAATGCACACTCCCCTGCAGGCATAGGCAACCTTCACTAGCCAATGTAAGCCATTGAAAGGACAAGAAAGAAGTGAGAAACAAGCGGGGAAGTAAGGTGTGCTGGTGTTGTACGAAGTCATGAGAAGATGGATGGATAGAAAAAAATATCAGTCAAAATACTGTCAAGAGAAATACAGAAAGAAGTGGTTGTTTTGAAATGCAAGAGGAATTCAACTGGCTATTACACTATTAAACAAGTAGCCCACTGTTTCTCTCAGTAGCTTCTTGCTCAAAGCTGCCTACTTCCACCCCACCTCTACTCCACACTGGCCCCTGTCAACCCACACCTCCAGAACTCAACGCAATCCAAGTTCTGCTTCCATATGCAAATTTAATATGTCCTCTCGGGGTTGCACATTATTTTATAGTATGTGCACTTTCAATGTAATTACCCACTAAAATACTGAGTGTAAGGGTTAGTACCTAGTTACCCAGTTAGTGTCATTACTACAATATGTACATATGTGTGTACATGAAAAAGAGGACTGTAAAATAAAGTGCTATCCCTCTCGGCCAGGAAAACATTTGCACATTGCACATTTTTGCAATAAAGTTATAGGTGGACTAGGGATGGTCGTAACACTTTTTTCCGTAACTTCTGTCACCTTCAGTCAGATGATCCTTCAGAAATTATAATATGCTGATTTGGTGTTGGCTATATAGCTTTTTCTTTCAACAAAAGATCAGAGGAACTTAGTCCCAGAGTGACCACAGAATATAAGGATGTAGAAAGTATCCTTCTCTGAAGCGTTATTTGTAAAATGAAGAAAAATTTAAATAACTCTGATTGATTTTCAATTTTAATTATGGATGCCCCTGAAATGGCCCATAGCCCGAAATGGTCCTCACTGCAGAACATGAAATCCACTGGGAGGAGTCGGATCCAGATCCAACTCCTCCCACCTTAAATAAACCTAATCCTAGCCATCTCCGCCCCCTGATCCCTGAACCCACCCCTAATCCTACCCATCTCCACCCCTTGGATCTTGATCCGACTCCTCCCCGTGGATCTCATGTACTGCATTGAGGTGCTACTGGGTAGCCCAGCAGTAATGTGCTTTAAAAAAAACTAATTTTGAAACTCAGTTCATGATTCTTTAAATAAAAGTTCCAATGAACAGCATTTTGAAAAAGAAATCTTTTTTAAGAATGTTTTTAAGGTGACATTTTTTATTAATTGAATGCATCCTTGCTGAATAAAAGTAGCCTATTAATAATTTCTTAGAAAAAATCGTACTGACCCCAAGCTTTTGAACAGTAATTGTTTATTTTATTTTTTAAGTAGCATCTTAATACTTTTTCAGAAATCCATTCCTAAGGCCCTATTCGCACGGGATTAGTACTATCTGGGGACCTCGTGTGATTTAGGCCCCGTCCACACTACTGCGTTTTCGTTTAAAAACGGAGAATTAAAACGAAAACGATCTCCGTCCACACCAGCGTTTTAGCTGCGTATTAGAATTGATCTCCGTCCACATTAAAACGACTGAAAACTCGGATCACGTGACCATTCTCCAACACTGTGCATGCGCGTGCCGGTGTAAACAGGAAACGGATGGACTATTCCTCAGATTTGATGAGGAAGCAAGTAACGTTAGCTACCTCTGCAAAGATTAGAAAATGTCGAAGACCAGAGATTTCTTTTCATGGACCGCCGCTGCACACGGGAATTGTCATAGATCGCTCGAATTATAGTTTGCCTCCGGCGCATGTAGGCAGTTATAGCATTGTAAAATGCAGAATTTGCTTGCACAACAGCTGCTAACAAAGACATCAAAGTCAGTAACGCTTGTAATTCGTTATCCATGTTGCACTCACTAACATCAGCTACGTAGTCCAGGATGTTTTTGTTTGTTTTCTTCCGGTGACGGGACATGTGATGGGTGGCTGACGAATCAGGGAAGGATACGTCATGGGTGATGACACCCAATGATAGAGCCGAGCGTGACCTTCTACGTCATCGTTTCTAAACTCCTCCGTTTTGTCCCGTCTACACTAAAACGCCCTCCGGAGATTCAAAACAAAAAACGGAGCTGCAGCGTTTCTAAACTTCTCCGTTTTGGGTCTTCGTTTTTCCCGTTTTAGTGTGGACGGGAGGTGCAAACGTAGCAAAAGGTCTCCGTTTTTAAACGAAAACGCAGTAGTGTGGATGGGGCCTTAGAAATTACCTAGGCTGAGCATCTCTGCAAACTAATAGAAAATAACCAAAATAATCCAAGGTTTTTATTCAACACCGTAGCTAGACTAACAAATAAACAAACATCACCAGAGAAAAATATTCCGTTACAGTATAGTAGTAATGATTTTATGAATTTCTTCAATGAGAAAATAGAAAGCATCATAAAAAAATTTGTAAATGTACAATCTTTTATGGTGTCTTATGATTCAGCCTCAATTATTGCCCCTCAAGAACAACTACACCGCTTTACAACTATAGGACAGGAAGAGTTAAATAAACTTATCATTGCATCTAAACCAACAACATGTTTATTAGATCCAATACCCACTAAACTACTGAAAGAAGTGTTACCTTTAGTGGAAGAGCCTATTCTCAATATTATTAACTCGTCTTTATCTTTAGGTCATGTTCCAAGAATATTCAAACTGGCAGTAATAAAACCTCTCATTAAGAAATCGCGATTAGATCCAAATAATCTAGCAAATTACAGACCCATTTCAAATCTTCCATTTATGTCTAAAATACTAGAAAAAGTTGTGTCCGCTCAATTGTGCTCTTTCTTGCAAGAAAATTATATCTATGAAAAATTTCAGTCAGGATTCAGACCGCATCATAGCACAGAAACTGCGCTAGTTAAAATTACAAATGATTTACTTTTAGCTTCTGACCAAGGCTGTATTTCAATACTAGTTCTACTCGATCTTAGCGCTGCGTTCGACACTATAGATCATAAAATATTCTTGGATCGACTACAAAACTACACTGGTGTTCAGGGACAGGCATTAAGCTGGTTTAGATCGTACTTATCAGACTGTTATCATTTTGTCTGTTTAAATGGGGAAAAATCGAAGATAACGTCAGTAGACTATGGATTGCCGCAAGGATCGGTGTTAGGCCCTCTGCTATTCTCAATATATATGCTGCCACTTGGTAATATTATAAGAAAACATGGAATTAATTTCCACTGTTATGCTTATGTCACTTAATTATATATTTCATCACGATCAGATGAAAACACTAACTTATCTAAATTGACAGAGTGTCTAAATGATATAAAATGCTGGATGACGTGTAATTTCCTGCTATTAAATTCAGATAAAACGGAGGTATTACTTATTGGTCCAAAAAACTACCCACAAAACCTCGTACAATACAACTTTAATTTAGAAGGATGTCCTGTTACTTTATCCACTACAGTAAAAGACCTGGGTGTTATACTAGACCGCAACTTGTCTTTCGAAAATCATATTTCATATGTTACAAGAACAGCCTTTTTCCACCTTAGAAACATTGCTAAGCTACGTAACATGCTATCTGTTTCTGATGCAGAAAAGTTAGTTCATGCATTCATGACCTCAAGACTAGATTACTGTAATGCTTTATTAGCTGGTTTTCCTGCATCCTCAATAAACAAGCTACAGTTAGTGCAAAATGCAGCTGCTAGAGTTCTTACTAGGTCAAGAAAATATGATCATATAACACCGATTTTATCATCTCTACACTGGTTACCTATTAAGTTCCGTATCAATTACAAAGTATTACTACTGACCTATAAAGCCCTAAATGGTTTAGCTCCTGTGTATTTAATGGACCTTCTATCGCCCTACAATCCATCGCGTTCTTTAAGATCACTAAATTCGAGGCTTCTGGTCAATCCTAGGATATCTAAGTCCACTAAAGGAGGGAGGGCGTTCTCGCATTTAGCTCCTAAACTCTGGAATAGCCTTCCTGATATTGTCCGAGGCCCAGACTCGCTGTCCCACTTTAAAACTAGATTAAAGACGCATCTCTTTAGCCAAGCATTCACATAATGCTTACCTTTTATTCCACTGTTGAATCAGATCAAATGCATTAATATTATGAACAGCAGCTATGCTAATTATCTCCCATCTGCTCTTCTGCTGTTATCTCGGGACGCTAGTCCCGAGGTAAATAGCGTTCGTTAGCTCCAGTTTGTATCCAGCCTCTCAAGGAGACTTCAGATGACCCAACACCTGCGATGAGATGACTAAACGCCTGTGAAGAGACGACTCAACGCCGGCGATATGTTATGCCCTAAACTACTACATGATTAACTAACTGTATTTTTTTCTATGTACATTTCTGAAATGCACTTTCTGTAAAGCTGCTTTGAAACAATATGTATTGTGAAAAGCGCTAAACAAATAAATTTGAATTGAATTGAATTGAACATGTCATTCATTTCCATCTAATCTAAAATTTTTTGTTTTTGCTCTTCTGATGATTCTCAGCTTTCACTTTCTGCACATTGTGTAGTTGTGTATAGCGATATGACCCAGCACCCAAAATACTATTAAAACACTCCAACACAGCCTCCATTCTTCGCAAAAGATGGATAAAAAGGCACACATGAAACAAAAACCTTGAAAAAAAAGATATACGATCCGGCCAAATCACAGAGATGCCGATTCGCACGGGACTAATATTATCACAGGACCTCAGTGTTCGGCGAAATATAGTAGGTAATTTGCAGGGGAATTTTTACTTTACAAATTACAGACATGGCCGATTCGCACGGGATTAAGATCTCAGACAAACTCCGCAATTATTACAAATGACTAGAGGTCATCAGGTAGGCCTAATACTTATCCCGTGCGAATAGGGCTAAAGTTTATCTTTTCTTGCGATTTATTGGTTTACGTTTATATATTTGTTGCATAAAAGCACTTGCTCCACCTCATTGTTTTAAGTGTGACCCAGAGCATCTTTTTTTGTGAACAAACTTGAATGTGCCTCCAATGCTTTGCAGTCAGCTGAACGGTGGAGGATTACTGCTTTTCTAGGGCGTTTGGATTGAAAATGAAACATGCACCGAATGAGAGAACGATAGAGAGAGAGAGGATTAAGGGATGAAATTAGGTTTGGATGACTAGTTCGTGGGTGCATGTTAGTATTGTATCTAGTCCTGCTCCGTCACTGTGGGTCAATAATTAGAAAGGATATGCATGTGGAAAACGGATATTTGGCAACAGATTTGGCATTAATGCATTTTAATGGGTTAAATGTGTTGCAGGTGCAGATCAGGCCGTTTCGTTGTTTAACGGTGAGTTTAGGTAATGACAGCCCCTCACACTGGCACACTTCCTAATGGGTTGGCAAACTGGTTGCTTATAGGATCCAACCCTGTTATTATTTCACGATTTCCCAATAGCCGTGCCCGTGAGGAGTGGCCACAGTGATTGGAGCAATGTGAAAGGAAGTGGGTTTCCCTGGTCCACTGATCATATCAGTTAGGTCCCAGCTCATTTCCTTTGAATGCTTTTGTGTTTTGGAAGAGTTTGGAAGTGTATGTATAAGCTCACTGTTTCTAACCTAAAGTGATGGTAATGCCCCTTTTTACAATATGTAAAATAAGTCTATGATGTCCCCAGAGTGTGTAGCTATGTAAAGTTTTAGCGCAAAATACCCAACAGATATTTTTTTATAACATGTTAAAGTTGTCCCTTTTTGATGATCAGTAAAAACGCATCGTTTCGTGTGTGTCCCTTTAAATACAAATGAGCAGTTAAGACCTTGTGTGTGTGAGCGTGTGTGTGTGTGTGTGTGTGTGAGAGGCCCTGTCCCAAATGGCGCACTTCATGCGGACTTTCGGTCACGTGGACTTAAATTGCGCGTGCTCGCCGAGTCTACGAGTCCGTTGGCCGTCCCATTTAGCATTTTAACGCTCTGAAGTGTGCTCAGCAGCACTAGAAGTGCACTAGCACTTTGTACCCTTGAAGCGGTCTTCCGCGAAGCCGCATAGATGCAGGCTCCACACACTTTAACTACCCAGGAATCCTTGCGAAATGCCAATCAGAAAACGGATGGGAGGAGATTTCACTCACGGACTGTTAAGATGGCTTTATGATATAGGCGTACATTTTACCAGTTGTTACTTACAGTTTATACAAACATTATCGACCAGTGGTTGATATCTCAAAGATGATAGCGTGTTAAATAATATGATCGCATTATGATTCATTACATAAATAGAACCGAATGTCATAGCTTTACTGAGTCAAATAAACGTAGTATGAATATTGAAACCTATACATTTTTCTTAAACTCATTTGCATTTAAATTTTGTGTTAAAATTGAACATTATGTATTATTATGTACAACTGTATTGATCATTTACATAACCATGACATCTATTCTAATGCAGGTGGCATATACAATTATAGAACTGTAAAAGCAGGCTGTGTAGTTCACATTGACATAAGATTTGGGAAAATAAAATAAATCCTGTCCTCGATGATAAAGACTGTAATTTTTTTATGATATTTGTGATATTTTTCTAATAAAGGGACTGATGAGATGACCTTTAAGTTTATTCAGCTTCGACGTCTGAGCTGAGACCTTCTTCCTGTTTCCGGCGTGACGATCGAGTCTGTCCCAAAAATACCTCTCTATGCGCCCCCGCGGACTCGCGCTAAGGGCCCTATAGGTCTGCACTACATGACGTCACCGAAGTGTGTACTCTGAGGAAGTCCGCAAGTCCGAAGTGTGCCATTTGGGACAGGGCCAGAGAGAGCAGCTCCCTCTGATTACCACGCAGACACGCACGTGGGCGCTTTCACACTTGGTTCGATTGCCTGTTCCGAACCAGAGTTCGATTGCTCCCCCCTCCCCCTGCCCCCAATGAACTATGTTCACATTATAGACCCCTTTTTCAGTTGGTAAACATGATGACGTTTTTATATGGGCGGAGCTTATGTGGAGGCAGAAAGATCCCTCTGGCCGCTTCACTAACGCTAGTTTGCAAGTTTTGTTAACTTGTTTTTTAACAGTGACGGGAGAAAATCAGATTTTATGTTAATGTGCAAGGTCACTCACTTTCCAGGACCGCGGAAAGTGAGTGACCTTGCACATTAACATAAAATCTGATTTTCTCCCGTATAATAATCACAATAATTTTGAAAACATTATATGATAAAATTTAAAATTGGATCCTGTAGGTCAGGGGTCGGCAACAGGCGACTTACTTGCCGACCCCTGCTGTAGGTGATTCTTGCACCCAGAAGTACAACAGGATGACATTTAATAAAAATAATAATAACTTAAGATCCTTATTATGTAGCCGAATCTGTGTTGGTTTGTATTGGCCGCCTCCAGTTTTCACTTTGTTTTGCCTCCAGCTAACGCCGTGACGTAATTGTGACGTCGGCGCAAAAGGGGTCTATTATAGAGTGCCGAAGTTATGACGTCACTTTGTAGGACAACTCGGAAGTTAGCGGCACATGGGTTCCATTTTCCCCATAGACTTTTGGAAAATCGCTAAAAATAAGATCTGTGTTCAACAAAGAGTTGTGACCCTTACACGTTTTTTCTATCAAGATAATCTTTACAAGTTAATCCAAAATGTATACATTTTGAAGCCTATATAAAAAATTTTAAACCACAAGCAGACACAATAAAGTTTAAAAAACCACAAGCAGGCTATAACTGGTGTGTTTTATGTCATAGATCAAAACGTGAAAATATTTAGAGGCTTTGTTAACCACAGACCTTATTTCAGGCGATTTAACAAAAACCCATTCAAAAAACCCATAGACTTTAGGGCGAGAGAACCGGAAGTGCTAAAATGCTAACTCACTTCCGCGTTTTGGCCTACAAAGTGACGTCATAACTTCGGCGCTCTATTTGTATCCAAACGCGGTACGCTTGCGTCATCAAGCTGCAGCTGGTGCGTAATCGTGTTGGTCCTTTTCGTCAAGGTAAGTGTACACACACACACACACACACATACACACACACACTGACGACTGTCCTGTCGACTACATTATACATTATACGTCATCAATAGCGGTTCACTTCCGCGGTTTGGTTCGATTGCGTTCATATCAGCAGCGAACCGTACTGGAGTTCACATGAACCGTACCCCAGATCACCTTTTTATGTGGACCCGAGTACGGTTTGCGGGTGCGCACCCGAGTTCGGAAGACAGCGTTCACATCATCTAAACGAACCAAACTCTGACGTCATTCGAACCCGGGTGCGCACCAAAAGTGCTAGTGTGAAAGCCCCCGTTACCTTTTCATGATTAATCAATGAGAAAAAGATTTGTGTTTGTTGATGCAACTGTGAGAGCAAGTATTTTCAGTGAAGGGTTTGTGCATGTATGTCCATTATATGTAAACAGTGTGAATATCTGTGTGCAAGTAAGTGTCCGTTTGTTTTCTGTTGATGTGCTGTAAAGTTCAAATGTGCTTTTGTGTGGGTGGATTAGGTAAAGCCACTCAGCTGCGCCTCTAGTCAAGGACTCTTATCGTTTGAGTATCTTGCTAAAGGCGAATCATCCCTGGGTGACATCCGGCCTCTCTCCTCTGGTCCGGGTCATTTTAAGAGCCTCTCTCCATCATCACATCTTTCAGAAGCTTCACTTATAATCACCCTAAATAGATGTCAGTATCAACATCCAGTACAATAATTAGTTAAAATTCACTTATTGTGTACATGTTTTTATATTGTACTATATTTTTGAAAATACTTAAAATACTTAAGTAATTACATCTGTAATTCATTTCTGTAATTACAAAATTACACTATTGACCCGTCCCTTACACCCTAACCTTACCCGTATCCCACCTCAATAGCAGAGAAAGTGTTTTGCAATACAATAACACAAGAAGTACATTGTACTTATTTATTGATGTAAGTACATAGTGGTTAAAGACACCTAATATAAAATGTGACCCAATTTTGGCCTCCAACAATTCCATAAACAAGATAATCGAGATAATTCTTATTTATATTATAAAATATAGTGTATATATAAAAATGTAATTTTTACATTAATTCTTTACCCAGATGAATAATATTTAAATGAAATCCATTGTTAAAAAAGCAAGTTTAAAAAAATGCAAAATGATTCTAAATTATGAATTCTAAAGACTCATATCAAGGCAGACCACCTGAATGAATTTGAGCAACAATGAATATAAAGCTTAAGAAAGAATGGTGTGTGTGTGTGTGTGTGTGTGTGTGTGTGTGTGTGTGTGTGTGTGTGTGTGTGTGTGTGTGTGTGTGTGTGTGTGTGTGTGTGTGTGTGTGTGTGTGTGTGTGTGTGTGTGTGTGTGTGTGTGTGTGTGTGTGTGTGTGTGTGTGTGTTAAGTTGTTCTTTGTACTCACTCCTACACTCATATCAGCACTCAACAATGACTCACTCCTTTACAGTTCATGCTGGTAACATTGAGTATAGCAAACTAAAGGGGTTTACTTTGCTCTACAATTTATATTCAGTATATGTTGATGTGTGTGTGTGTGGATGTTTTGGTAGCATTGTAAGGAACAAAAAGCATGTATTATTACGTAATTGTGGACTGAATTAATGAATCGGTATATAGCTATTTAAAATGGATAAAGTGATCACAGAGGGTCCTTGGAATTGAGGATGGGTGACCTTTGTTCTATTAGTAACCTGAATGATAAATCAGTTGAGAAATAATATAGTGCATTTCAGGGAATAAAAATACATGAGAGAGTAAGCAATTCCTTTGTGTTTTTAAAAAAAAAAACGGATCCCATTATCACAATATTGATGCATTTTCATACTGTTTTGACATGCATTGCACCTCATATCTTACTGATCAAAGAAATTATGCAGTTGTTGAAAGTGATAACTGCGGCTGAAGAGGACCTGTATATTCATTCATGAGATGTTCATTGGGGTGTGAAGGTGACCAGGGTCTTTCGATTACACTCTCTACACCTTAATGGTTTATTGATTAAATACAAAATAATTAAGAGCCACACAGTCAGTGAAATGAATGGACTGGAGTCTATTGGCATGAGGGCAGCTCCCTAGAACAAATTACAAACCAAATGCTCTTCATCTACTTTATTAAGAGTCCGATGTGTTTGAAGTATTTATTTACTGCATACACTCTCTCACACCAGGGAAATAGATCCCATAGGGTTACAATTTCAAAGAAGCTTCATTGACACAATAAAAATGGGTTTATTTACAATGCTAGATCATATTAACACATGACGCATTGTAACCTACTGGGATGCATTCGACCCCCTTGAACAAAATATATTTAATTGAGAGGGAAACACAACAAAAATACAGAATGGCTTATAGCATATATCAGCCTTTGTCCAGCTCTGCATGACTTCTGGGCCCCGGGGGAAACCCCAAAACATGGGTCTTAAAGGACCATACCCCCCAGACCATTACACTATGTATATACTGTACCTATTTTTTACAGTCTATGGTATATACAAACATAAAACATCTGTAGTGAAATCAAATCTTGAAATATATTCAGAGTTTTGTTTGAGGCACTGATTGATGAGTCAACTCCATATGCACAAGTAGAACTGCATCCTCTTCTTTGTTTTCTGAGTTTTCCAGCACTTTCTATGACAACTGTGTATATAGACTTTATTCACAGAAGCCCCATCTTTGATTTTTAGCGGGAATGAAAGCGAGGCTGTGAGGGTTAAACATACATCTCTTCAGTGGGTTGTACTGTTATTCAATGTGTTTTTGAATTGTTCTGCTGACGAAACACTGCAAATACACCTTTTTTCAAGAAATTTCAATAGACAAACTCCAGACAACATAAGCTGTGAAAAATTGTAAATGAGGAGTAATTCCAGGAGTTTTTACAGCGTATATCATTGAAAACAGTTTAACCCTCACAGCCTCGCTTTCACCTGTCATGGCGCTGTTCTGAATAATGTCTATGGACACTGCAGCACCATTACTATATTTTTTTACACAGCTTTATTACACGAGTATGGAAGCTTGATTGCTCCATGGAATAAAAAAAAGTATGAATTGTGCGATAAATGAATTTAAAAAAAAAATGTTTTAATCCATGGCGGAAATAAGCTTTCATACGTGGGTCTTTGGAGTACTTGATTCTGATCTGGTCATTCATGCCATTTATCCTGGTAATGAAGAGTGCCATAGCAGCATATTGAAAATGACCTCAAAGGTTAATGATCAAAAAACTGTTGCACTGTTAGTCATGTTGCAAGGTACAAAGACGTATTTTTTATTAGCAGTAGTTTTTAAATAATATTATATAAATAATAAATAAGTATTATATATATATATATATATATATATATATATATATATATATATATATATATATATATATATATATATATATATATATATATATATATCAGACTGTTTAAATTTTGAGCAAGCAATCTCATTGGTTGCAGGATCAGCAGAGGCCAATCAGCTTGTGTCATGCAGTAATGATGTGATTGCTTGAAGATTGCCTGTAAAGGACCTATCAGCCTGCACCCTCTAAAGTTTCATGACTGAACTAGATTGCTTTTTGCACCTGATATACTTGTTCCATTTGTTTAAACCCTTAGTTTAGTTCTACTCATTGTCAGTATTAGTCAGTAAAGCTGTTCTGTTGGTTATCTCCTGTGGACTGTTTTCAGGTTGGTTTACCTTTGTTTTTGTTAATAAAGTTACAAAGGCTGTTATTTATCCACATCACTTCTTCCTTGCCTGCATGTGACTGTATTTATATATACATATGTATAAATTTAGCCCAGTAATAATAAAAGTACATTTTCCATTACATGAAAAACCCCACCCCAGACTAAAAACAAGAAAAAACAAACTGTGATTTGTTAGCCAGACGGTCTCTTCCTGCCTAAGTGGGTGATTATTATCATATGTGTTGCTAAAGGAAAGTCTTTGTCGTGGTTTGGAAAGTGGAAGTGAAAAAGTCTCTAATGTGTATGTAATTAGCGTAATGCCAATAAGTTTAATTCTCCTTTTCCACCTCATTTTGTGTTCAAGATCACAGAGATCACATTTTGGGCTATTTTTCCCAACAAGATAGATTTAAGACTAGTGGAAAATACACCCAAAACACACATTTTAGGGTTTATTTTATTACACTACATCTATATGTGGTATCCTATACCTCTAATATATCCCTGCTGGTTTTGTCTCATTTAAATTATTTTTGGCCCCCTTGGAAGTTGAGTCCCCCTAGTGGGCCCCTGGTTGACAACAGCTGCTTTATGAAGCAGTGGTGGTTTCATGATCAGACGCAGTTCATAACTGAACCTAACTCAATTGTCTAAGTATAGTTGTCCACATAATCATGGAACAGGGTGGATGGAGATCAAAAAGAGGAGAGTTAGTGTCACAGTGGGTTGCAGAAAGGCAGACGACCATATATTTCCAGAACGGAGGTTTAATAAGAATATAACACCAGACGACAGAACAGGTAACAACACAAACTAAATACAATGGAGATTGGACAAACACTGACTGAACAGATGGAACTTAAATACAAACACAGATGACACCATTAATAGAACACAGGTGATACAGATGACGATGATGACTAAACAGGTGACACAACTGAACTGATAATGTCAGTAACCATGGATACGAAGGAGTATCAGAAAAAGAACAAAGGAGAACAGGAACCAATCAAAATACAAACTGAAAGTCAAACAAACACTGACACGTGACAGAGGGTGATGGGGCCTGAGTGGTTTCAAGTATTTACAAGGATTCTGGTCTGCTGGAACAAACAGTTAGTTGTGTGTGTGCCTGGGGACAGTGACTCTTTGCCGTGACTTTAAGCATGAGGAAAATGAATCATCTCCCTCTCTCTCTCTAAACACTCTCTTTCTGAGAGATGTAATGGAGGGTGCATTCCATCAGTTTGCTCTCTCGTTGATTACACCTTTCTGAAAAGGAAGCTGAGAAATGACACGGGAGTGAATGAGAGTGAAGACTGCTAGAAAATTGGAAGGAAAGGATGAAGGAATGCTAGAAGAGTTCCATAATTTTTCTGTGGTCTCAACAAATTGTATTTTATTTCTCTTACAAGCATTCACAATCAACAGTGGATGTATTGCTAACTACATAAATATTAGGGATACAATTTCAATAATAATTTTTTTATTTACCAGTGTAAGTTCATTTTGGATATTTAAATGTGCATATTATATAATATTGTCCTTCCCCTTTTTTATTTCCCTATATATTTGGATTACCCTGGTCTTCATCAAAAGTTAATCTTTAAAAATGTTCTTATTCTAATACTTATATTCTTATTATAGTTTTAAATGTAATCTTAGCAAATCTCAAAATGAATCGTACATTTTTGTAATAGTTTTTAGTGTTTTGCTTTTCATTTATTTAAACAAAAGCATAGAATTTTTATATCATCCATTCATTAGTTGTCAGCCATTACATTCACAATAACAAATTTTTCAAGTCAAACTTTTAATGTTGGTCAATGCTGTTTTTTTTTTCCTATGAGCTTATTTTAATACAGCATAGAAGATAGTTTATATACTGTATGACAGTATATAACATTGAATTTACAAAGGAGAATAAAGATATAACAGAAAAATTAAAGTCATGAGGGTTTATGGACGGATAACAATCCTTTAGTTTCCAACAACTTTCAGAAAGCATAAAAAACCAGCCCGATCTCACGGCAATTCTTACGAATTTTACGAGGTGGCTAATTCGTACGAATTCATACGACCTCACTCGTACGAATTAGTATGATTTTTGCTAAATCGTACATATTTTACGAGTTACCCAATTCGTATGAATTTGTACTAATGACCTACCCCTGACCCCGCCCCTAAACCTACCCATCACGTGGGTTCAGACAAATCGTACAAATAATTCATACGAATTAGCCACTTTTTAATCACTCGTACAAATTCGTCCGAATTAGTCGTGAAGAGAACTGTTTTTCCTCCCAACCATAGAGCTTTTATATCAAACCAATATAACACCTTGTTCACCCCAGACAGTGTTGGACTGCAGCTGCAGTCATGCAGCTTCTATTGTCTTTGTCTTGTTCTTTCACTTTTCCTTCAATCCATTAAATTTAATCTCTTCACAGTCCATCAAAAGGCTCCATTCAACTCTAAATTTGAAAGTCCCCACTGTTTGAAAGCATGATGTGCACTTTACTGTCAGTTACCATAGAAACCAGGTGATTCAAATGGAAACTGTGGATTGAGGTTGAAAGCCAATACTGATTGGATGTGTTTTGATTTTGCTGACATTGTGCAGTTAGGTGGGGTGTGGTATTCTGTTTCGTCCTGCTCCACGGTGGGACTGGAGTTTTATTTTGGTTGGCTGCTTGTTGTTGGTTGATCAGAGCGTCAAAGTAGAGAAAAGTGAAGCCCTAAGTGTGCTTATAAGAGCATACATCAAGTGCTGAAAGCGATAAATGAGCAAACAAAAAAACAGCTACGATATTCTACCACGATTCAAAAGCATTCAAATATTTATCCTCAAAAGATACCCGAGGCAAGACCAAAAGCAGTATGAAAAGTTAAAAAAAAAAAATTAAAAAGAATTTGTTAGTATAAATAGAGCTTCAGATTTGCCAGATTTTGATTTATCCAGTTTAAGAAAGTCAATATAAAGTAAACCCTAACCTCTTTGTTGTTTAATCTACATTTTAACATGGACATCTGAAGTAATTTTTAGTCGAATTTTAAAGGGCTTTTTCTGCAAAGGCAAGGATAAATCTTTTCCCCATGAACGTCTCAGAAAGTTCTTGATGAGCTTTGATAAGGTTGATAACCAATCAATAACAATTTCAGAATGCATTGTTTAAGAGTAGGCCCACCCACAATATTAAGATTACAAATTAATCACAGTAGGCAGACCTCAACAAGATGATCAGATTCTGATTAATGACAACGTTGACAGTATGGTGATTATAGTTGTGACAAATATCATTTTCAGCAGCTCAATTTAAAACTGTTGTCACTGTGGTCATTAAACACAGACAAAGCAGTGGCACACATTCAGCAGTTGGGCAGGGTGAGCCCTTAAAGGATGTGTGGGAATAGTCTTTGTTATCGACAGACTCTTCAGCTTATCTTGCTGTCCTTGAGGCGGGAGTTTTGAAGAAACCCTGCCATACCGACTCCAGGCGCATTAGGGTGTGTTGATAGGACTTACATTGAATGCATATTTTAATTTATGACCACCAACAGGTCAGCATATGAAAAGTTTGGCACAGACCACTCAGCTCAGGAGGAGCCGGTGGCATTCTGGGGTACTTACACATTTGATGGGTCAGGAATATATAGTCCTGGCCTATTTATTTATTTATTTATTTGGCTAATTTAAACTCATCTTTAACAGTTAAAATTGAGAAACAAAACTTGAAATGAAATTGACTAACCGTGCTTATAATATGTGTATCTACCTTTTTTGTATGTATTATACTTTGTCTGCTGTGGCATTGGCATTTTCTAAAGAGGCCATGAAGGCAGTGCTTTAAATTTGGATGAGACAAAATCAATATACAAAAACTTTATAGTTTTATTTTGTAAAATAATACAAACTTAAAAAACAACAACATTGGGAAATGTTATGTTAGACCCTAGTCTTTGACGATATGCTGGTCTGTAACTCTACGACGGAGAATTCAATATATATTCTTTAACTGACACTTAAGAATACATGAACAGGACTAATAAACACTAACCGAACAAAGCAACGTTAACGCAAGACAAAACACTGAGGAGAACTATGGCCTTAAATACACAAGGAGAGGTAAATGAGGTAACTTAATAAACAACAGGTGAACGTAATCAGTAACTAAAGGGAAACAAACTGGCACACACTAGGGCTTAATCCGAAATCGCCCTCATACCTTTAAATGTGTGTATTATTTTAGTAGACAGCCATTTGTAGTGGTGTCCAAAACCATAGTGGACATTACTGAGTGCATTCATTCCATCCCACATTGGACCACAAAAAAGAGTGTACAGCTCACTCGTTTTCATTCACTCCTTCAAGTGAACTGTAGTGGACTAACGTAGGGAATAGTGAATGGGAGGGGAACTCGGTGGAGCTGACAGGTCAGAAAATCTGAGCTGAAGTGCAGAGTTTAGTCATCAAAATTGTTGATCCATATTGACGCAAGTGAGTGACTGTGACCTTATAGGTAACAGTAAGGCTAACATTTTCATACCAAAGGCCAAAAAAAATAAATTTCGGTTTCATGGGGACTTTAATAGTCAATTAATAGCAGAAATAGTCAATTAATTTAGTATATAATAGTATATAACTATATAATAAACATAATTTATTATTATATTATTAGGTAGCCTTTAATGTGTATTTTGTATATGTGTATTATTTTAATTTTGAAAGTAAAGTAAAATATGTTATATTATAATCTGCGTATTTCTTTGATGACGTAGCAGGGCATTTCAGATAAATGATTATTGTTAGCAAAGTCCACTAAAATGGATATCTGATGCTCAGGGAGTAGGGAGCAGTGAACACTGCATAGGGACCCTTTCAATCAGAACGCACCTTAGGTCATCTTACAATGACACGGAACACGGGCAAACAGGAACAGGAAAAACAGAACCAAAACGCAATGAAAATAAACAGACATTGAAATACATGTTACATTGTCAGGGTAGCACTATATGTTTCATTTTTGACCAGAATGAAAACAAGGCTGAGAGGGATAGAAGTACAATAGATTGTATGTTGTTAAAAATACTAAATTTTTAAATGACAAAACATCTTCCCAAAACACTATCAACATACAAAAAATAATTTTGAGTTGTGAGTTACAGTTAAAGTTAGTAAAATTATTACGTTATTTTTATACAGTGCATGCCATTGTAAAGACTGTAAGTCTATACCTCACCGCCTTATTTTCATCTGTGTAAAATTCAATATTGTCACATTCATCACCTAGTTGTCTTCGTCTTTGTCATTATTCACAGTCATCATCACGGTCTAGCATTTATCCCTGCACTGCAACTCCCAACATCCTCCTCGGTCCACACCTGTACCCCATTCACCATCACCGACACCTGCAACCCATTATCATCTGTGTCACCTGGGTTCTGTTAATCTGTGTTCATCAGTCTGTGTATTTAAGTTCCTCTCTGTTCTATGTTCGGGGTCGGTTATTGTTTGTGAATTGGGCACAGTTTCGTGTTTGCTTCGTATGGTAATTGTAAATACATAAATACACCCACTTGGATATGACCGTTTTTAGTCGAACCTGAATTGAAATGAACTTGATACTTCCTTGTTTTAGTGAGCACTTAGCCCATATTACCTGCGACAAGTAAACCTTTACGTGCTCACGAAATTGTTACACCAGTTGCTGCATTGGAGGTTGCATGAAATCTGTCAAATCGGTGATACATAAAGGTTTTGTGTGTGTGTGTGTGTTTGTGTTTTAACATGAGGACAGTGAATAAATTTGGGCGGGGGGAGACTCTGTCGCAATAATGGTCCCGGTCCCCGACCACATAACGTTAAGCGAGGAGCCTTATAGGTCCAAAAGGGTAGGTCAGGTGATTAATAATAAAAGTCGAACATTTGTTTATAACTTGAGATTTCGACATAACCAGGTTTCATTTTACAGTAGCTTACTTTAATCTAATATTTGCTTTTTGTTGAAGTATAGCCTAAAAGTCTTTAATCCAGAAACGTCAATCGGATCTGGCTGGAAAAACTTAACTGGACAAAAACGGGGAAGGGGGAGTTCTGCCTTATTTCAAAAGATCACCACCACACACCATTACTCTGTAGCTACAATATTGTGTGATAGTCTTTAGGAAAGAAGAGAAGTCTGGAAAGTTTCCCTGAAGAATAGAGATTTTCACGCGCGCCACCGTTAGTGAAGGACACGCGCTTTCCTGGAGAGCAGTTTGTTTATGACGCACGGGTGAGACCGTTAAGCTGCGTGAGCAGCAAGGTGCTCAGTATGGGTTCAGCTCAGCTCGGGAACACCGGAGAGCGAGAATTACGGTAGTAATGTTGGGCTCAGAGGACCACGGAGAGACTCGCAAACGCAACGGTACGGGTAAGCACCCCTTTCATTCATTCGCTAAACTTTCATTATGCCTCTGAGATTAAAGCGGCAGGTGTGGGACCAAACCGAAAGGAGGATAAGTTTGGATGCGCGAGTGACATGCTGTCTGACGAACTCATCAATCATATTTGTGTTATCAGATACAGACTGTGATGAACTCATTTCGCAAGAATGTAGAAACAATGTATAAAAAGTATAACTGTAGAAGGAATTATTTTTGGGAATAAATCGATTTTTTGTCGTTACTTCGTCGAGCTTTGTGATAAAGAATTGCCATGTTTAGGCTACTCTGCTGTCAAAACAGGCAATATCTGGCGCCCTGCAAATGGATGAAACTTCGTGTGAATGCTCACACAATCTCATTGCTTCAGACAAGCAGTATTACCCCGTCATGATGAATGTGCCTTGACATTTTTCATATTTTTCAGTTCGTTGATTTTAGTTCAAGCACATTAAAGGGAAATAAGAGGAGGGTCTTGCCTTCCCCATCATAACTTATAATTTAAGAAAAAATTTAACCTGTATTTTAATATATTTTTTCATACTTAGTTTATCAAATTTTGACCCTATGAGCTCCCTTTTTGTTTTTATTGTGATTTTTATGGGGCGAGGACAGTTAACATTAATTCCAGTAATTTGGCATATTGATTTGGTTAGTGTGCTGCAAATCTGATGTAACTGCTCAAGATAACCCACCTGTGGTTTAAACTCTTATCTTAAAAATGACCACATATCACATCTCATCAGGCAGAAAACAAAGCTGGGCACTTCCAGTAGATGTGCTGAAAATGGGTGTTGCACAACTGGTCCTGGATTTGCTACCACCATAGTTGTGACACGGGACTAACCCACAACCCTACCTCAAACAAAAACATGACAATTATACGTATGCGGTTGGTCATCATGAGAGATAAGTCAGATTCACTGATGTGGTCTGACTCTCATTGCTTGCATGTTCTCTTTCTTTACTTCTGATGAATCGTCTAGGAGCAAAAACGGTCTTAAGGATTTAAATGTGATCACCTTTTTCTAATTTGCTTATGTCCACTTTGAATGTGGAAATGTTCATTTCTATGGAGATGCCGATGTTTTAATGCATCCCCTTTACATTTCAAATCATTCATTCACTTGTTATCTTTAATCATAATTTGAAATTGCTGAACACCCATTTTCCACATTTCACAGTGGGAGAGTGAAAGCATCGCAAAGCAGGTGTGCGGATCAGAGATGCTCATCTGTCTCTTGAGGCAATATGAGAGATGATGCATAGAATCAGCCAGTTGAGTTTATTTGTCCACTCTGAAGGGTTTGACCATTTTTAAATGTTTTCAATACCTTACTTATTAAACATTGCTATTTCACTCTTTAATTATGTATGAAACGTGCGAAGGTGGGTTGCAGTGTCTGTCACGGATATTGAACATAAAAAGCTGTGTACTTATCAGGAAGTAAACTGCTCACAATTTAAAGCAGTGCTTGGGCTTTTTCAAGCACAGACATTTTGAAGAACATAATAACTCTAAATAACATAATACACCTCCTCTCCTCGAGCTGCGTGACTCCTAGTGAATGCCACATTTTGATCTAAGAGAGGAACAGACCCGTCGCCAGACCTCAGTCTTAAGGGGGGCATATGAAATGTATGGGGGGGCCCAATTATTATTAGCCTATAGTATGTATATTTATAATAATATATATTATTATATAATATATAACTCTAGTCGCGCAGCACGTAATCATCACGTTAAACATATGTAAGCCTGTTTATTGGTCCAATGAGGGTTTCCAATAATACAGGTGAAGGTCTCTGCGTGTTACTGTCTTCCCTTTTACGCAACACAACAAGATTAAATGGAACACACTTTTCTCATATGTATTGACTCGTTATTTCATCTGACTCCATAAATGAAAAAGGGTTTTAATGATATCTGGGTATCATTAAAAGTGAGCGAATGTCTGATTATTCTTTTGAAACTCTTTAATTATGTTTTACCCGTTCAGATTAGGAAACTATGCCGCTTAGAGGTCCTCACATCTACTGCGGGTCTCACGATCACAATCTCGTCAGTTTCGTCACTAAACAGAGGTTTTGACTAATATCTCAGACGGTCGGATTCACCCAAAACACAATCAGAGATACTTTTATTTTAGTCCCCTTGAATTGCATACACTTGAACTTAATTTAATAGTTATACTTTAGTAGAGGTTTTGGCCCTATTATAGGTATGAGTCGACCAACGATACTTTCCTCATAATAGTTTAGACTGGCCAAGCCCGTGATCTCTCACGTACACTTATCTAAAGTTACATTAAATTAAGACAGAGGTAAAATAGACATACCCAAATTTAGGCTGGTCAGGCAGCGCGTTAGCTACCCCTAAACGGAATGCCCCGTCTCTACAAAGCAAGTACACTTGAACTAGTGACAAAGTATTAGCCGTCGCCAATCTGACGCAGAATTGCGGGAGCATACGAATCCGATAATCTCCTTGGGAGAACAAACTCAAGAGTCAATCAGAGTAAAATCAAACGTTTACAATTTATTTACCAGGTAATGAAGCAATAATTCAAAATCCAATTCATGAGAATAAAATCATCAGTTGATCATATCATAACAGAAATCAAGGAATTTGTAGAAAGTATTACCTGGCAATCAGAATTACACACAGCGATTTTGTGGGCAGTCAACCTACAGACTCCTCGAACCTTTTGCCCATTTTCCTTATAAACCCAGATAATTCAATTTGCTTACCAAATGGTAGTGTCTGCCATTATA
Organism: Siphateles boraxobius; assembly: GCF_051911475.1. NCBI lineage: Eukaryota > Metazoa > Chordata > Actinopteri > Cypriniformes > Leuciscidae > Siphateles > Siphateles boraxobius. The sequence goes on from NW_027509193.1 coordinate 14,179,590, forward strand.
ATTAGATTTGGTCCCCTAGTGAGGGGCTCACAACTGTGAGATCAGAATGGAGGATCTGGGGGAGGGAACACCTTAGAGGGATACACTACTTCTCATATTTTGTAACTTCTTTTAGCTTTCTATTATGGTTGGGAGAATGAGACCATTTTACCAGGCGCACTGAGATACTTTAAATGATACCAAACATGCATAGTTACTTATTTTGTACACATTTAACATTTCATGGGTTTTCAGTGAGTTTCAGGTGAGCAGGAGAAGGGGGGGATTGTTCAAGTGAGGTGTGAGGTGTGAGTTGCACTGTGTGCTGCGTCTCGGATGCTGCTGTTATATCATTATGCAAGGGAGGGTTCAAATGTTAATTCTCAGGAGCCTTTTGTTTCCACCAGGGGTGGCCCAGACTTTTCGGCACCCGCCTTACACATATAACCAACAGCAATATGACCAGGTAGCCTAGCCTACACAGAAGCAATGTTATGAATATCCATAAAATACTTGACTACACAACACATTAGATGTAACACTAGAAGCATCTCTCAAACATTGCATTTTAAAGCATTCAACAGAGGGATATGCATTGCCATGACACACACACACACACACACACACACACATACATACGCACGCAAATACACTCGCACAGATACTTTGAGTGGAGGCAGCGCTGTCCTCTCTCCAGTACCAGTACAGTGGGAGGAAGCGTTTCTCCGAGCAGAACCTCCTCATCTAAGTATCATTCCACTCGGAAGGAACTGAAGCGAGTAAGCCGGCAAAAACTCGTTTTGAAACAGCTTTCAAAAATGCGCGGTAACTGTTGAGCGGCTTAGTTGTATGTCACCGTCACGTACGTAGCCTAACGTTCTTTTGTAAGGCCGTGATAGGCTGTTGCAGTGTAGATTCCCATCAATCAAACTAAGTCACACCATTGTTTCTTTATATTTTTAATATTTTAATGATAAAGAATGCAACATTAATGCAACACAAAATTAGCAACTATGATAATATTAAAATTAAATTAAAATTAAATTACCTGTGCCTCAAGTGGGGGGGCACAAGCATTTTTTGGGGCGGGCCCGGCCCCCTATGGCCCGCCCATAGCGTCGGGTCTGGAGAGGAAGTGCTTCATTCTATAGGCTCAACGCCTTTTTTTAGGGTGAACACTAAGAAGATGATTTAAGGATCTTTGCTCAGCATCAAAGGGGTCATGAGCTGCATTGTTTTATAATGTTTCCTGTGGTGCATTTATAATGTTAGTATGATTTTTGCATCATAAATTGTCCTAAATTAGAAATAAAAAGCATTTTTCCTAGCCTGATTTTATCCTCTGATTTGAATGCTCTGTGAGACTTCTGTGTAAAAGTATTACAAGTGGAATCCTCTCGAAAACTTTTAGCATGGTTTTACTATTACAGCTCTCAAGGTTAAGTAAAGTGTTGATATGTGATTTAAGTGTTGAAGTGTTGATCTATGACATTATATTTATATCGTGGTATGAAAGGTTGCAGTGATGAGTATTGTATCCGATCACAAACATGTCAGCATGAATGTGATCTTGTCATTGCAACTCGATTTCTGCACACTATCGAATGCTTTCATCATTCAAAACTAACAGTGCAAATACAATAGAAATAAGAGGTTCGTTGATTATTACGGAAGTTTTGACGCGAGTCCAGAACTCAGTCCTGATAAACACGCACCGTTTGATTCACAGCTCCGCTGAATGTAAAGGGAGCGTTCTTTGATTGCGTTCTATATCTAATTTAATCGCGGTTTAAACAACAAATTATTTTCAACTTACTAAGAGAAACAATGTGCAGACCGTTCACATTAGACCGTTAAGTCACTCACTGGTTTGATTTACTGGCACATAGACATAGATCGTCTGACTGTACATGAATCATTACATATCAGAAATCACTGGTCACAGATAAGGCATTAGAATTAACAGTTACTTACATGTTCTGACATGACTGTCGAGTCTATATCGTAAAAGTCTGTTTGTAAAGCCTGTGCCACAATTGTGCCTGTTTTACCAAAGAATCCACAGTGAAATGTACCGCATACAAATAAATAATGCCCAACTGAGACATTCACATTGTTGATAAAAAATAAAATAACCACATTCCTAGTATTAGGATCTTTTGGAAGTTAATGCTATTTGTGGTCCATCCTGTATAGCTCTCCTCTCGTCATCTCAACACACCAGTGGGCGGGGCCAAGTTGTGACGATGAATGCGTTGCTTTTCTTCTGCAAAAGCGGTCTTTCACTACCTTATTACATCATAAAGAGGCACATTCCAGGAGGAGTCGTTCCCTGGGCTTGGTAACAATAAAAGTTTTTTTGGACCAACAAGGAAGTTTTCAGTTTTGAAACTTACAGGATATTCTTATAGTACAATTACCCCTTATATGTAAAAAGCTCAAGGAAAATTTTATTTCTCAGTTCATGACCCCTTTAAATTGGAGCATATAAACTCAAATAATCATTGTGCAGTTTACTCTTGAGGTTTCATTTTATCGATTCTTTAACTTTTATTTAACAAACCACTTCCCTACTCCAAGGCGAGCCATGTTGGTCTTGACGTTTCCTGGATGTTGATAAACTTCTTGTGTTCTGAACAGCCGCTGCGGCGCAAACAAATAAATCACACCGGGAAGAAATGCGTTCAGCTGGGGCAAGATGATGTTTATGCACTGCCCTTTCTGCAGCGATTGTGACTATGCACCTTGCTTTCGCCTCTTCTGTAGATTCAGTCTTGCAACTGGTCTCAGTTATAAAATACGAACAGAACTGATTTATGAATACAAAAATTCTTTTTGATTGGTTGGCAAGGGGTTGTAAAAGTCCAGTTTCAAAAAAGTATAGGCTACAGACCACACAAGTGAGTATGCCAGCTATCAGGATATAGTGTGAAGAGTCAGCAGTTGATTCTGTTGGCAGTACAGGCTTGTGGAAAGGCTGGATTTTCTCACATTCTCCTCCAGTCAGTGTATAACATTGGGGATCTGATAACAGACTCCTATATTTTAGCAATATATCAGTGATATGCTTATTTATGTTTTGATATTCTGCCTGGGTCTCTTTTTAAAGGATTTAGATGCCGTACATCTGTCTCATCCTTTTTCAAGTAACTGAAAGGTGCTGTTTATCAAGAAATATTACAGTCTGAACTGATCGCTTTCTGTTGGCTTATTGGTTTCCCGCTGACAAGTTGCAATACTCTTCTTCGGTTTTTAATGCTTTGTTTAACATCACAACTGACATTACATAAATGATCATTTCGTAATACTGAGTCAGAGGCGAAAATTATTAAGCTTTGAAGTCACTGCCGGGAAATAACCTGATTTATTAGTAAAGTCTTGTAAACGCGTTTTACTTGCCTTGTCGGGTTATGGGTTTGCATGTAAACCCAAACAACAGGTTATTTCAATAAGCTGATTTTTGTGAGTTATCATTGTACTGGTGTGTATGTAAATATGCTCAATGACGCTCAATACGGTCCTGTTACTATAAAACAGCATATCTTGGTTCTGTGAAACATAGCAAAATCTGTGTTTCTCACGTATGAAGCAGAAACAACGAAACCATACGTTTAACTTATAAGTACATTTTTTAATATTTTTATTAGCCTTTTCTGATTGAGCGAAAACTCATAAACCGGTTTACACCAGTTATTTGAGTCCAACATCTGCTCTGGGAAAGTTGCCAGTATAACTGCATGCTGTATTTACCTTCTCAGTAGGTACAACAGTAGTGTTGAATGTGATTTCTATCAATGAGCTGCTATTTCTGAACCCATTCAACTTCTGATTACAGTGCAGATCCTTTGTCAGGTGTTGTTTTCGGGCAAATGTGGGAAAAACAGTCACAGTGTTTCCCCTAGGATTCTTTTTTAGGGGGGGTGTACTGCTAGTGTTGCGGAGCGGGCGTGTTACGGATACGTGGTGTAATTTTTTTGCAATCAAAAAGCATGTCTAATTAATTGAAATCATGTATTATGAATCATTAAACAATACTTTTTTTTAAAATATATGAAAAAAAATGTCACACTAATTAATTCTGCGCTAATTCACACTAACACTAATTCTGTGTTGTGTTTTTTCTGGTAATAAAATGAAGACATAAAACAAAAATTGTATCATTTATCATCAATTTTAATCATGTGAAATTAAATAAACTTTTTGTCAAATAACTTGCTGCACAATGAGCTTTACTGTTAAAATTAAAACATGGATTATTCCTTAAAAATTTCAGTTTTGATGATAATTTATTTGGATTAGTGTTAGTGTATTATTACATTGGGACATATCTAAATTCTAATGTACAACAGTAATATATTTCTGTCAAGTTAAACCGAACTTTTATTTTGACGGGTTGCCGTGAAGACCTTTTGAGTTTCTGTGTGTTTATGTCATGATGATAGTTGTTCTCAAATGAAGCGGTTAAATGATCACGAAGTAGGGTTGGGAACATACTGTCTATGGTTGGGAATCGTAAGAAATTTTTCGGTTCCGATTCCGGTTCCGCCAAACGATTCCGGTTCCGGTTCCCATTCAATAAAAATTATTAAAACTAATACAAATAGTAGTACGGGGAAAATACACAATCCTTTTTGTGTTTTATTTCTGATAGGCCCTACTTGTCAAATGAGTTTAACAGACTGGCAATGTCAACAAATGCAACATATTATTTAGCAATATTTTTTTCTGAAGGAAAATAAAAAATGTTGCATTCTCAAGGATAATTTGGGACCTCTCCTATATCTTATTGTATATCCAGCAGTGGAATACCCTCTCAGAAGGGGTAGAATATGCTTGAACACACATGTAAGATCCAGACAGGTGAAACATAATATTTTTTAAATCGGTTTGAATGATTGATTTCTGTGAAACTTCACTTGTTTCCTTACTGGATTAAAGTGCTCTAGCAGTTAATAAACAGAAATGCATGCGTCTTGCGGAAGAACATTGTAGCCGGAGCTACTTCTCTATGTTTATGTCAATGACGCGAGTGAGTCACGCAGGCACTGGGCTACTCCGCAGCAGTGCCGAACCGGCCAGTGTAAAGTAGTCTGAGTCTAAACGCTTATTACAGCCTTACCGTAGTGTTCAGGATAAGACAAAAACACGTTTTGAAAAAAGGCATTCATGATGTAATCGCTCATTATATACATTTTGTAAATTCTGAAGCGAATTTTCGTTATTTGAAGCGACTTTCAAAAGGTGATTAACTGTTTTAACATCAGTGTTTATTCTCGAACTATAAACTTTTATCTCAGTACTTCTGTGATCATTTGAATATTTTTAACACAGAAATATCGATACTGTGTTGTTGAAAAGACAGAAAGTAAAGCTAACGTTAGATGTTTCATGTCAGCGACAGCGCAAACAGATTTGAATGTCCCGGTGTGAAGTTTTTGTCATTTAGGAATAAGATCGCGTGGGTGTTTGAATCGAGATCGTTTAAAGATTAATGGTGCAGCTCTACTGTCTTATTCTCTCTCTCTGCGTTGATATCTGACGCAATTTTTTTAAACTTGTTATACGAATAGCAAGAGGGACAGTGCATTCATTACAATTTTAATATTTATGTGGTGAGACGTCGCTATTAAAGGATAAGCTCCCAGCACTTCGTCCACACATCGCATCAGAACCAAAAACACTACCGGTTCTGCATAAGAACCGGTTCTTGGTTCCCAACCCTATTACGAAGTGACTTTCAGAGTGGATCTAGAGCCTGGAGAGGAAGTTCATGCGTTTGTGTCTTCATATAGGCCAAAAAATAGCGCAAGCGTCACACGTGCTTCAGTGTGTGTGTGTGTGTGTGTGTGTGTGTGGTAAATGAAACTGCGCGTCGGCGGCACCATTCATTCACACAGAACATGCAGGATTCGTATTTAAATAGTCTTTGTGTTTTAATATTCACACACACTAGTCTACATCGCGATTTGATTTCAAGTGTACTGAACTGCTTTCTATTTTTTCCTCAAATTTACAAATTCCGTGAAATTCCGCGTTATACACTAAATTCCTTTTTTATGACTGGTTCCCTTTCAAGAGGTCTCTCCTATTGCGTAAGTAGCTTACGCTATGGGAAAACTCCTTTTCTCGAGAATATTGAAGTCTTTATGTAAAACGCATTGCAGCTGCACAGCTGACAGCAATGAACGAAGGCAGCTCGGTCATTGGCTGTGCTGCGGCAACTTGCTCGAACCAATGACGGGGCGACTCTGAATGCGCGACCAATGAGCGCGCTTCGCGCCCGCGTGCGTCAGAGCCCGCCAAGATGGGCGTGGCCAAGAGCTATATATTGGGCGCCCCGTCATGAGAGTTCTTTAGATTTTATCTCCTTCAGCGAACACCTTCTTCGCTGGATCCTCCGGATTATTGAAGCTTCGCCGTCGAAAAGCATACCAGCGGGATTTGCTACGAGGACGTCGGCACCTTCAGCCGCCTTCTAACGCGATCCTACTGAGCCATCCGGCGTACTGCTCACGCAAGTATTTACATCTGTTCGCTCTGCGACACTTGTAAAAGAGCAAATTTTCCAAGGCGTTGTTTCAAATGCCTTCCTGCGCGTCGTGCAGAGACCTTCTCCCGGACGGGGATCGTCACATCATCTGCGCTCGCTGCCTGGGCCGGGACCACGCAGAAGCTGCTTTGACCAAGGGCGGATGCCCCGAATGTGACGACCTGGGTCTCTCCGCACTGCGGGCTCGCCTCGCCGCTTTCGCCGTGAGCGAGCCCATCGCCGCCATCCCTCTGTTCGAGCCGCGCACTAAGAAAAAGCGCCGCTCACAGAGGCTTCCTGAACCTGAGCTCAGTGACGTCACGCCGAGCCAGTCTCCGCGTGCTTCACCGCCGCTCTTGCCTTCCCCACCGCCGGTTCAGTTCACCCAGCCGGACCCACACCCCTCTAGCAGAGCGGTGGGCCTTGTGACTTTCGGCGCGTCCGAGGACGACGGGGGAATGGATGACAGCTTGTCAATCGACGCTGCATCGGACGACTGGCCGGGCTCCACTCTCGACCCCGCCCCGTCGACGCTAGCTAGCGCGAGCGGGGGCTCCACCATGGATAGCGAGATTATCCGCGTTCTCTCTAAGGCCGTGGAAGACCTCGGGCTCGATTGGTCTTCTCCCGAAGAACCAACCCGGAGCCGACTGGATGAGTGGTTTCTGCAGGGGCGCCAGCAGGCCCCTCGGCAAAGGCCTTCTCCCTTCTTCCCGGAAGTTCACGACGAACTCACCAAGTCGTGGAAAGCCCCCCACTCTGCGCGCCTAAAGCCTTCTTTTTCTTCCTCGCTCTCCTCTGTGGACGGCGCGAAGGAAAGAGGCTACGAGGGAACACCGCCCCTCGAGGAGGCCGTGGCCAATCATCTCTGCCCGCCCTCCACCACCGGATGGAAAGCCAAAGCTTCCCACCCCTCGAAGCCCTGCCGCACTACTTCAGCTCTCGCCGGTCGCGCCTACGCCGCCGCCGGCCAAGCTGCATCAGCGCTTCACTCTATGGCGGTACTTCAAGTGTTCCAAGCCAAGCTTCTCCGCTCTATGGACGAGTCTGGCCCCGAACCCGAAGCCTTTAAGGACCTACGCAGCGCGACTGACATAGCCCTGCGAGCCACGAAGGCCACCGCCCAGTCTATCGGCCGTGCCATGGCTAATTTGACTGTTCTCGAGCACCATCTGTGGTTGACTCTGACTGAGATGAAGGACGCGGACAAGGCGCCATTTCTCGACGCGCCTATCTCCACCAGCGGGCTGTTTGGACCGGCGGTTAAGGGTTTCGCCGAACGCTTCACTGAGGCCCAGAATGCTTCACAAGCTATGCGGCATTTCCTGCCCAAGCGCTCCAGCTCATCGCAGAGCAGACAGAGGCCGCCGCAGCCGCAGCGGGCTAGAACAGCCCCCACCGCCTCTCAGCCCGCGCCTCAGGCTGACGCTCGACGCCGCTCGCGCTCTCACAACCGCAAGCCGCCTTCTGAGCGACGGGGTCCTCGGCCCAAGATTGTGCTGAACCCCGACCCTCGAAAGCCGTCCTAGCCACAAGAATGAAAAGAGAGAGTGCGTGTCTCGCAAAAGCCTGACCACTCTCTCTGCAAAAGCTCAAGCATTACCCAGTCCCCTTACAGGCGGCTGGATATGTTCATACAGCAGTCAATGGGCCAGTCACAGAGCTCGCTCACCTGCAAACAAACGCCGTTTTTACGGCGACGCACAGAAAACACAAAAAGAGTCTTTTTCTGCCTGTGTCACTAAGGGTTCACATGTCCACAAGGTGTGCATTCCCAGATACTGTCAAAACAGTGCCAAATTCATTCCCAGCTCAAGCTGCGCACCCCATGAATGTAGATCACGTGCCTACGGTCATGTACGCACCACTACACACAAGCACTGTTCACACAGTTATAAATTCATCCCCAGTAAAAGCGGGAAACATTATAAAAGTGACGCGTGTGCCTACCACTGTTTATGCACCCCCACTTATAAACACTGTCCTTACAGTGTCAAACACAACCCCAGCCCAGGCTGCGAGTTTTACAGACACAGCGCGCGCTGCTGTAATCACACACGCGCCCATTCACTCAGCTGCTCAGCGCGCGCCCGCGCCTCTGAGAGCTATGAGCTCAGGCGATTCGCTGGCCGGGTCCCTGCGTCACAGCGGCCCGCCCCTAGCCTGTATTCAGCCCATATCTGTACACGCAGCGGCATGGGAAAATATTCCAGATATGCCGAAATGGGTATTGAATATAGTAAAGCACGGATACTCGCTCCAGTTCGCTCGCAGACCACCACGTTTTACGACTGTGGTCGAGACGAAAGTGAGAAAAGAGTGCTCACATGTTCTACGCACCGAGGTGCGCAAACTAATAGAAAAGGGCGCTGTGGAAACTGTTCCCCCCTCTCTGAGCGAGGCAGGTTTTTACAGCCGCTATTTTCTCGTCCCGAAAAAGGATGGCGGTCTCCGCCCCATCCTAGATCTCAGACACCTGAACAAAGCACTAATGATTCGCTCGTTCAGAATGTTAACAACCAAGCATATCCTCGCGCAAGTACGCCCAGGAGATTGGTTTCTCTCAGTGGATCTGAAAGATGCTTACTTTCACATTCCAATAGCGCCTCATCACAGGCCGTTTCTGAGATTCGCTTTCGAGGGACAGTCGTACCAGTACACAGTACTTCCGTTCGGCCTGTCCCTGGCTCCCCGTACATTCACGAAATGTATGGATGCAGCACTTTCCCCCCTAAGGCGAAGGGGAGTGCGAATACTGAATTATCTCGACGATTGGCTGATTCTAGCACAATCAGAGAGTCAGTTAATAACACACAGATCTTGGATTATCAGCCATTTAGAATGCCTGGGTCTAAGAATCAATTTTGCAAAAAGCATACTATCTCCCAGCCAGAGGATTTCTTTCCTGGGAATAGTTCTAGACTCGATGCAAATGACAGCGCGTCTCTCATCAGAGCGCGCGCTCACCATCCGGCGCCTTGCAACATCATTCAGGGCGGGCGCGCTCGCCCCCGTCAAGCGGTTTAAGAGGATGCTCGGTCTCATGGCCTCAGCATCGGCCGTACTCCAGCTAGGATTGTTGCATATGCGCCCTCTCCAACGCTGGCTCAAGAGCCGCGTCCCTACTCACGCGTGGCGTTCGGGCCACCTTTTAATCAGAGCGAACCACGGCTGTATAAAAGCCCTGACGCACTGGAAAGCCGCCGACTGGTACCAGTCAGGCGTGAGTCTGGGTGTGAACACAAGGAGAAAGATGATAACGACAGATGCCTCCAAAATAGGTTGGGGGGCCCTTTACGAGGGCAGGCCTGTCTCCGGCTTTTGGTCAAACCCGGAGAAGCGCCTACACATAAACTGTCTGGAAATGAAAGCGGTCGCTTTGGCTCTCAGAGCCCTGCTCCCACAGCTGAGAAACGAACACGTCTTGGTCCGAACGGACAACATGACGGTAGTATCGTACATAAATCGCCAGGGTGGACTCAGGTCGAGCTCCATGCATTCAATGGCCAGGAGACTCATTTTATGGTCCCAGCACAACTTGCGCTCGCTGAGAGCAGCGCATGTGCCAGGTGCCCTGAACCAGGGGGCGGACATGCTATCCAGAGACAAAATTCTCCCAGGAGAATGGGCTCTCAACCCGCTGACGATTCACTGGTTATGGAAAACCTTTGGCAAAGCGGAGATCGACCTCTTCGCCTCCAAGGAGAACGCGCACTGCCCTCTTTTCTTCACGAAAAGCATGGATGCGCTCGCCCAGAGCTGGCCGAGACGTCCCTTATATGCCTTTCCCCCGATCGCGATGCTACCGCAGGTCATCAGTCGGGTCAGAGAGGAGAAAGACGCAGTGCTGCTGATAGCCCCACTCTGGAAGAACCAAACATGGTTTCCAGATCTGATGCAAATGCAATCTGCACCACGGCCGATTCCACTGAGGCCAGACCTCCTCAGTCAGGCCAACGGGATGATATTTCATCCCCGCCCCGATCTGTGGGCCCTTCATGCATGGCCCCTCAACGGGTTCCCAGGAACCTCACGAGCGGAGCACTAAAAATCATCGCTGAGGCGCGGGCGCCCTCCACGAGACGCTTATATGCCCAGAAATGGAAAGTGTTCAGTGTCTGGTGTAATGCCAAGGGCCTGAACCCTGAAACATGCGAGATTACGAACGTACTCGCTTTTCTACAAGGGCTTCTGGAGGCGGGCCGCGCCCCCTCCACGCTCAAAGTATATGTGGCGGCCATCACAGCATCACACGACCCTGTAATGGAACGTCCATTGGGAAGAAACGACCTAATTATTCGTTTCCTAAGGGGCGCTAGGAGGATGAACCCTTCACGCCCCCCCTCAGTGCCGATCTGGGACCTAGCTACTGTCCTAGACGCTCTTAAAGGGCCTCCGTTCGAACCACTCCGAACCGTGCACCTTAAACAGCTCTCGCTCAAGACTGCGCTCTTGCTGGCACTCGCCTCGGTCAAGAGAGTGGGCGACCTGCACGCGCTTTCGACAAGCGCTGCCTGCCTAGAATTCGGACCTAACGACTGCAGGGTCGTCCTTAGACCGAAACATGGGTATATTCCTAAAGTGCTCACCACTCCCTTCAGAGCACAGGTTATCTCCCTAACTGCGCTATCGTCCCCAGCAGACGAACACGACGCTAATCTACTCTGCCCCGATAGGGCTCTCAGAGTGTATTTGGAGCGTTCTGCCCTATTCAGACAGACAGAACAACTGTTTGTATGCTTTGGCGGCCGTACGAAAGGTTCCGCCGTTTCAAAGCAGAGAATCTCTCACTGGATAGTTGAAGCTATAGCGCTGGCTTATGAAGCTAAGGGACTTCAATGCCCCTGGGGAGTCAAAGCACACTCCACCAGGAGTGTGGCTTCTTCCTGGGCATGGTCGAGCGGGATACCGATCGAGGATATTTGTGCGGCGGCAGGCTGGGCCTCACCGTCCACATTTATCAGGTTCTACAACCTACAGGTCCCGACACTGCATTCCAATGTACTATCAGCATGATGCTAGTTGAACTACGAGTTCGTATCTAGATTATGTATGTGCTTGTGTCACACTGAGCGCCTTCTAGCCGCTCTGTATTCTTTCCCACATATAAAGCTCGCCTCTGCCGGCTAGTTGGATGATAACTTTGCTTTTTTAGCTCAGGCACCTGCCTCTGGCTATCATAAGGCGAAGTTCAGCACGCACGGCGTTTTGCATGGTGTTCCCATAGCGTAAGCTACTTACGCAATAGGAGAGACCTCTCGAAAGGGAACGACTCGGTTACTAACGTAACCTCGGTTCCCTGAGAGGAGGGAACGAGTATTGCGTAAGCTGCCGTGCTTGTGCTTGGTTAGTTCGCTTCAGTCGTTTTAACCTAAAGAACTCTCATGACGGGGCGCCCAATATATAGCTCTTGGCCACGCCCATCTTGGCGGGCTCTGACGCGCGCGGGCGCGAAGCGCGCTCATTGGTCGCGCATTCAGAGTCGCCCCGTCATTGGTTCGAGCAAGTTGCCGCAGCACAGCCAATGACCGAGCTGCCTTCGTTCATTGCTGTCAGCTGTGCAGCTGCAATGCGTTTTACATAAAGACTTCAATATTCTCGAGAAAAGGAGTTTTCCCATAGCGTAAGCTACTTACGCAATACTCGTTCCCTCCTCTCAGGGAACCGAGGTTACGTTAGTAACCGAGTCGATTTCGTCAGCATTTTAGGGGGGGCGGGGGGTCGTTTTGGGGGGGCGGGGCGCCCCCCCAAAACAATGGTAGGGGAAACACTGAGTCAGACAAAGTTTTGACGTGTAAATAAACAAAAAGGAGGGTTGTTTACATTTATCTTTCTATTTTTCAATATGTTAATAAGATAAATTAATAAACCATCCAAAAGACAAAAAAGCTTAAAAAGCTTGGTGTAATGATGTGGTTTGATTATAATATTTCACATTATATATTTTTTTCTTTAACATTAATCCGATAACATTCATGATTTTTCTGAAAAGGTAAATTCAAATAGTAATATTCTACAAACAGGACTTGTGTTGATCAAGAGTGAATGCAAATTTGCCAAGCTACATTATGATTGATCAATGAATGAATAGTAGAACTTCTGGTATAGAATTAATTTTTGGTAGAATTAACGCGTAAACTTCCATTTCTACTTGCACGCACGAGAGACTGATAAGAACTTTAATTATAGACAGAAAGTAGTATGTATATGTGTGTTTAGTTGGACAGTGGATCTGTTTCTAAGCTTTGAAGGGCATGAGGGTGATAACACCTGTCGGGTAATAGCTGCACTGGAATGTAAACTGTTGGGCTGAATGCTTTGCTTTTAAATATAGGATTTTCTCTCGGTGTCATTTCACTCTTCTCAGCTCATCACTCTCTCTTAATCATTCATGACCTCTTCAATCATTCTATTTTCATGGCAGTGAGTGAGCTGGTGATGGAGAGAGATGAAAGGTGAGAAACAAAGAGAGAAAATGAATTATTTGCAATACAAATTTAGGTTTAGAGTACACAATAGCAACTAGGGGTGTGCAAAAAAATCGATTCACATTTGTATCGTGATTCAAGCTTTACCGATTCAAAATTGAGTCATAGAATTCCAAAAATCGATTTATATATATTTTTTTTCATTTTGTAATGGTGTGTATACTATTGTCCTGAAATGAGTTTAGCTCTCGCCATTCCCATAGATGGCGCTGCGTCGAATTCACACTGACGCCTGCACACTCTTGCCATAACCAAAAGAAGAAGTGCAGCAGAAGTAAGTCAGCAGAAACAATGGCAAACATCAGAAAAATTATTATTCAACTTGCTCCATCCTCATTTAAGGCGAGAGTTTGGGCACATTTCGGCTTTTATAACCTCGAGGGAAAGACGGAACTTAAAGGGCCCCTATTATGGATTTTTGAAAATGACCTTTCATGTAGTGTGTAACAGCTCTAAGTGAATAAAATAACATCCTGCAAAGTTTTAAATCAGAAAGTGCACTGTATAAAAAGTTATTGTCTTTCAAAAGTAAGAGTCGACTCTGAGTCAATGAAATTAATCGCTTTTCAAACGACTCATAAGCCGTTTGGATGTGATGTCAAGACGAAACGTTAGCATATTGCCCGCCCACTTATTGCACGCGCAGACATCAGGGTAAACTTGAAACTCCCTCAAACCGGCAACTGATTCCTGTGGATACTGGATAGCATCATGTCGAGAAGAAGCTCTGCTCTACAATGTGAAGGTAAAGCCAGTTTTTTTCACTGCCCAAGGATGAGCATGTGAAGAATCAATGGTTAAAATTCATCTTGAACACAGCAGTATAATCCTAAACTTTTGCCGTGTTCCCTTTATTTTACTGACGACTGCTTCTCAAATCTCGTAGTTCAATACAGGATTCGCAAACCGCTTACTCTTGAAAGATGGTGTTCAAAATACTTAGTTTTGAGTTTTATATTGTGTAGGTCTCCTGCTAACTGGTTAACTCACATTATCACTCTTTTACTGAAATACTTCTGCTAATCCGTTGTGGGGCACTATTACTTAAAGCTGAAAGATTAACCATGAAGTAAGATTTGTTTTACCAACGTTACATCAGTCATTCACGCTAGAGCTCGGCTAATGTATACATTGCATACATGCACTGTTATTGTTACAGTTTCCACGTGTTCACCGCAATATATTAGGAATTACAGTTGCAACATCTCATAATTGACCTCAAACTAAGTAGTGTATCACTGAGAAACGTCCTGCTCGAGTCATCCTTGCGATGGAGGTTCAGGAATAACTAGTTCAACCAATGTTTTATCATCGTGCTCGCATTAATATGGTCAAAATCGACGTCATTGTTCATTACTGTGTTTAGTTTATGGTGTAGGAAGCCTCAGGACACACAGAGCTGACGTTGTTATGGCAATGGGCGTTTTTGTTTTCGACGCGCGCTGTACGCAGTTAACCAATCACAACAGACGGCCAATCAGAGCAGAGTAGCTTGCGGAAAGGAGGGATTTAGAGGGATTGATTCATCTGACGAGTCGTTTGAGAATCATTGAAAATGTGGTGAACTGCAAATGTATATTATGAGAAAATTAAACAGTTTTTTTTTACCTTTGATGCATGTAAACCTGTTGTAGGAGACTCCAAAACAACATTAGAAAACTTTAAAATAGCATAATAGGGGCACTTTAATAGGAATCATGCTATATGCAGAGAATCGTTTTTGAATCGAAAATTGATTTTGAATCGAATCTTGATGCTAAAAATCGTTATTGAATCGAATCGTGACATTTTCTGAATCGTGCACCCCTAATAGCAACACACATTACATTTACTTGTATGTTTAGTCATTTAGCAGATGCAACCAACAAATTAAGAATAACGCAACAATATTTGCAGTACACAATGCCAAATTCCAAGTATGAGAGTAGTACACAAGCTTGAGCAGAAAGGAAATGAAAAAATAGAGGAAGGAAGAACTGGTTTTATTTAATTTATTCATTTAATTTAAAAATGACTATGAACAGGGCCTCTCTCAAAATTGTTCTATTTGTTTAACCATCGATCCACGTTGTGAAATATGGAAAGCAAAATGTTTTAGAACTTTTTTTCAGTGAACTATGCAGACATACTTGAACATATTAAACAGTTGTATGTTCAATAGCCAGAATAGGCTATTTAATTCTAAAGGCCAGAAAGTGGGTTTAAAATGGTCTGGACAGTTTTTGGTGTTAGATGGATTTCTAGGAGGAAAAAATCGAACACTCCAGAATTAAAGACCCTTTAAAACCTTTTGATAATGTGCCATTGTGTCATTCAAACTTTGCGTATTATTTTCTTCATTATATTTTACAATTACTATCTCTGCTTTCCTATAACGTTTCAAATAGCATCAATAAATCGACTCAGCTGTTACTCAGCTAAACTGAGAAATTTAAGCAGGCAGTTTATTGGACATTCCTTTTTTAAATGAACTGACAGACATGTGACTATCAGACATGACTAGGGTTGGGTATCGGTTGGGTTTTATCCGATACCAGTACCTACTCTGTATTTTTTAAACGGTTCCGGTGCTTAAACGGTTCTTGAAACAGTACTTAAGAAAACGGAACCGCACACACTTTGTCAAAAAATAATACCCTTTTATTTACAGGGCCAAACTGGACACAATATTAACTTAAATCTTTAAACAATATAACTACAAGTAACATATGGTAATAATAAATAAACCAATATAAAATAAAAATGTACATAATATCAAATAAAACAATATTGTATCAAATAAAACAATATTGTATCAAACAATGTAATAATACTGGAGATTAATAGAGATTACTACCAGGGTAATCTAATCTCGACATGGCTCCAGGTTCCCATGTTTTGTCTGCTTGAACCAGTCATGTAAGTTATCTGGTCATCAGTGTTGGGAAAGTTCACTTTATACATGAACTAGTTCAAAGTTCAGTTCACACATTTTAAAATGAACTAGTTCAGTTCATAGTTCTTTTCCAAATGTTGCTGCGAGCTATTATTTTTCAAAATGATTGACACAGCCCATACAGAACTACAGACAGCAATTATTTTATCAGTTTTAACACTGAACTATGTGTCAGATTTCATCGGGTGCTTCAGTTCAATTTTCCGTTTTAGGGTTGCTGTGGATGTGATTGAGCTACGTATTTGATTTTTGAAGCCGGCGGGCAAAGTTTGCACAGAAATGTAATATTTGTTCCATCCTTACCGACCTGGTCATAAAACTCTGTTATATTATCATACAACCCCTCCTTGCTGCTTCGTCGCCTATATGCTGCTGTCGCCTCCATTCTGTTTTTTGTTTTGATGACGCATGCGGCGGTGCGACACTGATGGCTGGTGTTGCCAGATTGTGTTTTTTCCACTACATATTATGCCTGTTTACGGTGTGTTTTAGCCGGGTTTTCGCCTGGAAGACTCTAGAAATCTGGCACCCGATTGAACGAAGAATGAACGCGTTCACAGTAACGTTCACCAGGCAGTAATACAGTACGTTCAGTTCACCCAAAATATGAACGAGTTCATGCACTATCGTTCAATGAACGCGTTCAGGCACAACACTGCTGGTCATTGTACTAGTTATGGCAGCGCTTAGCTTGGCGAGTTTGGTATTTCGTTCCCACTGCGTCTTAGCTTCGAAGCGTTGAGTGAACCTATGAAAGAGAAAGTCTCTGGTTACTGGTGTAACCTATGTTCTCTGAATGGGGAACGAGACGCTGCGTTCGCTGCCAAGATCCTCGCGCTGCCGACAAGCTTCCTTTCTCGGCAGAGAAATTTGAGGAGCAGATGATGTGCGCGCTAATATGAGGCGGCGCCCGCGCCATCAGCCAAATGGATAGGCGTGATTCTATATAGCTTCAGACAATCGGCACACCCAGAAGGCTTTCTGACGCCTAATTTTACACGTGAAATGCAGCCAAACCTTGGAGCGTTTTGTCTTTGGCATCTTCATTAATCTCCTTGCAATCAGCAGACGTTCCGGGAGTCTCCCGCATATTGATAACGGCTCCCGGATGCCCGCAAATTAGTTAAAATGTCCCGCAATCTAGAGGGAGCGAGGAAGAGCGCGCATGCGAGACAGAACAGACTGTGCTCCAAACCGTATAGTGCGCGCACGGCGGAGAGGGAGAAAGCGAGAGCCCTTGCGTGTGTGCGCCACATGACACCGTGAGTCAGGCACCGAAATCTGGCACCGAAATTTTCGTTCTTATTCGGTCTGGTTACTACCGTTTACGTCGGAACCGGTTCCCTGTTGGCACATCGTTTCGGTACCCAACCCTAGACATGACATCATAAAACAAAAGTGTTGAAAGTTAACCCTCTTTCATGTACTTTGTTTTGTCCTAACTAGCCACGCAACAAGCTGTTGGTTTTATTTTTTGTTTTTTTGTTTTCTGCGAGAGTCTGTTCAGTAGCTCTACCCAAATGCTCTCACATCTCATTAAAAATCCTACTCATTCAACTGAATATTAAATGTAGGTTAAAAATAGGTGATTGTGCCACGTCACACATCATATTCTCTTTCATTGTAGACAGACAAATTGCTTGTCCCTGGAACATGGTAGTATGTGCACATGTGTTATATCTACACCCTACGGTCCTGGTGGCTTTCATCACTTCAGCAGACAGAGCAGTCAAGTGGGACAACCCCTGTCAACTCTCTTTCCCCTTTCCCTGCAGCCCCAGCTCTGTTCTTCTCACCCTCTGCTACACTTTCCCCCTGTGTATAAGTGTGTGTCCTTGTACATGGGCTTCTGCACCGTGTATACTATGGTGTATGACAGCTGTCTAGGCCCCAAGGGCACACAACCTGCCCTTTTCTGAAGCGAACCTCCAGCACCCCCTCATCATGCTGTCTGTGCTCCCCGCCGGTGAGTGTTCGACTCTAGGCTGCGGTCAGCTGGAACTGGCCTCTTCACAGCGGGGTGCGAGAGGTCTGGTGGGTTAATGTTCAGCACTGTGACCTCTCTCATTTCTCATCACCTGACAGCCGGTGGCTACCGTTACCTTTCTCTTTTCACTACTGTACAGGACACGCATACATATGAAGACACAAATCAAACAGCCTGTATACACAAATCAAACAGCCTGTATATATTTAAGAGTTTGATGTCTGCACATGCAGATTATAGATGTATGATGGGTTTCAGGAAACCCTACAAGGGGTCAAACAACTACACACACTCACAAATATACTGTGTGATTCTAGTTACTGCTCTTGTTTTTAGTGTTCTACTGGATTAGGACAGTGATTCTGATTCTCAGTGGTTGGTTGTGACCCAAAAATGGGTTTGTTCTGGTTGGGAACTGGTGTCTTGGTACCAGGTGCTTAATTCCATGTGATTAAAAATTCTTTATTGTTTCTTATTGTCCTGGTGTCAACATCAAACATTACTTAGTGTAGAAAAAATATGTGCTACTTGATCTGCTGAAATTAACTGAATAGGTATATATATTGATTTTTTTATAAGATTTGTTTATATGTATTAAATATTCTATAAAATATTGAATATATAAATGTAAAAATTTTTATAAAATAAATGGTAACATTTTTGGAAGTGGGTGCCTCGCAAGGGTTTAATAATATCTGAGGATGCTTGGCATGAAAAAGTTTGAAAATCCCATACTGTATCATAGTAAGGCATAGTAAGGATTTACACATGTAAATTACATTTCTTCTGTTGTTTTTCATGTACAGAACAGTTTTCGTGTGTTGTGAATGTTTTATGAATTGCTGATTATAGTAATTCTAATGTTCAATTTACCTTTTAATGTCTATTTCTTTGCTGTGATAAACAGTTTTGGTACCATGTTATGTCACTACTGATGTTCAATATCAAATCCAGGTCCTGCAATAAAACCATGTGAGAATCACTGGCCTGCTTTTTGCACTGGCTGACAGGGAGCCAACAAACACTTTGTGAACAGAGATGGAGTGTGTATAGTAACAGGTTGGCATTTTTCTTCCCAGGCACCTTCAACCCTGTCTTAACGTAAATGAGGCCACTGTTTGCCTTTTAGCAAGCTGTGTGTGTGTGTGTGTGTGTGTGTGTGTGTGTGTGTGTGTGTGTGTGTGTGTGTGTGTGTGTGTGTGTGTGTGTGTGTGTGTGTGTGTGTGTGTGTGTGTGAGAGAGAGAGAGTGTTAAGTAGCCACTCCTTCTCATTAAAGCATTTCAAGGTGAGCTATATGTGTGTGTGTGTAAATGCCAAGCAGACGCCACGCAAGTAGATATCTGGAGAAAAGGGAGGAAATCACCCTTGAGAGATTTCACATCTGATGCAGAGTTAAATTTCAGAATGGAAAAAGTAGACTCTTTTAACGATTCTCAAGCTGTACACTTCCCATTTACCCAAATTTTGTAGTTGACATATTTAGTCGGAAACATTTCTTATTCTTTCTCACAATTTTTTTTCTTCTATTTTTTCAGCTTGAACAGCTTAACATTGAACTTTTTGTTGTTGCATGTCTGCATTCTAAATGTATTCTTTGTAAACTTAATAATTCTGAAATAATTTAAAAGTTAACTTCCATTTAACTTCCACTGTAAGGCTGTTCACCGTCAGAAATTACATCATTGTAATATTTGCATACTGAGTTGCAATTGGTTTTCTTTCTTTTTTTATTTGTCTGTTGCATTGATATTGGTGTCTTATTCGTTGCATCTATTTTATCAACATAGTAGTGTTTAGGTGGTAGAGAAGCTGCGTTATGTATTGTTTTGCATGTGCCACTGAAGTGTCATGACACACATTTATGTAGTGTCATGTAGTGTATGCAGAAGTAAGTGTAATCATTAGATGATGTTTAATGAGCTATATTGTTCTGTTTAAAAAAAAAAGTACAGCTGAAAGGCAAGCCTTCATTTGAACTGTATCTCAGTCTCTTAGTAAAATGAGGTTTAGAACAGCGATTGTGTGTGTGTGTGTGTGTGTGTGTGTGTGTGTGTGTGTGTGTGTGTGTGTGTGTGTGTGTGTGTGTGTGTGTGTGTGTGTGTGTGTGTGTGTGTGTGTGTGTGTGTGTGTGTGTGTGTGTGTTTGTGATTTGTGAGGACACAAATGTGTATAATGACATGGGTATTACACTGGTATTACAACTTGAACGTGATTTATGAGGACATTTCATGAGTCCTCATATTTCAAATGGCTTTAAAAACATACTAAGCAGTGTTTTATTAAAAATGTAAAAATGCAGAATGTCTCCTGTGAGGTTTAGGGACAGGGGCAGTGTAAGGGGATAGAAAATACAGTTTGTCCAGTATAAAATCCATTATGCCTATGGATTGTCCTCACAAGGATAGCAAAACAAACCTGTGTGTGTGTTAGATGGGGAGAGACAGGCAGAAACCAGAGACTGATTGTAGTAGAGGGGATTTAGCTGTGTCATGATCAAAGAGCTTCTTGAACCTTCCAATTTGCTGTAGTTTTGTTGCTTCCTTCCATCTTCAGGTCCTCCTGTATGAACCTCCGGACTAACCTCTCTGCCTCTGTAATGGCTTATAGCGAGCGCTGCTCTGATTAAAGCTGAGATTATGGGAGTGATTGTTCTGCACTCACACTAATCCCTTCCCAAGCTTTCTCTGAGTGTTACTCACGCATGTGTATTTGCTCTTCACACATGTACATCTGTTTTCACCTGCAAATGGATTTTGTATGCATTTTTAGTTCAACCAGAAAGACTCTGGAGATATAATGATGTAACAAAGTATTAATTTATTGACAGCCCAGCAAGCAATTATTTATAAAGTTCTTTGGCGTAGGCCCCGTCCGTAGTTCATAATCGGAGGGTAGCGGATCTGCATTTCCTGCCTGAAGACGAAGGCAGGGGCGCAGCCGACCCCCGCTGGAGGTGTGGACAGGACCATCCAGGTGGTGGTGGTGGGGAGGATGGAGGTAGTTGTCGCGTCAGCATCTGCGAACTGAAACGTGTGTAAGTACCAATCTTTTATACAGCGTGTATAAGGACGTGATTGGATAGATGTGAAGGTAATAAGTGACGTAGTGATTAAGTAAGCAGAACTTTATGCTAAAGCTTTCATGTGACTATAACAATATATGTAAAGATAGATGGTTGGTCAGATGGATGGATGGATACATTGTTGGCAGCATCGTATTTGCATGAGTTCTGACAAACACTTAGTTCAAGTTTACCTGTGCAATTGTAAGAGTTGTAATGTGTTTATGTTCCTATGGCTGATAAGTCTTGTATATTCATTACTGTTTAAAAGTTCGGGGTCTGTAAAATTGTTTTTTAAAAAGTCTCTTCTGCTCACCAAGGCTGCATTTATTTGATCATAAATACGGTAAAAACAGTAATATTGTGAAATGCTATTACAATTTAAAATATTGTCTTCAATTGTAATATATTTTAAAATGTAATTTATTATTCCTGTGATTCTTGTAAGTCTTCAGTCTTCAGTGTCACATGATCCTTCAGAAATCATTCTATCTGATTTGATGCTCAAGAAACAATTCTGATCAATGTTGAAAACAGCTGTGCTGCTTAATATTTTTTGTAACTTTATAAATGTCTTAACTGTAACTTTTGATCAGTTTAATGCATCCTTTAGAATAATTATTTGTTTAATTTCTTTAAAAAACCTGACAAAATCTTACTGACCAAAGATATATATCCCAAGATATGCTTGGATTATTTGAATCGATTCTTGATATTTTTTTTTTCTCTTCTAAATACATTGTTGGTCCATCTTGATGTGACATTTTTCTGGTAACTTGTATTTACTCTGTGTAAAGAAGGTAGCTTCTATATAAGAGTAAATAGTAGTACTGTTTGCACCAAGTACTGCATTAATGGCAATTAATAGCTTGTTGTTTACTTGGTGGTGATAGGAATAGATACTATTCACATATAGTGTAAATAGAAGTGATATGCTATTTGTACTAAGGGCAAATTGCCTGAACAGTAGTGGGCGGAGTTAGTGAAAATAGCCTCTGCCAGCATGCTTGACTATGTGCCCTGTCAATGGACTCTGCCTAGCTTTTTCTCATTATATACAACCATGTATTATTATTATTATTATTATAGGAATCTTGACATGGATCTTGAAATAACTTTATTTCATTATGCCTTTTCTTCGTTATTGCTGACAAAATCAAAAGTCCTGCAAAAGTCCCATTGGAAACAACAAAGAGACAAAGATCTCCTCAAGACCTTGATGTGTTTGCTGTTTATTTGTGGAGGTGCTGCAGTGGGGAACATAAATGAGGCTCTCAAGGACACAACACACCCCTGCTCCTCCAGGTCTCCCCGTGTGACTCCCGGCCCACTCCCGTCTCCACCGCGGGCTCTGTAGGAGATGGTGACGTCTGGACCGGCTGACTCACGCTGAGGAGGCAGACTCTTGACTTTATATCCCCTTATCTCTCCTTTTCTCTTCCTCTATCCATCTATTTTTACTTTCCTCTGTCTCCATATCTCCTGATCTTTTTTCCTGATGACTTCCTAGCAGGAGAGCACGCAGAGCCGCGTATTTGGGTTTCATGAGAAGGTTTCTATCATTTTTTTTATTTCAATTTTTTGCAGGGGTTTAGTGATGTTGGTACATAGTTTCTACATTGAAGAATCCACAGTGGGTGATTAAAGATTGAGCTTCGACACTGAGTGATTCATACTCTGAGCAGCATAACCGCTTTCAATGTTCATATCAGCTCATGAGAGGAGTGGATGAATAGGTACTTGTGTATGTGTATATGTTTCTGCTTTTGTGGGATGTTACTGTGTGTGTGTGTGTGTGTGTTTGGTCAGTGAGTGAACTTTCCTTTTACCTGATGATTAAATATTCCCTTCGCCCATGTAGCACACACATAGAGCCAACACTTAGAACAAGACCACTCTGTGTGTGTGTTCCTGTATGTGTGTTTGTGTTTTAGATGGCGATCTGGGTTTGGTGCGGAGGAGGTATGGGTGTAGGGGATGAGAGGGTGGAATACAGTGGAGCTCTGTAGCTTCCCAAACACGCATGCACACACACAGTATACTAAATGAGGACTTACCATATAGATTTTTGTTGGTTTAAAAAGCACATTATAATTAATAGGGACAAAGTCAAACCAAAAAGTTTGAGTTTAAAAGTTAAAAATAATATATTTAAAATGATCAAACTTTTGTAATATTAGAATGGCAGTTAAACTGGAAAAGTATATAAAATTGTAAAAAACAAAACAAAAAACGAATAATAAAATTGTAATTTCTTTTCGGTGGGGATGTATGATGTTGAGGTTATCTGCTGATTTAATTTTTATTAGTATTTTTTGGATATACAGTAGCCAATTTGGAATTTATTTTGTTCCTGCTCTTTCTCTTTATTTTTACATTTAGATTACTTTGCCGTCATCTATATTTGTGCTCAGTTAGTTAAACACAACAATAAATGAATAACACTTGTAAATGTATTCTTTTATACATTTCAAAATGAATAGGCCTATATATTTCTCCTACTGTACTTAATAATGTTGTGATGTGTATGCGATTGAATTTGTGCACGTCACTTACATCATCATGGGTTGGATGATCATTATTTCTACAAGTAGACTTAAATCATGTAATAAGGTTACATGCCTCTTTACTGGCATTTGGCGAATGCTTTTTTCTTTTTCTTTTTTTTTTAACCCTGGGATGTTTTATCAGATTTAGTTTACTTCAAGGAACAGCTCTTTCCTTAAAGATCTACAAAAACACACACATCTTATGTTTGTTAGTCTTTCTTAGTTATATTCCTCTAGTGTTCCAGTGTCATACAAAATGCACTGCTCGTGACACATTTTTATCTTTTCTACTTTCTCCCTCCATCCTTTTCTTTCTTTCTCATTCTTTCCATCAGTGTATAAATAGCATCAGAATGGCCTATTAAATGCTCTTTTAATTATTCTTTCTGCCTGTCTTTGACCTTGGCACACATTATCTCCTTCAGTTAATTGTGACGTGTGATTCACTCCAAACACAGCTGATGGAAAGATGGCACAAAGTCTCAGCTCTGGCCTCCATTGTTGTAAACTGCGGATGACATAGCACACTACGGTGTTATAATCTGCACGAAGTGAAACCGCTATTGCCAGATTGCTACTTTTGTCAGTTTGACAGCGAGGATGGTGTAGAATAGCTGTAACCTCCAGAGACTCCTCCTGCCCTCCATCCTATGCTTTGACTGTCTATCTGTGCGCTTGTCTCCTTTGTCCTCTCTCTCTCTCTTTTTAAATGTTCTCTTTAACCTGGCCAAGTGAGACACTTTCGCTCTCTACCCCCCACCGATTTCCCTGAAGGGGAATATCTCACAGACGGGTGCATATACCCCCCCCAAACACACACACACACACACACACACACACACACACACACACACACACACACACACACACACACACACACACACACACACACACACACACACACACACACACACACAGCTCCTGTACCCTGAACCATTTATCATTACTGACATTGTAGCTGCAGGTTTAAAATCATGCCAGGCATAGCTGTGACTTGTACACCCGTACATAGTGAAAGTACCTGAAAAGTGTCCTCTTGGGTAGGAGGAAGTGTGTGTGATTATTAGTGTTCATCGCTTTGTATTGGTTTGCTTTCAACCATCACACATCCAGTCTGTCTGTCTTTTTGTCAGCCTGTCTGAAAATCTGTCTATCAATATATCTGTCTGAATATCTGTCTGTCAGTCTGTCTGTCAGTCTTTCACAGTTTTTTTTTATAAATCTGCATAATATACATGTCTCTCTTCACAGTTTTATCTGTAGTGCAATTTTGTTTCCTCTGCAGTACCACATTGCCAGCATCGCCTCTCTCTGTGTAATGTATTTGTGTGTGTTTTGTGTCTGTGTAAATTGCACTGATGAATATCTAATGTGTGAAAGAGCATGTAACACATGCTGAGAGGATGCCTGCATGTGAAATGGACAAAAATTATTCAGGGTTATAAGGATTCAACCTCTGTGTGTGTGTGTGTGTGTGTGTGTGTGTGTGTGTGTGTGTGTGTGTGTGTGTGTGTGTGTGTGTGTGTGTGTGTGTGTGTGTGTGTGTGTGTGTGTGTGTGTGTGTGTGTGTGCGTGCGCGCGCAAGTCTCCAAGTGTGTCACAAATATAGATTCATTAAAATATTTGAGCTGCTCAGTGTTGAGGAAAATGCAAGCAGGTGGGCAGACGTGACAAGTATGTGTTGTTTTGTATGTGTGTCAGGGTGACTTGTGTCTCCTCATCGAGCACATGTCTCATCCTGACACCTGTTTGCTCCTAAACTGTTTTGGGTTGCCACGGCTCCTCTGGGGAGTCTGCTTGCTACCAAAGCGGTTAACCGCCACAGGAATGTGGAGACCCTGTCCCTCTGCTCTCAGCAGACACTTATTTACACTTATGTTTTCCTCCTGTTTCCTCTAATTGATTTCTTTCACTTTTACCCTTTCTTGTAATGTGGAAAGTGTACAACATAATGTGTATGTATAGCGGATGGTTAGAGTGTGTAACGGCATTTACTTTTGCCCTCTGGGTCCAATTAACACCCCACAGTTTGACCCAGACTTTATCACTTATGTATCAAAAGACAGACATGCACACACACTCTCAGCTGTAAAGTGGGGTGACTCTTAATCTGTACAACATGACTTTGCATAATAAATAGGATGGATGGATGGACAGTTGTGTATCAATCCAGATATATGGATTGATACACAACTGAATGAATAGATAGATAGATAGATAGATAGATAGATAGATAGATAGATAGATAGATAGATAGATAGATAGATAGATAGATAGATAGATAGATAGACTGATAGTTGATAGATACATGACTGGATGTATGGATGGATGGATAGATGGCTTGATGAAGCTTTACTGAAGTAAAGAGAGCTCCACATATTCAGCCTGTCAGCTGGTGAGCTTAACACAGAACAAGCCAGGTTTATACCCTATAACCCTGTCAGAACCTTCTCACACGCACTTCAGTGGGTGTTTTTAGTGATGCATGTTTCCACAAGTCATTTTTTCAGAATGAACTCCTGGTATACTGCTCACAATCACATCTCTGTATTTGAGTGAGTTCTGTGTAAATGTGTGCAGCCTCACATATGTGCTTTTAGTTTAAATGCATTCAGCTTTGTTGCTTGTTTTTTTTTGGATATTTACTTCTGCATTGTACAGGCTGTGGCTTATGTGACCCAACCCCCCGGAATAACAGTCAGGTTCAAATCGACACCTTTACATTTTTCTAAGCTGACATGAGAATGAACTCTGTGACACCTAATGTCATCTAAAAATCCGTATGTTGGCATGCAGTGTTTGTTTAATAAGTCTTAAATGCACATAAAATAAACAGGCTATTTAAGAGATGACAGGGGTTCATGGCGGGGTGCGATGATCAAATGGCACTGCGGTTAACCCGTGCCTAGAAATGTGGTCTTCATTCCTGGAATGTGTGTTTGGTCTCCGAGCTTTAAGCCACGGTTGCATCCATAAAGGCTTTAAATAAAGTTTATTAGAAATAAGCCATACAGGATAACTGCAAACAGGAAGATCAACAACCATGTCTTTATTGCTTCCTTTTATACATCCAAAGCCTACAGTGTATGTTTGTGTCATTTATTAAATAAAATGATATAGTCCAGCTTGATCTATTAAGTGCATGGCAGTATGCTTCTATCATTTGATCAGTCTGAGTTGTGTGTCGTAACACGGCAGGTGTATTTTCGTTGTGATTGACAGGGTAATCAGGATGGATTAGGGCTAAAGTGAGTACAAATGTGATGGAAAACGTTTTTAGTTACACACTAAGCCCTCTGTTGTTTAATCTAGCCCTCCTGCCCTACACACACACAGATCTACAGATGGAAGGAGTGAGAGGGGTTATTCAAAAGGCCTGTTCAGTTTGCCCTTAGTTTTAGTGACATCGAATCAACTTACTTGTTTGCTTTGGAAGGGCTTTGCTGTGTTTGAATGTATGTGTGTGTGTGTGTGTTGCTGCAAATAGCCCACCTCACTATCCAAGCAACACACACAGTGCCAACATGTGGAAACCTTTTAAAAAAGCATTGCTTGAGCTCACGGATTCAACTGATGGTAAAGTTTCAAACCATCTGAGAATGGTGCTGCTGAGTAGGTGTAGTACAGTGTCTGATGATTATATTACGAAACTAGTCTGCTTGTGCTGGAATGGAGGTGGCCCGCTACCAAATCCATTCAAATCCCTGCACTTAATGGAGATGGAGCATCATTTTCTCTCCCCCTCCCTCCCTTCCTCCTCCTCAGTGTTTCTCCTTTTCTCTTTAACACACACATTTCATTTTCAGTCATGGTGGGGATTTTCTGTTGTTTTTGTACTAAGCTAATGGTATTTTTATTCACCAGCCCTAAACCATGACACTAATAGATACTTTTATGCATTTTTACATTTTTATTTAGTCTGTTTATTAAGCTGTTTTCTGAATAGGAACTATTTTCTACATTTTATTTATTAGAATAAATAATAATACTTTATATTTTTATTTATCTTATTATATTTATTTGTTCACTTCATTCTGTCATTCATTTGTTTCACACTTCAATTTATTAGGCTTTTATGTGGTGCAAGTCTATGAATTCCAGTTCATTCATATTCATATTTCTTTTGATTGTTGACTTTGGTATTTTGCCAAATTGGAACCTAAAGTGATAGTTCACCCAAAAAAAATGAAAATTCTGTCATCATTAACTCCTGCTTAATGTTGTGTAATGTTGTGTACATGATGGTACCTTTTTTGAGTGAACTATCCCTTAAAGTGATCTTGAATTTGAGATTTTAAGGTCTGAAAACTCAGCAAAGAGATGTATGTGATATTATTGAGATATTTTTCTGAGTAGAAAATTAAGGCAGGTCATTTAGGACCAGATTTACTGAACTGGGCAAATTAGCGCGAGATCACAATCCCAAAAAAGCGCAAAAGGGAGTGGAAAGTTCTGAGCGTGATCTACTGAAGATGCGCAAATTAAAGAACACAGATGCAGCCGGCTCATTTCCATAATGACCAATGTAATCTACCAAGAGCAGCGCGAATTAGCGCCAGGTTTTTGGGGGTTTTTTGGCGATAAAAAAACAGTAAATTGACTAGCGTAAACCTTAGTAAATCCCTTTGCATGATTCATTTATGTACTCTAATCCTATAAAATTTGCATCTGAAAGTGAAACTCCTACTAAGGTCAGCCGCAAAAATAACCATGCCTTTTTGTAAATCCTGACAGTATTTTTTAAAAATAATAATAATAATAATGCATTACATGTATAAAGTGCTTTTCTAGGTACTCAAAGCGCTTTTACATATGGAAGGGGAATCTCCACCACCACAAATGTGCAGCATCCACCTGGATGATGCGACGGCAGCCATATTGCGCCAGAAAGCCCACCACACACCAGCTTATTGGTAGAGAGGAGACAGTGATGAAGCCAATCAGTATATGGGGATGATTAGGAGCCCCTGATAAACAGAGGCCAATGGGCAAATTTGGCCAGGATGCCGGCGTTAAACCCTTACTCTTTTTCCGAAGGACATCCTGGGATTTTTCAAAGGCAGTGTGGTGCACTCACAAACCTGAAAAACGTGTTCTGTCTAATCGGGGCCTTAGAGACACATTTGAGATAATGGAGAGATTTCATATTTTGTTTTTGTTTTTTTATCATCAATATGGGTAATAGAAGTAACAGGCCTCAATCATGAAAGTTTTGTAAACGTAAGAGTAAGTTCTGAGTTATTTCCGCTTAAAATGGTCCTTCCGGAAAACTCTCCTCCGAATTCACAAATGCTTCGTAAACATCAGATTTGATAGTTAAATGTGTGTATGTTAATGAATTCCAATCATTCGTCATTAGGACGTGCGTGCACACTTAAAGTATTCACAATTGGCATAATCTCCGCCTATGAATTACAACTACTCAAATTACGTGTCCAGGAACGCTGTGGAATCTTCCGGACTCCCTTCTCAGGTTTGGCTCCATTATATTGCATAAATGCAAAAGAGACTAATAGGCCATATGCATAACAATACATATTCAATTAATGTGTGTCCACCAAAGCGTTTTTAACCAGCTGCATGGTGCTCTTCTGAAAACTGTCAGCTGGTGGCACAGCGTTTTTCCAGCTGAGAAACCAACGTGTTACGTGTCTTATTTTAAAAAATATTACTGAATTTAAAAATGCAGTAACCATTTTAACTTTTCCACTGTTGTTCAGTCATTGTAAAAGAAGGATGGTTGGTCAGTGTATTTGTCCCGTCCCTCCTCCATTTTGATTTTGAGCACCACCATCTTCAGGCAATATTTTTTATGCAAATGTCATGTAATATTGAATGTGTGTGACTGCATCAGTCTTATTTCTGTGACCTTTGAAGCAACAGATTTTGATGGACTGAGATGCGTTTATCCAAAATGTGGCCACCCGTTACTTGAAGTTCAGCGTTTTTGTAAATACCTTTTCTTTGAAGTATAGGCTTCACTTAAACACTATCAATAAAGTATGTTCCTGTTACAAGAGTTTGCTTCGAGTATGTAGTTATATTCCAGTGTAAAATGTGAGATTAAACAATTGAAAAAATGTGAACATTGGGGTAGACGCAGGAGCTCTTAAGGTATATTTCATCGAAAAAGGAAAATTCTGTCATCATTTGCTTACCTTTGTGTCATTTCAAACCTGTATTACTTGCGAACAAATAATACTACGGTGGCTGTTGCTGACTATTTAAATCCATCGGGTTTGGTGGTGTCTCGTGTTGCAAATCCAATGACGCTGGTAGTGAACATTCTCTCTGACCAATCAGTGATCTGTAGTGTTTTCACGTCACATTTTAGTATCGGTACGGTACACTTGGAACCTCAACAGAGGTGGTGCCATTTAAAGCGAGCTGTACCGAGCCGTACCATGCAGGGGAAAAGCGTCAAAGTGAGCCGTACCGAACCGTACCATGCAGTGGAAAAGCGGCCTAAGTAATAGTTCTTATTTTTTGTAACTATTCTACTGTCCTATTTCTTTAAAGACCTACAATCACACACAGAGAGACAATTGTGTGTAGTCACAACTCACAAGTCATTATCTTTGTGTGTGCGTGCGTGCGTGCGTGCGCGCGTGCGCGCGCGCACACACATATATTTTGGGGACAAATTGAAGTGACCAAAACCTGACAAAATCTCGTTTAGGAACATCCTCATTTGTAACACTGGTATATGGCTTTTTAAAAATGCAGAAAGTTTTGTGTAATGGGTAGGTTTATGAGTAGTGTTAATGTAAGGGGATAGAATAAACAATTTGTATGTACACTA
This sequence comes from Siphateles boraxobius, assembly GCF_051911475.1. Lineage (NCBI taxonomy): Eukaryota > Metazoa > Chordata > Actinopteri > Cypriniformes > Leuciscidae > Siphateles > Siphateles boraxobius. The sequence goes on from NW_027509193.1 coordinate 14,209,921, forward strand.
TAAAAACCATTACGTCTATGAAATGTCCCCACTAAGTAAAAGTGTCTGTGTGTGTGTGTGTTTAGCTCTGTATTCCATGTCCATCATGGCTGCTGCTTGCCTGACGTCATGCATCAGTTTCAAAACAAGGCTGTTCTTTTTGCTCCTCACAGCTCAGAAAGCTAGAATAATTTGTTAATGGCTGTGTAATGATGTTTTTTCTGGGGTTTTTTTCTGTTAATGACCTGCTTTCAAAATGTCTGCAATGTGCATGATTGTGGGTGGGTGCACTGCATGAATAAGAGAATATTGTCATTTCTCATTCTCCTCCTCCATCTGAATTTTCTTCATGCATTTTGTAAAACAGCCGGCTGAATGTGTGTGTTTGTTCCTCATATATTTTGACTGGAGCTAGTTTACACACATGCTCACACACTTATTTGATGATGCAGTACATCAACCTTAGGTGTCAGAGAGCTGATTGACCTGCTGTGTCTGTGTGTGTGTTTGTAGCATTAGGTGATTGTGTGGGTGTTTGAAAGAGTGCCAGAATCACATAAAGCATTGTACCTTTTAGCAGGCTTTGTAACAAAAGAAACGTGCACTCGACTTGGTAACAGAAAATTAATTATAGCATAAAATATATGATAAAAGCTTCATTCCTGCAACTTATTTTTTTACGTGTGCACCAGTAAATATTGATGGGTTTACACTTAGTGGATGGAGCAAAGCAACTTAAGTGGTTATTCAAGAGAATCGATTCATGCCTGTCGTTTTTGTTGTTGAGTACGATATCTAAAGACACCGTAACAGATTTCCACAGATGCTCATATTCCTGCTTTGTAGGTTTCATTATCAGTAAAAAGAGGCCTCATTTATACCAGTTCACTAGCATTGTGTCTTCTCTTGAGATGAATAACCGTTTTTCCTACTCCAGTTTATTTCTTGCAGGTTAATTGACCTCAGATTTTTCTGGATCATTTTCCCTTGTGATCTGTTGTTCATAATGCTCACATTTGATTCTGCAGTCCCCAGACGTCCTCTCCCTGATCTCACGGACACTCACTTATCACTGAGACACATAAAGCACAGCCCAGTCTCTTCCCCCACTGGAAAATATGGCACTGTCAGCGAGCAAAAGAGAGAGAGATAAGAGGCTGTGCAGGTTGATGTTTAGTTATGCTAATGCATACCATCAGCCGAGTTTGCTATCCGCTATTATTTGACTTCACTTGCATAATTCTGAATTTATAATGATGTTATGTGGTGTTGTACAGCTCAAAGACAGGAGACCTGGACAGATCGTGCTCTTCACGAACCTCCATAGTCTATACAGCATCTGTTAGCATAATCCGAACTGGCTGTGTCTCTGGATCATGCCTGCTCTTTAAAATGTAATAACTGTTTATCAATAGGCCTACAAAATTTAATTGAATTACATTATCTGCTTACTAATGAAATACATTTTAAATAATTGCATATGTGCCAAGGACAGGACACCCGTTTCGTATTAATGTAAAATACATACAATACATGCGACTAGATCGTGATTTATGTTGTTGTTGTTTTTTTGTTTTTTTACTTTTTCAGTAAGATTTTATGTTTCTGAAAGTTAAAAAGAACAGCATTTATTTGAAATCGAAATCTTTTGTAACATTATAAATGTCTTTAGTGTCCCTTTTGGTCAATTTAATGCATCCTTGATAAAAAAAAAACAAAATGAACTTCTCTTGAAAATAGTTAGGGTCTTTAAAAGGTTTGTCCTTTTCTTAGGCAAGGCACTCTTATGTAATTGACCCTTATTTCAGTATAAGATGGTAAAAGCCCCCTAATAAGGATAATTCAGAGGCCGTATACACAGCAATACACACACACCTCATATGATACAGAAAGTCATTTAACATAGATTAAACTGATATTATGAAACAGACAGCAGATGTTACAAAGCTATGAAATTTCTTCTTGTCACAACTGAGTTGAACACACACACATTACATGTCCACACATAGCATGGCCTGAACAAACACACCCAGCTCCACTGGTAATGCCAGCGGCCCTCAGCAAACTTATTAGGGAGAGAGCATGCAGTCAGCCGTTCACACAACTCATCGTGTTCCACAGGACTGTGTCTCCAAACCAGACAGCATCACTTTAGTGGAAAAACAACAGAAGACTCATCACTCCAGCTCAGCCAGCCTATTACAGATTCATCTGAACATACAACGCCAGTGGCTAATAATGTTACGCACACAACTATCGTAGCTTCCATTTGCTAGATTGAGTTTAAAACTGTTGGCAGACGTTGTATTTTTATTGGCACATCTTTATTGTGTCTGATAGTAAATATGACTGTGGCATTCCAGAGCTGATTTTATCTTCACTTTCACCACTTATGACCACTTATCTTTGATTTGGCTGGAATGAAAGTGGTGTTTACTGCTGAAATCAGACGAACCTTTCAGAGTTTGGAGTGACAAGTGGAATCAGAATAGCAAATTCAAATTTATGTGTGTGTGTGCGCGTGTGTGTATATATGTATATATATGTATATATATGTATATGTATATATATATATATATATATATATATATATATATTTCATATTTCTGGTCTATTATTTTCCATTTTTACTTTTATTTACACATATATTACACAATTTACACACATTACACAATTTACACAAATTAAAATAATATTTTTGTGGTGGTGCCTTTGAAAATAGTTCTGTACCAATGAAAGGTATTAATTGTATATTTAATAAAATATATGCAATAATATATTATAATTATTAAAAGTATACATTTAGTTTTACTCTGCCTATTTTTTTACTCCATTTACTCTGACTGATCCAACCAGTAACTGAAGGACTGCTATATTTACTTGACCTGTGGAGGGCGCTCTGTTCAGAAGTTGACCACATCATGTTGCAGATGAGTATTTTTGGAGCTCTGAACAATCTGCCCTGCTGTTAGTGCATTTGTTTGTTTGCGTGTGTGAGCAAGAGTGACAGAAATACACATATGTCCCTTTACGAGTGACTTTCAGCAGGATATCTGTGCACTGATTGATGCAGTCTCATGGGGAGACGTGGATAGAAGACGTGAAACAAGACACCCACAGCACTGAAGGTGGCTAACAGCCCTGTCCTTGATCCACTGCCACTCCTTCAGCTGTGTGTCGAGACGACAGGGTGACCTCAGGGCTCTTTTCAGATGTTTAACTAAGACAAATAGGAGCTCAATGAATCTCAACTGTTCCATGATGTCAGCATGACCAACAGTGACAGGGTTCAACTATAATGATTTTGTCCTGCTGGTTTGGATGTGCCTGTATTTATTTATTTATTTTTACTTTCCCTGCCAACATTTTAACTAAACCCCCACATAAATTTTACATTTTATTTTTAACCGTATAAGAGTAAAAAATAAACTCTCTCTCATACTGGCTCATGCCATCCTTATTGTGGAGCCCTGCAGTAAAGTGATTAAACTTACAATATGTAACATATCCAAAAACCACTTGCACAGTGTTATATATTTCTTTCAATTATGTACATTATCCTAAATGTTTCCAAGAATTTGTAAATTCAGAGAAATATACAATTTTAAATAGTGCCCGTCGCCTGTCAGTAGCGTACAGTAATATCTGCGTTATCCCTGGTTTCCGCTTGTACTGCCATAGTTACCATAGCGACAGATGTGGACAGCTGCGTAATGTTTAGCGGCACACTGTTGTTGTTTCGTTCCAACATTATGGATCATGGCAAGCGGAGTTTGGGACAAAAGGAGAACAAAAACGAGGATCAATATCGGCGTGGTGTTTTCGAAATGCGAAAACGCCTTAATCCTTTATATCCGCGGGACTCGCGTGTGGCGCTGATATCTGTCTCTCATTAGCAATCGTGCCCTGCTTCATACCACAGTCATGTTAAAAAACATGAATGTATTCACTCATTCATAAACATTATTAGATCCATCAGCTTGACGACAAGTTCCATGATTCCGCTTATCACTGCGTTATCAATCTACGCCTTTGTTATTGTAAGAGGTTAGCGACCCCTGGCGGTGGAAAAAATGACATAGCTTTAAATGGCTGACAGTATCAATGGTATACCGTCATTAATGGGACAGCAGTTTCTGAGGAATATCGTTATGAAACTGCCTGGTTACAGTTTTTTACCCTGTTTAAATCAATCTGAACAAGTATGTTGATTAAAAAGTGTTTTGTTTGACTATTTAACTTATTTTAGCATTCTGTTTTGCTTGCTATGTTTGACCATTCATAGTTGGAGTGTTGTGAGTTGGGAGGGGTGTGTTTACAGTGTGTTTGGGCAGCGGAGACAAATGTGTGTTTGTGCTCTGTGGTCAGGGAGTGGTGTTTAGAGAAGGAAGTGCAGGATCAATGGGGCCTGTGTGTGTATGGTTCAGGTATACCCACAATATGGGAACAAAATGTCCCTACAAGGATGGCATTATCTGAAATCCTTGTTCTTGTTGGGACATTTGAGAAAAAAAAAGGTTATAAATCATACTAAGTGAAAATATAAAAATGCAGAACGTTTTCTGTGATGGTAGGGTTTGGGTTAGGGGATAAAATATATAGTGTGTACCGTATAAAAATTATTGTCTGTGGAATGTCCCCATTAAAAAATTAAAACCCAACATGTATTTAAAAAAGCTTTAGTGTGTGTGTGTGTGTGTGTGTGTGTGTGTGTGTGTGTGTGTGTGTGTGTGTGTGTGTGTGTGTGTGTGTGTGTGTGTGTGTGTGTGTGAGAGATAGACAAGTCCAGAGTTGGAGTTTGCTATAGCAGGCAAGTAGTGCTCACAATTATATGCTTAATGCAAAGAAATGTTCTTTAATGAAGTTAATTGAGTCAAAATTGAGCATTGATGAAAGTTTCATATACCATGTATGACTGTTTTTAACTGTAACAAACATGCAGGATTTCCAATCTTTCTGGACATTGTTGATGAATATCTCCCCCTAGTGGAGGTCAGTAACACTGCTTTAATCCCCATAGGTTGTCAATAATGTGAAAAGAATATGTTGTAAATAATATACATTATCATTCAAGAGTTTGGGGTCAGTAGGTTTTTTTTTCTTGAGAGAAATTAATACTTTTATTCAGCAAGGAAGTATTAAACAGATCAAAAATCAGCAGTTAAGACATGTATAATGCTACAATAAATAAATAAATACTGTTTTTTTCCTTTCTATTCATTAAAGAATCCTGAAAAAAATGTGCCATGGTTTCCAAAAAAATATTAAGTAAGCTCAATTTCTTTCACTATTTGTAATGTTTCACCACATCAGTTTATAATACTCCTTCGATGTGACAAAACAATTGTTCAAAGTGCAAATTTTTCATGTCGCCTATCAATCGAGTCATAAAGTTTTAATATTAATATACTATTGGAAAAATGTGATTTAAAATAGTTTCAGATGGAGTATTGCATTGTTCACACTCCAGAACACTTCTGGCACTGCTTGATTTGGCCATTCAGATGCCTAAAATATTTCAGATGAAAGAACTTTAAACTTTTATTCTCTCTTTAGGAATGAAGCGTCCATTTAGTCCTGTTGAAGATGGATCGAATAGACTGACTGAACAGACTGGGCATGAGGGTGTATCCTCTGATGGGGTGGAGTTTACCAGACAGGACGCCTCACCTATAAACCCTCGTCCGAAGCGGGAGCGCAAACACAGGTCGTACACACTCTGTGAAGTGTGCAACATTCAGCTGAACTCCGCAGCACAAGCACAGATACACTACAATGGCAAAACACACCAGAAAAGACTCAAACACATAAACAACAGCAACACAGGTATGATATGTGTGTCTTTCTCTGGTGTTCCTGTCATAATCGGAGCTCAAAGACTGGAGCTTCTAGCTTAACATTATCAACCGAAATAGGGTATGTTCTTGGATAGGCATCCTTTATTAGTCCTGGAAATGCTTACTTTGAAACCAATTCTGATTTTGAGGATAGTACTGATTGGTTTTTCCGGGGCCAGCAGATGATGTTTATCTGGGAACATGTCCTGCTGGGGTGAATCCCGTTGTGTATGTTCTTGTGTATGATTGATTCAAGTAGGACAACATTCCTATCACCAATCATATTTTAGTGTGTTCATTCTTGTCAGTTTTGGTCCGATTAAAACTATCTCTGGGGTGTTTGCACTATTAGTGCAGTTTATTTGAATAAGTGTGAACGCTGCCATCCAAACCTTTTCTTGAGGGTCTTGGTCTGCTTTCAAATAAACTGTAGTGAAGTTTGACTGAAATTTGAACGGAGAAATTACTGGTGCTGTTTGTAACTCTTTTCTCTTCATGAGTTCTCAGCTGGTAAAAATACCATCATATGTATTAGAGCTGCACGATTCTGGATAAACTGAGAATCACAATTTCTGTTGTTTAGAATAGAGGACTCTCTGACGATTCTGTATAGACAACTAAACAAAATAACATGTAAATGATTAGAGATACTGACAAAATGTTAATAGCTGCAAATTAATATTTAATTATTTAATTAATTGAATTCTTTTTTTTATCTGTTTTAAATGATTCAATGACTCACTCATGAAGACTTCACTTTTTTATTAATGGATGAATCCGCTTTTTGAACGAAACAAATGAATGGTTTATGAAAAATATATTTTGTTACAGTCACTTGTTGCCACCTACTGGTGTAACGATGTAATTGATACAATCGCGTCAAGTTACTTTCAAAAGGTAATTTGCTCTTTGTTGGTCGCTACCGTAGTCATCAGTGTTTTTATTCGAACTATACATTTTTATCCCAGTACTTCTCTGAATTACTGTAACAGAAATAATGATACTGTGAGGAAAATTTTTTAGGAAAAAATACTGTTTCATACCCCTATACATGACAACTCTCTTGATCAGCCAACGCAGATTTGAATGTTGAAGGTTTAATAGACTTAGCCGAATCGCTGTCTTATAAAGATAAGATTGCATGGGTGTTTGAATTGAGATCGCGATCTTTTAACGATTAATTGTGCAGCTCTAATATGTATGCACATACTGTTCAATGAGCTCGTTTAGACCAGCACACAGCATTGTTTTGTATGTTTGCAAAATATATGTCATCATTTTTATTTTATTTTTAGGTTCAGTGTTAAAAATGACAGTGTAAATGCTAAGCAAACCAGTACTGAGTGTATCATTTTCTTTTTTGGTCTGGACTGAAATAACCAAGAGAACCAAACTACAAGTGTGAACACACCCTTAGGCGTAGGGCTGCAGGACTGGGTTAAGGTCTATCAGCCAATCATTTCCCTCTGGAATTTCAAGGGTTGTTTTATCTTTTTTTCTTTTTTCTTTTAACCTTTATTTAAAGCAGCACTATGCAGGATTCGCTACGCAGGAGTCGCTGTAGAGTACTTGTATTTAACGTTACTGTCGTAAATACAACTCACGCAGAGCGTATCTGCACTCATGGCCTCTGCACTTCATAATAAGTGCGTTACTGCGTTAGGCTTACCTGAGCATTAATGCCAGATGACACCAATAAAGTGTATCATGTACGTCCCATTATTTCGTAACAATGTCCGTTATGATGTTGTTGGACATGATTATTGCAATTTATCATAATAGTTTGCAAATTGCATTTACACTATTTACAACTGTAGGCTTATTTATGTCCTGATAATTATGTGAGATATTGACAACTGTTCTCATGATAATCACAGGAATCAACTTTAACAATGAAAGCCTGACTGAGTGGGTCTCTTGTCCGGTTCCTCGCGCTGTCAGATTCTCGTTACCATTTTCTAGACTCTTCCGACCGCACTTTCTTCGTTTTTTTTTTCGCCATTCTGAAAACGCAGGTCCGATGTTTACTCGTGTCTAACTCCTCGCTCGGTCAGTCTGCCGTTTCCTCTTTCTCTGTTTCCTCTTTCACTGAGGCGAGACGACCACCATTCAACCCGAAAAGAGTCATATAACAAGTGAGACCTAATCAAGTCTGGGTCGGATAGCAGGATTAAACAGATTACAAGCAACAATAAGAAAAGTTTGAGCTGGGTATTCCAAACTTTTTGACTTCACAGTCTCCAAAGGTGATAATAAACTAAAATATAAAAGGGATATGGGATATGATTGGGATAGCAATGTTGCTTCAGGTCAGGACCAACTAAATATGTTGATCCAGGAACATGTCCAACTTGGCTGAATCATGTCATGCTATTCTTGGTCCAAAAATGAACACACAATACTATATAAATGCTGTGTGTTGAATTTTTTTGGTAACCTAAAATTTGTTTCCTAATATAAGTAATAAATGTGTAGAAATTCTTCACCAGTGCTATAAGATGCATCAAATTGGTGTTATTGACAAATTCATATATACATGACATGCAAATGGCTTTTACAACACAATCAACCACCTTCATGTTGTCAGCTGAGGTCTGACAGGCATCTTCATGTAATTCATACCCTTAGACCTCATTGTGTCCATCTGCAGTTAATATGTGATTTTGACTCTACTGGCTTTTATGTTTCCATGGAGATGCAGCTTTAAAGCCCAGCTGATAGGTCAGGAAGGAGCATTTCAAAGGTCCGTGAGATGCTGATTGTTGTAGTTACGGTGGTAAAGATGGGGCTGTACGTCTACATGTCGGCCTAGAGATAATTGCAGGATAGAAAGCGAGGCAGCTGGTGGCAGTTTTGTGTCGTTCAGCCTTATTTCCCCAGAAATGGGCGGAGTCGGACAGAATCTTATGATTATAGGTGGAATTTGTCGATTTATTTGATCAACAGTGGAATAATCCACTAGCACAATTCATTCGTCCTGGCACACAAAAACAGAGCTATGCACAATCGTGCACAGATAGCAAGCACATGCAAATGCCACACTCCAAATCCAGGCCTGCAAACACAATTTTCCTTCTCTTGTAATGCAAATGTGAAATTAAAGCTAACTTCCATGCTGTTGATTCTTACACATAAAAAGACACGCATGCACGACCAATCATATGAGCAGCAGTCAGACCCACTTCAGGTACAGGCTCTCATACAAATAGATCATAATTACATAGCAACCAAACATGTTCACCATGGAAATGCTCGACGTGGCGACGCCCCCTTCAGCAACGGGGTACAGGCACTCACAGTCTCGGAGCCAGCTAGATTTTATGCAGTGTGTGTGTGTGTGTGTGTGTGTGTCAGGGTTTTAGCATGATTCTAAATGGCATAGCTCTATGCCGATCCCATTTGTGCAAGGTGTTTATGGAGAACCTTTAAGATGCATGCATGCACACTGTGTGAGTGTGCGTGTTTGCATTCTAGCGCAAAGATATAAAGGCTCATTGATTAGCCATTCTGCTTGTGTCCGACAGCATAATAGAAGTCAAATTAAACTGGACAACCTTTCCCATGAGCATACAACAATGCCTGAATCCTAACCACACACATACTGTATCACACATCTGCTTGCATACACATCCCCACATGCACAAATCAGTGACTGACTGATTCAGTACTGTATGTGTGTTTTTCATTTTAAGTGGAGAACACTATACAGCTGGGTTTAGTAGCCAATCACACAATATAGCAAGTTAAGCATTTAATTAAGCAATAGCTTACATTTTAGGCACAATATCGCCAATTACTTTGCCTTCATTTGGAACATTTTTTTATCGGCAGAACAAAAATAGACAAAGCATTATAAGATGCTGCATGTCTCAAAGCAAAACATAGTAGTAGTGTTTCATTCCTGAAGAAAATTGGTTTAAACTAATTATTTGATTAAATGATTCAATGATTAATTCATAAAGACAATCAATTGGGCTACGGCCAAATATGCTTACTTTCTTACTATATAGTAGTCGAAAAACAGTTGTATGTATGAATTCACAGTATTCATAAAACAGTAGGCAAAAAGTACCTGGATGACCTTCTACTTCCAAAGAGATTCTGAAGTGTGCAATGGATGTAGCCATGGGCGAGTAATCATGAATATTTTTATTCTGGTGTCACCATTGTCCTGTGCATTGGGTTACCCAAGCCTATTCATTTCCACACCCAATGTAAAATCAAATTTAGCATTTTTAGCAAAAGTAAATTTTTTTGTTAACCTTTTACCATATGTCTTGGAGTATTGCAATAATATCGTATCGTGATATGTATTGAATCGTGACATGAGGGTATCGTTACACCCCTAGTCCCTTATTCTAAATAAAAGTCTTTGCGTCACTGCAGCTGCCGTTAAAAGCTCCGGTTCCCATAGAAACCTGAGACTCGCACTTAGGACTGCCTATGTGCAATGGCTGATAAATAAGCTTTTTTAACGCTATTTGAGAGTTAGAAACCATATTTATGGGACAGTTTATGTCAGATTTTGTTGCTGATTTGAAATATGTTATTTAATTGTGAGTTCGGCAAGCAGTCTTTGAGATTTCAGGGTTCCCCCATTCAAATAGATGGGACTTGGGACCCTATTTTAATGATCTAAGTGCATGGTCTAAGTGAATCCACTTCTGCTAGTTTAATGACGGGAAAATGGACGGCGCACGCGTCACATGGTCTAAAAGGGTTGTCCCTATAATTCTCTTATTGAGTAATGGGTGTGTTTTGGGTGTAACATGAAACAAACCAACCAGAGTCTCATCTCCCATTCCCTTTAAAAGTTAGTTGCGCTCGCACCATGGCGGATTCACTATTTACATGACGGCATTTGCAAGTGGGAAGACTGAACGCGTCTCCAGAGAGGAATCGGATATGCTCGTGCCTGAGGTTTTAGCGCGCAAGCAGACCATCTACGGCATAAGCTGGGTTCCACCATATCTTTATGTACACAATATTAATTGTGTACATAAAGATTATGATTAATAAATATGATTATGATTAATAAAACACTTGTGTCGCGCTTGGCGTTTCATTGCGCCGGGTGTATGATAGGTCCCATAGTCTTGAATGCCCAAAATAACTGCCCGGAGGTGTTGTAAATATGTTCACCGAGTGAAAGTCCTTAAAAGGGACTTAAATAATATACAAAGTTTGAAGATAATTAACTTGAGACCACATTTTAGACAATATTTTAATTTAATTTAAACTTAATTCGGTACAATAAATGAAAAAAAGTGTGTTGTATTATGAATAAATTATTGTATTGTATTAGTATACTAACCCCCGGTTTCACAGACATAGCTTAAGCTAGTCACAAACTGAAGTGCATGTTTGAGCTGTTTTAACTGAAAGCTAATTGCACTGACAGATATTAAAATATGTCAGCGCCATTGTTTTGTCTCAAGATGCACACCAGTAATGTTTTTTCCTCCTAAGGCACGGTTATAAAAGCTACTTCAATGTCCTAACTGAAGTAAGGCCTAATCCTGGCTTAATCTAAACCCTGTCTGTGAAACCGGGCCTATAAATGATATGCGTTCCTGGATTGTAGCGTTCTAGAGTTCACTGTAGTGTACTTAAAACATTTTAGAAATCATTCCACTTGCGATTAAAACTAAATTCTAGATTGCCTATGGTAAGACTGGAAATTCATTTTTGAAGAATTAAAGGCATTTGTGTTGGTACATGTGTTTATTTCACTTTCATGTCAGTAGGGAAAGGCAAAAGCCTGGAAACTCAATTTACGGAGACACTCAAACAAACGCACACACACACACACACACACACACACACACACACACACACGCACACACAATCACTAAGTTACAGTCTTATCACTGCTCACCTTCTGTTGATTCCTCCAGGCCCCTGTACTGAAACCCACATAATCAGCATGACTGCACACACACACACACACACACACACACACACGATACGTGCATGCAGAGGGCACCACGTCTATCTTTTATTTTGTGCCAAAATTAGCTTAGGTTTTAATTTAATTTTTTTTAATGTGTTTGGATTGTATGCATATATAAACATTTGCTAATAAGACTCTTTACTGTTTAAATCCCTCAGAGCATCTGCTTTTGTCCACACTGTTAACGGTCCACTATAGCTGATCGACTATATTACCTCACCCCATCTATTTAAAAACATATTTCCCCTTCTTCCCCTTTCTCTTTATTTTCCAACTCTTCTCTCTCTTTCTTCATTTCACCTCATTCTTATCTGTCCTTCCCCTTATCTCAACACCCCCACCATCCTAATCCACAGAAAGGTGCATCATGGGTAAACTGGGTAATAAGACTGCAGAGTTTAGCAGTCTTCTCTCAGGCTGCCCCTGGACACATGCACTAAATAGTGGTACATAGTAGTTCTGCTGTGCATGTGTGAATAAAGATCAGTCTGCTAACACGACAATTTCAGCTTCTAATAATCCTAACTAAGAGCTGAAAAATTTCTGACATCAAAATCTACCATTAACCATTGTAAGTATTATATGAATTATATAGAGAATTATATATTTTGGCCAGACTGAATAATCAACCAATATTTGGCCAGATATTTGGCAATGAAGTGTGAATCATTTCTGCAATTTGTAACCCTTGGTAAATATGAACAAAGATAACTGTAAAATAAATCTGCATTGTTTATTCTTTTGATATTTCAATCTAACCTTTCATTGACGTAAAAGAATTGAGGAGGGCAGGGGGAGGGGGGTAAATCACATTTTGAAATAAATGCTTTTCTCCAAAACACATTGGCCTCTATAATTCACACCATTTTATTCAATACTTTCTGCAACCTCCTTTTGACAAGATAACAGCTCTGAATCTTCTCCTATAATGTCTGATGAGTTTGAAGAACACCTGACAGGAGATCAGAGACCATTCCTCCATACAGAATCTCTCCAGATCCTTCTGATTCCCAGATCCATGTTGGTGCTTCTTCCTTTCAGTTGAGCCCACTCATTTGTTATAGGGTTCGGTTCAGGGAACTGGGACGGTCATGGCAGAAGCTTCATTTTGTACTCAGTGACACATCTATGTGTTGATTTTGACGTTTGTTTTGGATCATTTTCCTGATGGAAGATCCAACCACGGCCCATTATAAGATTTCTAGCAGAGGCAGTCAGGTTTTGATTTTTTATCTGTTGAATTTGATAGAATCCATGATACCATGTATCTGAACAAGATGTCCAGGACCTCCAGCAAAAAAATAGGCCCACAACATTAAAGATCCAGCAGTATATTTAAACGTGGGCTTTTAAATATCCCTGTTTGCACCAAAACCATCTGGTGGGTTTGCTGCCAAAAAACTATTTTTAAGTTTCATCTGAGCATAAAATCCGGTCCCTTTTGAAGTTCCAGTCGTGTCTGAGAACTGAATATGCTGGAGTTTGTTTTTGGATGAGCGAGGAGGATTTTTCCACATGTTGTTTGGGAACCCTCCCCAAAGGGGTTGTTTGATTTTTTTTTTTTTTTCTGACCCCAAGACACAACTAATCTCTGCAATTCTCCATCTGTGATCCTTGGAGAGTCTTTGGCTACTCAAACGTTCCTCTTCACTGTGCATTAAGACAATATAGACACTTGTCTTCTTCCAGGCAGATTCGTAACATCTTTAGTTGGTTTGAACTTTTAAATTATTCCTCTGATTGTGGAAATGGTAATTTTCAATGCTTTAGCTATGTCTTACAGCTACTTTCTCTGTGTGTGTGTGTGTGTGTGTGTGTGTGTGTGTGTGTGTGTGTGTGTGTGTGTGTGTGTGTGTGTGTGTGTGAGTGATGTGGGGGGGGTCATTTATACCAATGTTTTAGTGAACACATGCTGGTATTTTTTGGTACAGTGCTTCATCTGTGTGTTTTGTGGATTTGTGTTTTGCATGTTTATGCTAGTCCTGCATTTGTCTTTCTCTGCCTTTCATGCTGTCCGTCTCTGCTCTCCTCTAATGCAGCATGAGGTATTGGATTATAGTGACTGTGTATGTGTGATTTATTAAAATATAAAATGTTCTGCATGAGTGTGTCTGCACAGCTGCATTTTTTCTGCATTCCAATGTACTCTCTCTCTCTCTCTCTCTCTCTCTCTCTCTCTCTCTTCTTCCGACTTACCTCTTTTATCACAATTTTTCGTTCGATTATTCACAGCTTCTCTCTTCCATCATTTCACCCTATTACTCTTCACTTGGTCTCTTGTCTGTGCTCTGAGAGCAAGATGGAAGAGTTTACTAGTCTCTGTCCAACAGTTTTTTTCTTTAAAGATGATGTAATTTTTGTGTGCCACTAATAATGCCACAAAAATAATGATTTAATTTTGATTAAATTAAATAATAATAACTTATACTTTTTCTTATCCTATAACGTTTGAATTCTTGGTAAAATTGCTGTGTGTGTGATTTCATTTTATTTATTTTTTACACCATCAAGCTGAATTTCTACATTGACATTGTCAAGCATTCCTACTGCCCCCTATCTGCGATTGGTCAGTAAAACAGGTAGCCCCGCCCCAAACTCACACCATTGGTTGATCCAGTTGCTGCTGGGTTGGGCCACTGCCAACAAACAACAAAGCTTTTTACAGTCTTCATGAATTCAACAATAGCTTACTGTGCACAAAAAGTACAGTATTTTAACGGCACAAAAGTATCACACGTCTGCTTTAATGTAGTGCCATATACAATTGTGGATTATTAAGATGTAAAACTAGAGGTCGGACAATGAAGCACAACGCACACACACAAAGTATATGGATTCAACCTTGGAGCACATTCAAGCATGAGGATATTTTACTGCGTAACATTTTACCAAAGGAACGTCACATTCGGTTCAGAGAGAGACACCGGGTCTTTCATTGTTATTCATGTATTAATTTATGCACTGGTAGTGAGCGAATAGGGCTGTAATATGCAGATGAGTTAGTGTTTCATGATGGAAATTTTCCGGTTGGCTGCTCCGGGTGGCTGCAGTTAATGATAAAGTATGGCAGGACGACAGGAACAGAGGGTGAAAGAGACAGAGAGAGGGGGAAGTAGTATTTATTACTAAAAAAAATCACAGCGGCATTAACATCATCAACATCATGGCTGTTGTCATCAGTCTCCTCATCACTGTCATCATCGTCATCTGTGTTTTAAATCACAGGGGCATAATGTGTCCTGTCAGCAACTCTGCCAATTATTCCCTAAACCGACAGTGAACAAATCACAATTGTTTTCTCACACCACTCTATTACACGTTACCGTTCATCAGTGTGTATGCAGTGGAGTTTGTGTGCGAGTGTCTTTCTTGACATTGAATTATTTTCCCCATTATACATGGCTGTTCTCATGTTGTAGCTGCGCAACAACTCTTTTCATGCAGATGAAGAGGAAGGACAGAATGTTGAGAAGGCTAAAGGTTCTGAGCGCGTGTTTTATTCGGCAGCGCTCGACTGAGCGAGACTTTGCTTGGGGTGATGTCTGTAGCGTGTAATTAGGATTTCATCATTTCTCTCATTCAGGCGAAAAATGGCACAGTCTGGATTTACACTCACACACTAAGAGAATAAACATTACAGTCTTGTGTACAGCACGATTCTAGTCTTCCTCTCTGTTTCTGATGCCGTCTATCACACACACTCAACTCACACTGTTATTCTCAGTGTGGTTAAACCCCATTGGCTGGTCAGGGGAATGGATGTCCTAATCCCTTTATCAGACCAAACAGATGCTGCCCCAGAACAAAGAGGGGTCCAGTGCGAGTGTGTGTGCTTGTGTGTGACATTGAGCACAGGTCACTGGAGTGTATGTGTTTGACTCAGGCTAATATGCTGCTGTGAAATATTCAGGTTTTACATTCTCAGCAAATCACTTCAGATTCATTGTGACACTCATATTATGGGGAGTTCATTTGAATGTTGCAGAAAGGATTTGAATTCCCATAGACACTGAACACACAATTCGTCATGTTTTATTTAGTAACATTATTTAAATAAATGTTTTTTATCATTATAATTAGTTTTTATGTCTATTTATTTTGTTATATTATTTTTTATAATATTGTGTACACTTTTTACTGCATCATAAACATGTTTTTGAAAGTCGCGTCAAGACATTTTGTTTTTAATGTTTATGCTCACCGAGGCTACATTTATTCAGTCAAAAATACAGTAGTGTGAAATATTATATTTTTTATACGTTTTTATATTTGAATATATTTTAAAATGTAATTTTATTCCTGTGATGTCACAGCTGAATTTTCAGCTTAATTACTCCAGTCTTCAGTGTCACACAATCCTTCAGAAATTATTCTATGATGATGATTTGATGCTCAAAAAAACCCATTCCTTGTTATAGAAAGTTGAAAAGAACAGCATTAATTTGAAAAAGAAATCTTCATATCTTTAAATTTCTAATATACAGTATATGTTTTATATTTATGTCATATATAATGTAATGTTATTTAATTTTTTAAATATTTTTATTTACATCTCTACACTGATCAAAATATTACCTTCTAGTAGAAGTTGCTTATTGTCATAATATCGTCATTTTGATTTATCTTGACATGTTTGTGTATGCTGTTTGTGTTGGGTTTTGAATATGTTATTGTAGTGTGAGTTAGGGTCTGTGCTGCGTGTACGTGTGTGTTCAGTGTTTAGTTGTTTATGTGTGTCTTGGTGTCAGGGAGTGTTTGTGTTGTGTGTGTTTTTCCTCTGTCAACTCTTGTCAGTGTCAGATCTCTTCAATGCTCTGATGGGCAGTGACAGGCCAGCACAGGAAATGATGTGCAGGAAGCAACCTCAAGCTCCATATGACACTATGTTGGCAGACAGCCTAATGTGTGTGCTTCTGTGTGTTGCATATATCTCTCAGCATCTAATCAAAGTAGGGTAATGTTGCGCATGACTGTGATAAATCTCCCTCACTCCCTCACTCCCTCACTCACACACAAACACACACACACACACACACACACACACACACACACACACACACACACACACACACACACACACACACACACACACACACACACACACACAAATAGTCTTTTCAGAAGTTAAAGAAATAGTTCACTGAAAAATGATAATGCTGTCATCATTTACTCACCTTCATGCCGTGCCAAACCTGTATGACCTTCTCTTTCTTTCTTAAACACAAGAGAAATTCTCAAAAACAAATGGCTTATAGCACGATTGCAAGAGTCATTCCTTTGCTCGACCTTTACTCATTTTTTCCTCTGCTTTATGGACTTCTTTTTACTGGTTTTCCAGTCTCTCTTTCTCTCGCTCTCTCCTTCTCTTTCCCAGGTGCTTAAGACTCAAACTCCATTCTTTTCCATTCTCTCCCTAAATACACATATGTATTCGCTCTCTTTGTCCTCCCCCCAGCCCCTGTCATTATTCCATAGTGTCATGCAGCGGGAGCGCCAACAGTTGTGGGATGTTGTTTGCTTTAGGTTGTAAGCCTTTTTGTACTTCGATTTTCCAGGTTAAGTGTGTGAAAACTCTTTCTCTCACGCATATTCATATTGCTAGTGGCATTAAATTTTTGTTCAAAATCTACGTTGACTTAATTACAGCAAATGTTTTGCATTCATTGATTGCTAATTCAAATCTACACAAATCTCTTCATGTATGTATCTTATAATAATAATAAAATCATGCAAATAAAGGAAATAATCTGCATAGAGCTCTTTATATATTAAAGTCCCTCTGTGGTGAAATTCATGCAGTGTTTTTAATTTGCTTTTAAGGAAAACCATGTGCAAATTCATAAGTCAACACCATTGGTGAGGATTTTCCACTTAAAACTGCAGTGAACCAAATACTGTCTAAAAAACCCAGTTTGAAATCGCTGGTGTTTCTGACATCACAAACTACCTATCAGGTCAACATGTGATCGTCAACGAGTGGAACTCTTAGCTGGTGTGAGTGAGTGGAGGAATGCAATATGCAATAATTTGCATATTCATGGAACGGCGTATACTAAATGAGGCAAAGATGTAGAGTTATGTTCAAGCTATTTTAAGGCAAGAATTTTTTGAAGGAAAAATTGTTTAAATGTGTAATTTTGGTGATCAAAGATAAAATTATTGACTACTGGGTAACTTTACGGTATTTTTAATGTACTGCTCTAAATAGGCACTTGTTATCATGATAGTAAATTTGTCTCATAATATAATTTATATAAAAAACATAAATAGATCGATACAACAACAACAAAAATCCATGCAAACAGATGCATTCAATTTCAGATGCTTCAATTTGAACTGGTAAACGGCAGTAAAAAAATAAATAAAAACAGCGAGTCCGGCTTTATCATTCCCTAAGCAAAATGGGATCTTATCAACCTCGAAAATCTCAAGCTGCTTGAATGTTTCTCTCTCTTGACTTAATCAGCAGTTTTTCTGTTTGACAGTCCGTGTTATCAGTCAGATTCGCTTGGACCTGTGCAAGTGTTGAGGCAGATGGAGGAGGCTAGCATTACCAAGCAGTGAGACGCTAGCATGTGCTCGTAGCAGCCATTTGGAATAAAGGTGCAAGTAAATTATGAAAGGAAGCAAGATAACAAAGACTAGCTGACAGCAGTAGAACCCTTTGAAATTAAATGCTCACTGTATTTTAAGTATTGGCAAAAGCGCCTGTATGGCGTTTGTATGTTTTTCAATGGTTCTGAATGATGGGATTGATTGGCAGGCTGCTTTATTTACATCAGCTATGTTTTCAGCTGAAAGGATTTTCACTGAGCGCTACGCTAAGGTCATGATACTGCTCTGAATGTCTGTCTGCAGCTGTAATAGACTCTTAACTCTACTGGAGGAGTAAATCACTTCCTCCTACACCTGCCCATCACCTCTTGTAATACGCCCTACTGCACTCTGGGAAACTGAAGGCTTGAAGACTAATTGCTGAATTATTCAAATTATTCAGGAACAGTTTTGACTTTTGAGAACTTTTGACAAGTACTCAATGTTCTCTACATTTTGCTCATGCAATTGTGTGGCCAGAGGTCTTGAGACATTTTTTTGAATGTGGTTTTCGTTTAAAGGCATAGTTTGTAATTATTTGATTACCCTTGTGTCGTTCCAAATCTGAATGCTTTAAAAAAAAATCTGTGAAACACAAAAAATAATTTCTACAGAATATTTCCATATTTCCAATGGAACTACAAAACACTATTAGAACACGATAAAAACCTGATAATCTATATTCTGATTCTTCTCAAGTCATGCACGTCCGTTATAGTTCACAAACTATTTGTGTGTATTCCATGGGAAAAAATTACAATACATTTTGAAACAACTTGAGAGTGAGTAAATAATGACGAACTGTTCTTTTATCTAAACTGAGAGATGAAAATGCTAATTTGATGCTCTTAAAGAGGCCAAATCATTTATTTGATTGTATTAGATTGTTCTCTTACTTGAGCACACTGACAAATACTAATCTGTGTGTGTGTGTGTGTGTGTGTGTGTGTGTGTGTGTGTGTGTGTGTGTGTGTGTGTGTGTGTGTGTGTGTGTGTGTGTGTGTGTGTGTGTGTGTGTGTGTGTGTGTGTGTGTGTGTGTGTGTGTGTGTGTGTGTGTGTGGATGGATGGCGGAAGTATTTTGGCAGGAAGAGGGCACAGCTGTCTCTGCTGTCACCACTAATGTCTCAGAGCTTAAGGCTGAGAAAACTGAAACACATACACATATCCACACAGAACCGGCATACATCGGATCACTGTTTGTGCTATGTCTACAATATTACGTAATATGCTGTGCGAGAGGAGTCATGGTCACAGTACATACCTGGAAGCAAAGATGATGCATGAAGTTAATTTCAGGGATTTAATTGTATGTTAAAGAAAAAAAAGGAATTGAATAATCTGTACAAAGATGAAGAGCACCTCTTTTCTTTCTTTGTCAAATACAGCCCAGTCCACTCTCCAGTACAGACACAAAGACCTCCAGGGGAAACTCTAGCTGGGAGAGGTGTTTACGGCACCAGTGGGGGGTCCAAATGCCCCAGAGCACTGATGGAGATATCATGCTGTAATAATACCAGCCATCAGATTTATTGAAAAACTAAAGACATATTTTGTAATGTGAATATGGTCTAAAATATTTCCAGAAAAATTTCCTGTTCGGTTTCTGTTCTCTCTCAATCATTCACAGAATAAACTGGTTAATTTTTTTCTGATCAGGCAGGTGGTTGACGGTTCACTGTTTGTGCTCACAAAGTTCTATATCAAAGTATGTCAGTTATGCAGAACAGGGAGTGAAATGTTCTTACAAGATGAAGTTTGAGTTTTCTTAGGGTTGTTCTGTGGAGAGTGGTTGATTTGAGATGGGAGAATGTCCACAGTAACTGAAAAGATGTGACATGAGTTGTATGTCCGAATTTGCAGTATTTATAAAACAGTAGGCAAAGGGTTTTTGTACAGTGCATTTTCGACGGAGCATCCCATGAGTCCAGGGAGAGTTTTAAATGTTGGTGAAGCAACCTGACTGTCATTGTGTCACATGATAGTGGCAACATGAACTAAGAACAATACTTCTAAAGCATTTATTAGTTAATATTAATTTCAACATTTACTAATTATTAAAATCAAAGTTTGTATTTGTTAACATTAGTTAATGCATTGTGAACAAACAAAGAACAGCTGGATTTGTATTAACTAACATTAACAAAGATGAATAAATACTGTAACAAATGGATTGCTCATTGTTAGTTCATGTTAGTTAATAAATTAACCAATGTTAACTTATAAACCTTTTTGAAAAGTGTTACCATTTAAAGTGATAGACTGCTTATAAGAAAAAGAACGGTATCGTGCTTTTGTGTGGACGCTAATAGTTATTGTAGTGATCTTTACAGTTATCGTTCTTGGTGTGAACAGGCCTTAACTGTCCGGTTTTTGTCTGAAACAATTAAATGATTGTGGTATGCAATATCCCACTAGATATGTAATACAAAATAAACATAATTTTTGCTTCATAATTGGCTATGGTTTAGTTCTAATCCCAGTAAATGTATCATTGAGAGTCTGCTAAATTATCTAGAATCATTGGAGGTCGAAAAATACCACCCCCCTTCAGAGACGCACACAGAATTATTTAGTCGAAATCAAGGACCATGAAAGGAGAAAATAGCACCAGCTAATTTCCCCATCTGTGCCGTTCGTTCAGGTTAAGCGGCAGGCAGCAAAAAGAGCGAGAGAGAGAAGGTGGTGGGGGAGTAGATGGGGGTAAAAGACTGTCGATCATACTCTCTCCCTCCTCCTCCTCCTCCTCCTCCTCCTCGTCGAGGGCGCGCAGATCAGCGGAGCACTGCGCGCGTGTGTAACGTTCCTTCTGACACATCAACTCTAAGACCAGAAACAAGAGTGAGACTCATCGAAGAGTGAGAAATCTGAAGGGAAAAGTCACATATCGAACTGTCGGAGAATATTTATAAACCCTTCTGATATTCCTGCGCTGATTTTTTTTGTCTTTTGGCTGGTTTCTTTTTGGAAACCAGGATATTTTTCCACAACATGCTTATCGGTAAGTCAGTTCCAATAGAGATTATTGTATTTGTGTTCGTGACATATTCTGTATAATAAGTCTTTAAATGTGGTAATAGTGTCACGGTTGTTCTGCGTTAAAGATGCCTCTCGTGCCCAAAGTCTTTGCTCTAGTATGCGCACTGACCACCGGCACGCGCAACGCTTTTTAGTCGAGGTGTTGGCTCGTGTTGCTTAATCAATACGAAATTAAAACAAAAACTTCACAAGAAATATAAGGCAGATGATGTAGAATTTTCTAGAAGCCGAGAAGCTCCAGAAGTGAGTGTGTGAGATCTTTGATTGTGTGTGTGTGTGTGTGTGGCAGATTTGGTTGCACGAGACGCTGGCGGATGCGCGTGCGACTGTCATACGCATGCCATCAAACGGCCTTTAGTGTGATGGTTAGCAGCTTAACAAGTGACGTTTGGTCCAGTCAACACCTGTAAAAGCCTGGTCTTTTAACAACTAAAATATTTTTGGACCTGCAATCCCGGTTTAATTAGTAGCAGGTGCCATGGTCCTCAAAACATACGTTTCCCTCCACAGTTAATCTATGTAGAGCGAGAGACCGATGCACAAAGACCAAAAAAAATATGAGCGAACGAGAGATGATAAAGAGAATGCTGTGTAAGTTTTGTTCATCTCGTGACACGGCCGAGCGCATTGGAATGGCATTAAAAAAACTTTCTCTCTCTCTCTCTCTCTCTCTCTCTCTCTCTCTCTCTCTCTCTCTCTCTCTCTCTCTTCCCGCTTACTCATTGGTCCTGCAGCGAGGTAGCTACTACAGCAATGCAGAAATTATTAAAAAAATTTAATTTACGCATCGTGAAAATATTTTATGAACAAACATGCGTTTAAAAAAAATAAAACGACTTGATACGATGCCATTTATTCGCCGCCACTATTAAATTATGTAGGCTATAAAACGTATCTTATTTTAAGATGTTTTTCTTTTTAATTCATGTAACAACAAAAAAACAGTTTTCTGCTTAAATAATTTATTCTTTAAAATCCTCCTTTAAAGGGCATTTTGAATCTCAAAGCACCTGGTCTTCCTCACAAGAGCTCAAAGCAGCGGAGCGGAAAATTAAAAATGATAAAGGATTGATCCTGCACGCGCTGGAAATGCTTTATCAATAACGTAGCTCATTTAAGGAAATCGTTGGAGTTTTCTATTTTTCTTAGCTCATGAATTTCGTTGGGATCGAAGTCATTTGTTTACGCATTTCATCAAGGTGCCTTTTCATTTTTGGGGTTTCCCCTTTTCGTTGTTTGTGATTTAATTGTTTTTAATAAACTGTGTGCTTTATATAGATTTATTTGTAATATTTTAAAAAAATCGTTTATTTTTTATTGTCTTTTGTACATGTTATTTTTGTTTTTATTTGTAAAAAATGTGTTCTTATTCTATTGGAGTTATTTTTTTTCTACATTGAACATATAACTTGCATATAATTGCTGTGTCTTAACATTTTTGTTGTAATTGTAATTTTTAATTCTAGAATCCATCATTTAGGTTTTTGTGAGCGAGGCTTTTGTAAATATTAATGCAAGGAAGCAGGAAATATTTAAATGTCCCTCTCACCTCCTTTCTCTCATTATTAACTAGATACCAATGCCCTTTCCGCTTAGCAACACAGACAAAAAGACACACAGATGTTACACAGCTAAACAAAGTTACACTGAAACCACAAAGCTGTTTAAATAAAGACTCTCAGATTAAATCCAAGGAAATGGGGGGTGGGGGGGGGGAAAGCTGCACCATGAAATGGCACCAGCTTTCACTCACAGTTCGTCTGAAATCAGCACTTATAGACGATCAGCTTCAAGTGGATGTGTCTGTATGTAAATAATCCATCACCTACTCTCAGGCGTGAATTATCTGTGAATGTAGCTCAGGTTATGGGGACAAAGGTCATGCCCTTGACATTCTTTAACAGTCTGTAGCAATATACATTTGATTTAAATTACATGCATTGTCTATACCTTGACCATCACTTCTTAGTGTTAGCATGACAGGTCAGTATTTTATATCTGTGCTTTTGGCATCCGATTCTTAAAAACATTTTTTTTTACAGGTCAGAATGCTTTGCATCAATCAGCTGCTAATTAAAATCGTATCTGTCTGTCTCTGTCTCGAACATTCTCCTCTGTAATTATGGAGGTGTACGAATGCGAGTGTGCGCTTCTCTCTGGGCCGAAGTCGCACCGTGATCATTGGATTTTTTGGCTGTGTTTTCTTAACCCCCCTCTCACTGTCATGGTTTCTGTTGTCGTGGCAGCGCCCCAGCCTGTGTGTTTGTAAGTGTGGGGAATGCGGTAATACCATCCTTTAAGCGAATGCTCTTTGCCAGCCGCATATTACTACCACACTCTCTAGGAAGGCCCTACTGAAACACTGCAAACTCAATTCAAGACATTTTATTCACAAATATTGTTTTTATTAGAAAAATATTTGCAGTATGAAAATATAAAAAGGTTTGAAAAAGAGTCATTTGATGTTCCTAAAGGTCTGGTTATGAGGAAAAATGTTAAAATAAATGGTCGAATTTATTTTTTAATAGCCTAATTGCTGTGATATTTCTCTGCCATTATACTCACATTGTTTACAGTTTTTGATAGTAAGGTTGTTTACAGTGAAGATCTAATATTGAATGTGATGTCATGTCTTTATATAGTAATTTTTAGTGACTTTGAACATGGCTCATCCAATCAGATTTTAGAGTTTGAATTATGCAGTTTTTTGATAGAGTTTTGATCCAAATTCTTGCACCATTCTTTAAAGACTGCGTTTCTATGTAAGTATGCCGTTGCTTCCCTCATCAAAATCAGCACCTTTGAAATTCCGACACTGTCACCTTTACGTTTTATGGTCTTTTTACATTTTGGCTTTCAGCATATATTTACCACCCCGCAATTTATCAGTCGATGAACACACAATGTAGAGCACTGATATGCGTCATGGTAAACTGACATCCAGAGCAAACTAAAAGCCGCGTTTCTTTCTTGGTTTGCGTTTTTCGGCTCGCCGGAGCCTCTTCTTCGGTAATGGAGGTTATATTCAACTCATCTATTTAGTGACGCAGTGAGTGAGTGTACGTCTGCTCCCTGTAGAACATCGAATGAGTGACGGGGCAAGTCATTAAAGTGAAATGACAGCATGGGCTTGATTGGCCTGTCAGTTCGTCTGATGTGCTTGTGGGTAAGTGTGTGTGTGTGTGTGTCACAATGACAAGAGGGTAAGGCATATGCTCTCAGCAGGGGTTACGAGACGAAAAATGACCCTCTATCAATGTATGTATGTGAATGTTTATCAGGACAGGCTGTGAGTGTGTATGTACAAACGAGGCGCTGAGCTGTTGTTCTAAACACGGACTCATACGGCACTTGACTTCATGACCCGGATAGAGAGACAAAGAGATGCAGGATGAAACAGGGATTTAACTCGAAATGGAAGAATTTTCTCTCTCTCTCTCTCTCTCTCTCTCTCTCTGATTAGAGTGTGACAATCTTTGAAGCAGCTCAGTGCTGCTGCAAACCACCCATAATCTTTCTACCCACACAACTTGCCTTTCTTTAGCTTCAGTCTCTCTCTCTCTCACTCTCTTTCTCTCTCTCTGTCTGTCTCGCTGAGTAAATACCTTCTATTCCAGTTCCTTTATGAGGAAGCTGATGATAAGGAATGTCTTTCATCCACAGTAGATCGGCTTCTTCCATCCCAGCTTAAGAGAATGTGTGTGTGTGTGTGTGTGTGTGTGTGTGTGTGTGTGTGTGTGTGTGTGTGTGTGTGTGTGTGTGTGTGTACGCCCTTGTGCACACAGTGATTTTAGGATTAAGTTTTTCCTGTACCCCAACCACAACAATAGTGTCTGTTTGTGTAAGTTTTTGTGTGTTTGCCATGTCTAGACTCTAAAGAGCTGCAGTAATGGAGTGGTTAGAGATTCAGCTTTGACTTGCTAGAATGACCATCACGTTTTAAGATGAAGTGGCAGTTAAACATTGAATTAACCATTTAAAACGGCATGAAACAGCAACTGCAATGCATTTAACGAAATATATGGCGCAAAATAATGAAGGGAGGAGTTTGTTTTTACGGATTGAATTTAATTGGATTGCTGTTGTAAGGTAATGATGTTATTGGTTCATTGTTCCTGTGGTCTTGGCTACATCAGCAGAAAGGAATAGCAGTTTTATAGGTCTTTTTGAATAATGTGATGAATCATGACATGTATTTATTTTTTACACTACTGTTGAAAGGTTTGGGGTTGATAATGTTTTTAAAAGAAGTCTCTTATGCTCAGCGAGGCTGCATTTATTTGATCAAAATACAGTAAAAACAGTAATATTGTGAAATATTATTGCAATTTCAAATAACATTTTTATATATTTTAAAATTAGATTTATTTCTGTGATGTCAAAGCTGAATTTTCATCATCATTACTCCAGTCTTCAGTGTCACATGATCCTTTAGAAATCATTCTAATATGCTGATTTGCTGCTTCAAGAATAATTTCTGATAATTATCAATGTTGATTGTGCTGCTTAAAATTTTTGTGTAAACTCTGATACAAATTTTTTTTCAGGATTCTTTGATGAATAGAAAGTTCAATAGAACAGCATTTACTTGAAAGAGAACTTTTTTTGTAATATTATAAATGTATTTAATTCTCTTTTGATCAGTTTAATGCATAAACTGCATACCTTTAAATCCCATTTAATTTAATGTTGTTTTAAGATCTAAATTTAAAGTCAGCACGAAATAGCATTTGCAATCTATTTTACTTCCAGAGTGCAATGTATTGAATTTACGCATGATACTGACAGTTTAAAAAAAATGTAGGACGAGATCTTTTTTTTTTTTTTTTGTCCATCAGGAATTGATCGCACCCTGTAAAGTTGATGTTGCACACCAGAATAAAGTAAGACCTGAAACCTGAAAGCAAGTTTGCAGTCATTTGTGGAGAAGAAGCAATGTCCCAGGAATCATATTTATTTGAGCCTCTTGCTACTGGGGCTCGAGATGGTAGATGGGACATGAAGGCTAAAGGTCAAGTACTCCCTCGAGAGCATCTATAATTTGCTATTATTGCTGTAGCCTTTATTGCATTAATGTTAATCTAATTGTAACCATTCAATTACTGTGTTAACTATTGGCAAGATTTTACAAAGGATGCATTTCCCATTACAGCAGCCTAAAAGGGTGCTTATATAGCTATTGTGCTATATTGGTTAACATTATTAATTTTATAATCTTTTCAGAAGTGAAAAATGTTTTGTCTTAATTTATATGTATCTTGATAAAACATAATGAATAGCCTACCAGTTTGTCCCTTTAAAAAAACACAAACTGGTAAATTAAGCCAAAAAAAAGTGCATTATAAAAAAAAATAGGGCAATTTTATTTCATGCTGACTCTATATATGATTTCAGCAGTTTTTTCTTTTTTTAATAATAAAAGCAAGCAGATTTTACGTGTTGTAATGTCAGATTGTCATCCCAGTGGCATCGAGCTGTTTACATTGATATTGACAAATTAAGAGACGTTGCTGCCAGTAGTTCTTTGTCACCTTGTCAGTTCTTTCTCCCTCACACATGCACAAACACAAGTGAGCAAGTCCTCACCACAGCACCAAATCATTTATCCTCTCGCATCTTCTCTGCAGTGGGAGCCATTTTGGTGCCACAGTTTCGTTGTAGTTGGGCAACAGAGTTACCGCAGGACCAGCTTGAGCCAGCATAGCAAAAATAGTACCTTCCATCTCCATCCTCTAGGCCAACTGGCCTTTTTGGTTCCTCCCGTCGCTTGCGGGAAAGTGACTTTGACGTCCGGCCACTGTTATCTATGCTTTGCCTTGACTCATAGTGATCATGGAGGTCATTAAGGGCAGCAAGAGGTCTATCTCTGTTAACTGTTAACCCCTACTGGATAAGACAGCGGTGCCAGTGTTTTGTAAAGGCCTTTTACAGGGGTGTTGAGTCTGACCAGTTCTCCTTGAGTGCTAATAGCCCACGTATGCTCATTGTGCACAGACACATATGCGCACACAGAAGGATCAAAAAGTGGAAGGGCAGGGTTGATTGGGGGTAATTTGGGGATTTTGGAAGGGCAGCTATTTCGACTACAAATGTCCCTGGAGAGAGAACGAGGGGAGGAGGGGGAGGGGGAGGGAACAACAGCTATAAAGTTCACACTCTGTCGTGTGCACGCACACACACAGCATTGTTTTGTTGTGTTGGCCACATTGCTACATTGGTGCACTGTGGGATGCTGGAGGTGTGTGCGGTGGCCTAGAAAAAGCATCGCACCCGTGGCTCCGGACAGGAGGGAGAGGGGGGTCTGAAGAGGTAATTCTGTCTTTAGGCTCCTTCAAAGAAGGTCAATACTGCCCATGGGCCTCTCCTCTCCTCTCCTCTCCCCATCATTAGCTCAACCTCACGTCATTCTAAACCCATTTGGGTTTCTTTCTTCTGTGGAAAACAAAATTAGATGTTTTGAAGAATGTTCACGCTGCTCTTTTATCATATAATTCTATCATAACTGGGAAAAAATGAAAAGTACACTTTAATACATTCCTGAAACTAAATTAAAATAAAATGGTTGTCAATTTAATATTAGTTTTTGATACATGGTATTGTAAAACGTAAAATGTGAAAATGCCACTTGATGGCAATTACACTAGATTGTGCTGAGAAATGTAAAGCTGTGAAACATTTTTAAATGTAAACTACATACACTACTGTTTAAATGTTTGGTTCAGTAAGATTTTTTTTATTATTTTATTATAAGTTATTTTGAACCTTCTATTGATAAAGTAATCTTGAAAAAAATGTATTATGGTTTCCACAAAAAATATTTGACAGAACAACTGTTTTCAAGATTTATGATAAAAAAAATAATAATAGTAATAAGTAAATCATCATATTGTCTCACACTGAAGACTTGGATTAATGATGCTGAAAATTCAGCTTTGCCATCACATGAATAAATTACATTTTGAAATATATTAAAATAGACTTAGATATTCTATTAAAATAGAAAAATATTTCACAGTATTACTGTTTTTAGTATATTTTTTCAGAAATTAATACAGCCTTGCTGTAATTTTCTGTCTCTTTGGGTATTGATTTTATCTTTCACTGAATAAAAAAAAAGCAGTGGGAACATTCTTTAAAATGTCTCCTTTAATATTTCACAGAGAAAAATCCTACAGGAAATGTGATTTCTGGTTGAACTAACCCTTAAAGGGTTAATTGGTTAGCTTTACAAAGTCTGTTCTCTTTAGAAGCATGACTAACAAAAGTAATTAGTCAGCTAGTCACTTAGGATGTAGTCTAGTTTAATGTCTGGTTTAAGTCAGCTAAGCCCATAAGCCTCTTAGTCTGGAGATGGCTTGATTGGCTTAGTTTTGGATCTGATACAACTGATAAAGATTGGCCGGTGCTAGTTATGCAACCAAATATGATATTATCAGTGTTTGATGTGTTTAAATGCGTGTATATGAGAGAGAGAGAAAATAATTTGACCGCTTAGATCTGTCCGAGTCTCTGTTACAAGGAAGGTCATTTCACTTAGCGTGGTGGGGAACATATTCCCTCTGAGTTACAGCAAGGCTACAGAAGAATAGAGAGGGTGAAAAGGAAACTCTGATGTTGAGTGTGTGTGAGAATGCGAGAGACAGCATCTTCTATCTCTAGTGAGCATTGTATTGGCTCTGATGCGCTCTGTCTGCCCAAATCTACTGCCTGAAGGTGAAGTCAATGCATCACCTTGACAGCGCGCGTGTGTGTGTGTGTGTGTGTGTGTGTGTGTGTGTGTGTGTGTGTGTGTGTGTGTGTGTGTGTGTGTGTGTGTGTGTGTGTGTGTGTGTGTGTGTGTGTGTGAGTGTGAATGTACACACTTATGCATGTGTGTTTCTGTACATCTATGTACATGTTTAACCTTCATGTTCATGAGATTGACATTTGCTGTTTTTGTGTTCAAGGTCCCAGAGGTGATGTAGCCTACATATAAAATATGAAAACATTTCCAATTTGCCTTATTTTCAGATCTTCATATTCTTGTGCTGTATGTTCCTCTGACCCCACCATTAACAAAATGTTGACTGTTATACTGTAGGGGGCGCGATTACGAATCTTCTGAAAGAGTACAGAATCTCCAGGTCAAAACACAGACAGAGAAGAAGCAGAAACAAGTGATAGAAGCATTGCTTCCGCACATGTAAGCTAACGCAATCATCAAGCATTAAACATCATATAAATCAAAACTGCCTAATGTTACTGAATGAAATTTCGAACCCATGAAGGGTAGGATGGTGCAAGCTTTAGGGGTGTTGATGGACGTGATCTACTACATTTATGTTTTGGTCATGATTCTGAATTCGATCCCGACGTAATCTTTGACAAAAACTAGATTTTCTCAGCTTTTGTTCAAAATGTTTTTTTTTTTTTATGAAACTGATCCACATTCAATTGTTGATAATAAAAAAAAGAATGCATGAAGCTAGAATGATTTTTTTTTATATACATTTGTATGTTCAGATATTCATACAACAAAATGTTCTGGGGGCCACGAAATATTTGGTGAAAATAATCATCATCACTAGGCCCGGGTGATAAAGCAGATATTCACATTGATTTTGCTGGTGATGTTTGTGTATATAAGGATAATTTAAATGCAATTTAATGATTGAACAGTGAATTTGTGCAAGTCGATCAGTGAAGTGATGAATAATTTGATTCATTTTGTTATCCCTCAAAAATTGCCTAAAAATCAAGTAAATGTTTTTTAGTTATAATATAATGGAGTCCAAAGGTCTGAGATCACATTGGATATCTTAAAATTAATTAAAATTAAAAAAGTTTTATACTCTGATCATGCAAATTCCTTTGTACAAGAGGTTGGATGTACTTCTATTGAAGCACAGCCTTTTACTTAAATTGTTATGCAGATAAAATAATTTACAATGAAATGAATTGTATCAAATTCATTTCCTCTATTGGTCTCGGATTACAAAAAAAAAGTGGGGGAAAATGACCCTTTATGCCATTTTAGATGAGATGCGCATTGAGATATTAATTAAATGTCATCTAAAGACTGAAAAATATTAAAAAGCAGTTTTTTTTTGTTATATCACCCAGCCCTAATCATACCACTGTAATTTTACTCATTTATGCTAAAAAGGCAATGGCTTTTTTAGCATTCAGTACGTTCCCCCTGTTTCAAAAGAGAGAGAGAGATCGGGACAGAGGAGAGAACAGAGGAGAAAGAACAGAGAGATGAACAGATAAGAGTGAAATGAATGTCATAAGTGTTACGCTTTGTGCGGTTCTTCAGTTAAATCACCAAAAGGCTGTTTAATAAGTCGACATGTCTTCAGTTAGCAGAGGGACCGCGGGGACCGTTTATAGCAGCGCGCGGTTGATGTCACGAGGGGGAGGACGGTAAATGAAGTCTCACAGATGTGCTTGTGTAGATTAATGTCTTCATTGAGCTGCCATTATTTGGCATGACGCATGAGGCTTATTTAAAACAATTACAGACCACTGCTGCCAAATTCAGCTCCCAACTCATTAGCCAGGATCTCTGATAAAATGCGAAAGCAGACTAAAAAAAACCACATTCACACGCAGGAAATAGGGCGAGTGGGAAGGGACATTTCAATGACATTACGTCCTTCAAGAGATGCTGCATCTATTTAACCGATAAATAGATATGCAAAAAGATAAAAACTGAACACCTGCTTACTAATGAACCACAATGTTGTTCGAGAGATAGACGGTGAGCGACAGAAAGCGATGGGTACAGATACATAGTAATAACTATATGTTTAGCCCTCTGTCTTTGCGACGCATTTTCCGCCAGATATTCGCCATACATTTGCATTTATGTTCACGCTCTTAGCAGGCACATCCTTAGAGAAGCACTGTACAGGTTGAATAATAAGATTTTAAAAGCACTTTTCCTTATCACGCTGCTGCAGTCTCCTTCTGCATTAACATCAAGCACGTCTAATCTCTCTCGCTAAGTCTGGGGGTGGGTATATACGTTGTGTTTTTCTTCAGTAAGGTGTTTAATCATTTAATAAGTGAGGTTTATTTTGAGGCTACAGCCCTTAAGTGGCTACTGATACAGGAAATGACTTCATTTAAACAGGAAATGAACTCCACTAAGCTTCTGTCACTCCACATCACTATATAAGTGGCTCGGATTGAACACTCATTTTCTATGTGTTGAGTTGTCTGTGTGTTAAAAGAGACAGGCAGACAGAAAGAGAGAATGAAGGGGTGGATGGAGTTTTTTCATGCATGTATATGAAATTTTAAGATGGCACTTGTTTTGCCTCTTTTTATTTAACGCAAGGAAGTTCATTTATTTTAGGGGTGGCTAATGTTTCCAAGTGTGTCCAAATATATTGGGTTCCTGGGTATAGTATATAATCTGTATATTTAAAGAAAGAAAAAGAAAAGAAAAAAATCTGAAATGTACATTGAAATTTTATGAAAATTATTTTTGTATTCTAATCTAATTTAATTGTAAAATTAATAATAATATTAATAATAAGACTAGGAATGCTTAATTTACAATTATATTATATTATAATACAATTATATTATTATCAAAACTATTTAAATTTGTGTATGTGTATACTGTATATATGTGTATATATATATATATATATATATGCACAGTATTTTGAGACTTTAGTCATACTTAATGTATTAAATTAAATAAATGTGAAAATAATAAGCTATTCATTTGAATGTAATTATTATAAAATTAAAAATGTGAATTGAAGTGTAATTAATAATTTTAAGAAATAAGTAGAAAGAAGATTATTTTCCATAATCAATAGTGCTTAATGATAATGATTGTATATTGACTGTAATAAATTACATGCCTGTTCTAATTTGACAGTTTTTAATAGTGTTTTTTTTAATAACTCTATAGTACGAAAAGAGCAAAAATCTTTTTAAAGAACTTTGTCTTATCAGTGTAACAACTGCACAGCCTTTGGCAAGATTTTGCTGTCGCAATCAGCCCCGCTCTCTCCTAGCGCGTGCACACACACGCACACACACGGTGTGATTGAGATAAGAAAACAGCATGCGCTCTCCCTTTGCATATATTCACCCTGCAGTCATGACGCTCAAATAAGAACACACTTCCTCGCTATTTCCCATCCATTTCCTCGTGTTTTTGTCCTCATCTGCATGGCTTTTTCTTTTCCATGTGCTGCTGTGGTTTACAGAAGTGTGACAGATACTTTAATTTTATATTTATGTCCTGCTCTTTATCAACTTGAAATTTGCAATCGTGTACCAAACCTCTCACCCTCCCTTCCTT
This sequence comes from Siphateles boraxobius, assembly GCF_051911475.1. Classification (NCBI taxonomy): domain Eukaryota; kingdom Metazoa; phylum Chordata; class Actinopteri; order Cypriniformes; family Leuciscidae; genus Siphateles; species Siphateles boraxobius. Next base: position 14,242,630 of record NW_027509193.1, read on the forward strand.
CAGCCTGACTCTCTGGGGGAAAAAGAAAAAAGGAGTAATTTATCACTGTGCAGCCTCAGGGTGTTCACACACACACACACACACACACACACACACACACACACACACACACACACACACACACACACAGAAGCCTTAGGCTTTATTGTTCCTTTGTGGCAGATGGGTTGCCCGCTTTGCACCATTGGTTTTGATGATGTTCTCCCTCTCAGTCACTCTCTCTGGAATGCACACGCTTACACACCTACTGAAGAGACTTTATTTGACAGTATGGCACATAAAATGTGTTTTTGGGGCCATATGGTCAGCAGTTATTGAATGGACAATAAGTTAGGAAACTCCATATAAAGAGTTATTTCCTCTGACATAATGCTTTTTTTGTGAGTTATGGTTGTTTCAGGATGATTTTTATTTTAATGACAGTGCTAATTTTGTGTTGATTTTATTTTCAATTATAAGTAGAATTTATGATGTTAATAATGATTCAAAGACATTAAATGTTATTTTGACACGCGGCGCTCTGCACTTGAAGCTCCTAGTCACGCTCAAGAGCTTTGCCTTCTGATCTTATCATTTAATCACGTCGTTTATTGCCTCCTTCGGGCTCGCTAACACTTTTTTTCTATTCTGATTCAGTAGCAGCCTATACAGGTTACATTAGCAGTACCTTCACACCGCACGCAACACAAACAAATAATATCCACCTGCCTTGTTTAATTCACAAACAAACTCTCTCTGCAGAATTCTGACTGAACACAGCTGAAGAGAAAGCATAACATTATGCTATTCAACTCTGTATTAAAGTTTAAGTTGCAGTTGTTACAAAGTTGAGATTGTTGGAGGCACTTTAACAGCATTTTTACAATATATATATATATATATATCCCGCCAAATGCGGATGTATTTCACCACTGTGGCGGGTTCAATTTTATATACTGTATAATATACATTTTTCAATTATAGTCTTTTAAAACAGCATCTGAAATAATAAACTAAGTGCAATGTAGTGTGGTCAAAAATCTAGGTTTTTCGATACATATCGATACTGAAATATCGGAAACTTCGCTTCTAATAGATCCCTGTTGCGCCGACGTCACAATTACGTCACGGCATTAGCTGGAGGGAAAACAAAGTGAAAAATGGAGGTGGCCAATACAAACCAGCACAGATTCAGCTACATATTAAGGTTCTTAAATTATTATTATTTTTATTAAATGTCATCTTGTTGTGTTTCTGGGTGCAAGAATCACCTACAGCAGGGTTCGGCAAGTAAGTTTGGCTTTGGGCCAAAATTTATTTTGCCACTAGATGGTGGGCCAGGACATAGTCAAAGGATAATTTAAGAAATGAATTGATGAAAATTCCAACTAGAATTGCCTGTGACAGACTGTTACAGTGTCTATTGGAACTGGTAGTGAGCTGTTACTCTGTGCTAAATCCTGTAGTAGGACAGTCATTAGCAAAAAGCCACATTTGTGTGGCGGTGTCCGGGTTTTACACTGGATAAATTAATGAGAAATGCACATTTTATATGGATTACATAAGCAGAGAGTAGTCGGTTTCTTTTCGTTTTGAATTGTTTTGTTTAAAATTAGACATTTCAAGCTTTCTATATATATTTCTCATGTCTGTGAGGCAGCTTAAACGCTGAGTTTCGGTTCATTTATGAGACGAGCTCCAGTTCACGAGCAATGCAATCGCGCCGCTGCCTCCACGTCCAGATTATATTGTCTGCTATATTTCCTTCTTATTAAATCCAGACAATTGGTTGTTGAAACATTGATTAAAATTAAGATGCAATTTATACAAAACGAAATTCACTTTTTAAATAGGCTTTCTACAAAACAAAACTTAATGAAGTGGTCAAAATCATGTCTGACCCACATGTCTCCCGATATATTGCGGCATCTTGCAACACATCCCGCCTTGCTAAAACACACATGTGGGTGATGCGGAATGGATAGAAATAACTAAAAAAATAAAAGAGGACTTCAATAAGCCCATTAATGGCATTTTTGAGTCATGCTCTTAACGAAATATGTTTTATTTCCTCTTTCCATATTGTGATTAATAAATGTATCATTTTAATTTGCTTGTTACACAATGGAGCCTAACTTATTGTAATAATTATTTGACGTAGCCTACTTTTAAATTTAGGATTATTCCTTGGTTTGCATTTTTTAAAATTGTTTGCGTGTTGTAGGTACACTATTACGCCGTGTGCAGAGTGATGTTAACATTTAAGCTAGCTGGTGAGAGAAAATGGCATTATCAAAGAGTCTAAAGAGGAAAGTTGACAGCGAAAATAGCCATACAAAGAAGAATGAAAAGACAACTATGCGTTCATCCTACCTTCTGTAGTTTTGTAAATGCAAAGCCGGTGTGTCTTATCTGCAATGAAGTTGTAATTTCACGACGGCTATTTTAGAGGTGTGTGTCTAACGATCCACAGACTCTTTTGAATGTCTTCCAGAACTTTTCAAATTAAAAGCTCTCAATTCATCTAAAAATAAAACATTGCTGCATAAACCTTCTCGTACTTTTATTTTGAAGGCAAAATCATTAAAGACGAAGTGATTGTGAGCAACTGTTGCTGTCATGACAGATCTGTTTCAGAACCAGCTGCTATCAAAATAATCTTGCTGCGGCGCGGGCCAGATATTATCGCCTGTTGCCGACCCCTGACCTACAGGATCCAATTTGAAATTTTATTGCATAATGTTCCCTAAATTATTGTGATTATTTGTGAATCAGCTATGATTGTATACATTGTTGTGATTGATTGTCAGAGACTTTTTTAAGAACCTAATAAGAAATAATATCAAATACATAGTTAATTAATATTATTTTAATACATAAAAAATATTTTTATTTCTAGAAAATATTCACATCACTAAAATTGCACTGTAATAATGTAACTCTTTACATTTTCATTTTCTGGCCTTGGTGCCGGACAGGCCACAAGTCAAGACCATTCATCACACAGTTATAGGCATCTAAAGATTTATATGCCCTCAGTTTGTCTTTACACTCGGTTTCTCTATCAGGTAGGTGTAGAAGGCAGGCCACTCAACCGAGGTAACGTTAATCCTGTCAGATCGTCCATCCATTGACTGAGCGTGTATGGGTCGCCCAATCTTGTTCCGTCCGTTAAAATTTACTTTTGCAAATAACAATCGCGGTCCTGGAAAGTGAGTGACCTTGCACATTAAGATAAAATCAGATTTTCTCCCGTCACTGTTAAAAAACAAGCTAACAAAACTTGCAAACTAGCGTTAGTGAAGCGGCCAGAGGGATCTTTCTGCCTCCACATAAGCTCCGCCCACATAAAAACGTCATCATGTTTACCAACTGAAAAGGGGTTAACTGTATACTAATTTTTCCGCAGAAGAGATCCACGATGCCAGCAGCGCTTTCTTGCTCTCTCATCTCTCTGACAGCGAGTTGACACACAACCCTGCCTCCCCTCACTCACTCGTTTCATTTGCTCCGGATGAATATTGTTGGTGTAACAGGGCTTGAATTTCGACATGGGATTGCGCATATTGTGCATAATTTTACTTATTCCCGCAGATTTTGTGCTCACACCCCAGGTGCGTACAAATAAAGCCGGATGTCAGTGCTTAAACAGTCAGATACACACAAAATAATGTCAAAATGCCGGTCTTGGCGAGTATTCACGTAAACACAGTCATTTGTGTTGAGAAAGAAAACGTGTAACAGTATAACGGTCTTAAAGTGCAGCTCCCTAATACCTACTGCCAAATTATGAGATAATATTAATAATATCTATGTTGACTGGCTAGTAACTTTGGAAAACCACTAAAATATTACATAACATGTGTTTGCTAAATATATCCTATAGGCACATCAACTTATTCCAAGTATGTCCAGTATGTCCTGCTTTTTAATGTGGCTGAGGCTGAATGACTCCGTGTCGGCCCCTTCTGGATCCAAGCAGAGAAGATAAGACGTTATTAAAAGAGGCTCTTGTTTTCAATAGCGAATAGTCCATCTTAATGAACAGGAAAGACGCTCATTCAACATTTTTTTTTTGTCATGCTTTGCACCTCTCTCTCCATTCATTTGGTAATTTATCAGCTAGGTAGATAATATGGAACTGAAAGAATCTTGTGTGTATAATATTACATATGTAGATTTTTCAGAGAATACATTACAGATATTCTATGTTGATTTGAACATAAATGTAGATCAGTCAAGGTCAGGTCCAAAAGACCCTAAAGGGGGCTCATTTATAATGCTACAAAAGATTTCTTTTTCAAATAAATGCTGCTCTTCAAACGTTCATCAAAAAATCCTGAAAAAAAATACAACGCCTCCATTTCCAACTAGTAATAATAAGAAGAAATGTTTCTTTATCAACAAATCATCATATTATAATGATTTTTAAAGGATCCTGTGAAACATTTCTTATTATTATCATTTATCAATGTTGAAAACAGTTCCAGTGCTAATTAATATTTTTGTGGAAACCATGATACATTTTTACAGGATTCTTTGATGAATAGACCGCTTAAATGCATTTATTTGAAATAGAAACCTTTTATAACATTATAAATGTATTTAATTGAATGCATTCTTGCTGAATAAAAATATTATTTAAAAAAAAATCTTACTGAACCCAAACTTTTGAAAGGTAGTGTATACAGTGGGGCCCTGGTGAGATGCTTCTATTTAGCATTTTATTATAAATCAACATAACAATTGCAGAGAAAGATTACATTGAAGAAAATAACAAATACCAGGATGTCTTAGTATTTAGTTTGTCCTCTTTTGCTTTAATGACAGCAGCACTTGAGCTGCATGAACTCCACATGTTTGTGTCAAACGTGATTATCATATTCTCTAGCATGATTTGAGATGATCTAAGGAGAATTTAGACTTTAGAACTGAGACTTTATTGGAAGCAAGAACATCTGAATCGTCTATACAAAGATTTATATGATCAATGTCAAAAATGTACTTCTTTTGATTACTTTGTTTAAAATATTTCTTTCTTCATTTTACAGCAGAACACTTTTTTCCCGCCAAAATCGTAACATTTATTTTGACCCTACTGCACTTGTTTTTCACTATGTTTGAATGTGAATGTGTATGAGTGTGCGTGTTTTCGGAGTTTGGATAAAGGCATTGCCGACATCCCTCTTTCTATTTACATAACGCACAAGCCTACAGCATCTACCACACACACAACCTAAGCTCAGTGTCACACACACACACACACACACACACACACACACACACACACACACACACACACACACAAACCCTGTAGCAGCAAACCCTGCCTGAGTCCATCTTGAGACAAAACGGAGGGTGACAGGCATGTGCGTGTGTGTTTGTGTGTATGCACGTGTATATCCTGTTTTGTGTGTGTGTGTGTGTGTGTGTGTGTGTGTGTGTGATGCGAGAGAATCTGACAAAGAGAGAGCTAAATCCTGTGCTGTTTGGGACGAGTACATAATGTTTAGCTGCAAAGTGCACATCGGACCTCACTGGAGCCCTTTTTAAAAGCAAACATAAATTCATTTTAGGCCTGATCTGTCCACTAGAACCAGCTCAGACGGTGTTTAGACCACCTGGGGAACTGATCAGATGGATATAGGACAGTTTAAAAACTAGGTGGATTTATAAATTGATGATGACAAAGTATATTAGTGGCAGACCAATATATCAGCTAAGATAATTATGAGCCAACAATCAATTCCCCATTTAGGGAGTATCAGCATTTGCTAGTCAAAAGTTTTTTTTTTTTGTGAATCAATTTTGAGTAAATATCATATTCTCATATAAAAAAAAGCTTAATATTTATTATTTAACTATATTACAATATATATAATATTTAGATGTATATAAATATAGTTTTATAAAAAAAAATGGAAATTAATACTTTTAAATAGCAAGGATTAATTTAATTGATCAAAAGTGACAATAAAGACATATATAATATCACAAAAGATTTCTATTTTAATTAGATGCTGTTCTTTTAAAATTTCTATTCATCAAGACATCCTGAAAAAACGTTTTAGGATTTCCACAAAAATATCAAATATATTAATTTATATATTTATATATATATATATATATATATATATATATATATATATATATAATATTAATTTCTTCATCTCAATATTTTGCTGGCTTTTTATATTGAACAGTACTTCAGGTCCCCTTCTGCTTTTTCTAAATGTTCAATATAAATAAGTGTTAACTTAATATACTGTATATTTTGGCATTATATAATCCCATTAATCATCCTAAAACACAACCACTAAAATTGGTCGACCGCTAAAGCATATACCTGTAAGATGGAATGACAGAGGGATATATAATAAAAGAGGGATGGATGTTGATTATACTGTAGCTGTGGAAATGCAAATAGAGAAACCAAGTGGGCTTAATTGTTAATTATGTGTAAGCGGTTCTAAATCTCATTTGCTGGTATCAGGGGATTGACTATTGGCTGCATTCAGATACAGTGGGAGAACACGAGTCCTAACGCTACATGACAGAAAGCATCTCGGTCTGCGCCTTTCCATTTCTCAGCCCTGTCCAATGCCTCCTTCTTTGAAAGAAATCAAAATAAATCAATAAATCAATAATCTGCAGTCAGATGCGCTCTCTCATTCTGTAAGGCCGCACAAAAAACACATTCCAATCAAATCCTTCCTCTGCACCAGATTATCAAAACCGTCCACGAACAATAATCAGGACTCACTCCCAAATCTCTTCAATTCACTCTCCCTCTCTTTCTTTCCATCTCTCTCTGATCTGCATGTCTCTCTCTTTCGGTCCTTCCCTACATCATTTTTTTCTCTCTGTTCCCTTCAAGAGAACAATCCTAAAGGACGACTATGCTAGTTTTTATTAGACGTAACAGTGCATGAAGAACATAATGAGAGAGGAAATGATGGAATGATTGTAAGCTCCACTGAAGCCACGTGTCATAGGGATAGAAACAAGCTAAATTAATTAGCTTGCAGCAGAAAGACCCTTCCAGAGAACTGAGGTCACACAACACTGACCTTTAAAACCAGGAGATCTGATTGGCTGATGATCCAAGCGTAACACGGTGAGCATAATGAGCAAAGATTTTATCAATTAAGGATCAGAGAGTGAAAAGAGTGCTATTCTGTCCCCCATCGTGTGTGTGTGTGTGTGTGTGTGTGTGTGTGTGTGTGTGTGTGTGTGTGTGTGTGTGTGTGTGTGTGTGTGTGTGTGTGTGTGTGTGTGTGTGTGTGTGTGTGTGTGTGTGTGTGTATTCATTTTACAGTTCACCAGCCAGCTTACATGAAATCAAGTACGTAATTAGGGGTCTCTGGCAGAGTGCGTGTGTTGGTGTGTGCGTGTCCAAACTCACATGAGAGAGAATAATAATGGCTTATGAAACATCATGATGTGTTCACTCATGCTGAATTGAATCTACCCAGAAATCTCAATTTAATGAAGTGCGTTTATGAGTGTACGTGAACGTACAAATGTGCCAGTCTCAAAATAATAGTTTGAATATGTGTGCACCCCAAATAGCCAGTCACAAATCATTTATGGTGTGCCAGGTGATGTACACTATCATTTTATATTTTTGAAAGAAATGTCGTATGCTCAGCAAGGCTGCATTTATTTGATCAGAAATACAATAAAAGCAGTAATATTGTAAAATAGTATTGTAATTGATAATGTAATTTTTTTCAATGTAACCTTTCTCTGCAATTGTTATGTTGATTTATAATAAAATGCAAAATAATAGCATCTCACCAGGGCCCCACTGTACACACTACCTTTCAAAAGTTTGGGTTTAGTAAGATTTTTTCAGCAAGAATGCATTAAATTAAATTAGGATCACATGACACTGAAGACCGGAGTAATGACGCTGAAAATTCAGCTTTGCCAAACATTTTTAAATATATTACAAATTGAAAACAGTCAAACGAGTTCAGTCTTGGTGAGCAGAAGACAAAAACATTAAAAAGCCTTACCTTCTTCTCTGAAAACATTTCCTGAATTGTATTTATACAATATTGATTCAAGTATTCTAAAACAAGGCAAAAATAGTGAATGATTTTTAGTGATGTAATGCGATGGCACATAGTCTTTATCTTATATTTTCCTAATGTCTTGTGTTAAACATGGTACCATGTGGATGGGAATATGCATGGAAATGATATGCAGATGACATTATGCATAGTAAAACGAGGCATTGTAAGCTGTAAAATGGTTATTTCGGGGAGGAGATGGGGTGGAGATGCATATACGCACAATCTTCTGCTGACTAGGTTTTATAAAGGGAATTCTGCACAGGTTCCGGCAGAATCTAGCTTTTGTGCTTACGCACTCTTTTAGGATGAAACCTAGGAAAGGTTTTATACATGAGGTCCCAGGAGCATAACGTTTTCAGCAGAGCACCTAGCGTTTTCAGCTGGCTAAAAACGTTTTGGTGAACACGCTGCCTAAGTGTTTTTTTCTACTGGCCTAGTCGGCCCGGTTCAGATTTTTACTTGCCCCGCTAAAATGTTTTTAAAAAAACTATTGTTTTCATTGTTTTTGACCCATGTAATCTTGTAAACAGTGCATTAAGATTTTCAAGTAGGTCTAACAGCTAAACATACAGAAATTGAATAATCAAACACTACACATTCTTCACTCCATAAATTATAAATTGAAGGTAGATTATTCCTTATTAAAGCTACAAACATTATTCAGCCAAGAGCAGTGAGTGATTTTATCTGTCTTTTGATTAACATTAATGTCAAACAGCAGGTTTATTAGCCTGCTGTCACTTTGAGAACTTTGGCAGATGCAGATCTGGCACATCCTATTTTCTCACAACTCATCTAAGACTGTGACAAGGATACAAAATGGGAATTTTGCTTGATTTTTGTCTGTCGGCATTCTGTGCGCACATTTCAGGGTTTTGTCAGCAGAGAGCCATGTTAATTTTGATATATATAATATACATATTGTCAGTGTCAGTTTTTCAAGTTTTGTATTGTTTGATTTAGCTTTCCTGTTCTAGTATTTGCTGTTAGTTTTTTATTGGTTCTGTTCTCCTCCATTCCCTGTTTGTTTGTTTGTTTGTCTTCCTGGTTACTAATTGACTGAGTATTCTTTTCAGGTGTGTCTAGTTAGTTACTCCCTTTGTTTGCTCCGTGTATTTAAGCCCTCAGTTTTATTTAATTCCTTGTCCTGTATTGTTTACAAGTGTATGTGGTTGTGATTCCTCCTAGTTATTGTGTTTATTCTTAGATTCAAGAACTTAAGTATTTCCTTCATTGTGTGCTTCATTACCACCACCAATCCGTGACACATATATACCGGTCAAAAGTTTGAAAGCATTATTATTTTTAATGTTTTTGAAAGAAGTATCTTATACTCATCAACCCTGCATTAATTTGATCAAAAATACAGAAAAAACATTAGTGGAATATTATTACAATTTAAAATAACGGTCATCTACTTACTCCAGTCTTCAGTGTGACATGATCTTCAGAAATCATTCAAATATGTTGATTTGATACTCAGTTGATTCGATTTGATACAGAAATGTTTCCAAAATTGATAACAAATCATCATATTAGAATGATTTCTGAAAGGATCATGTGGCACTGAAGTCTGGAGTAATGGCTGATAAAAATTCAGCTTTGCATCACAGAAATAAATAATTATTATTTTAAAGTATATTAAAATATAAAACCATTATTTTAAATTGTAATATTTCACAATGATATTTTTTTTCTGTATTTCTGAGCATATTTTTGAGACTTCTTTAAAAAACATTAGAATCAGTAGTGTGTGTGTGTGTGTGTGTGTGTGTGTGTGTGTGTGTGTGTGTGTGTGTGTGTGTGTGTGTGTGTGTGTGTGTGTGTGTGTGTGTGTGTGTACATATATATACACACACCGATCAGGTATGTGAGGATTTGAGCTAGTTTGACAACGGCCAAATTGTGATGGCTAGACGACTGGGTCAGAGCATCTCCAAAACTGCAGCTCTTGTGGGGTTTTCCCAGTCTGCAGTGGTCAGTTTCTATCAAAAGTGGTCCAAGGAAGGTACAGTGGTAAACAGGCGACAGGGTCATGGGTGGCCAAGGCTCATTGATGCATGTGGGGAGTGGAGGCTGGCCCTTGTGGTCCGATCCAACAGACGAGCTGCTGTAGCTCAAATTGCCCTAGAAGTTAATGCTGGTTCTGATAGTGTCAGAATACACAAATGCATCACAGTTTGTTGCGTATGGGGCTGCATAGCCACAGACCAGTCAGGGTGCCCATGCTACCGGCGAAAGCACCAACAGTGGGCACATGAGCATCAGAACTGGACCACGGAGCAATGGAAGAAGGTGGCCTGGTCTGATGAATCACGTTTTCTTTTACATCGCGTGGATGGCCGGGTGCGTGTGCATCACTTACCTGGGGAACACATGGACAGCACGCCAAATATGCATAAAGCTTTACTCTAATTATATGTGTGAACTCGTAAAATGCCACAAGGATGCTCTATGGGAAGAAGGCAAGCCGGCGGAGGCAGTGTGATGCTTTGGGCAATTTTCTGTTGGGAAACCTTGAGTCCTGCCATCCATGTTACTTTGACACGTACCACCTACCTAAGCATTGTTGCAGACCACGTACACCCTTTCATGGAAACGGTATTCCCTGGTGGCTGTGGCCTCTTTCAGCAGGTTAATGCGCCCTGCTACAAAGCAAAAATGGTTCAGGAATGGTTTGAGTAGCACAACGACGAGTTTGAGGTTTTGACTTAGCCTCTAAATTCCCCAGATCTCAATCCAATCGAGCATCTATGGGATGTGCTGAACGCCTCGACGGGTCAGGGCTGTTTTGTCAGCAAAAGGGAGACCAACACAATATTAGGAAGGTGGTCATAATGTTATGCCTGATCGGTGATATATATATATATATAATGTATATGTATGTGTATATATATATATATATATATATATATATATATATATAATGTATATGTATGTGTATGTGTGTGTGTAAATATGTGATGTGACAGAAACACAGCACGAGATGCCAGCTGGACTCTGCACTGATTTTGTCGCTATGTTTGAGAGGGAGGGAGATAGACAGAGAGGCAAGAGAAGCGGATTCTGCTAATTACAGCTCTTTGTAAATCATAATTATGCCTTTCAAATGTTCTCAGGAAAGAGAGAGGGGGGAACAAATCTCGTCTTTCTGTGTGTTTTGTGGTCCACTACATTCATACACCAGCATACACTATGTGGCACCATCTGAATTTAAAGATTTATCTGTTTGAGGCAAAGAAAATGTGTGTGATGTTCATTGTGTGGATATATGTGTTTCTAGTTGAATATTGCGTGCGTGGAACCACTTGAAAAATAAGTCTGTCTTTTCAGGGCGTGATGGTCATTTCATTTGAGCTCCATTGATTTAGATAGATTAAACACTCACGCAGACATTTATTTGGAACATGAAAATGTGATGGAATGGGGTTGTATGAGGCTTTAGGACTGAAGCATCTTCCCTGAAATATCTCTGAAATCTTTGTTTTAAAGAAGTAGAAAATTAAAGGTGGGGTGTATGTGATTCTCTTTTTTGTCTGTTTTTTCAGAATAATTTGAAATCCTATTCCTAACCCACTTACAGCCACTGAGTTAGAAGCACTGAAATAAAAATTAAGCAATTTAATCATCTGTGGAACGGGCAGGACTCGAAAAACTCCAGCCAATCATTTCCAAGACCACCTGGAATCATTGGACAGTAGGTCCGTCAATCAAATGGTCGTACCACACCCCCCTCCCCCTAGCGCACGTGACCCCCTTCGTGCGCATACTCAAAGCTCGTGACGCATGCGCATCTCATCAGTAAAGCCGGTTCCATGATTAGTAGTAAATCGTCATTACAATCTCTCGCACATCTGAATTGCATGATTGCGTGTATCATGTTCTTCGAATGGATGGAGTCAGGGCCAGCGTTGGAGGAAAGAAGGTAAGACCATTTGAATCGTGTATTTTTAAAATCTGCCGGTCGTTTTCCAAATCACATACCCCACCTTTAATGGTATAATTCACCCAACAATGAAAATTCTGTCATCATTTAATCACACTTGTGTTGTTCAAAAACACCTTGGACATTTAATCTTCTGTGAAACACGAAAGAGGATGTTAGACAGTCTTTTTTTGCATACAATGAAAGTGAATGAAGACCGAGGTCTCTCAAGCTCCAAAAATTACTAAAAGTAGTCTGTATAGAACTTGTAGAACTTAAGTATGTGTTCTGAGTTTGTCACACCACAGAAAAATGTGTTATTAGCCACCCAGCCAGATTTGAATGATAAAAAAAGTCGGCAAGTACATAAAATAAGCTATCAAAATCTTGAAAAAATGAGCAGTATCTCAAACGCTGGGGGCGTGTCCGCTGTCTGCGCTGAAACCACGCCCACTCGCAGGAAGTAAACAGTCACCAGTTGTCGGCGCGACGGGAGGATGAAGGCCCGGGATGGGAGATAGTCGGTTCGGCCCCATTCACCAGTAACAGCGGATTATCAGTGAATACCAGTTGTCTCCGACGAAAGTTTATAAAACTATCCCATGTAAAAAGATCACTACAGAGTTGGGTGTTTGCGGTGATCCTCAGCTCTCCATCAAGGTGTCTCTTCACAAAATGAATCCACCTCTTCTTGATGTGATCGTTTTTCGGAAATGTAAATAAGGACACCGATCTGTTTTGTACATGACCACATCCAGGTAGTACGCGTTTCCGTGACGATTGCATAGCTAGCTAGCAAACTGTAGGCTGTAGTAAATAATAATACTGACAGTAACTCGCGATTGAGCGGCAAAGTGATGTTATTAATGTGCTCTATTTATATGGTTAGTGGAGCGGCCAGCCTCAGTGGTTCTAGCGCGTTATCAAGTAGGGGCGTGTCCAGGAGCTCAGGGACTCCAGTGTGTCATTGAGCCCCGTTTTAGCCCCGCCCAAAAAATCCGGAACACAGCAATGGTGAAAAACTCCACAATTCAGTACTTCACAGTTCACAGTCTTTGTAATATGTTTTAGCAATACATTTCTAACATTTCTAATGTGTTAAGAATTTTTTTTAAGAATTGCCTTTACAGGGATTTTAAACAGTAAATCAGTATTCACTGATAATCTTCCATATTCACGTATTAAAAATGTATTATGTTGTGATTGTTTCTCCAGTGTCTCATAACACTGAGGTTATTTTGTATTATTTATATACTATGTATTAAAATGATGAATTAACTTTTAGTTATTTTTTTATAGTTTCCATTTTTATTTTAAATGTTATTTAAAAAAATGTTTGTGCTTATTTATTTTATTTTGTTTTTTATTTTATTTCTATTTAGGTTTAATTTATTTTTATTTATAAATAATTTTAGCAATTTGAACTTGTCAGTTAGTTCCCAGGGCAGCTCATTTTCATTTAGGGTTTTTAATTTTAATTTTTTTTTACTTTTATATAATATTATTATATACCATACATATATATATATATCTATATATATATTTCAGATTTATTTTAATTAATGAAAAACTGTTTGTAATTTTTGTAGTTTTAGTTAACAATAACAACAGTGCATCAAACTTGCTGTGATGTGCCAAATGAAATTTTATCTTATTTTATTATCAGTGAATAATGTTTACAATTCTGCCTTTTCACACAAAACATTAGTATGGCTCTATTATGGCAAGCCGTTTTAACTTTTATTCATTTCCAGGATATGAATTCTTGATATCAACAATTCAATTTTAACTAGTTAAAATTATAGTTATTGATATCAGGAATTAGATTTATACTAGTAACAATGGCAATTTTTGATATCAGAAATTACATTTCCACTAGTAACAATGCTAATTCTTGATATCAACAATCACATTTTTACTAATTAAAATGCTCATTCTAGATATCAAGAATTGTATTTCAACTAGTAAAAACTATAATTCTTGATATCTGTAATTGTATTTTCACTAGTGAAATGTCACCATAGGCTGCCATTCAAAATCAATTGTTGATATCAAGAATTGATTTCTTACTAGTTGCAATTCCAATTTCACATATCAGAAATACAATTCTTACTAGTAAAAACCTTTATTTTTGATATCAAGAATTCAATTGTCACTAGTTGAAATGTATATTCTTGATATCAACAATTGAATTGCTACTAGTAACAATGTTCATTTTTGATATCAATAATTCCATTTTCACTAGTGACAATGTTAATTTCTGATATCATGAATGTGATTGTTACTAGTAAGAAAGCCATTTTAGATATCTGAAATAATATTGATATCAGAAATACATTTTCAGATATCAAAAATGAAAGTTTTTACTAGTAGCAATTAAATTGTTGATATCAAGAATAGACATTTCAACTAGTGACAATTGAATTATTGATATCAGGAATTCACATTCTTACTAGTAACAATGTAATTATTGATATGAAAAATTATATTTCTACTAGTAAGAAATCAATTGTTGATATCAACAATTAATTTTGAATGGCAGCCTATGGTGACATTTCACTAGTGAAAATACAATTACAGATATCAAGAATTCAATTGTTGATATCAAGAATCTAATTGTTGATATCAAGAATTAAATTGTTGATATCAATAATTAAATTGTTGATATCAAAAATGTAATTGTTGATATCAAAAATTGAATTGTTGATATCAAGAATTCATATCCTGGAAATGAATAAAAGTTAAAACGGCTTGCCATACTCTATAAGACTTGAGGCATCTTTACACAGCCGAGTTAAGGCTGCTCTAAAGTGGCTCTGTGTCTGCTAAAAGTTCTGTGTAAAAACACAATGGTGCATAAAAGGAGACTTCAAATATGATGGGTCTGACCCACCTCAGCCACAAGTATCAAAGGCTACTCTGATATTGTTTTGGTTCAGTGTAAATGAACGTGAACTTGTGCCGCTCTAAACTACGTCATTGTCATGACAACCAAAAGCACGCCTGTCTCAGCTCAAGCGGCGAGAGAATCAAGAAGCGGGAGACAAAACAGGCCTAGCTCTATATTGTTTTAGCCAAATAAAAAAAATGTAAGCCAACAAGGGACAATGAAGGAAAAGAGTCCTGTACTTAGATCATAAAGCTAACCACGAAAATGACTCAGTTGTCGACGTTTGTAATCAATTGTCTTTCGCCGTTTGTAAACTTCCTTTGAATAGACTGGCAGATCAATGTGCTGCTACATTTCTCTTAGATACGGTAAATGCTTATTCGGCGTCACTTATATTCCTAAAATCTTCTTCTAGAGGATGATATTTCACCCTCATATGACCTGCCTGAAACGCTAATGATAGCATAATTGTTCATGCTTTCTGGCTCTTTGAAGAGGAAGAAAAAAAAGGGGAAAAAATCCCTTTAATAAAAACTCTTTTAATCCTACGGTGATCTACCTGGTGCAATAATTCATAATTTCTTTGTAGAATTTTTTTTAAATTTCTTGATTTTATTAAGAAATAGAAAATAACTATCAGTACCACAGACAAACATCAAAGCGTGAGATAGAGCACGCAAATTAAATTTTAATTTAATTAAAAATTCTGTATTTTTAGTAATCAAGTTTTATTTCTTTGTTCACTATTACTTTATTTTTAAATTCATTTTATAACACTTTGTTAAATCTGTAGTTTTAAAATAGTACTGTTCAAACTGTTATTTCCCACGATTTTAATTCCTGTGTAAATGCATTTATGCCGTGTCAGAGAAGCAATAAACATTGTGTAAATGCACATTTTGTGATTTTATGCCGCTTCAGATTTGATTTCTGTGCCGCTTTTTATGTGTAAAAATGCCTTTGTAATATGAAGTCATGTGGTCACCATTCACTATAATTCTTTGTTTGAAAAACAACCACATTTAACATTCTGCTAAACTTCTCTTTTTATGTCACAGGGAAGATGGAAAATCATATAGGAGTAGATGATATTTTTGACCAGAGGATTTCTCTTTTTATGACATTTAATGTGGCACCATATGATTTTTGAGAAAGGCCTCTAAGAAAGGCCTAATCCGGACAGTTTGAGCATATCTGGATGTGTGTGTATGGTGAGGTATGTGTGTTCACTTGCTCTAATATATTGTCAGAGCTATGATTAATGTTGCACTTCTGTGAGTTGAAAGCTTCAGTACTCTCTCTCTCACACACACACAAACACACACACACACACACACACACACACAGAAATGTGACAGTTTGACATAGAATTAAATGACTGATATCAGGCCTCCGTGATGTGTGTGTGTGTGTGTGTACTATACTGATTGATCTTTGTGGTAGGGTAAGTATCTATACGCTCCTAGATTTCAGATTCAGTCAACTGGAAAATGAGAAACCTCTACATCCCCGCTCCATTAGAAACATGATATCCCTGTAGACACACACACACACACACCATTAAAAATCCCATATCCCATGGTGTCCATTTCTCTGAGCGAGACACAGCCAATGTGGGCGAGTCTTCACTGGAGTATGTGTGTTTATGTGTATGTATCATTGATCAGTACCTTTTTTTTCTCAATGTATTTGTCAATATTTATCCATAAACAGTCATGTGATAATCTGGAGAGCTATAGGTCAAGCAAAGCTAATAATAATAACATTCTTAATATATAGTGTAGCCTACTGAATTGCTGATGTGTAAAATATACCCATTGAAATTTGAAATGTTTTGTTATATATCAATTTATATGGTTTGTGGTTTATACTTTTGACAACTTTGAAAGTTTGTGTTGACATTGGGTAGGTGGTCTTGCAGTGTGATGTTATTAGGTACGTCAGGGTAAATCAGGACGGGGTAATGTGGGACACTGAAGCACTGTTGAGTAAATGTCTTGCTAATATGTTAGTGGTTTTTTTTTTCATTGGAAGTGTTGGGATGATATTCAATGTAAAAGGCATAATTATATATATAATTATAATATATGAAAAAATATTAATAAAGAGATGACAAGAGATACTATATATATATATATATTATACAGTCCCTCATTGACCGCTACGTTATGTTTAATGTTGAATTAAACTCATAGGGCCCTATCATACATCTGGCACAATGCGATGCTATGCGTAAGTGTTTTTTACTAGTTTCAGCCCAACGCAGTTATCATTTTCACATCCTGCGTCACACTGTTTAAATAGCAAATGCATTTGCGCCCATTTGTGCACCCATGGTCCAAACAATGGCGCATTGTTTGCGTGTTGCTATTTTGAGGCAACTGAAATAGACTGCGCCATTGACCAACTGAAACCTGGTCATTCGTGCAGATTTTTCTTTTTGTTGTTATAAAGGGCGCATTAGTAATATGTGCCTATAGGCGGGTGCACAATGCACATACAATCTGCTTATTACACACACGGGGACGCGCAGCAGCACACAAACATGCTAAATATTACAAATAAAAGGATTTGAGTAGATCCGATTCCTCTCTGGAGACGCGTTCAGTCTTTCCGCTTGTAAATTTCGCCATGTAAATAGCAAATCCGCCATGGCGCGAACATAACTGGCTTTTAAAGGGAATGGGAGATGAGACTCGATGCACGTTACGCCCAAAACACACCCATTACTCAATAAGAGAATAGGGACAACCCTTTTAGACCATGCGCCGGGTACTGTCTTTCAACATACCTACCAAAATTCATGCATTTTTTTCTAGATATAATTTGAATTAAAGTGGAAGAAAAGACTCGCGCTGCCTCTTGAACTGAGGCACTACAGTGATCTGTCACGTCCCATTTAAGAGTGTCAAAACCGCATTTATTGTTTGAAATTTGCAAAAAAAATGACAATTTGAAAGATGACTCTTTGTTTCTTTTTAGAAGTAACAAAGCACAGAGCTATTTGCGATTATTGGATGAGAGGCCCTACAAATAATGTTTAGTATAAGGAAAAACTGCAGACTGAAAAACTGGCAACCCTGGCTTGAACTACGAGTGATTCATAGGGTCAAAGAGAGCCTGCTTTTATGTAGCTGTTTTTAGCTGTTAATGCATTATTGTCAAATTAACTTGCCCTAAATTCATCACAAGAGATTTTCTTCAGTGTGAGTTGCAGTCGGTTTCAGCACCGATTCAGCACGATTGACAGGATATAATTGGCCCTGATCATCGGCTATTTTTAAACAATCGATAATAGCTTTTATCAGCTGATACCGATTATTTGCCGATACATCGGTGCTTCTCTAGTTGTTAATGAATGTACATTTTTATGAAATGCTCTTTGAGATTCCTTATCAAGTAATCACAAACAACTACAAAATTCATGGGACAAAAGGACAAAAAAAATAAATGATAATTAACTGTCGTCAGTATCAAAAAGTCGCCCAATTTATGTGAATTTACTCATTACGTAAAGATTCAGATTTCATAGAAATCCTCTCAGGCTGATTTTTTTTCTTGCAGTGTTAACTGTTAATACTGAATAGTTCAACCAATAATCCTGATTAGATCAGATCAGTCACTGTGTTTTTGTGTCATTTATAATAATAAGTTGAAAGTCATTTGATTCTGGTGTACTGAACTGTAAGTATTTCCCCTCTCTTCATGGATCATGGTGTTTGTGCAATAATTGCTTGATTTAAATACTCTCCTGTCACTGACCTGAACATTGGTGATTTTCTCTAATATGTGTTAGTTGTTGTTTTTGCTCTTCTCAGGTACGACTGCTCAGGGGAGCCCCCTGCTGGCCTCATTACAGATGCAGGGTCGCCCGCTGCAGACCCCGCTGGACCTGAAACACTTCCTGCCCTTCCGGCTCAGTGGCTCCTCTCCCCTCAGCCTGTTCCCCAACTTCAACACCGTGAGTTAATCAACACTCTCGGTTTTACTTTCTAAACCTCACCTTCCCAAATGTGTCATCATTTAAAGTTAACTCAGGACATTTTTAAGGCGTTGCATTGGGTCCCAAATGTCAGCTCTAAATGTCAGGAACGATTCAACAGGCTGCAGGGTATTTTCAAAAGTGCAGATTCTTTGTAAAAAGACCCGCTTTACAAACAGAGGAGTATTGTATTAGATAGTAATTTTAGATTTAAGGCTCGAGCAGCAACTCAGATTAGGATCTAGATTTAGTTTCAGACTCTCTGTGGACAGTTTTGGAGGCAGTGTGCGTATGTAACAGGGTTCTCTTTCTTCTGATATCTGCATTCTGGACACACACTTATACATTCACACACTCTCAATGTGTTATGTATTTGAGTACACTGTAGGTCGACTCAAAATAATACTGTATAGTCCGGTGCTGGTTCCCGCTCTGTGTGTGTGTGTACTAGAGTGATAAATGCACCTGTCTCTACAGCAAAGTAGCTGTCAGTGACCTCTCTCCTCTCTTAAGCTCCACTGCTTTCCTTCCTGCTCCTCTCCTCTTCTCTTTACTGCTCCTTTGGTATTCTCATCTCTTCTGTGTCTTGTCTTTGCTCTTCTGCTCTCCTCTGCTCGGTTTTTCTCTTCTTTTCTCTTTTCAGCTGATTTGTCTTCTCATCTCATATTGTCTCCTTACTGTCTCTTTACTTTTCATCTCATGATGTGTTGTGTCTTGTTTCATCTTCTAATTATTCCCTCTTCACTTCTCTTCTCCTCTCTTCTCTTCTATGTTTGCTGCTTCGTCTTGTCTCGTCTTATCTCATCTCACCTTCATTGTTTTTTTTCGTCTCTTGCTACTCTTCTCTTGATATTACTGCTCGTCTCATCTTTATCTCTTGTCATATCCTCTCGTCTTATATGGTCTTCTTGTCTCTTCTCTTGTTTGTTTCTTCTCTTCTCTTTTTTTTAACATCTGTTTATTGAGTTTTCTTGTTATATATATATATATATATATATATATATATATATATATATAGGCCAAGAAATCCAAAGCAAAAAGCAACTATACAAATCTAGAACCAACCCCAAACCATCCCACCCCTGGTAGACTTCGAGAATATAGAAATAAAATAAAAACACAGAATGTAGATATAAATTCAAACTAAAAAAAGTTTACAAAGATGTTAAAAAAGTTGGGGGGAAAAAGCAGCATGCCATAAATTCACATTCTTGACACTGGATCCATGCATACGAGAAGTTGCGAGTTCTATGGATATAATGTCCAACAAAGACACTGTCCATGTTCGTCTGTCCATTGTGTGAGCAGGATCTCAGCGGTTGACTAGCATTTTTTTGCCGCTGTGAGAGCGGCTAACAGTAAATATCTTTGTTGAATGGATAAGGTAAGTTCACAAAAATTTCCCAAAATTTTCCCAAAAAGGTGAGAGAGCGACAATCCCAAAATACTGAAAGTACGTGCCTAGAGATCCTTGGGAACAAAGATTACACTTAGGAGATGAGGATAGATTCCTATAGAAATGTTTCATAGGAGTCAAGTGAATCCTATGTAGTAATTTCCAGTGTATCATTTGATGATTGGGGTTCTTTGAAGACAGCTTAAACATCCTCCATACCTGATCTGAAAATAAAACAATTACATCCTCATTAAGATCCTTAGCCCAAACAGTTTAATAGAGAAGGGTTTGTATGAATGTTCAAGAAGATACAGATAAATAACCGAAACAGAAGAGGGAGAGGGATTAGTTTGCGCAAAGGGTGATTAGGTAAAAGGGAATCCGAAGGCACCACATATGCCCGAAGGGCCAACCTAATGCGCAAATACATGAAAAAATATGTAATTATATTGTGTTTTAATGTTCTGAAATGATTTTAGACCCATATCATCATAGATATCTCCCAAAGTGTTTACTTTGTTGTTAGACCATTGCGGACATTGAAATTGGATTGCCTGACAAAAGACTATTATTATGGAAAATTGGCGAATGCCTATGCCAGATTGTAACTTGTTGTGTTTGCTTTTCGGCTTCCCTCCAAGTGAAGAGGAGATGAGTTACAATAGGACCAAACTGAGATTTACACTGCCTTAGTAGAACCCCTGAAAAAACAAGATGTTTCAGTTCACAGGGATAAACTATAGATCCTCAATTGCTCTCCATGACACATTCAGAGGCATCAAGATCAAACCAGACTGATAAAGGGAGGAGGGTAAAGATTTGACATTACAGTCTAAAATTAGGGAAAGACAGACCTATGTGTAATCTGCAATGCTGTAAGTTAGTCAGTTTGATTTGAGGACGTTTCCCATCCCATATATAACGAGAAACACATGAACAAGTTTGTTCCAGTATCCAGCATGTGTAGGGTGACCAAATGTCCTCTTTTGCCTGGACATGTCCACTTTTTACGTACTGTCCGGGGGGGTTTTATAAATTCATGAAAATGTCCGGTTTTCAATGTTTTTCATGGGACCATTAAGCGTGTACTTTAAATTGACTTGCGCTTGCCTTTGCACACAATACGGTACTTTGTTACGTGACGTAATTCCCGAGAGACTGCCTTGTGGGCGGCTGTGCGACGCACACATACACTGGGAGCAGATTAGACAGCGTGGCAGCATTGCACTCAAAATGCCGAAGCGTAAGTGCAGCTTCACTGTTGAACTGCGACAAAAAATTTCCCACGTACCATACCGGTCGGGACAAGCGGGGGACGGAGTGCACTGTGTGCAAAGAAATTTTTTTATTTGTTTGTCATTATTAAATTTTTGCGGGCCAAAGATTTAATGGAAATGTATTACTTTATGTATTAAAGTTCAATAGTTTCAAGGTTTTGAATGCATTTGTCAAGCATCTGTTTCATTGATGCATTCAACGATGCATCCCATCCCCTTCCACCCCCACCCCCCCCCCCCCCCTTTCCTCTTTTCTGAAGACGGCAATATGGTCACCCTAAGCATTTGGAGAAAGAGGAATCATAGATGAAAAGAAATGAATATGTGGGAAAACATTCATTTTAATTAGCCTACCGATATACGAGCATGAAAAGAAGTAGGGAGAGTCCAAGACAGCAAATGTCCAGCTGAAGTTCGCTGGGGGTTAGAGGCTAAATGGCAACTGAGAAAAGTGTCTTGCTTCCTCTGGGGAGTACATTATTTTTGGTTCGCCTTGAATGAGAATGACCTTCAACATTGAAGGATAAAGAAGGATGCCAGCTTCCCTCATTTCCCTCCGAATTGGTGCAAACCCACTTCTCACCTGTAAGAATATAGGGACTGGACACCTGACATGTGAGAGGCAAATTCACTCCGCATTGCTGTCAACTCAGTTTTAAGAATGTCCTCAAAGGGTGCTACAGTGTTAGTCATTCTGTCAACCATATCACTCGTTGTCGACAAAAAAGGGGTCAAATGTATGGAGCTCTACTCTTCTCATCTTATTTCTCATCTCTATTGCATCTTTTGTCTTGTTTCATCTGCTCATCTCATGTATTTTCTTCCTGTTTTGTGTAATCTGTTCTCATCTCATTTTACTTTTTACTGCTGATTTTGTCTTCCGCTCTGCTCATCATCCTCTCTTCCCTCATCTCTTTTCTCATCTCATCTCCTTCATTCCTGCAGTAGTATCATGCTTATCTTCTGACCCTCTCCGGTACTCAGAGTTGACAATAGGCTTCATCAGACACATACACTCACTGACACACACACACACATTGACCTGGCAGCGTCCCAGCCGGTCAGGGATGACTGCGGATGAACAACGAGAACATTCTCGAGGCTCTAAAACAAATAGACGTGCGACCAGCTGCAGAGTCACTGTGATGTGGTGTATATTCCCATGGTGAGGACAGGAGTGTCAGGGGAAAGTCCCTCGGCCCCGTGCGTCAGGTTCAGGGTTGCTCAGAGGGCCGATGGGATGGAAGGAATGGGTTGAATGACCGAAGAAAGTCTGTTGATTGGTAGTAACTGATTTGTACAAATACATTTTTTTTGCAGTCCATTTTAACATAATTTTCTCACCCTTCCCTCAGATGGACCCAGTGCAGAAGGCCGTGATAAACCATACGTTTGGTGTTCCTCAGTCTCTGAAGAAAAAACAGGTCATCTCGTGCAATATCTGCCACCTGCGCTTCAACTCCACGGTTAGTGTGTAGTGTGTGTGTGCTTTACCCTCCGCAGTTGTGATGACAGACAGTGAACATCACACTGGACGGGTAAAAGCTGTTTCATCCCGTACACCATTTATCCTTTCTTTTGTTCTTTCTCTCTCTTTCTTTCTTTCTTTCTTTTCTGGCATTTTTTATCTATTTGGTCTTCCATTTTGTTTTTGATAATGGGAAACTATCACAGTCTCTCTCTCTCTCTCTCTCTCTCTTTCTCTCTCTCTCTCTCTCTCGCACACACACACACACACACACACACACACACACACACACACACACACACACACACACACACACACACACACACACACACACACACACACCCACACAGTTAAATGGTACTTCCATTGACTTCTATCGTATTATTATTATAATTACTGCAGACTAACTGTAACCAAATCCTATTAAGCGATATAAGGTGTTACTGTATATTGAATACAGTATACCACAGCCTTGAGTCTCTTATTGCTTATGTAAAATTGGTACTAAATAAAATTAAGGAATTTTCATTCAAATATTTGATTGAAATCATATCTTCATCAAAAATGAATATTCTGTCATTATTTTGGTCATGTTGTTCCAAAGTTGTATGATGTTATTTTCCTAAAAGAATTTTTGAAGTATCTATAACAAAAAAATGTCATGGTGATCACAGCTGTCAAGCACCAAATAGCACCATAAAAGGTTCATATGACTCATGCACTATATTTTGAGCCATATAAAAGCTTTGTGTGAAGAACTGACTAAAATGTAGGTCATTCACTGAAAATCTTCCCCTCTGCCACAGCTCTCAAATCTCATTCACTTTTGGTTGCAGGCGGCACACAAGAACCTTTTTTAAATTTCAGAGGTTTAGATTCATATTGCACAATGACTAAAATTTCAGCCTGTTCCTCAAACAAAGCTATTGTTAGGAAGACTTGACATATAATGTGTGTCATAAGAACTACTTTCATGGTTATTGTTTTGTACCTTTTTTTGACGAGAAAACAGACCCTCATCTTTTGGGTGAAAAAATCTCATGAGTTTAGAGTATGGCTTTTTGTAAATGACTCAACAGTGTAGTGCAGCTTTAACTGCCTTTTTGTTTCTGGCAAGTCTAGTGGCTGCGTTGGACAGCCATGTGTGTGAGAGGAGAGAAGATCTGTGCCGATGAGATGATGTGCATGAGAAATGAAAGCATTCTTATCTCCATTGCTAGATTCATGCTGCTTGTGTTGTCATAAACAATTATGGTTCACTCACTTATAGTGTCTGTCAGCCTTTGAGCGACACTTGATCAGTTTCAGGCTGGTTTCCAAGAATTGTGATGACCATAATTTCATTTTTGGGGGAACTGTTATGCCAGTGTTTTATTTATTTATATATTTATATAGCTAATGTTTAAAATTACAATTTAATACTTAACATTCAGCAAAAACTGTGATAAAGCTGAAAGAAACTATGTTTTTTCCACAGCAATTTTACAATTGTGTAAGGTAATATGGTTGGAATGTTATATTGACCAAATAGCTTCCAGGACACACACTGTCACATCCACCAGCTTGAGTGCCCATAATTTCAGAGATGTGTGTGACGCACACACACGCACACACACACACACACACACACACACACACACACACACACACACACACACACACACACACACACACACGTCTGGTTTGCTATCTTTGTGGGGACTCGCCATACTTAATGGTTTTTATACTGTACAAACTGTATATCCTCTCCCCTCACACTAACCTGACCCCTAAACCTACCCACATCACACAAAACTTTCTGCATTTTTATATAATTATGTTTTTTGTTTTTTTAACTCATTCTGTATGATTTATAAGCTTGTTTCCTCATGGGGACCTCAAGGTCCCTACGGTGACACGAGTCCCCATGTGTCAGTGTGCATTCAGGTCACCACTGGGATCAAAAAACAAGCACACACACACACACACATTCCTGCTTTGTTGGGGGATTTACGTGTGTCTATTTATGCAGCAGCAGCAGCAGCATCTCTTTCATGCTCACAGGAGCGTGTCTTTGTATCTATTAGCAATAGATAGTTCATACTTTCTCTGCAGCAGCAATAATCAATCAGCAATAATATATATATATATATATATATATAGAGAGAGAGAGAGAGAGAGAGAGAGAGAGAGAGAGAGAGAGAGAGAGAGAGAGAGAGAATAGCATGAAAAAAAATGTCCCCGTAAGTTTGCTAAATCTGAAAATAAAAGTATTATGGTAACACTTTATTTTGATAGTCCACTTTAGACATTCTACTAACTATAAGTAACTTTGCAGCAACATGTAAACTAACTGGCATTAGAGTATTAGTGGACTGTCTGCTTAATATTTGCTAACACTTTATTTTGTTGGTCCCCCAACAGACATTCTACTGACTATAAGTAACTTGACAACTACAAGTCAACTTATTTTATTAACCCGAACCATAACACCTATACATAACCTAACAATCTACTACACTCTACTAATACTCTAATGAGAGTTAGTTGACATGTAGTTGAAAAGTAGCCTAGAAATCTAGACGCACCCTAGTGGCAGCAAAAACTATTTTGCAGCAAAGTGTGCTCTAGCAACTCTCCGTTGGCTTTCAAGCTGGAAAAACCAAACTCTGGTCAGGCCAATCACATCGTGTATAGAGTTGGTGGGCGGGCTTAACATAATGACGGCAGAGTTGTGATGGTTCCGCGTGATTTCCATAGGTGATTTCCCTGCTACTTGAAAACAAAGAAGATGCTGCTGGCGAACAGCGGTCTTTCAAATCGGCTTTGGCCGCGACTCTGGATGTTTAGAGTTAAGAGAACGTCACTTAAGTCATTCTTAAAAAAGGAAGATGTGTTCGGAGATTTGACGACCGGATACGGCAAAAGTTTAATATATCACCTAGCTCTGCTGGTTGAAATAGTAGAATGTTTAATATGGACTATCTAACCAGTGTAACCAGTATGATTATTATATAGAACATTGAATGATATAGAAGAATAGAAGAGTGTAAAATTATTACTGATAATGTTCAACATTTGTACCTGGCTAATTACATGTGGTTCACATAAGTATTTTAGACATGAAAACGAACCTGTGCACCTATAAATGGTGTATTTGTATGTTCCTGATGAGCTGGGGAAGAACTATACTGTAGATTAGGGACGTCATTTGTGGTTCTGTTCTGCTGTTCAGTTTTCACTGCTATTTGGGGCATTTTTAGCCCCGATATATTCCGAGAGAGAAACCCAACAGCGTTTGCTCAGTTAGACGTCTAAAACTCTATCAATTGCTCATTAGTTTCCCACTGCTTGTGGTTCACCATACAACACTCTACCTCTCTGTCGTTCTCTGCTTTAGTTTCTCTGTTAGCCTGTCTGTCTGTTTCTTCTTGTCTCCTCTTTCTCTATCTATTTTGCCATTCACTACAGATTTAATTTATTATACTTCACAGATCATTTTAATATGCTGATTTGCTGCTCAAGAAACATTTATTATTATCAATGTTGAAAATAGTTGTGCACCTTAATATTTCTGTGGATATCGTGAGACTTTTTTTCAGAATTATTTGAAGAATAAAAAAAGTTCAAAAGAATATTTATTTGAAATATAAATATTTTGTAACAATAAATACAAAGTTCTGGCATGAAACTCTAGATGGTGCAGGCTAATAGGTCCTTTTACTCACTTGTTCATAATCACATTGTTATCTATAGGGCACAGCTGATTGGTTCCTGCTGTATAGCCAATGAGCCCGCTGCTCAACCTTCATATACTTGGGTAGCATTTGCCTTAGCAGTATCCTTGCTAAATAAATGTATTCGTTTTGAAAAATCTTCCTGGCACCAAACTATACTGTATATAGGGGTGTGTATAAACATCCCATCTCCTCATCTGTTCAAAGCAGACAGTGTTGTCCCCCCTGTCCGGGATAAGGGTCATTTGCTAAGTACTTAAGAGGATTTGAGCGGGTTGATTACTCCCTCTGGGCCCACAGACTCATTTCTGCACTGATATTAGTCCGAGATTTGCTTGATGAACTGGGTTTCAGCTTTGATTTCCAATTTGAAAAACTTGAACCGACTGCCATTCCATTCATAATTTTAAATGTTATTTCTATGTTTTTTAAACAGTGTTGGTGTCATTTTCAAAAATCAAATCGATTTGTAAAATGATTCAGTATGCAATAAGGGAATCACAGCTCAGCATGTCAACTGCTCATGCTCACTTTAATTACATGCTCAATTATTACAGTACATCTCAGCAGAAATCTGGATTACAGCTCTAGATGATTGCTGAAGTCTAAAAACATTCACTTTTAAGCTTGAAGTGGTGTAATGTTGAAACTAGCCACTAGCCAACATGTGTGTGTGTGTGTGTGTGTGTGTGTGTGTGTGTGTGTGTGTGTGTGTGTGTGTGTGTGTGTGTGTGTGTGTGTGTGTGTGTGTGTGTGTGTGTGTGTGTGTGTGTGTGTGTGTGTCTTTAAATACATAACCGTGCCATTCACTATCTCTCACACTAATACACTACTTTTATCAACAGTGTAATTAAAGTGTATTCCTTTTGACAACTGCAATTGTAATTCAGGCCCTCTGGTGGGCATTTACTCTTATCACCCTAATGCAGACGGTCTGTCTTCACTCTGTGTGTATGTGTGTGTAGACACCCAATTATCTATAAACATGTTTGTGTTTTTATGCATATGCATGTGCTGCCACCTGCAATTTTTTATTTTTCGTTTTACATTTATTAATTTTGCAGATGCTTTTATCCAAAGCGACTTACAAATGAGGAATACAGCAAGTGATTCATCATGAAGAGGCAAACAAACACAAGAAGTGCTCAAAATACAAAGGTTCAGACATTGCTTAGAGTATCATAAGCTACAATAGGGAGGGATTAAAGGAAAGTGAAAGCATAGAATAATGTTTTAGCTCATCAGTGTGTGTCCGAGTGGATTGGCTTCTTGAACAAGAGAAATGTGGGGCGGCACTTGAGTTTGTCCATCAGGAATTGAATGGAGGGTTTCTATTGCTGTGATCTCACGTGAGTGACAGGTTGTCCCGCCTTTTCGCCAGAAGAGATGTCTTTGCAAGAGAGAGGGGAAGTTATTTTGATGAAACATTCTGAGAGCACATGAATTTAAAAAAAATAATGATACACGAATAAATTATTTATAATAAATACTGCAACATTACATTCAAACATGTATGGTGCCTTTAACATATCAAAAATGTTTTGCTTTTAGCCTTAATAACAGTTCTGCACACTTTGGACTTCTCTCAGTCAACTTTTTGATGTGAATCCTTTGATGCTTTTAAGTTCTCATGTATGCTCAGCTCAAAATTAATCAAATTTTATAATAATTTGTTTCATATCTTATTAAATGGTTTGTGTAAATTAAATTCAATTTAAATTAGACTGGTAGTGTGTATGCCTGCATGTTTCCGTAAATGCGAGAGGTTTTGCAGTCCTTTACTCTCTCTCTCTCTCTCTCTATCTGTTTTTCTCTAGAATCAGGCTGAGGCTCATTATAAAGGCCATAAACATGCTCGTAAGCTGAAGGCATTAGAGGCTCAGAAGAACAAACAGCAGAGACGACAGCTCGACAACGCGCATCACAACCGAGACAGAGACCGAGAGAAGGAGAGAGAGAGGGACAGGGAGAGAGACGGCAACAGAGTAAAAATGAGCGCTCCGGATCCACCTTCTGCTCTGCTGGATGACACCGCCGTGGAGGGAAGTAAGTGAACTCACTGACAGTTAGCTATTCAAGTGGGCATTTTCGTTACTGCACGAAAACATGCCCGGATGATTTGATATCTTTCTGAGCGTGTAGAGAATCAGAGAATATTAGGCTTAAAATATTGTTGGATGGGACTTGGGATGCTTATTGTAGGCTGCATGCATCTGTGTATAAACTTGTAACCGCCTATGAGAGAGCACTGCAGGCTTATTTGGTATTTTTTGGAAAACATGAGTAAATAAATTATATTCATATTACCATTCAAAAGTTTGTGAGCAGTAAGACTTTTATTGTTTTTTAAAGAAGTCTCCTTTTCTCACACAGTCTGTATTTATTTGATCAAAAATACATTAAAAACAATACTATTGTGAAATATTACAATTTAAAACAAGGGACAAATGTTTTGTATTTGAATATATTTTAAAGTATAATTTATTCCTGTGATGGCACAGCTAAATTTTCACCATCGCTACTCCAGTCTTCAGTGTCACATGATCCTTGTGAAATCAGTCTAACATGATGATTTTCTGCTCAAGAAACATTTCTTATTATTTTCAGTGTTGAAAACAGTTCTTGTATATTAAATAAAATATATTGCATTTATATATATATATATAGATATAGATATGTATTATTATATATTAAGCTATTGATTAACAATCATTAAAAGGCTGAAAATAAAATGCAGAGAGGGAAAATCTGGGCCAGATGTATAAGTGTTATTGTGAGACTAAGTGTCTGGAGAAATTTAGACTTTTTCATTTTATTTTGATATAAGTTTTAGAAAAACCATGCATTGAGCTTGCCTGTAGTTCCTTCACTGCTGTGAATATCCTCCAGTCCTGCTCTTCATGATCTATCCTGTGGATTGAGGGGATTTCATTTGTTACTGAAGGACTTGCCTTACCTCTTGTCATGGGGAAGTACTGTGACAGAGAGCAGAACAACAAGCCGACAGAGAGCTTTGAGCTATCCCTCTCCAATAATCTCTACCTTTTCATCCCTTTTAAACTCTTTCTTCTTCTCCTCTGCCCAAACTCTATAGAATATGATTTGAAAAGCAAACCGAATATGGGGCCAAGGGATACGATAAAGAAAAAAAATAGAGAGGAGAGAGTTAGAAACTCCACATCCTTCTGCAACAAGACCGTGAGTGTGGGAAAATCAAGCAAAAAAGAGAGAGAGAGAAAGCACATGAAAGTGGAGGGCAAAAAGATAGAGAGCAAGAACACCAAGCTCATCAAATCACATTTTAATATTCGGCCCCATTCATGGCGACAACGGTGAGAGGGCGCATTCAATCAGAGAGGAAGAAAAATGGAGATTAGATGAGAGAGAACAGAGAGAGTGAGAGAGAGAGTTTAAAAGAGAGATGGAAAATGAGAAGATTAGCCATTGCATTTTTGTCTCAGAGCCTTTGTGTTTGGATTAGCTCTCATGCCCATGCCAACACACTCCTCATACTAGCAATGAGCATGAAATACATATTTCTAAAATGTACTCGCTGGGCTGGTTTCCCCAAATGTCTAATCTGTCATAAAATAAATATATATTAAGGTTCACCTGTCCTCAAACTGAGCCTTTTTAAGGGTGTAATTTCCAAAGGCACATTTATATAGTTGCAAAACAGAATGCATGGGTCTCAAGATGCGTTTTTATAAGTTGGACTACTGTTAACTTGACACTGTGTCTTAAAAATGCATGTGGAGGGACACTGTTAGCTTGCTAGTTAACCCTATAATGCCATTGTATTATATTTGTTATGTGGCTTTTTTTAAGGCTTCTACATCAATAGGGTCCTTTCTTATAAAATACTACGTGTCTTCTGCCCCCTGGTGGATTATTTATAATCTTCAGAAAGAAGAAGGACTTTCAAATTAAAAAACGTGGCCCAAATTTATATGGCCCAAAACATTATCACGATAATTTTTTTCATATCGGTCATACCGATAATTATCACAATAAATGTAAAATCTTTATTTCTTTCAAGTTTAAGAATATATTTTTCCTCCTAAGTGAACGTTGTTGAGACCAAACTGTTAATTGTGGTTTTAAACTACTCTTTATTGTCAGAACGTGACAAACACTTTTTTTGTTTTCACTTTCCCAGACATTTTTCCATTACAAAATAAATGTCTTAATAGAAAAATGTATTTCTAAGTTTCTGCATGTTCTAATGGGTGATAGTTTGTGTTTACTGACTTTGATGGCACGTATCTTCAGCACCTTTGTGCAGGGTGCAATATTAATAATATTACATGTCTCTTAGAAATGTACATTTGACAGTAGCTTGAGTCCACAGTAGCAGTGGCTTGAGTTAGGATGCAGATGTTAATTTATGTTCATTAACAAAAACAGTAACATCTGCAGAAAAAAATTGCAACAACCTTATTTTTATATGGTGAATTTAAATATTCTGAGTGTTCCATAGTTTCATGTATCATTTTGTATTTTGTATTATGAAAAACTTTGTTTTGTGACCCATCCCTACAGCAGCATATGTGCATCAGTCAGTTGGAATGTTTAATTTTGCTCACTGATGGGTTAACGCTCTGATTTAACAGATATCACACTCTTAAACCCAGTGTCGTCTCACTCACATTCACATATACGAGAGCTAATCATTCAGTGGATTTTGAAATGCTCTTATGCTAACGCACACGCACAGACACACACACAAATTGAGCTGATTGCCTGATGAAATTAGCAGTGTTCAATCATTAAGCTCGCAGCTGCAGGGGCCAATCACAACTCTACAAGCATGTCAGCTGTTATTAACAGCCATGAGATGCTGGAAATGGAAAGGGAGGATGGGGAGGGGGGTTCTGGAAATTTCTAGAAGAGGTCCATTTTATAGCCGCCGTTGAAACTCTTTGAATGCTCTCTCTGTCAGATTTCACAGATCGTTTTCATCATTAGCTTGCTGACGTAGTATGAACAAGCGCCGTATTTTACATTTGCTGAATTCGTTGTTTTGTTTTTCACAAAGAGAGAGTTAAATATAGTCATCATGCTCTATCCTATTCTCTTCGCTATCCATCACTCCATTCTTCCACTGTCCCCATCTGTTTCATGTTGCACATCTCTTTGCGAAGATTGAGATGTCCAAAACGGAAAAGATTTAAAAAGAGTGACTCAGATCACATTAGTCTTTGAAGATCATTTGTACTGCAAGACACACACACACACACACTCTAAAGAGAGATGGGCACAGAGTGTTACCCAAGGCAATTCTCTCCATTTCATTAACTTTCGCACATTTTTCAGGTGTGAAGGCAAAACTCCCACACGCACGTGCTCACACACAACCTTCCATTTCCTGCTCTGTTTTCCCCACATTCTTCCTCTGTGTCCCTTCAGGAACCTCCTTTTAGGGGAATTGGTAAAATCTAAATCTCAATGAGACACAGAAGGATCAGCCTATATGATTCCCCAGATGGGAGAATTCAACAGATCGGTGCACATATCAAAAATGCAACGGAGTATGAGAAAAAAGGCCTTATGGGCCACTTCTCACACATACCTGTTTTCACATGTTTAAATCCTGTGTTAAATTACTCGGCAAAAACTAAGGCATTAGGACTCCTACAGTGATTGTAAAGGTCAGTGCTGCACCCTCTGATGGGTCATAAATTCACAAACACCTATTACTGTACATGTCATGTAGGAGGCAGTCCTGCTAGGAGAGGTGTTGGTTTTATGACAAGGCGGTCACACAGACGTTACTGGCATCTGGAATGGCTATAGTGCATATGCTAAAGACATTGCTAATGTGTTATTTATCACCATTTTGTCCTGTGGTTTTGTTCTTCAGGACCCAGATTTTCAGGTTTCCATATACATTTATTTTTATTTTTTTATTTTTACCAAACCTAAATAAAAACTCAATGTCTCTTGGTTTTCATATGGTATGCATCATGCTAACAATAGCCAATAATTCACTTCAGAAAACACATTGTGATGTTGTTCCTCCCTTCAGCCTGTGTTTAATGTAGTCTGGGTCATATTTTCTTTTACCATTTTCTTTGAGGATGAAAGCATGTCATATCCTGTCCATGCTGGCCTCTGCCTAATTGGCAATTTACATTTCTGCATTTGACAGAAGCTTTTATCCAAAGCAACAATTTTTTTAATTGAATATTTGTTAGTACTATAATTTGTAAAGAGGACAGTTGTCATAGGCAACATGTTTGCTATTGTGAGTGTGATTCTTAGATTTACAAAAACAATAATGGTAACACTTTACAATAATGTCTCATTCATTAACATTAGTAAATGTATTAACCAAAATGAAATAACAATGAGCAATACATTTGTTACTGTATTTATTAATCTTTATTAATGTTAGTTAATAAAAATAGAGTTGTTCATTGTTTATGTTATTTCACAGTGCATTATTTTATGTTAACAAATACAGATTTTTATTTTAATAATGTATTATTAAATGCTGAAAATAACATTAACTACAATTAATAAATGCTGTAGAGGTATTGTTAATTGTTAGTTCATGTTATCTAAAGTAGTTAACTAACTAATGAAACCTTATTGTAAAGTGTTACAACAATATTTAAAGCTGCGTAACATCCTGGAAGGCCAAAGTTAAATGGCAATCAATGGTTCTTCAAATATCGGTCAAATTTGAGCCATAATTCCTTCCTTTTGTTTTTTAAATAGTTATTTCTAGTAAACAATTTTATTATGATGGTTAAGATGGTCACAAAATTTGGTTCCAGTTCCAAACCTGTGGTATTATTATTGTAGGTCTGCCTCCTAATAGCCGACTAAACATTAGTCATTGAATAGATTTTAGTCAACCAATTTTTAACTGTCAGTTAGTCACAGAAAAAAGTCCTGCAGTCCATGACGGACAGATCGTAACAAGGCTGGTCCATGTGGTAACTGCATTATGTTGGGCAGGAAATCCAAACGTTCATCTCTCATAGTAGCCTAACGTTTGCCACTTTACATGGCCGCTCACTCTAACCTCAACCTGGAATAATGTGCGCTATTATTGGCGTTTATCCAAGTGTTCGTGTGGACTAACCTGGATGTGCTGGTGCGATCCTTTGTATTTTTTTCTTAAAACAACGGAAAGAAACTTAAAATATCAATTTTGGTCATACAGATAAGAGTAAGACATCATTAGTGAGCTTCCCCTCTTTGAAAGACCAGCAGTCGCCACTTGTCTATATACATATTGAAATGTCTACTTTTAAATTAACCAATTCAAATAAAACATAAATAGTCACTGTAATATGAATTAAACGTGGATTTCTCTATAGGAGTGTCTATGGAAGTAAAATAATGACAAATGTTTTTGAAACAAAAAAGCTTGTTGAATTGCACTAATTGAAACAAAATAGGCATTGCATTAACCGTGCTTGCATTTTAATGCATTGTATTTTTAGGGCTTGCATTTGTATGGGCTGAAGTTCAACATGGTTGAATATTTAAGCTGTGAATATTTCCATTCAAAACATTTCACACATATTTTCATTATTAAAAATCCAATAATTCATATTTACCTTTCAGATTTCCTTTCCAAAATGTTCATTCTGTTTAAAATACAAAATATAATATTTGAAAGGCAATTTTCAGTCCATTTTATTTCACCTTACAAATTCGCTTCCACAAATTCAGTGGTTCAAATTCGACAGCAAATACGATATTTGACATGTGGGAACGGCAGGAATAGCAGTAGATTACCGATTAATAATCTCTATAGCTGTTAGTCGACCTCACCAGCAGGAGGTGCAAGCGGCTGTTGATATAGACCAGAGCAACGGGTGAGAGAGTCATTCATTCATAAAAATGGATTTACAGAAATGGAGCAAGCGGTCAGTATGTGTGATGATTATCAGGACCAGTAGTAGCTATATATGGAAAAGCTGATATAAAACACAAAAGCTGTGCATTTACATTTAAGTCTTCACAGTTAGTTTGCACATGTAAGCAGCTTTCTCTACCGTGAATGAGATTATAACGTTATTCCCCGATGCTGACGTACAAATCAAACGTTAAATCTGAGGTAGTAGACATATATTTCTCAAGGTTGTTTAATTTCCTTAACTTTAAATCGCAGAGCTGTGCTTCAGAACTGTGGGGTTTCAACCAAAAACGTCATTCTCCAGGATTCCCCTGCCATTGGGATGCGTAAAGTAGCTTAATGGACTAATAGCCTACAGTGATATAAAAGACCAAACTCGCATCTTATTGGGGATCTAGGCTATACTATATAGGCTACAGGCAAGCAGACTCAGAATATGAGCGCAAAGTTTAATGCTAAGCGTTTCCAAGTGAAATACTGGCAATACTTTACAATAAATGTAAAGCTTAAAAATGTAAATGCACAGCTTTTGTGTCTTATATCAACTTTTCCATATATAGCTACTACTGGTCCTGATAATCATCACACATACTGACCGCTTGCTCCATTTCTGTAAATCCATTTTTTATGAATGAATGACTCTCTCACCCGTTGCTCTGGTCTATATCAACAGCCGCTTGCACCTCCTGCTGCTGAGGTCGACTAACAGCTATAGAGATTATTAATCGGTAATCTACTGCTATTCCTGCCGTTCCCACATGTCAAATATCGAATTTGAACCACTGAATTTCTGGAAGCGAATTTGTAAGGTGAAATAAAATGGACTGAAAATTGCCTTTCGAATATTATAGTTTGTATTTTAAATAGAATGAACATTTTGGAAGTGAAATCTGAAAGGTGAATATGGATAATTGAATTTTTTCAAATGAAAATGTGTGTGAAATATTTTGAATTGAAATATTCACAGCTTAAATATTAAACCAATTTGAATTTCAGCCCATTAAAATGCAAGCACAGTAAATGCAATGCATTTTTTTTCAATTAGTGCAATGCAACAAATTTTTTTGTTTCAAAAACATTTGTCATTATTTTACTTCCATACTCATCCACTATAGGCTTGGGCAGTATCCAAATTTAGACACCGTCGAACCTTCTCCCTATTTTACCGGGGTATACGGTATTACCTTGACTAATTAAAAATTATGACATAAGGCTCAGACAGCGTCACGAAACTGTTGGCTTGTGCCTACACCGTTCAGAAACTGAATACCAGATCGGGCAAAAAAACAAAAAAAACAAATCAAGGCCAACCCCTGCACGTTGTGTCTGATCCCTGTTGACGGCATTAAATGTAATTATGAGCCGGAGCACTATTTAGACTCGACTATTTTTAATACGTGGGCCGTTATAATATGGTGGCGCCAAATAATTTTTTAACCCATGTGCTGAGGGGGTGGTAGATATAAATACTATTTATAAATGAGCAAAAATGGGACACTTAATAATATTTAATTATTTTAATAATGACAATTAAAGTATTCAATTTATTAATTAATTTAAATTAAATTGACAAGCAACAAGCAATAAGTGCATTTGTAAATCCGGTGACACGCGTCCATTGATTTTTATTAATACAACTTTTCTGTCATTGCTGCAAAGATGAAGTTGACGATCGCCATCTCCTAGTGAACGCGCATATATAGAGAGAAATGCAAATCATGGATTACATAATCAGAAGGTATAGGCTAGCCTTTTTCTTTTCGTTTTGAATTGTTTCGTTTAAAGAAATTGACGATTGATATCTCCGTAGTGAACGCGCCTATAGAGAGAAATGCACATCCTGGATTAATCAGAGTATGCTGCCTATATTTCTTTTCCTTTTGAATTGTTTCGTTTAGAGGAATTGACGAATCTCCATCTCCATAGTGAACGATAGAGAGAAACGCACATCATGGATTACATAATCAGAGAGTAGGCTAGCCTATTTCTTTTCGTTTTGAATAGTTTCGTTTAATGAATTTGATGATCGCCATTTCCGTATGAACGCGCATAGAGAGAAATGCACATCATGGATTAAATAATCAGCGAGAGGCCTATTTCTTTTTGTTTTGAATTGTTTCGTTTAATGAAATTTCAAACTTTATTTAGATATAGGCCTATCTGTCATGTCTGTGAGACATACACTGAGTTTCGGTTAATTTATGATGAGATTTCAATGCAAGTGACCGCGGCGCGCCAGCGCACGATCATGTCATGATTATGTTGTCTGCTATATTTGATTCTTATTTATTAAATCCAGGCAATTGGTTGATCAAAAAAATTATTAAAATTAAGATACAATTTAAACAAAACGAAATTCACTTTAAAGAAAGGCCTTTTACAAAAAGAAACTTAATTAAGTGGTCAATGTCTGACTCCCGTTGCATCCCATCTTACTAGGGCTGTTCACTTTTCATTATCAACGTAAAAAAACAACAACATTATAATATTTTAACAAATATAAACTAATGCGCTTATTTAATGAACTCGGGGCAAAATGCATCCTCGCAGCAGTGAGTGGGTGGTTGTTTCGGAGATGTGACATTAGGTTAGAGGTGCTTCCATCTCTCGCGGTCACCTTTTTTATTGCAACATTTACAAATTGCCTCGTCAGTATTTACTGCCTCTCCCTTCTCTCTCTCTCTCTTTCTCCTCCACACTGTCACTTGATGACAACTACATAAGCATTTTTAGGCATTGAATAAATTATATTTATATATTATATATAAGTGCCGGTGATGACGGTATTGAAACTGATACCGTTGCTATTTTAAGACCCCGCGGTATAGGATATTACCGTAATACCGCCCAACCCTAATCCACTATATTGCAGAGATGATGAGTCAGCATTGCCAACTACATCTTTGCAGCCAACACATGCTTGAGCACGTAATTCATATTTTAAAGGCTCGATATTATGGTTCGGTATTTCTCTTCATTGTAGAACAGGCAATTTTACATATAATATTCTTTCTCAACCCTAAAACTGATGCCAGCCCCAGCTATAGATTTAAGTAATTAAATGAATATCATAAACATGCGATTATTCGACTACTGACTTAAATAAATGACTACTAGTTGACTAGAAAAATCTTAAGTCAGGGGTAGCTATATTATTGGTTTATATAAGTCATTAGAGGGGTTAAAAATGGTTCTGTGTGCTTAGTGAAACTGTGAGAGCACCTCATTTGATTTCTCACTGCACAGGCTGCTATGGCCCTTATCTTATTTTTCAACAGAACAGATCAAATAGAAGGACACAACACTGGATTTTCAAAGGCAGACTTAAATAAAGTACTCTGAAGTTCAACACATGAGCACCGGTCTATAAAAGCTCAGCCTCAGTAATGTTGCATGGCCGAAAAATGTCTGTCTGAAAGTGTCTGTATTTATGTTTGTGTTCCTGTGCGCTGCACATTTTTGCCAATTTGGATACTAGCCCACAGCTAAATTACAGCTCGCAGACATTCAGATGTTTGGGAAAGGATATTTTTATGCTGAACAGTGGTGCTCTACCGCTGGCTTACTGCCTGCACTTACTGATTGTTATATAGATTTTCAGCTAATATGTAAAATAACACACATACACACAACATCTAGTTTACAGATGTCTCCCAAATGGTCTGTTGTGAAGCTTTCTTTGTCTGCCTGTTTGTCTAAAATACTTGCAGAGAGCTACCGTTTCCGTATTCACATTCATCTCATTATAGAAGTGAATTGGTTGTACAGGCTATTTAAAACTCTTAAAGGGAGAGTTCACCCAAAAAATTATTAATCTCATTGTTTTCAATATAATGAAGGTGAAATGAAAATGAAAATAAGTACCACAAAACTGGTCCATATGATGTACACTATTTTCCAAGTCATCTAAAACCATTAACAAAATTATTAAAGCAGCTCACATGAAAGCTGAATAAATAAGCTTTCCATTGATGTATGGTTTGTTTTGATAGGACAATATTTGGCCGAAATACAACTGTTTGAAAATCTAAGGGTGCAGAAAAATCAAAACATTGAGAAAATCGCCTTTAAAGGCGTCCATTTATGTTCACGATTGTGCTGCATTCACTCACAAAAATAAATGTTTTATACATTTACAGTAGGAAATTTACAAAATATCTTCATGGAACATGATCTTTACTTAAAGGCAGGGTAGGTAGAAATCCCCAAAAATACTTTTTTCAAAATTTGTTTAAACTGTCTTTGTATATCAATGCATAATTAAAATTGTAAGTACTCCGGAAAATAAATTATAAAAATCGAGTGTCTGTAGTCCTCTCAGGACTGCAATAAACACAGCTCATTATTCCGTTAACTCCCAGCCCCTCCCTTCTCGGCTCCGTCTAAAGATCCCGGCCGTTCGCTCAGCTGGAAGAGTCGGACGCGTTTACCAGCGCCGAGCAGAGAGGAGTGCAGTGCATGTAGTAAAATCATGTCAGAATCACAAGTAATAAAATAACTAACTTTATCAGTATGAATATAAACAATTAACATGGCTCTTAGTACTCACTATCAAGCTCGCATATCGATACTGGTAAAGTTTAAAATATTTTACTAGCTCGTAACGGAATCAAACTCAATATAAGGCAAAGCTATAAATAGCTTAATTGATACACGTTTGCCGTTACTATCAGTTACACTGTGATGAAGGTGAAT
This sequence comes from Siphateles boraxobius, assembly GCF_051911475.1. Taxonomy (NCBI): domain Eukaryota; kingdom Metazoa; phylum Chordata; class Actinopteri; order Cypriniformes; family Leuciscidae; genus Siphateles; species Siphateles boraxobius. The sequence goes on from NW_027509193.1 coordinate 14,281,915, forward strand.
TTGTAAGATTCATTACATAAGATTGTTTACAGAAAAACTGAGTAACATACACGCAAACACCTTCTCACAACTGCATTGCAGACACAAGATAATATAACACACACACACAACATATATTGTATAACACATACAGATACACAGTGTTGGGAAAGTTCACTTTCTACATGAACTAGTTCAAAGTTCAGTTCACAAATTTTAAAATGAACTAGTTCAGTTCATAGTTCATACTTCACAATTTTGAACTAAGTTCACGGTTCCAAAAATGAACTAGTTCATAGTTCTTTTTTTCCATATGTTGCTGCAAGCTATTTTTTTATTTTTATCATTGCCACAACCCATATACAACCACAGACAGCGGTTATTTTATCGGCGGGCAAGTTTGCACAGAAATGTACGATTTTTCCATCCTCACCGACCTTGTCTTAAAACTGGTCATACGATACGACGCCTCCTCGCTGCTTTGTCGACTACATGCTGCTTTTTGTTTTGATGACGCATGCGGCGGCCGTGGTGCGACACTGGTGGCTTGTGTTGCCAGATTGGGTGTTTTTTTCGCTACATATTAAGGCCTGTTTACGTGTGTTTTATCCGGGTTTTCGCCTGGAAGACTATAGAAATCTGGCACCCTATTGAATAAAGTTAAACTGAGAGAGCGTGCGTTCACAGACACCAGAATGAACGCGTTCACAATAACGTTCATCAGGTAGTAATACAGTACGTTCAGTTCACGTTCGCCCAAAATATGAACTATCATTCAATGAACGCGTTCAGGCACAACACTGCAGATACAACATAAAGACATAGGTAAACATATATAGAGCATATAACAACAAACCAAACGTGAAAAAACGGAGCAGGTAGACTTCACGGTGAACATATGAACAAAGTTTAGGCAGAGGGTAAAGCTAGGTATAAAAATAGATCCCCTAAACTTTTTAACCTAAAGTTAGATTTGGCGAAATTAAACAAAACAGCTTTCAACTGCAGATAGGCCTATTGCTTATTTATCGTCTCAACCCTGGCTCACTAACAGTAACGTTATACCAGTCGACACCAAAGTTACACTGTCATAGCTAAGCCAGTACCGTTAGTTATGCTATGTAACGTTAGGAAGCTAATATTAGGTAGTTAGGTGTGCTAGTGATACATGCTTCATGAAAAATAAATGCCATCAAAATGAAAACAGCAAGATTACCTGTCCAGCAGAAATAAAGCCATCATGGAGTCACTTTTCAGCCCCTTGAGATCCCTCAGTTGTCGCCACCGCTGGAAAGCCACGCCGATATTGACTCTCGTATGATTTCTTTATTTATCCATTTTTTTAAGACTTTTTGTTCATAGCCTTTTCAAGGCATAGTCTTCCTTTTTTAACTTGTTTGACTTCGCTGCCTCTATATGCAGGTACTGAGAATTTTGACTGTTTATTTCTCTGCCATAATTGTTATTACTAGTTTCCGTGCCTCTTCAAACGGGTGCGCGCATTTGGGCTGCTCCTGTATCAGCAGAGGTGGTATCCATGGTAGCGAGGGAGAGTGACAGTCGCCCCAGCCAATCATTTCTTTCATCCCGGATGGAATAATGAGCTGTGTTTTTTACAGTCCTGAGAGGACTACAGACACTTGATTTCTATCATTTCTTTTCCAGAGTACTTACATTGTAATTATGCATTTATATATAAATATAGTTTAAACAAATTTGGAAAAAAGTATTTTTGGGGATTTCTACCTATTTACCTACCTAAACACTCCTGCCTTTAATAACCTCCTAATGATTTTTGGCATAAAAGAAAAATTTATAATTTTGACCCATGCAATGTATTGTTGGCTATTCCCACAATTATACCCGTGCTACTTAAGACTGGTTTTGTGATCCAGGGTCACATTTGTGAAGTTATTTTTTTAGTTCCTCTTTTTAATGAAATGCTTGCTCTCGTTCACAAAATCAGTCTGAATGATTCATTTTCGAATCAGATCGATTCAACCTTGAGCTGTAGTATCACTAATATAATATAATATAATATGCATGTTTGGACTACTTTCATAAAAAATTCCTGATCATTTTATGGACCTTTTTTGTCATTTTGTAGCTTGACAGCCCAAGTTCTCAGTTACTTTCATTATATCGAAAAGATGTTTTCTGTTCCACAAATGAAAGTAAGTCGTACAGGATTGGAACAACGTGGGTTAAGGGTGACATCATTTTTATGCAGTTATGTGGGTCAACTGTCTCTTTAAAACCAAAAACTTAAAAAGAATAAAACTCATTTATCCAGAAACACTCCTGCAGTTATGTCCAATTATATGTGAAGGGGAACAGCAGTCTGACGTTCTTTCTCTCTCTCTTTAGCTGCAATCTGTGACTCAGACCCTGTCACCAGGGTGGATGATGCTCAATCTAGTTCAGTGGTCCTGACGCCTATATCAGAGGTGTCGTCTGGGGACCTATCTGTATCCTCCCCTCACTCCCAGCACCCAGACGGTCTGCTGGATCCTGCCGGTGCCACCAGTGAGACAGGCGCTCAGCAGGACAGCCCTACAGGGGACACACCGGCAGAGAAAGACCCCAAAAAAATGGCCAAACAACATCTGCATTGCCCCATCTGCAAAGTCACCGTCAACTCTACCAATCAGATGGAAGCTCACAATAGTGGTGAATTCCTTTATTTATTAATTTATTTACACTTCTGTTTCCACTACTGGGGTCAGTAAGATTTTCAGCAAGGATTATTAAATTGTTCAAAAGTGACAGTATAGACATATTATGTTATAATGTCAAATCATCATATTAGAATGATTTCTGAAGGATCATGTGACACTGGAGTAATGATACTGAAAATTCAGCTTTGCATCACAGGAATAAATTACATTTTAAAATTTACTAAAATAAACACAGCCATGGTGAGCATAAGAGACTTTGAAAAACATTGAAAAGTCTTACTGACCCCAAACTTTTTAATGTTTGTGTATTTACTTATTTTTTGTATGTAAACCCCTAAATCAGGGGTTTTCAAACTGTGGGTCGAGACCCATTTGTGGGTCGCAGATTGGAAAGAGGTGGGTCGCGCAGTCACTATTGGCTGCAGCAAAATTTACGTTCCATGAATGAAACACAGACACATACACACACACAGACACACACACACACACACATCGTTTACTCCAATCACTGCTCTGCATTCTGCATGAGATCGCATTGCACCGGAGAATTCAAATGTCACGAAAGGCTGATTCAGGTCTGGGCTACGTTTCCCAAAATCATCGTGAGATAAGTTGATTGTAGAGACCATTGGTGGCAATGGTACGATCTACTTAGGCATTCGATGCTTTTGGAAAACGCATCGTCTGTTCAACACAGCGCTGTTGTCTTTCAGAGATATGGTCTTCGTAATAGTGCGTTGTTTGCATTCCCTCGCATGCATTTTGCTACCTACCAACAAAAGGAAAATATTTATGTAAATCGTATTTCACATGTACACACACGAGGACGAAAGTGTTTTCTGCGCTGAACAACGTGATGAGTTTAACAACACTTGCAGTATAAATATTAGTATTGAAATTCTAGGTCATTGGCCTACTGTCAAATAAAATAATTTAGAAAATTAAAATTATTTGTTGTTATATCAAACCTTTGGTTAAGATTAAGGTTACTTAATCTTTAATTTCATAAATTTGTTCTGTGTCTGGGTAAATTAGTTGAGGCAGCAGACAACAACTACTCAGTATTCTTCACTTTCTTTCAACAGCCATTAGGCTGCTATTTTAATTCTAAATTTTTTTGATAATGTACCATAAGTTTGTATTGAAATTAAACTTATATGTCTTTCATACTATGACAAGGAAAAAACTGCTCTAAACGCCTCCCACCCCACCCCACATTCATGCTTTAAAATTATTTTGGTGGGTCTTGAGATAGATTAATCTTGTCTAGGTGGGTCCTGGAATGGAAAAGTTTGGGAACCCCTGCCCTAAATCAACCCTATAAATGAATTACCAATTATATACAACTGAGAATAATTGAACACGCATTTTCATTATACTGCATTAATATTTCATCTCTGTAATAAATAATAATTTCAATACCATCTGAGAAAATCCATTTTCATTAAACAATACTGTAATTATTGACATAATTGACGTTTTATTCAATTGAAGCGGTGGCTGAACTCCAACTTTCTCAGTTTGAACTTGAGCAAAATTGAGATCTTAATTACTAAACAAAAAATATAACCAATGTAGGAAGCTTTGACCTTGATGCTACATACATTTTTTCCATCTGCCACAATCAGAAACTTGGGTATGACCCTAGATGCCTATATTAGCAAACTCCTCAAAGCAGCTTTCTTCCAACTTCACCGTATCGCCCAACTTCATCCCTACGTCAGCTCAAAAGATGCTGAATCATTAGAACATGCATTTATTACATCTCACATTGACTACTGTTACACTCTTTCTTTTTTTTTTTTTGGATTACCAGCACACTCACCCACTTGCAATATATTCAAAGTTCTTTTGCGAGAATATTAACTTACTCTTAACAATCTGCTCATATTACTTCCATCTTATTTAACCTCCACTGGCTATCTGTGTCATCCCGTATTATATACAAAATTATTCTGCTTACCTTTAAGTCACTCAATGGTTTTGCTCCCTCTTATGTTTCTGACTTACTTTCTCCTTATATCCCCTCTCGATCACTCCGATCGCCTGGGTGTGAACTACTCTGTGTCCCCAGATTTCGCCTATCATCATCAATGGGTGGCAGGTCTTTTTCTGTTCTGGCACCTAAGCTATGGAACTTACTCCCCCTGACATTTAGGACAAGTACCTCAATCCATGAATTCAAATCACAACCTATTTGTTTGCCGAATATAATCAGTCATAATGTGTTCTTCCAACTTTAGCCGTCATATTGTGTTTTTGCTTCAGGGTCGTGTTCGTATGTTTATACTGTCTACCTTCTACATTGTCTACACAGGATGTTACAGTTCTATGTCATGGATTTAAATGTTTGCACACTTTGATATTACTGCTATAGGCAACTGCGTTAGCTCTTGTTCTGGACTGGGTAAATGTTATTATTATTGTTTATGTGAAATTACTGACTGTGTTTTTGCTCTTTGTGAAGCGTCCTTGAGCTCTGGAAGGCGATATATAAATTAAACATTATTATTATCATTAATTATAGACCATTATTCCATACTTATTCCACACCTTTGTTGCAAACATTTACCTAAATTGTTTTACACCTTTTCATTTTCAATATAATTCCATAAATTCACCCCACAAATTAAGTGTATTTGTGCATAAATAAGTAACCTTCATCATGTGAATTCCTTCACCTTGCCACATGTCACAGGCACCAAGCATAAACTAATGATGGATGGACAGAGTGTGTTGCCCCGAAGACGAGGGAAGGCAATGTCATCCCGCACCTCATGTAAAAGCAAGCGATTGGCAAGCAAGGGGAGTGTGGGCGTGGCCAGCAAGAGCTACTACTGTGAAGTTTGCGAGATCCATGTTAACTCTGAGACTCAACTCAGCCAGGTAACAACACAAATGTACACAGATGCATGTTCACATTTTGTGTGTTCTCTATCATAAGGACAATGTAACTACCTAGCTGTGTTTTGAGTATCAGGTAGCTACATTGCAGGGTTGTTATTTGATCCTGTCAGAAATTACTTTCTTCTAGAAGTTGCCAGAACAGCTGCTGGCGATCATCTACAGTACACCATTAACAGACACAGTTTATCCTGTTGTTATTGGCAGGTTCACTGTTTCTCAGAAGAAACACATCTCTCCTCAGCTAGGTCTGTTACCTGGTATAATTGTGTTGGAGAAAGCATGTACTAAAGTTTCAAACGTAAACTAATACATTTAAAGGGGTATCTTGTTCTGCAGGTTACACACACCTCATTGTCTAGTTTGGATTTCTGGGTTGAATTTTCAGTATACCAGGAATATGCTAATCAGTCCGAGACCCTCAATATAAAGTCATTGTAACCGATCTAATCTGTGTTCCCAGTGCATATTGGTTAGGTGTCTGTGTGCTGGTGGAGGTTAAATTCTTGACACCTTGGGTGGGTTGCACCAATAATGATTAAATTGAGCACAGTTTAAAGCTAATCTAGGATTTGGTAATCTGGGTTTTATTTTAAATTGAGTTGTGTTGCACTACTTAATTTTAAACACAGATTAACAAATCGGGGATTAGAATTCTAACCTGCAATTAAAACCTCCATTTACTATTCATTTTCTCCGCCATTATGGATTCGCCATTGTACTTAATTAAACAGCAACAATGTTTATATTCCATTCCTTCTTTATTGACCACCAGAAACTCTTTCTCTGGAAATAATAGCTCTTGCCGCTAAAGGAAATAAACTTGTAGAATGTCAGCTGTCTTTATAAACTGCTACGTGGAGAGACAGTTATTGATCAGGCAATGAAAATATTGCGGCAGTGCATGTGGATTTCATAAGCCTGGAAATATATTTATAGTATCAATTAATAGAGTAATATGGCAGCATAACGTATGCCAAAACAACCAAAATAAGAAAAAAAAACCTGGCATGATTGGCGGAGTGACTCTCTGCTCTTGACAGCGCCGTCCTGTCCGTTCGAGTGCCGCCCAGCAACCACGCGTGGAGCGGGCCTGAGAAACGAGAAGTGGTGCTTACCCCACCAAATGCTAAATATATTCCTCTCTTCTTTTCTTTGTCTGACACCGAGGTGCACCAAGATGAGCGACGGGCTCGATAGCAGACATAACAACCCTCACACTCTGCCTACTCAATGCGCTTTATTTTTCATTTTTATTTGTAATAAACACCTCTCTGAGACCTGACGACACACCCGCTCACCTGTAAATGTACAGTTAATCCCTAATTGAGATTTAAATCCGAGCAACAGGATTAAAGTTGATCTATTTTAAATATAAATTAAATCCAGGGTCAAAATTATGGTTTAAATTTACTCCTGCTTATTTTTAAACAAGGTTTAAAGTTTGGTGCAACAGAATTACTAGAGTTAATCCAGATGTAAGATTAATCCTCATTGGTGCTACCCTTGTCTATGTCTTCCTGGTAATATGACTCACCAAATTTGTCATATTGACATTGTGGAGCTAATCAGAAAATCTTCTGCTGTAGTATTTATACAACCTGCCGAAAAATCCAGCATTGCTGGTCACCAACATAATGTATGGCGTCCTGGGTCCATCATGTGATGCTGGTTGCTGGTTTGCTGGTCCCCAGAATGGGAAGTGGGAGTGCTGGTGGGCAGATACACCAGCTCCGTTTTGCTTGAGAACAGCATGACTATGCTGGTCCACCAGCTAGACCAGCACTATACCAGCTCTAGCCAGCAAAAAATCAGGTTGGACCAACATGGAATTCATACTGGTATATGCTGGATTTTTCAGCAGGGCACCCATACTTTGTTAATGAATCATAACCACAGTGAATATCTCATAAACCATAATTACTTAAAAGGCTTTTACGAAACACTTTACACTTTTTCTGCTTGTGTGTCATGAACGAGGTGTGTGTTGTGACCAAGTGTCGCCACAAGGATAGTAATACCAGTAATTTTTCGATGTTGTGGGGACATTTTTAAATGGGGCTTATAAATCATACTGATGTTTTTTGAAAATGTAAAAATGCAGAAAGTTTTCTGTGATGGGTATGTTTAGGGGTAGGGTTAGTGAAGAGGATAGATTATACAGTTTGTACAGTATAAAAACCATTACATCTACGGAGAGACCCCATAAAGATACGAAAACCTAATGTGTAGTGTGAGCACATTAGTTTTAGTTGTTGATGGCCTGTTGTCCTCTCAGGCCTGAGGAACATGACATTTAATGGTATTTCATGCTTGCCTTAAGCCGTCTCTGAAGTGTAAAGTAAACAAAATGAAGCCTGTTGAAGGAGAAAGAAGGGGAGGGAAAGAGGTGAAAGCAGAGCCGATCTTGACCTCCCTGGGGCCCTAAGCAAAGTTCTGTTAAGGGGCCCTCCTACATGAGTCATGTAAACCATTTGCCATTGCCACACAGTCACACCTGACACCCCAGTGCTCCCACTACAATCCTCCCTCCTATTAATGAAAATACAATTCCTGATATCAGAAATAGACATGTTTTATATCAATATCTAGAATTCACATTTTGAATAATAAAAATTTAATTATTAAAATGCATTCTGTGAATGAATAAAAGCTAAAATGGCTTGCCATAGCATGTCACTGTGTTCCCTTTCGAGAGGTCTCTCCTATTGCGGAAGTAGCTTACGCTATGGGAAAACTCCTTTTCTCGAGAATATTGAAGTCTTTATGTAAAACGCATTGCAGCTGCACAGCTGACAGCAATGAACGAAGGAAGCTCGGTCATTGGCTGTGCTGCGGCAACTTGCTCGAACCAATGACGGGGCGACTCTGAATGCGCGACCAATGAGCGCGCTTCGCACCCGCGCGCGTCAGAGCCCGCCAAGATGGGCGTGGCCAAGAGCTATTTATTGGGCGCCCCGTCATGAGAGTTCTTTAGATTTAATCTCCTTCAGCGAACACCTTCTTCGCTGGATCCTCCGGATTATTGAAGCCTTCGCCGCCGTCGAAAAGCATACCAGCGGGATTGCTACGAGGACGTCGGCACCTTCAGCCGCCTTCGAACGCCATCCTACTGAGCCATCCGGCGTGCCACACACGCAAGTATCTTTACATCTGTTCGCCCCGCGACACTTGTAAAAGAGCAATTTTCTGAGGCGTTGTTTCAAATGCCTTCCTGCGCGTCGTGCAGAGACCTTCTCCCGGACGGGGATCGTCACATCATCTGCGCTCGCTGCCTGGGCCGGGACCACGCAGAAGCTGCTTTGACCAAGGGCGGATGCCCGGAATGTGATGACCTGGGTCTCTCCGCACTGCGGGCTCGCCTCGCCGCTATCGCCGTGAGCGAGCCCATCGCCGCCACCCCTCTGTTTGAGCCGCGCACTAAGAAAAAGCGCCGCTCACAGAGGCTTCCTGAACCGGAGCTCAGTGACGTCACGCCGAGCCAGTCTCCGCGTGCTTCACCGCCGCTCTTGCCTTCTCCACCGCCGGTTCAGTTCACCCAGCCGGACCCACACCCCTCTAGCAGAGCGGTGGGCCTTGTGACTTTCGGCGCGTCCGAGGACGATGGGGGAATGGATGACAGCTTGTCCATCGACGCTGCATCGGACGACTGGCCGGGCTCCACTCTCGACCCCGCCCCGTCGACGCTAGCTAGCACGAGCGGGGGCTCCACCATGGATACGGAGATTATCCGCGTCCTCTCGAAGGCCGTAGAGGACCTCGGGCTCGATTGGTCTTCTCCCGGCAGTGGTTTCTGCAGGGGCGCCAGCAGGCCCCTCGGCAAAAGGCCTTCTCCCTTCTTCCCGGAGGTTCATGACGAACTCACCAAGTCATGGAAAGCCCCCCACTCTGCGCGTCTGAAGCCTTCTTTTTCTTCGTCGCTCTCCTCTGTGGACGGCGCGAAGGAAAGAGGCTACGAGGGAACGCCGCCCCTCGAGGAGGCCGTGGCCAATCATCTCTGCCCGCCCTCCACCACCGGATGGAAAGCCAAAGCTTCCCACCCCTCGAAGCCCTGCCGCACTACTTCTGCTCTCGCCGGTCGCGCCTACGCCGCCGCCGGCCAAGCTGCATCAGCGCTTCACTCAATGGCGGTACTTCAAGTGTTCCAAGCTAAGCTTCTCCACTCTATGGACGAGTCTGGCCCCGAACCCGAAGCCTTTAAGGACCTACGCAGCGCAACTGATATAGCTCTGCGAGCCACGAAGGCCACTGCCCAGTCTATTGGCCGCGCCATGGCTAATTTGACTGTTCTCGAGCGCCATCTGTGGCTGACTCTGACGGAGATGAAGGACGCGGATAAGGCGCCGTTTCTCGACGCGCCTATCTCCACCAGCGGGCTGTTTGGACCGGCGGTTAAAGGTTTCGCCGAACGCTTCACTGAGGCCCAGAACGCTTCACAAGCTATGCGCCATTTCCTGCCCAAGCGCTCCAGCTCATCGCAGAGCAGAGCAGACAGAGACCGCCACAGCCGCAGCGGGCTAGAACAGCTCCCACCGCCTCTCAGCCCGCGCCTCATGCTGACGCTCGACGCCGCTCGCGCTCCCACAACCGCAAGCCGCCTCCTGAGCGACGGGGTCCTCGGGCCAAGATTGTGCTGAACCCTGAGCCTCGAAAGCCGTCCTAGCCACAGGAATGAGAAGAGAGAGTGCGTGTCTCACAAAAGCCGGACCACTCTCTCTGCAAAAGCTCAAACATTACCCAGTCCCCTTACAGGCAGTTGGAAATGTCCATACAGCAGTCAATGGGCCAGTCACAGAGCTCGCTCACCTGCAAACAAACGCCGTTTTTACGGCGACGCACAGAAAACACAAAAAGAGTCTTTTTCTGCCTGTGTCACTAAGGGTTCACATGTCCACAAAGTGTGCATTCCCAGATACTGTCAAAACAGTGCCAAATACATTCCCAGCTCAGGCTGCGCGCCCCATGAATGTAGATCACGTGCCTACGGTCATGTACGCACCACTACACACAAGCACTGTTCACACAGTTATGAATTCATCCCTAGTAAAAGCGGGAAACATTATAAAAGTGATGCGTGTGCCTACCACTGTTTATGCACCCCCACTTATAAACCCTGTCCTTACAGTGTCAAACACAACCCCAGCTCAGGCTGCAAGTTTTACAGACATAGCGCGCGCTGTTGTAAGCACACACGCGCCCATTCACTCAGCTGCTCAGCACGCGCCCACGCCTCTGAGAGCTACGAGCTCAGGCGATTCACTGGCCGGGTCCCTACGTCACAGCGGGCGCACTGGAAAGCCGCCGACTGGTACCAGTCAGGCGTGAGTCTGGGTGTGAACACAAGGAGAAAGATGATAACGACAGATGCCTCCAAAATAGGTTGGGGGGCCCTTTACGAGGGCAGGCCTGTCTACGGCTTTTGGTCAAACCCGGAGAAGCGCCTACACATAATCTGTCTGGAGATGAAAGCGGTCGCTTTGGCTCTCAGAGCCCTGCTTCCACATCTAAAAAACGAACACGTCCTGGTCCGAACGGACAACATGACGGTAGTGTCGTACATAAATCGCCAGGGTGGACTCAGGTCGAGCTCCATGCATTCAATGGCCAGGAGACTCATTTTATGGTCCCAGCACAACTTGCGCTCGCTGAGAGCAGCGCATGTGCCAGGCGCCCTGAACCAGGGGGCAGACATGCTATCCAGAGACAAGATTCTCCCAGGAGAATGGGCTCTCAACCCGCTGACGATTCAATGGTTATGGAAAACCTTTGGCAAAGCGGAGATCGACCTCTTCGCCTCCAAGGAGAACGCGCACTGCTCTCTTTTCCTCACGAAGAGCACGGACGCGCTCGCCCAGAGCTGGCCGAGCCGCCCCTTATATGCCTTTCCCCCGATCGCGATGCTGCCACAAGTCATCAGTCGGGTCAGAGAGGAGAAAAACGCAGTGTTTCTGATAGCCCCACTCTGGAAGAACCAAACATGGTTTCTGATCTGATGCAAATGCAATCTGCACCACGGCCGATTCCACTGAGGCCAGACCTCCTCAGTCAGGCCAGCGGGATGATATTTCATCCCCGCCCCGATCTGTGGGCCCTTCATGCATGGCCCCTCAACGGGTTCCCAGGAACCTCACGAGCGGAGCGCTAAAATCCATCGCTGAGGCGCGGGCGCCCTCCACGAGACGCTTATATGCCCAGAAATGGAAAGTGTTCAGTGACTGGTGTAATGCCAAGGGCATGAACCCTGAGACATGCGAGATTACGAACGTACTCGCTTTTCTACAAGGGCTTCTGGAGGCGGGCCGCACCCCCTCCACGCTCAAAGTATATGTGGCGGCCATCACAGCGTCACACAACCCTGTAATGGAACGTCCATTGGGAAGAAACGACCTAATTATTCGTTTCCTAAGGGGCGCTAGGAGGATGAACCCTTCACGCCCCCCCTCAGTGCCGATCTGGGACCTAGCTACTGTCCTAGACGCTCTTAAAGGGCCCCCGTTCGAACCACTCCGAACCGTGCACCTTAAACAGCTCTCGCTCAAGACTGCGCTCTTGCTGGCACTCGCCTCGGTCAAGAGAGTGGGCGACCTGCACGCGCTTTCGACAAGCGCTGCCTGCCTAGAATTCGGACCTAACGACTGCAGGGTCGTCCTTAGACCGAAACATGGGTATATTCCTAAAGTGCTCACCACTCCCTTCAGAGCACAGGTTATCTCCCTAACTGCGCTATCGTCTCCAGCAGACGAACACGACGCTAATCTACTCTGCCCCGTTAGGGCTCTCAGAGTGTATTTGGAGCGTTCTGCCCTATTCAGACAGACAGAACAACTGTTTGTATGCTTTGGCGGCCGTACGAAAGGTTCCGCCGTTTCAAAGCAGAGAATCTCTCACTGGATAGTTGAGGCTATAGCGCTGGCTTATGAAGCTAAGGGACTTCAATGCCCCTGGGGAGTCAAAGCACACTCCACCAGGAGTGTGGCTTCTTCCTGGGCATGGTCGAGCGGGATACCGATCGAGGATATTTGTGCGGCGGCAGGCTGGGCCTCACCGTCCACATTTATCAGGTTCTACAACCTACAGGTCCCGACATTGCATTCCAATGTACTATCAGCATGATACTAGTTGAACTACGAGTTCGTATCTAGATTATGTATGTGCTTGTGTCACACTGAGCGCCTTTTAGCCGCTCTGTATTTTTCCCACATATAAAGCTCGCCTCTGCCGGCTAGTTGGATGATAACTTTGCTTTTCAGCTCAGGCACCTGCCTCTGGCTATCATAAGGCGAAGTTCAGCACGCACGGCGTTTTGCATGGTGTTCCCATAGCGTAAGCTACTTACGCAATAGGAGAGCCCTCTCGAAAGGGAACGACTCGGTTACTAACGTAACCTCGGTTCCCTGAGAGGAGGGAACGAGTATTGCGTAAGCTGCCGTGCTTGTGCTTGGTTAGTTCGCTTCAGTCGTTTTAACCTAAAGAACTCTCATGACGGGGCGCCCAATAAATAGTTCTTGGCCACGCCCATCTTGGCGGGCTCTGACGCGCGCGGGTGCGAAGCGCGCTCATTGGTCGCGCATTCAGAGTCGCCCCGTCATTGGTTCGAGCAAGTTGCCGCAGCACAGCCAATGACCGAGCTTCCTTCGTTCATTGCTGTCAGCTGTGCAGCTGCAATGCGTTTTACATAAAGACTTCAATATTCTCGAGAAAAGGAGTTTTCCCATAGCGTAAGCTACTTACGCAATACTCGTTCCCTCCTCTCAGGGAACCGAGGTTACGTTAGTAACCGAGTCGTTTTAAATGATAAAAGCAATACTTGATACTTGATGGTTATTATTTACTGAGGGATGTCCATCCATATTGACCATATATCCAGCCAATCAACATTTTAAATGCAATATAGCCTATAAATCAATAGTCAATCTCAATATTGCTTTCTTGCAGAGTTGTAACTAAACTGACTTGGAGACTAGATAATCATTGTCTTGTCTTAAAAGTATGTGCGCCTATAATGAGGAGTGCCATCACGCCCATATATAATACTGGTCCCCACAGACAGTGGCGGATGCAGAACGTGACAGATGGGTGGGCCTGGATTAAGTCGAGGTGGGCCTGAATCTAGGGTTTAGTAGGCTATATTTATGGAGATGAGAAATAAAAACCGCACTGTACAGCTATGATCAGCTGTTCGGCCGAGCTTTCGAAGTTGTTAATACGGAAAGACCGAAGCTGACCGGTTGGTTTTAGTCAAATGACCTTGCGGCACTCTCTGAAAAGTTGAGATGTTTTTCATCTCGCCGCGGCATATGCGCGCCTGGAAAAACGAGCGCGCTGCAGCCTGCACCACATGCGTATGGCAAGCAGTGTTGCCAGATTGGAAATGTCCAATTATCGTACCAGAAGTTCAAAATGATCGTATTTGGAAGAACATTATCGTACACGACGTAAACGTGCAGAATACAGCTATTTATCCCAACATGTAGGATGGATTAGATGGAGTAGTGTTGACGTGCGGGCTGGGCGACACGTGTGGTGCCTGTGTGTGTGTGTGTGTGTATACGTGCTTGCGTGCAGGCAGGTGAGCCTGCAAAATGATTCTGGGTCAGAGAGAGAAGCGGTAGGATGTTTTGACGAACGACTGAAAACTCTGAAATTATCGTACATTATGGGATTTTTTTCATTATTGATCGTACATCGTACAGAGGTCAAAATTATTGTACAAATACGATAATTATCGTACATCTGGCAACACTGATGGCAAGCTAAAGTATTCATAAAGCATGCGGGACGCGCGATTTGCCATAAAAGAGCGCATTCTTAACGTGCACTTTGTGGTCACGCAAAACGCGCGCCAGAAATTTGTGGTTTTTGCATTAAAAAAAAATGTATGAAACTTTATTGTAAAGTGTTACCGGAATTACAACTGGAAAATTTGCGAGATGTGTCTCGAACGAAGGGATTAAGGGACTGTCCGAGGTGCTGAAATAAAAAACAGTGAACTTGAAACCGAGAGTTGTTTTTCTTGTTACAAAAACACTTCAGAGGCATAAAACACCTGCAGACAGAAACAATATCATTTAAATAGCAGATCACACGTCGAGGACGGACGTTTTGATGCAAAAAACGCGCGTTTCTGACACGCTTTTTCCGTGACCACAAAGCGCACGTTAAGAACGTGCGCTTTAATGACAAATTGCGAGTCCCTTGGCAGTCGAAACGCATGCGTTTGACGAGTCAATCAGATGCCTGACCACGTCTTTCACGACCGCGTCGCTTCCATTATGAGCGCGAACATCTGAAATAACAAACTTGAGCGCGCAAAAAACGCGATATGTGAACGGGCCCGTCTTTGTCTTTCCAAGACACTGTGTTCATGTGAACAATGAGACTCGTCCCCTCTCCTTGCAAGGGTGTCAAAGTCTGGAAAAAATATGTACAGTGACATGACATAACTGCCAGATTCAAACTGTGCGTTCGCGCGTTGGCTGGCTGAGCCAGAGATGGACGCGCTCAGGCTTGTCATATATCATATAAAGTGTTCGGCGGGCCGTATATGGCCAAACTTAATTCATTATTATTATTATTATTAAAATTAAAAATTTAAATTTCGTTTTTATTAATCTGATTGGGTGGGCCACCTGTCAATCTGGGTGGGCACGTGCCCACCCAGGCCCGCCCATAAATCCGCGCCTGCCCACAGATGTTTTGCTGGAAAGTGCACATTTCATTTCGTGCACGCGCATATGAACGCATGTTAACGCGCGATGCGGTTATCTTTTCCGAGCTGCAGTTTATAAACAAACACCGTTGCCCTTTTGTCGTTTATCAAACGTAATAAATAGTTGTATTTCACTCACATTTTTTTGTCAGACACAGTCACAGAACACAGCCCTGGAAGTGGCCGGCATTAGGAAGCAAGACACAGACAGCCCAAAAGATGCACTGCCCAGCTGGGTTAGACAGACAGACTAGAGAGATATGCACATCAACTTAACTTTACTGTTCTTTGCTGACATCAAACTTGGAGAGGAAAGAACACAAGTTATTTTCTGTCTTTTCATGACCAGAAAGATAGTTCCGCTTAATTTTCTCATCGATGTTGTAAACTTTGATTGACGCACTTTGACACGAGGGGAGGTGGGGCCTTGAGTAATTTGCGGGGCCCTACACAACTTGCGCAGTGTGCGTATAGGGCTGGTCGGCTCTGGGTGAAAGGTATTATAAAGTTATAGATTTTTTTAGGGAAATAGGAAAAGCTGCACTTATTTTGTTTATTAGTAAAAACACCTTTGACAATCTGTCAGGCTTGAAAATGCACCACTAAAAATACACCTTTACTTATGTATTTGTTAAGCACATGAACAGCCGAAGGCACAAGGATAGACTGGCTGGGAAACCTCCGAAGCCCAAGTTCAACCCCCACACCAAGAGCCAGCCTACCTCAGCAGCATCGGTGAGCACACACAAACACACACATAAATTCACGGTTACACTCAAGACACTTCTGTTGTTTACATGCTTATACCCAGCAAGCAATTTTGCGTTTAAAAGACGTCTAATAGTCATCCAATCACAGTCCTGACGTCTAGGTTAAAACAAAGCAAAATTTGGGATGTCAGTAAAATTTAATAGACGTCTAAGCATAGCCCAAGCGTAGACTAGTCATCAACGCATAGAACATTTCAAAGAAATGAAACAAAACACCTTGTTGTCACTGTTGACTTTACTTACATGATGAAATGTCATACAAGTTATTTTGGCAAAAATGACCAAATTCAAGGTTAGTTTGGCTAGAAGTGGGTTACTCATAGCCAGACTATATCGGGTCTATAGTTAACCGAGATGGTGAAATGACGGCTATTGCTTGCTGGGGCTATGCGTTCCTGTGGCTCAAACAGTAGAGCATGATGCAAGCTATGTCAAAGTCATGGGTTTGATTCCAAGGGAATGCATGACTTGCTAAAATGTATATAATTTAAATGCAGTGTAAGTCACTTTGGATAAAAGCATCTGACAAATGCATAAATGTAAATGTAATAGTCGTATTCAGCTAATCGGCACAGAGCAGTTTAAAAAAAAAAAGTCAAATAACATTATGGTCTTATATATTGATGTAGTACACATATATATTAAATCCCAGAGTTAATTTCAAACAATAGAACTGATAATGAATGACATGATAAGATAATAAGCATGCATTCTCAGCATGACAGAATGGAAATGGGAAGGGGAGGAAGTCACTGAGGGGAGGATGCCAGCAAAACAGGCTCATCCTGATAAAATTATTTTTACGTCTTCTACTCACACACACACTTTGTTATAGCAACTTATCTCTCCTGATCTTTTGCAGCAGGGTGTCAGATGGAACGGTTATGCGAGCGGTGCAATGTCTGCGATGAAGAAAGTTATCAGCCAATGCAATTTTTCCTCTCTGTCCTCACAGGTGAGTGACAGAACTTAAAGCCAACTAACAGTCCATGGTCACACTCTCTTAAAAATGTAGTGTATAATTTATGCGCCACATAACAACATTAGATCAACCAATTGCTTGACTTTGTTTGGGTCAGGACTAAATGTTAACGGGAATTTGAAACTTGTTTGAAAACAGTCATTCTGTATGGTGCAGCTAGTGCAGTGGTTCTCAACTCAGCAAACCTACAAATGGGTCGCAGGATGAAAAAAAAAATTAAATTATTTTAATATATCAATAATTTATTAGTTTAATTTATTAATCCAAATTATAAAGGATAAACACTTATGAAATTATTTATATCATGGTCTGTCTGAACTGAATACTTGATCCTGATTGGCTGGAAGTTGTGCATTAAAACTGTTTAATGCACAAGTAGTTTCAGTCAGTTAAATTACCGTTCTATATTAGCTATATTTACATTGAAGCACACACACAAGCATCACTCGCACACACAGAGATCGCGCTTCGTGTCGGGTGGTTCTTTGCCTCCATGTCGTGCATTAAAATCATTTAGCGCACAGCTAAATGATTCGGGGTTAATTAGATAAGATATAAATACTCCCAGTTTCTGTTAAAAACAATAGTTTTCGGAGGGCCTTCGTGTCAAAAAGGTTGAGAATCACTGAGCTAGTGGCACAGAA
This sequence comes from Siphateles boraxobius, assembly GCF_051911475.1. Classification (NCBI taxonomy): domain Eukaryota; kingdom Metazoa; phylum Chordata; class Actinopteri; order Cypriniformes; family Leuciscidae; genus Siphateles; species Siphateles boraxobius. The sequence goes on from NW_027509193.1 coordinate 14,299,581, forward strand.
ATTATGCACTGCACCTTTGTGATATTAAATTGTTTGCATTATGATTCATTCTTCCCCTATCTCTCTCTCTCTCTCTCAGACTAAACTGGTTCTACAGAAGCAATTGGCTAAAAATTTGACCGCCAGCTTCCTGCCCACCCACATGACTCCGCCCACCCTCTGCACAGTCGCGGCCAATCCGCTTGCACTGCGACACCCACCGGGCACTACTTTCATCCAGACGCCGATCCTCGGCCCCGCCCTCTTTAGGCCAGCGCCCGGACCTCTGAGAGCCACACACACACCCATTATATTTTCCCCTTATTGATCAACCATAAACTAAATAGACACGCTCTTTCAACAAGGGTGCATATTCACATGATTTAGTCTTACGATCCGATACCAGTACTGACGGTCTCTGTGCAAACTTCGTCCGTGCTCCCACTCTCTCCACGCTGTATACACAAGTATATAAACACCATAGTGTTCCCTATCCTCCTCAAAGACTGTGACTCTGAGAGTGTCACTCTTGAACTATGCAGCAAAGGGAGAGAGAGTATGTGTGTGTGTGTGAGAGAGAGAGAGAGAGAGAGAGAGAGAGAGAGAGAGAGAGAGAGAGCAAGACCATATATGGTGTATGGGAGGGGCCTCATTGCTAACACCATGCACTATGCAGATGAACTGATAAGGGAGTGAAAGTGCTATAAGAAGGATATTTAGCTTTGCTTTATGATATATTTATTATACAGATATTAATCAGGTTTTATTCAATAATTTATTAGAGGAAAGCCAATTTTAGAGACCTATAACTGCGCTAGCTGTTTGTTTAGTGAGGAAATGCAAACATCCCTTTACTTGATGCTTTTTTTTAAGTCTATTTTCATGTCGTTCCACGTTGATACGTTGCTGTCGGTCTGTGTATTCACATGCATTTCGAGTAACCTCATCTGACCGACTTTTGTTACAATTATAAACCTCATTGGTCTGTCAGTTAACAGATGCTAAGTCTTTCTGTCATGGGTAATCACAGAGTAACACAGAGTGCCAGTCTCATAGACGAAGGTGACAATTTGGTAGCAAGGCAACACACACTCGCTCCCAATCAGTGTCGAATTTTTTTCAGTGTTGATGCATAGATTAGATGATTTGAGATTGCATTTGCACATGCACACACATTACACACACACTCACGATCTTAGATGAGATGATAACAGTTCAGTCTCAGTTTGACGTGGCCTTTTATGTCTGCATATTTTGTTCTCAGTATTTCCTTATTACGGACTTACAAAGGTCAGTACGCCTGTCAAAAATCTGTCCGCGTCCCATCTTGATTAAGATCTTAACCCTAAAATGTGATTTGTGTGTGTGTGCGTGCGTGCGTGCGTGCGTGCGTGCGCGTGTGCGCGTGCGTGTGTGTGTGTCATGAATTCATTACTCCTTTGATTTTATTCAGAACAACATTTTTGGTTCTGGAGGCGTCAATGATTTAGTTGCACAGAGGAGGCATTGCCAAAACATAATGACCATTATGGTGGTTAGTGAATACACACTATCAGTACTGTTAAAGGGAGGGTGCAGGAGTATTTTAAGATTACGCTTCTATAGCTACGTATTAAATTTAAAATGTATTAAACTCACCCACTACAAGTATACAAGTGTTCCTGTCAGAATACACAGTCACATCGCTTTGCCCCAGCTTAGTGTCATCTGATGGTTTTTGATGGATTAAGACTGATCTGCTGACTCCAGACCTGTAGAATTAGATGTTGCTGTTTCAGTGTTGTTTCATCAGAGCCATTTTTCATCTGTCTCATTTTTTTTTAAACATGCCCTAGCATAAAGAGCTTTTTGTAAATATTTTATGAATACAGCTTTTAAAAGTGAATCATTAACATTTATAATATATACAATTAGAGTAAATATGTAGAATTTTATGAGATGTTTAAAGTAGATTCTTTATCTGGATATTGTAATTAATGTGATAAGAACAATCTTTACTTGAGGAAGTTATTACTTTTTGTCGCCATTTCTGCAGAGACATGCATACTGAAATAAGGAGATAATCCTATTGCAAAGTAGATAAGATTAAGTCGTTTTTATGTCAAATTGTAAATCAAAGTGCTTTGAATCACACGCAAGAGAAAGAAGGCGACAGAATACAATAAATATTGCTTAAAAACGGGCTGAGACTCGAACACCTAGACAAGGCCTCAGAGCCTGGAGTCATGGGTGAGTCTCAAGCCCACTCAGGGCTCTTGCTTTTCAGAGGACGTTTTGCCATTTCGGGAATGAAGCCTGGGGCCTTGAACAGAGCTAACTAACAACAGCCATATTGACACTACAAGAGGCACAACATGGACAAATTCTGTTTTTTTTTTTTCTGAGGACACTTTAGAACAAAGACTTTGCCTGGATCAGATTCTCCTATTTGTGTGTGCGTGTGTGTTTTGATAACTCCTGAACGTCAAACTGATCTCCATAAGGTCCATTGAAAGACAGTGGACACCTTCATGCACAAGAATACGTAACAAACGTAACTGCAACATTCATAGTTGTGTTGTCCTTATGAGGTCCATACAGCAGATATGGCTGGTTATGATACTTGTGACTGTGATGGTCTCTGATAGGTGGATCATCTCATATGTTGTCCAAAAGGAACGGTTCCAAAAATATATTTATGGTTGTTGTTTTTTTGTTTTATTTTTTTGTTGCTTTTTCAGTTAAGTGAAATTCAATCTTTAAGCAATAATGACGGAAACTGGAACCATTTTATGAAAACAGATGATGATTCCATTTCTTTCTCTCTCTCTTTATCTTTAGTGTATGTTTCTTCCCTCTGTCTCTTAATGTTGTGAGCACTCTTAATGATGCAGTGTTTCTATTGCCAATCTAAAGGACATTGGAAAGCTTAATTTGACATTTCCCTCTGTTTATTAACACCGATGGAATCTGTTTGTCACAGGACAGTCATGGAAACATCCGGTGCCAGCAGTGACGAGACAGTGGATGACATTTTCCATTTCTTCCATGTTGGTTCTGGGCTAATTTTACTATTCAAATCAAACTCCATTTTACTTCCTGCACTAGTTTGCCCGCCTTGTGCCAAAATATATATTATAATTAATGACTAAATGCCAAATTGAAGGTTGTATTTTTATTTTGATAATCACTGCACGCACAAGACAATAAAACTTACAAGATCAAAAAGCACACACAAAAACTTTCTCCCATCAATGTGTTTAAAAACCATGGAGCCTCGTGTGAAAATGTGCATGTGTGCGTGTGAACTGCAAAAACATGTGAATTGTGTCCAATCCAACTAGATGTTTCTTAGGCATGAACAAAGAAGAGAAGAATAGGGACATGGCCAGTATTGCATATTTTAAATATTGACAGACATTATATATGGTATTTGCTCTTTGTGCTCAATACATTTCTGTCTGTGACTGATCTAACATTGATCTGACCTGTCAGATGACACAAAGGGAAACGTATTTTCTTAGAATTTTGCGTCTTGGTTTTCTGACGTTTGCTATTTCTCTGTATAGGGTGTGTATGAATGCGTAAAAAAATGAAATAAAGCAGAGAATGAGAGAGAAATAAATCGATTAGATCTTCCACCCCAGTGCTTTGGCTGTTCTTTTGAAGGCTTATGGGACTCCTGCTATTGACGAGAGGATGACAGCATGTCATGAAGTCTTGCTTTATGACAAACATGTCGAAACTTCTCAGTTTTGTATAAACCCAGGCCCACTAGGCAAAAGTCTATCATCTGACTTTTACCCACTATTAGAAACACTACACAAAAGCAGGGGCGCAACTACCCAGTGTTAGAGGGGTATGCAGCAACAATTTTGGCGCCCTTCCCCCCCGACATCATCATGTATGGGCTTCGAATAATAAAGGTTTATTTTAAAGTATATCAGACAGCCACTGTAGGCCTACCATAATTATACGGTATATATGTACATATATATTATTAACAATGTTAACAAATAATAAAAAGTTACAGTTACAAACATACACATATACACATACATATATAGCGCAGATCTTTAAAGAGAGAGAGAGAGATGTGACCCTAATTACAGCTTCCATGTCACCCAGCAGATGTAACTAATGTCTGACAGCAATGCTAACATGAACAGCTAATGGTAAAACAAAATCTATTTGTTTCCATGATAAACCAGCCTTATGGCATAAGTAATGTTTTCCAGCTTCTAGTCATTTATTGTGCATGCTACCTTATATTTACCAGTTGTTATTTTACTGTAATAAATTTGAGATGTCATGCATGGGATTGGTACCACAGGGTTTAACCAAAATCTAAATGTAGATATCAGCAATGTTATTTTGCATTAAGTTAGCAAACACTTGCCAGTCTGTTAACATGAATATTTGCAAGCCTCCAACCCACATAGCAAATTCTTTCTGGCCCAGCTCCGGGCCAGACAATCACTTTTCCCTCGGCCCAAGTACCGCAAAGAATGATGGCCCTGAAGTGGCCCGAATCTCAGCCAGTTAGTCAACTTTAACTGGCCCTGAACTGGGCCAAAACAGGTTTTATTATTGGTACCAATTCTCAGCCATAAGTTAACCGTATCGACACCACCCTTTAACCAGAAACCCCGAAACTGAGCCATAACCCAGCCTAATCTTACCCAAACTATGTGAACAACTAAGGCACAAGAAAATTAAATTCTCAAAAACATTTTATTTAACAATAGGCACAAGACAATAATAATAAATTAGCTAAAAGACAAAATACTAAATTAACAAATACATATACAAATATTCATCCACCTACTGTAAATAAATTTAGGTAACAAAATAAAATTAGGTTGCTTCGGTTAATTTTTATACAGGAAATGATTGCTTATAATTTGGCACTATTGAATGACCCGCAGGACGGTCGGGTCTTCAGTCTGTACTCCCGTTCTCAAGTTCAGGGCAGTGAATCAGCTAACGTTACCATAGCCAAAGGTTAACTTCAATAAAGAACAAGGTGACATCCGAGTTTGAATTCAGGTATATAAAAAAGCTCCAAAAAATCTATGCCTAATTCCATGTAATGGTAAACCAGAGATATTGTATTAGTTGTTTTCCAGATTCTCGTCATTTATTGTACATGCTACCCTATATTTTTCAGTTTTCAGCTCAGCAACCTCGGTTTTGCATATTCTAAGCTAGCTAGCTAAATATTATGGCTGCTACCAGAGAATGTCTTATATGGGGAGAAGTTTCACTGGCAGTAAACTTCCGGGTTCTGAACTGGTCGCAGTTCCACTCTGGCTCCATATGAGGGCGCTCACAGGACGCGTGCAGAATGAATGGAGGTCTATGGAGCTATATCCCTAAAAATCCACTTTTCTCAGGATATAATTTTTTTCTAGTAATTTGAATGTTGTTTTCGAAAGGAGGTGCAAAGAAATTACAGATTACTGGGTGTTAGACTTTTTAGAGTCACTTATTTGCTTTAAAAAGTCTTTTAAAATGACAATGACGTCATACACATCTTACGACCAGAGAACTGATTTATGGCAATCCTTCAGTCACTTTGGTGCTTTCGCGATCTGCACTTTCTTTTCTCTCGAGGCATGGACAACACCGCTGACACAGGTAAATACACGTGCTAGAAGAGTTTTTGTTTTGTTGTTTTAAAAGACCACGCCGAAAATACTTCGGATGCCACAATGCCATCAAGCGGTACTCTGGACGTAATCCTTCACTGACCAATCAAAGGCCATTAGCAGAATGCTAGCGTGTTATGGGCAACCACAACTCAACCTGTAAGAAATCGAAAGGACATACGTACTTGTTCATTCAACTTTGGACCTATAACCCATGTTGAACTTGCAAAATCTACATTCAAATCTGAAATTTCTCAAGGGCAATTGGGTGAAAGAGACAAATTTAGCCATCTAGCCCCATAGACTCCCATTCATTTTGCACTCGGACGATCGGCCCTCAGTGGAACTCTGGTGGAACTACAACCAAAATTCGGCACAATAGGGCTTAATAGGGAGTGGCCAGGCTTTCCTTAGACGGCTTTGCTGCTACATTCCCAGTGTTAGCAAACGCTAGTCTGTTATCATGAATATTTGCAAGTCTCCTCCAAGCACAGACGTCACACTTTAAATCCTACCTGTTGCCTTTCACCATCCACTTATTTAGCTGCTGTCGCATCCCTTGACATGCCATCTTTTCCCTCTTTCTTTTTCTATTTTTAGCCCCCGACAGCTTTTTTGCTTTATCCATCTTTTTCGAGTTTCAAGGACAACTCACTCCTGTGCTGCTCACTCAGTGCTCACGGCGCCCGCTCAAGATATTACCCTTTCTTTGAATGATTCTTATGAGGGCGCCGGCGCCTACTCTAGCCTGTTAGTCCTCTAAAATGTATATAACTTTTGTTATATTTAACTTATATAACTTTTATATAAATTAGGATTTTTTTTACCATCTCTTTTTCGCGCCCCCATGAAGCGGCGGCGCCACTGCACAAAAGCACATTTTCTCATTTCAATCGTTCACCTCAAATTTAACAATAAATGCGCCCCCTTGTGATTATGATGAGAACAGCAAGAAGATTGAAGCTTGGACTGAAAGGTGCACCCTAATAATTCTATGTATGTAAGTTTTACAAACTATGGTACGTCATTTAAACCTCCACATTCATAAAACATTTTACATTTGCTACTTTGAAGCTACTAATAGTAATTATTTCACAATTTACTTGTATATTTAGATTGTTACTGGTTACAAATTGGCATGGACTCCGAGATTCAGATATGAACAATTTTTAACGTGTTTACAACGTGTTGTTATAATCAATAATATACAAACAAAAGTTTCACTTACTATTAAATAGTATTCATGTAATTTTAAAAAACGATTTAAAAAAATAAATATATTGCAGCTATAGGTTACTGACCACCCTCCTCCTTCACATCTCACAAGTACTTTTTGCTCGGTTTAAAGGATGTCAGTACATTTATCGAGTTAGGTTTGCTTTTTGGCACAAATCTAATTCCATAGGGATTCGTGCCAGAAAGGCGAGCGAGAACTCCGAGATCTTAAACGAAAACTCTGACAGCACATTTTTTAAATTCAGATTAGTGAAAGGACGAAAAGAAAACAGTTATCAAAAATGCAGTGTATTTAAAAATGAAGTCAAACATTTTCCCTGCAATATATTTTGTCCAGTTTCGAATAGTTTTATCCATTTAAATGTATATTTTTATTAGTGTTTCGAAAAGTTACGTTCAAAACATTTGGCAAAAATCTTATTCCACATTCTAGAAGTAAATGATTGTAAAGCATGCAACTTTTGAAGTTCACAGACCTTTTGAGAGAGTGAAATTTTTTAAACGTTATATGTTGTGTGAAGTTTGAAATTGCTTAATTTGCATAATGCGAAATCTTTGATCTGTGAACTGTAAAAGCTATTGATGCACACTGATACAAGCCTCATTAAATGAAGGGTAGCTTAAAGTAAGCATTAAATTCAGACATTGTTCATTCATCTCTCTCACACACACACACACATACTCTCTCTCTCTCTCTCTCTCTCTCCCTGGCAGAAGTGGAGAAGAGCCCTCTATTATAAAGTCACTGCAGATCTAGCCATGAACGAAATGAAATACCTACTCCTTAAAAAGATAGATAAAGGGCAAATAAAACCAATTCTCCCGTTTACTCCCCCTAAAGATTGAGAGAGACTGCCGTTATTTCGGGCTTAATGGCTGCTGTGCTGTTAAGAGACAGGCTTTGAACTATGTACGGATCTGTGCTTTACAGGACTTTATCTAAATTTTTGAACATTGTGTACATTGAACTCTAATTTAGGCTAGAAAGGATTAATGAGCAGGAAACAATTCCAGGCAAGCATCTTTATTGAAATGTTTGAAAAGCTGCATATACAGTATTTGTTTTCAGACAAAAATGCTTTATGATGCTTTTAAACAAACATGTCAAAATGTATTTCAAAGCAATCTCAGCTAAGGTTTTTTTCCATGTAAAAACACCCAGAATAGTTTCAACTGAAAGCAAACATTTTTCAATATGACTGTTTCCTCACAAAATTCAGTGTCATTAGGGCAAAAAATACAATGGCACAGTGGTGATACTTTAATTCTCTCACTAATACACAATAAAACAAACACATGGATAAAATTTCACTTGTGGAGACTGACTTTGAGAGACATTCTTATGGAATATATCAGTAAACAATTTAAGAAATAGGAATGTTGTCTCACAAAATAAGTAAAATATCCATCCAGTCTACATTACCTAAATTAAGACATTCTTCTGTGAAGTTGATGTCACAAAAAAAGCAGTCATCATAGCTCAAACATCATTAAAATCTTATTGAACAAGACCAATTGTCCTAGCTGCTTTCACATAGGATGTAACAACTTTTTGCAATGTAGAGGTATATATTTTTCAGTGTAAAAGTATTTTGTTTTGTCAGTCAATCGTTTTAAGATAAGCATGACATAAATATCGCACAGCAACATATGAACTCTATGTTTTTTTATCAATATAAAACTTCATTAAAGCAGTAACTTCATACAGTGTGCTGAACATGTACAGCTTATAATGGCACTCAAAGTTAAAATGTTCCAAAGATATAAAATTGAGTGTCTGTTGATGTTGTTCTTTAGAGATGTGCCTCACATCTCCCCCTTATAACACATCTTTTCATTATTCTGCCAGCTTTATTGCCATCTTCTTGATCTCTAGCTGTCCAGGGATCCACTACCCTTGTTCTTGTTGCGGCTGAGTGGGAAGGTGGATTTGCTCTGAGGTTGAGTCATTTTACTGGCCAGATGGACAAACGGCTCAATGAGCGTTCGTCTGTCGGTTACAGAGACCTCCCACAGCCTGACCTTCTCCTGCCGTGCCCACTGTTGAGCCGCCTCGCTGTCCACTCTCCTCTGATCCTGCAGGTCCAACTTATTACCCACAACAACAATAGTCACCTAGGAGACGGAAAGACAACAGGGGCCAGTTGCATAAACCTCTAAGACTAGTCTTACAAGTTAGACATCAAATTTGTTTCTTTTAGACTCTTCATAGTTTTTTTATATCAGCTACATAAAAACGTAGATTGGCCTAATTTAATTCTGAAAGACTAATACAGACTGCCCCTGACTAACTGCTAGTGGGTCATACTAGAGCTTAAGACACTGTCTTAACGTAATGGCTATGTTTATGCCACCGGCCCCAGTTTTTTTTCATAATGTCCACTTGTAATGTTAGTAAAAGCTTTTTAGCTTCGATTAGCTTTTTAGCTTCTCATTATTTGAGCCCTGGAAGCTTTTTGCAGCCATGAAATACAATTTAAAAGTTAACTGCTACATGTATTGATCAAAAACACAGTAAAAACAGTAATATTGTGAAATATTATTACACTTTAAAAAAAACACGACATTTTGGTTATGGATGAAATGGTTTTGAAGGGCCAGACAGTGACGTTTAATTAGTGCATCATTACTCCAGTCTTCAGTGTCACATGATCCTTCAGAAATCAGTCTAATGTGATAATTTGATGCTCAAGAAACATTTCTTCTTTAAAACAGTTAATATTTTTGTGGAAACTGTGGTACATTTTTACAGAGTTCTCTGACTACAAAATTCAGAAGATCAGCATTTATTTGAAATAAAAATCTTTTCTAACACTATAAATGTCCTCACTGTCACTTTTGATCAATTGAATGCGCCCTTGCCTGAAAAAAATCTATAATATTTAAAAAGAAAATTCATACCGACCCCAAACTTTTGAAGGATAGCGTATGTACGGTACAACAAGGCAAGCACACTAACCTCTTTTTTATCACGGCAGCGGTCGATCTCTTTCTTCAGTGCCTCTACGCGTTTAAACGATTCTTTGCTGTCTATGCTGTAGACGAGCACGAATCCATCCGCGAAAGTAAAGTAGTGCCGCGGGAACTCCTGACCGTCACGCAGCCCGCGCGTGTCGTAGAACCGCACCTGCTCCCGGGAGCCGCGGTCCGTTTCCACTGACCCGATGTAAATGTCCTCCAGTGTCTCCATGGTCTCGGAACCTGTCAAGCGGGTACTATGTGAATCTGTCATGATTTTGAGAAACTCCAGTCAGGTAGGTAACGTTAGCTGTCAAAACACTCACCTGCATGATGGTTGGCGTACAGTAACTGCTCCAGAACTGCAGTTTTTCCCACTGATCCCTGGCCACACACCACCACCTTGCAGCTCTTGCCCATGATCACTTACAACTGCTATGTCTTCATTCAACTATAGAAATAAAGTAGAGTAAATGGTAGAACTCTGTTAAAACAAGAGAATTGGGAAAATACTGAACTTGATGTGCCATAATGCTACCGTGGTTTGCATGGTGAATGTGCTTTTACCAAGTACAACACGTTCCTGTGGATCAACATCTTTGTTGATCCTGGAACAATTCCAAACAACCAATCAGATTTGAGAGACACGTTTACAGTTTATTTCAAATTTAGGCTTACAGGGCCAGGGTTAGATGATTTTACAATTTACACCAGTGTTCATGTTCCTCTGATTTTAGATATAACTTATGTGTTGGGTTAGGTTAGGAAAAAAAATTCAGACAGGCCTGTTGCTCCAGGATCAACAAAATATGTTTATCCAGGAACACGTCTTTTACTCTTGGCAAAATCCCGATGACCTGCATAGGCTACACCTGCTGCTGTGCCTTTACATCGTCAGAGTGCATCAGATTACCGTAAATTCAATACTAAATTATATCTTCAATAGATAATCAAATGATCAATGAAAATAACCAAAGTAAACGTTTAAAGAAAGGCTGAACTCACCGTACTCTCTTCCTGTTTATGTGCAGACTTCGGTCCTCTACGAGATTTGACACCAGTTCGGTTGAGCTCCAGTGCGCCCTCTTCTGTCGGGAGGACAGCAATACATGCCGAAAAATAGCTATAACCACATATTTCATATTTTCAATAACCGATAACAATAAATTATCTAATAACCAAAAAGGTAATAAGGTGAATGGGTTAAAATTGTGCCATGCTACTTCACATTTCTTCCTCTGTGTCGAGCTTGGCCATGCATTAAGCAAAATGCATGTAAAACTTTTCAATGTCTCAATTAACCAGACTAAAAAATAGGTTTCAACAGAACGAAAGTAATATTTGAGACATGAATCTCACAGCTATATTTTTGCATATATAATAACTCAAAAGGCAAAATTCTATAGGTATAGGTCAAAAACAAAAGAAATGAAAAATATGTACTATATATTGTAGGCTACAAACACTTTCAGGAGAATAAAGAGCATCGATACAAAACAAACAAGAGAAAACACAGACAAAAAATAAATAAAAAATGAATAGGCCTATTGTAAAATCAAATAAATAATTATAAATATATATATATATATATATATATATATATATATATATATATATATATGTATGTATATTACTTTAAAAACACTGTAAATAAATTAGTCAAAATATAAAATAAATAAATAAATGGAAAACATGGAATATAGGTTAGATTAAATCCATATCATCAAAACATTCCTTATATTGTTTTCAGGAACCTGTCACATTTTTCTTAGTTAAAAATAAATCAAATTCAATATCTGGCCTGTATAATAAATTATGACAGCTTATACAAAGTCATAGCAAATATATTGAGTGCATGTTGTGAAGAAGCATTGATTGGATCTACACAACGAATACGCTCTCTGACACAGGAGCTGCTTACCCATTTTTATTCAGCTGTCGTTGTCTGTGCACTTCCATAACTGTCTGGTTTGGTTCAGCAGCTAAATCAGACATCAGGAGAATAACGGACTGATGAAAGGATTACTAGTGCTCTCCTGCCCACCCTCCAGAATTTTTTTATTTAACCTGTCTTGTGTTTATTTCTATCTTTTGAGGTTATTTTATTATTATTTATGTTTATCTTGATGTAGGCTATACCTCCTCCTGGCTGTAGGCTACTTGTAAATCAATAATGCGGTCATTTGTCGCCACCTACTGGTGTAATAACGCACTGTCACCTACAATAACTGAGCCAACTGATCATGCAGTCGGAGAAATTAATCCTCTGTAAAATCCCCCAATAGTAGGTATTTTAAATAAATACATAACATTTTAGTTATTACACATTTCGAGAGAGAGATATAGGCTATGCAGCCTCTATAGTTTGAAAACTGTGTAAGTGTCCGAGTAGCCTACCCGTTTTTGAAATAAATACTATGTTGCACCGTTTACCTAACTAGACAAGATGCTTTGAGTTAGCCTAAACCGTAGTGCACTTTTATGTTGATGTTTGAAAGATATTTCTCCACACTATCTTTTGGCAGGATATCGTATCCGGTGACCTACTATGGGCATATTGCGCACGGCTGCGGAAGGCGGAGCTGAAGGCAGTATGAAAGGCACACATGCCTCGTCTCATTCTCCGCCTCTCTACAGCAAAATGGCGACTGTTGACTTCGACTCGTCCGCGGATCCAGAGATGGACTTGACCAGCGACGAGGAGTTAGAGAGGTACCCGAAAAGATCGATCATTTTAATAAGAATCCGGCCGATCCGTCCGTGTGACAGCTGGATTTTAGAGAAGCTCCGATCGGGAATACAGATGTATAAGGACCCTGAGATCGTGATTGCCGCATAACTTGAAAATCAAGGGGTGTCCATGGCCTAGTGTGCCAGGCAGCTGCTTTTAGTGTTGGGGTGCCTTGCTATTAACCTGCTGTTATTCTTATACATCTTACACGAGTTTTGACCTTTTAAAGCGACGACCAAGGGTGCCATGCATTGTGTTATTACGACAGCTGTGCTGTTCGCCGTGACACAGTTTTAGGGTTAGAATTAGGTTGAAGGCAGCGTGACATCATCATGCTCTTAAGACCACAATGCGGACGCTCTTAAAACCCGTACACATGACAGCCGGATCATACAATTATTAATCGATGACATTGTTCTATTGTATATTAGAAACATTTATAGTTGTTGAATGATATCCTGAGTAAGTTAAGTGAGTACAATACAAAAATGCACATGCATATAGATAGAGTGAGTCTACAGAGGAAATGACGTTATGTAGGATACTTCATATGATATCGGGTCTCATATCGTAACTTTGGAGGCCATGCCACTAACGTTACTTCTGACGCTTTTGTGAACATTTTGTCCAAGTTAGAAACTCGCAGATTTTTAAAATGTATCTCTTCACAGTACAGTTAATCCTAAAATTTAAGCATTCTGACTTTTACGCACTCGGAGTAGGCTACTTATTTAGAACACGTTCTGGAGAATGACATCCTCAGTCACCGTTTTCTTTAATTAAAAATAAAAAAAAAATAGAATGGTGACACTGAAAGTGGCTGACACTCCTTAACATTCTGCCTGACGTCTGCTTTGATGAATAATTTGTGTTAATTTGGGGTGTAGTGTCCCTTTAAATGTTTTTGGCGTTTCGATATTATTTATCCATTGCCAATTTAGGTGGCATTCTAGTCTAGACACTAAATTGAACACCGAAGCATTGTGTATGATCACTAGTTTGTATGAGCACTAGTTTATTAGAACGAACGAGTCGTTCACTTCTGGAACTTTCGGTTTGTCTGAAGTGTCTATGGACGGACCACTGATACCCCTTTTCCACCAAGGCAGAGCTGGTGCTGGTTCGGAGCCAGAGCCTAGTTTCAATTCGGTTCTTTGGTTTTCCACACGCAAAGCACCAGCTCCGAACCAGGAAAAGTGGTTCTTAAGTAGCACCAAATCATTGCTGGTCTAGAACAGAGCCAAGTAAGAACCACTTGCGTCAGGGGCTGGGGGCGGGGTTACCGTGACCAACAAGACGAATAGAAACTTGTGACCGCCATTTTTAAATAGCAGCTAGTCGAGCTAATAGCAGCTCGATTATAAATATCCGTCTATGTAAGTTACGGCGAGCTGCACAAACGCGTTGGACTCCGATGTATTTTGTAAACCCATGAGCATCCATAGTATTGCAACGTCCGTTATTGTTGATGGCTTGTTCGAGATGCATCGGAGCGGCGCGGACCGATCGGAGCTGCGGGAGTGTTTGGAGAACATACGACTCCTTGTGCTTTTAGATCGCTATCGCAGTGCTTTGATGTCATGCGGAGATCGATCTGCGAGAAGCCGATGCATCTCGAACAAGCCTGGCGTACTGTTTGGCGCTACCGCACTAGCGTTGCTGGGCAACATGAGACGTATACAGTGACGTAAGATCTGGCTCTGTTGTGGCTCTCTAGCCGGTGGAAAGGCAAATCGGTTCTTATTAAGCTCGTCAGTCGAACCCACTCTGAACCAGCTTTGGCTCTGGCTCTGAACCAGCACCCGGTTCTTGTTGGTGGAAAAGGGGTATGAGTCATTCTATATAGATCAGTGGGACGGACGCACGCATGACGTGAACTTGTACCCTAACTATCAGGGATCGGTTTACCCAACTGTACGCGCGCGAGAAAGTCAACCTCGTGTTTGCTCATAACTTTCCTCATGCGAACAGAGTATTACCGAGTCACACAAAACTGTAATGTTGTAGTACAAACCTGTTGATGTTCTTGATTAACTTTATATAATACTTGACATGAAAATTGATATCATTTATTATATTATTTTATGTAGAATTATTTACGGTTACAAATACTCTAAATATTTGCCATTTGGGCTTCATGAACGTAAAAATTGTACCAGTTGGGTTCTGGAAGTAAAAATCCTATTCACTTTATCTATAAATCACTTTATAGATTAACTGGTTTTTAAGCATTTATATGCCTATTTTGTATCCTTCATTGTATTTAATTGGAGTATGTGATTCACAATGTTTCATGGGATTGCAGCTCTTTCCCTCAAAGTTTGTATTGCAATTCTCCTGGTGGTTTTGTTCATGGCTTAACTCTTTAACAAATACCTTTAAGTAAAAATCCTTGTGGGAAAAATACTTCCGGAACCTAGGCCACTGAAAAAGTGAACAGGCACGTATAGGAAAAACCTACTACTTTCAAGACTTATTAATTGTGCAATGATCTAAATTGTTGTCAGATCATGTACCTGCTTTACAAATGATTCACATTACACCATTCTCTCTGAGAAAGCGCCAGATTAGTTTTGGTTTGCAGATTAACTGGAGGGTGTGAACGTGACGTCATCATGCTGTAGGTCTGAATAAAGCACTATATTTGCATGACCGCGCACATCACTACAGCTGCTGTCTGTCAGAGAAGAGTGTGAGGTTGAACATTGGTGTGCAATTAAAGGGATAGTTCACCCAAAAGTTAAGATTATCACATACTCGCCTTCAAGTAGTACCAAACCTGTATGCGTTTCTTTCTTCTGTTGAACAAAAAAGAAGATATTTTGAAGAATGTTGGTAATCAAACATTTGACAGTAGCCATTGACTCCCATTGTAGGAAAAAATACCATGGAAGTCCAAGGTAACTCTCTGGTTACCAACATTCTTCGAAATATCTTCCTTTATGTTCAACAGAAGAAAGAAACTCATACAGGTTTGGAACAACATGAGGGAAAGTAAATGATGACAATTTCCAAGTTTCCCTTTTAAGTAGACTTGACTGTTGACCTCCCCTGAGAATGTTCCAGAATATTGTTACAAACCTCCCCATTTGTCTAGGGGAAGGAGAGGATGTAACAATTATTGTAAATTATAATAAATATAACGAAAAAGACTGACACCCACTTCATTTCCCTGATCCAGAAAAGTAACAAAACACCAGATTAAGCGAATAATTCTTAAATTTATTTGATCATTAAAAGATAATGGCAACATAAAGAAACAAAAAGTAAGCAAATAATCAGGAGAGGGCCAGGTTAACACAACAAACAAAACATTCTAACTGACAAGGGTAGCATTACATAACCTATACAAAAGAAAACAAATAAAGTCTTACCTCGCTCCCTGTCTAACATAAATATAAGCAAAGTTCAAAGAAAATGGCACACTCTCCCTATGGCTTCAACATTTAAAAAGTGTTTACACAAATTAAGAGTTAAAACAAAAATTTGCACGCTCTCACAGCTAGCGGTTATGCAATTAATTCGCATAATTGAGAGACAAAGACCGCCTTCAGGTGTATACATTTACATCAAAGACCATTCACTAAGGTCACAATTCTGGTTTAAGGGAAAAGAGTGAAGCCGTCAGTACTCTAGCATTGTTTCTCCAATCTATTATAGGGCTTGAGATCTCTGCAACATTCACTCAACTCATGAATATCAGCATGGAAACCAATTATCAGAAGGGAGAGAGAAAGTAGCAAGTACACAACACATTGCACGCTCAATAAAAGACTCATATTTTACAAATACGTCCATAGGACGTAACAATAATCAGCTGTCATATGTAAACAAGTTTTGAGGAAGATGGCATGTTGACTTAAGCCATTGTGACAATGGGTCCTAATCAGTGGTTTGTAAATGAGTCAAACATGATGTCATTGGGGTCTTGGGCAGTGTGACCAGATTGAAGATAATATAGAGAAATCACTCCAGATTGACAAGAAAGCTCTTAAATTGAATGACTTCATTGTCAATGTTTACTTGTATACAACAAAAATAATCCTTCTAGGATTCAAGAAAGGCTCCTAAAGTCTCAAGAATCAAAAGAAAATTCACCCAATCAATTTTCAGCATGTTATAGATCTTATTGTGAATGATCCGTCCATGCATGTTTCATTTGAATAATTTGTTTATACATTACCTTGTAATGTTTAATTTCATGATCCTTCTGTGAAACGTATCAGCTGGATCAACCAGGTCATAGAAAAGAACTGACTCGCAAGAATGATTCATGTTTATGAGTGTTTTATTTTGTTGTTAACTTTACTAACATGGTCATTGTTTTATAGCTAAAAACCACATAAAAATGATCCAATAGATTTAAGTTTCAATATGAAAATAACTAACTTTTCCGTTAAGAAATGGTGTCGAAAATCATTTTCATATTGTTGTCATAGAATATGTAGAACTGTTTCCTTGTGCCCCACTCATATGTTATACTGTAGTAAAAGCTGGTAATGTGACACTTGTTCTTCAGTCTTCTTTTAACGTATGCTGCTGCCCTGCATTGCTCCCAGAAACCACTCTGTGTGGTGTCATTTTGATTGACTTAAAACAGACACCATTGGTTGGTAGGCTAATCTGACTTTGTACACTTCCACCAGATGGCTTTCGTTCAGAACATGATGTATTCACTATATAGACACAATGACTGACACATACCCTGTTAATGTTACAGTATTTGTTAGTCCTTTGTAGGAAGGTATTCTAATCTTTGCGTCCTAACAATGAAGCCCATTCTTCAGAGATCTTAGATTTGTGACGTGATATGCATGTGCCAGCAGCGTTTTCTGATCTACATCCTCTGTTTTTTGTGAGGACCTGTGCCATGTGCACGTCCCGCAGCACAAAGATGGATTCATAGATTCTGGATAAATTGAGAATCACAAATTTTTTTTAATTAATTTTTTTCAAACAGATTCTGAAGAGACAACTAAACAAAATATCGTAATTTACTTCACTAGAGGTTTTGGCAAATTGTTAATATCTGCAGTCTATTTTAAAATGTCTAATTAATCTGAATTATTAAAAACAAATTGGTTTGAATGATTCAACGACTCATAAATACTGTTTCATATACTGGATAAGCATTTTTGAATGAATCTCTTGTATGAATGATTCAATGACAAGTACATTAAGTGACTTGTCTCCACTTACTGGTGTAACGATATTTGGTATAATTGTTTGAAGCGCCAAGTTACTTTCAAAAGGTGATTTGCTCTATTTTGATGGCTACCAATAGACATCAGTGTTTATATCTGAACTATAATTTTTATCCAAGTACCATTGTTATATTTGTAACGGAAATAAAGATACTGTGTTTGAAATGACTACTGGAGAGGCAGTTTAAAACCTATACATGATAACTGCTTGCTCTGGGTCTGCGTCTGCACAGATTTGAATGTTCCGGTGTGATATTATCATTTTTGTTTGTGTTGAATCTGTAGGGAAGCTGAAGGCTTCAAAGAGCAGGGAAATGTTTACTATATCAAGAAGGACTACTCTGAAGCGTTCAACTTCTACACCAAGGCCATCGGTAAGAACCATTAAAAGTGTGCTAGGCTATATCTAGTTTATGCCGTTCTCATCCTGCCCTCGCTATCTGTCTGCCTAGCTTTCTGTAGGCATTTTTTTGTTTGTTCCTACACGCTTCTGATTCATATGCTGCCCTCAGATTAGACTCAATGTTCACTAATAGGCACATGATTTACCACACGTTTTCCTTGAAGGCTATAAAAGATTTTGTCATGCAACCTCTGGTTGAGAAAAGAAAAAGATCACCAAAACCTATACCACTTTTTTTCTTAAAGTTTGCTGAAGTGACTGTCTACATCTTCTCTTTGTGTCCTTTTAACAGACCTGTGCCCGAAAAATGCCAGTTACTACGGCAACCGTGCAGCCACATTGATGATGCTGAGTCGCTACAGAGAGGCACTGGAGGACTCCCAGCAGGCCGTGCGACTAGATGACTCATTCATGAAGGTGAGACGTCAGGGGTTGGAGCCCTTTTGACGTTCTGAGCATTTAGGATCTCAAAAAGTTCCAGTTGGAGCCATGGTCTAGCTCAGGGTTTCCCTAAACTGGGGTTTGTGAGGGAACTGCAGTGGGTACGTGAGTTGATGAAACGCTAATAATTAATGAAATCATAAAAATGTAAAACATTACATTTTTAAATAAAAGCAAAAATAAAATGCTTGCCAAAATATTTGTTTACCTGCATGTCATGTGACAGTTGACTGACATCAAAGAGCTGTAAATTTGTTGTTAAATTGTTTAAATATTATTTTAAAATCCCGGAGTACTTCAAGTAAATATCAGTCATGCACTTAAATTCAGAAACCAAACATTTTAGATAAAACAGCAATTTTTCAGTATTGGCTGAAATGGTTTTGGTAGGCCGAAATCATTCACTGAAACGGACATTTAATTAGATTTAATTTAAACATACACTACAGTTCAAATGTTTGGGGTCTGTAAGATTTTAAAATATTTTTGAAAGTCTCATATTTTCACCAAGGCTGAATTTATTTGATCAAAAATAAAAAATACAGTGATATAATGGCAGCTGAAAATCTTAATATTTCAGTTTTCAGGGTCACATGATCCTTCAGAAGTCATTCAAATAATTCCAGCCTTGGTGAGCAGAAGAGACCTTTTTTTTACCGTTTTTATTACAGCGTTTAAATTATTATATTTCAACAGATCAAAAATAAATCTTTAATTAAAAAGTAAATATAAAATCTGCTTTATGTGCATTTTTAATGTTTGTACAACTTGGGTGTTGGCTGAATAAAATTTATTCATTAAACAAATTGATAATGTTTGGAATGTATGACCTGCTGACTACATTTACATTTTATATCACTCATCATTATGGTTCTGTTCCTCAGGGCCACATGCGTGAGGGCAAGTGCCACCTGCTGCTTGGCAATGCTATGGCCGCCAGCCGCTGCTTACAGAGGGTTCTAGAGCTGGAACTAGACAACAGCCAGGCCCAGCAGGAGGTAGAGTGACCATAAATACCACTCGCAGACATCTATGATTTGGCAAGTGACATTCTAAAGGCCTCTGACCTCCTGTGTCTCTTGCAGCTGAAGAACGCAGAGTCCATCCTGGAGTATGAGCGCATGGCGGAGATCAGCTTTGAAAAACGAGACTTCAGGATGGTGAGATTGCTCTTCTAGCTGCTGCTGGTCTTATTCACAGATAAATACATTAGGGATGCACGATATATCGGCCACCATAACTGTATCGGCGGTATGTTTTTTTTTAAATATATGTGTATATATATCGACCCGCTAAGAATATTTGCCCGATAAATTATGGATTATTTCCTTCAGATGAGACTGAGAGCAGATGCGTCATGAAGGTTTTGAATTGCTTGAAATATGATTGAAATCACTTCGAAAAGGAAAATGCAGTTTTTCGAAAAGGAAAGTGCAACGTCAGTCTGTCATACAGGCTACATACAATTATAATGACAACACTACTGTTAAAGAATGTTGTGAATAGGGCTGCAACAGCTATTTGATTAACACGCTGTTCTCAGGAACCGTCAGCCAGTCCTGTCGCTTTACAGTAGCGAATAACCCATTTCCAAGGACAAAACATAGAAAATAGCAGAAAATGTAAATAACTTAAATTTTTATGGTCCTTATCTGTAAATGTTAGAAAGTCCCATCAAACAGATGGAACTCAGTAGGGATTTTTGGAATAGCCCATTAATGTAATATAATTACTAAGTTCAGACGAGTGAATGCGTGTCCTTCGTATCCCGCCCGTACATGTTAATATTTGTGATTTTGGTTTATTATCATTTTTAATTTAGTCACTTTAATTTCTGCTTTAAAATGATTAGCAATCAGTTGTTTTCAGGTGTAGAATGTAATGTTTGTATTTTAACCCTTTTTTAGGGCTGTCGTGATAGCTGCAATATTGTTGTACCGAACTACTAATGGGCCAACCGCAGAGGAATACATGTAACCGCTGCAAAACTTGATATTCGCGTTTTCTTTTTTTCATAAGGCTATACCCTTCTTGTTTTGAACTTTGTGCATGTGTTTTGAATGGTAAATAAGTTTGAATGGTAAATAAGTTAATAACGACAACAAGACTAATTATCATGGTGATTTGTACAGAGGCGTCATGGATTTGCACTTAAGCCTAAACAGACAGTGAATGAGAGAGCTTGACTGAGCGCATGCGATTACCTGCGTCTGTCTTTGAGGTCAAGTCATATATATTCGTGAAAAGGTTGCCGTGTCCAGGGAAAGCTAGATATTTGTCGTATCATCCTTTTAACGTTTAAGGGTATTTACCATGGCGTCAGCATTCCACAGCGTGAGGAAGCCGCAGGGGGAAAAAATCAGCGAGTCACGCATTGAATCAATGCCATTGGTCTCTATTAAGTGAAGAATCAGCTTCAGCGTTACCCATGCAACGCATTGCTGGTCAGCTGAGCCTTGAAAAGTGGAGCTTAAGCCTGGTTCACACGGCAGGATAATTAGGCCGATTTTAGCCCCGATTCACCCCTTCTGACAATCTTAAGGATGCTCCGATTATCGTAAAATAATCTGATCAGATATTCCTGCCGTGTGTGGTGTGTTAAGACTGCTCTCGTCTGCTCGGAAGGACGTCGGGACTGCTCCGATCTCAAATCGGGGATATCCAACATGTTGGATATTTTGGCCCGATTTCTCCTCGTGTGTGGTGCCCAAAGACTGTAAAAAAAGGTGGTGACCCCCGGGGACAAACGAGCACGCAGCCTGTGGACTGTGGCGTGTAGCCAATCAGAAAGAGGTGCAGAGGAAGCACCGGGAAACAAAAGCAAAACAGCCGTCCATGCTCGCGTTGTCTCCACTTCTTTGACCATTTCCTTTTCTTTACGTTTTTTTTTTTTTTCGGTTAAAAACAAACTACAAACTATCGCCACTGCATCCTCTTCATCCGCCATAATTGTTTACTCTGAAGTCACGTTTGATCTCGAGGGATTTTGCAAGATTTTCCGAATGCTCGGAAGTCAAATCGGTTCGTGTGTGATGTTGATTTTGCCGTGTGGCTGCCGCTGCGCACCACAGGCTGTACGACCAAAACTGTTAGACCCGTGAATTTATCGCCGTGTGTGGGGTCTCTCAGGTTTGGAAAATCGGCCGACAATTTTAAAATCGTCCCGTGTGAACCAGGCCTAAACCGCAACAGGCCTAAATGTACAGCATGGCTTACATGGATATTCACTATTTGTTTTCATTGGAACATGTTGGCCATCGGCATTTTTCATTTTATATTGCACATTGTTTGGAAGAGAGCATTGAGCAAGATGTGAAATAATATTGTTTAAAATAATGGATTAATTTATATATGTATAATAATTCAGATTTTTCATCTGATTAATTGGAAAAAATAATCGTTTATTTTTGCCCTTGTTGTAAAGTTTTTGTATGCCTCTGTCTGTGATAAGAGTAGAGTGCATCCAGAACGTTACGCCATGACTAAGTTGTGCATTTGCAACCTTTTGATTTTTGCAATTGTAAGAATTAACTCTTTAGTAAAGTGCGGCAGTGATCATCTTCACCTTCAGCGTACGCGCTCAAATAGCAATGCACTACGTTAATACATAACATTATAATGACACTATTGTAAAAAAAAACAAAAAACGTGAAATTTTTGGGGTTTAGATGCCGTGTTTCAGCGTGTTGTAATGGGAAGAGCGTCCACAACAGGAGTTACACATTCTGACTAGCATGTAACTTAGTTCAAGTTCTTTCGTGCATTCGTGTCATTTTGTGCAGACATTAGTAATATTATGTTTATTTTGTATAAATATCTAATTAATCATGTAGGAAGCATTTCGTCAAGTTAATTTATCCGATAACAAAGTGGTCCATTAATTAGCGTACACCGCTCAAACAGCAATGTTGTTATTTGAAGCAGTCATATACAGTTTAGGTGTTTCTCTTTTAACCAATGATGCATTATGAATAATAACTTGTAGTTTAATTTTACTTGTATCATTTTCTTTAACAATATGGTTTAGTTAAAATCATTTCATTATTGTCAATGCGGAGGCAAATCCATTTTTATTTATCCATGGCACATGCATTTTGATTATTTATTCGCAAGTAATGTTGTCCAACGACTTGTTTGCATTAAGGCATTATTTTATTTATTTGTAAGGCAAAAGATTTTTCTTTTTATTAAGAATGTTGGCCATAGGAGTGTAAAATGTATTTAAAAAATTTACACAAATTAAACCTAAAACAGTAGCCTAGTTTGAACCAATGTTGAAGTGCTTGGGACATGTCTTTTAATGGTGAGACCTTTTTGTTTTTGTAATTAAGCTCCTAAAAATTATATAGATTCAGATTTATTGGCCAATATATCAGTTATCAGGTTTCAAATATAAATAATTATTGGTATCAGCCAAAAGTTTCATATCGGTTCATCCCTAAAATATGTGTCTGTGTCTCTGTAGGTGGTGTTCTGTATGGATCGGGCATTAGAGTCTGCATCTGCATGTCATCGGTTCAAGGTGCTAAAAGCAGAGTGTCTGGCTCTCCTGGGCCGCTACCCAGAGGCACAATCTGTTGCCAGGTAAATAGCACTACAGTATTATAGAAATTGTTTAGTAGTGGACAACAATTTATTGGGTTGTTCAAATGCTAATGCTGATATCTAGAGAACATTAGCTGTAATATTTACATAACCTGGTTCAATGATAGCAAAGTACATGCATCAAATTTCTCTTAAAAGCCCATTAAGTATGATTTTTGTGTGTGTTTTTTTTAAAAGAGCTCACAAGGAGAGTTATTTTTGTTTATTAGATTTTCTAACAGTGCTGTGAAAGATTTTGGCACTTTAAAATATTTAGTTGTTTCTGTAAAACAGGCTTTGATTCTGACATGGACATTTTGCTGAGTATACCTGCTCTGGATATCTGAATTTACAGACAGATTTTTTTTCTTTTTAATGCCATGTATGATATATAAATTGTACTTAATGTTTTTTTAGAAATGAGTACTTGTATTAAATTGATAAACTGACAGTGAAGACATTATTAAAGGGCTAGTTCACCCAAAAACTCACCCTCAAGCTATCCTAGGTGTATATGACTTTCTTCTTTCAGCCAAACACAATCAGAGTTGTATTAAAAAAATAACCTGGCTCTCCCAAGCTTTATAATGTGAATGGTATCTTGGGTTTTGAAGCACAAAAAAGCGCATACATCCATCATAAATTTAATCCATGGGGTTAATAAAGGCCTTCTGAAGCAAAGCGATGCATTTTTGTAAGAAAAATATCCATATTTATAACTTTATAAACTAATCACTAGCTTCCGGTAACGATTGTAGGATGTAGGAGTAGCGTAATCTTAGTTGAGAATTGACGCCTCTCGGGGTTCAAACAAATGGGGCTGGGCAACAAACTCAAGCTCCTCCTCTTATATTGAAATCCTCTGACATTTCTCTTTAAAAATTCTCGTTTTAGACTTCTAATTTGTGACCAGTGTTTTGTTTTGCCCTTTCCTCTGTGCTTCCTCATTCATCAATACGTTATTCGTCGCCAGTTCACTCTTCCGCCGGAACTTGACGTACGGAAGCTAGTGATTTATATTTTTTAATATAGCTCCAATTGTGTTTGGCTGAAAGGGGAAAAGTCATATATACCTAGGATGGCTTAAGGGTGAGTAAATTATGGGATAATTTTCTTTTTTGGGTTAACTAACTCTAACTAACTAACTTTACAAAAGATTTCTATTTCAAGTGCTTTGCTAATTTACTGCTCAAGAAACTCAATTCTGAAAGAAGAGTTCAAAAGAAGTGTACGGTCTATAATGTTTTTTTACTATGCTAAAACACTGGGCAAACTGCTTGAACAGCTAAGCAGAAGTCTGAATTCTTCAGACTGCAGTTTCTATATATTATAGCTGTTGTTATCAGCTGTTGCCCCCCACATTGTTTTCATCGTCCATTGAAAAATACATAGCAAGTTTTATATTATATTTATATAGAAAAATATTAGTTGCCAACTGATGTTTTGTACCTTCAGCGACATATTGCGGATGGATTCCACGAACGGTGACGCCCTCTACGTGCGAGGATTATGTCTGTACTATGAAGACTGCATTGATAAAGCTGTGCAGTTTTTCGTTCAAGCACTGCGCATGGCACCAGACCATGAGAAGGCCCGTCTGGCCTGCAGAGTAAGTGCAGCATTACTTAGGAGTTTTAAGTGATTGCATCCAAGTATTTAAATTAATGTCTGTCTTTCTCTGTTATAGAATGCTAAAGCCCTAAAGGCAAAGAAAGAGGAAGGCAACAAAGCGTTTAAAGATGGCAGCTATGAGGAAGCATATGACCTATACTCTGAGGCCCTGACCATCGACCCGAACAACATCAAAACGAACGCCAAGCTATACTGCAACCGAGCCACTGTTGGATCCAAGGTCAGCATTTGATTTACTCCTTGTTTTGGAGTTTAGATTTTGTTTGAATGCATTATCAATGTTGGAGTGCCCCACAAGGCCAAGCACGATTTTTTTCCTATTCTGAAACTGGGTCAAGTGTGTCAGTCTCATTTTTGTCATTGTTTGGTACTACCGCATTTATTTATTTTTTTCTCTTCTTGGTGTCTTCAGTTAAACAAACTGGAGCAGGCCATTGAGGACTGCACAAAGGCTATTAAGCTGGATGAGACCTATATTAAGGCTTATTTGAGAAGAGCCCAGTGGTACGTTTGTTGTTCTTTCTATACACTTTAAACGGTTATTTATCGGATATGTTAATCTGTGCATTTTGTGTTATAGTTATATGGATACAGAGCAGTATGAAGAGGCTGTCAGAGATTATGAGAAGGTTTATCAAACAGAGAAGACTAAAGGTGTGTGTCCATCTTGATTGGACTTCAAAATGTTTTTCATGTCCCTTAATGTCAAATCTCATTTTCTCTGTGGTGTGTTTCAGAACACAAGAACTTGTTGAAGAACGCTCAATTAGAGCTGAAGAAAAGCAAAAGAAAAGATTATTACAAGGTTCTGGGGGTGGATAAAAACGCCACTGAAGACGAAATCAAGAAGGCCTACCGCAAAAGAGCGCTGATGCACCACCCGGGTACATATTTAATTAAAGAATCAAAACGTTTTCTCCATATACAGTCTCTATCTGCAAATTCCCATGACATTACCCATAAATCTGTTCTATAGGCAGCATGCAAAAGTCCTCAAGTTGTTTGCTTTTCTTTCTGATTCTCTGACGCAGTCTCTCTGTTGTATTTTTCAAAGATCGACACAGTGGAGCGAGTACTGAGGTGCAGAAAGAGGAAGAGAAAAAGTTTAAGGAGGTGGGCGAGGCCTTCACGGTGCTCTCTGACCCCAAGAAGAAGTCCCGCTATGACAGCGGCCACGACCTGGAGGATGATGACATGAACATGGGTCTGTCTCCATCATACGTTCAGGCTCTGTTTTTTTCCATTTCTATCAACACAAATTTTAAAAAAAGAGTTTCACTAATTTTAAATGTTTCCTGCTTTATTACTTAGTACTGTGGTTGTTATACATGTAACTGAAGCTTTAAAAAAACTGGAATCATGTTGGCATGTGATGACTAATGATTTTACCTGTCGTCTTTTTTGTTTTGTTTTCCTCTCTCTCTCTTTCAGACTTTGATGCCAATAACATCTTCAAAGCGTTCTTTGGCGGCCCTGGGGGGTTTAGTTTCGAAGGTAATTCATGTAAGGCGGTGCTTTTTTTTTACTTCTCTTCATAATCATCCATTATTCAGGTGCTCAGACTGAACAATAAACCAATGAAATACAAGTTTCAAAAGTTTGGGGTCAGTACGATTTTAAAATGCGTTTAAAAGACATCTCTTATGCTCACATGAAAGCATTTATTTAATCAAAAATGTTTTTTTACACTGTAGAAATATTTCCCGATATTATTGTTTTCTGTTTTTAATATATTTTAAAATGTAACTTATCCCTGTGATGGCAAAGCTATC
Organism: Siphateles boraxobius; assembly: GCF_051911475.1. Taxonomy (NCBI): domain Eukaryota; kingdom Metazoa; phylum Chordata; class Actinopteri; order Cypriniformes; family Leuciscidae; genus Siphateles; species Siphateles boraxobius. The sequence continues at coordinate 14,326,151 of NW_027509193.1, forward strand.
ATTACTTCAGTTGTCAGTGTTACATGATCCTTTAGAAATCATGTTGATTTGGTGCTCAAGAAACATTTCTTATTATCGACCATATTTTCAAGCCCTGTCCAGTGTAGGGGTTGCACAGACTAGTTGACTTTAATGCACTGCCATGACGCCTTAAGCTTGACGTCGACTAGTCGCTGACTATGGCCTATAGAGGGCGCAACAGGACAAGAAATCTATGATGTCCACTTATGCTCCGTTTCCAACAGTTAAAATGACATATAAATGCTCTGAGAGCGCTCCACAAGATATGTTTGATATAGGCTACCATCTGTATGCTCAATTTATCAGGAGAATGCAACGTTTTAAACGGTGTTTTTGTACTGCATTGTAACGCGCACACACACACATACAAGGCAGTAGCTCGCACATCAGGTGCATATTGCACACACACAAACGTTCAGAAATGTTTTTAACACTGTTCTGTAATTTATCAATAAAATGGCTTGGAAACTGAAAAGTTCTAGCATATATTTCTTAGTAACTAAAACCCATAGCTTCACTAATTGTAGAGAGATGCTGCCAGGTCCAAATCACACACAATCGCTCTCTCTCTAATGCATTCATATAAATGTTCTAAATCTTATTTAGATTACGAGTTGAATTCTGTGAGGAAATATAACGACCCAAAGACAAAAGAACTGAACTGGGCGTTGTATCATATGCCATTGTTGTGCACAAGGAAACCTGCGTTTGAATCTCAGCACGAGATTCAGGCATATTTGTTCATTGAAGTTGCCGACTAGTCCCTGAGGACGTCATTAATCACATAAATGTTGACTTAAAAAAAAAATCTGAAGTCGTTAACCCCTAGTCCAGTGCAGTGGCACAGTAATCACATTTTCCTGTGAAAAGGGATGCTGCGCTCTTAATCCACTCCACGTTGCACTTATGAGCTACTGCACAGCAGCTATATAGGCATGAATATTTAATTAGTGTTATTCTATTAAATGCATTTATTCCTAAATATTCTTCTCTGATAACTTCAAATAAATATGCTGTCCGTTTGCCCAGTTGTCCATGTTTCTTTGTCTGGACAAACATGCGTGGATTACAAAAGCGCAGTATTGGCCAGAGACAGATGTGTGTCCCTATTATAAATGTTACTGTCACTTAAAGGCACACTGTGGAGGAATTGTACCTTTATATAACAGCTTCAAAGTAATTTTCGGTGGTAAACAAACTCATAGTAGGGCGAATCATCCTGGTAGCAAAGCTTGGGGGGGGGGACGCCGCTGCAAAAACCAGCTATGTAAGTTTGAGAGGAACGCCCCCGACAAATCTCGCGAGAATCACGACTTGCTTTACGGCAGGACGTCACATACATCAACAAAGCACGCATTTCAGAATTGAATCTTGGCAGAGTCGACAAAGAAAACGCGGTCGGACGAGTCAAGGAAATGAAAACGAGAAACTGACCGCGTGAGGAACCGGACAAGAGTCTCACTCGGCCAGGCTTTCACTCGTCGGCGAGAGCTAAAAATCAGCAATGGATGCAAAAGCGATGCTGACCTGGCGTTCTTGTTGATGGACTAGTAGACATCTTCGGAGGCTATCTGTGCCTGTTCGATGTCCGACGCTTTGTAACGCGTTGTGTCAGGAGGAAAAATAGGGATAGCTCACAGATGAAGTTATTACAGAGGCCAGCCAGACTCACGAGGCAATTGGCATCTCACAACTTGCACTTTATTCCCAAATCGAACTTGTGTAACTGTCCGTCACACGTTCTACCGTCCACAGCGTTACTTGATAAACAAAAATAGGATAAGAATGAGAATCAAACAGAAATAACCCGCATACATGGGGTGTTCGAGGCGCGCATACAATACACACCGCAGCTCTTAAAGGGGCCACGCCTTATTTCCACTGGTTACAGCTTCCATCCTACTGAACAGGTACAGGTACTGGTATACAGGGGGAGGGGATCAGGCCGTGAGTGCAGAGACATCTCTGGTGAGTGGTATTTACGACAGTAACGTTAAATACAAGTACTCCACAGTGACTCTAGGGGGCACTGTTTGACAAACGGAATTCCTCCACAGTGTGCCTTTAATTAATTTAATGCATCATTTCAAAATAGTATTTTTATTTTTTTTTATCTTACTGACCCTGAATTTTTATTTGTACATGTCTTAAAGGTTGTATCAGTGATTTCAGGCCCAAAAATAAATGTCTAATCTTTCCTAACGATCCGCTAGCTGCCCGCCCCATAAGCATGCCGTCCAAAAATCGCGTCTCTTTAGGCAGCCTAGGCTCTGAGATCTGCACACAAAAACAAATGGGTACATCCACCACTCAAAACCAAAATAAACAGTGTTCCAACCAATCACTGACAGGGGCGGGTGTTGAGGTTTTGTGCTCGTGCACGGCTGGACGCGAAATCGGAGCAAAACCCGCCCCTGTCAGTGATTGGTTGGAACACTGTTTATTTTGGTTTTGAGTGGTGGTTGTACCCATTTGTTTTTGTGTGCAGATCTCAGAGCCTACGCTGCTTACAGAGACGCGGTTTTTGGACGGCATGCTTATGGGGCGGGCAGCTAGCGGATCGTTAGGAAAGATTAGACATTTATTTTTGGGCCAGAAATCAGTGATACAACCTTTAAATTAAGACCACAGTAAAAAAAAAAAAGTACTCTCAGCATCTGAATTCATAATGTTTACTTCACTTATGATTCTTTTCTTTTTATTGACTTAATTTATTTATTTTTGTCTTGCAGCATCTGGACCAGGAAATTTCTTCTTCCAGTTTGGTTAACTTGGCAGAATCCAGCATGTATGCAGTAGTTCCACAACCCCTGAATTCCCCTGAACCGGACTGCTCCCCTCCATCCCTGCCTTCTGGTGTAACGGGCCTTCAGGCCCCACAGTTGGACCTGCGTCTGTGCCATTGACTTGTTTTACTGCTTGCGCACGAAGACAACAACGGCTGGGGCATGACCATTCTGTACCAGGAAAATCATGATGCATTGCACACTTCTCTCTCTGATCAGTGCCCTTTTTGGCCCTTGTAATACAGCTCTAGTTTTAAAGGGGGGGGGGTTGTTGTTTTTTTATAAATCCACTGTATTGAATGTACCCGGCTGCATTGCCATATTCACATTTATTAATTTGAAAATCAGTTTTGAAATTATTTTTTTTTAGTTCTCAAAAGCTGAAACTACAAATCGATGCAAATCAATGAAAATGCAAATCTGCAGTTTCTCCCTGACACTGCATAGGAGTAGGTAAATCTCTAATCTCATTTCCCCGTCAGCCCCTTTGACAGCCCCTCTCCCAAGCATTTTACTGATTCACATCGTCCAAATCCAAAGCATGTCAGAAAAAAACACGGGTTAGCACAGGAATTTCATTACTGCTAGTGACGTATAGATTGTTTAAATGTGTACAAAGACAGAATTCACAGTTTATATTTATGCAACATTGCAAACCATTTTAAAGACATCGGCAAATTTATGTGAATGCAGTGCCTCATGCCAAATCTCATTGTAAGAATAACGCTAGTTCTCGTCCGACGATTCCGGCACGCATTTGGATTGTTGGACTACTGCATACAGAGGTTCAGGGAGAGTGAGTTCATTGGAGCACCTGTTGGCCACGCCACTCTCTGTAAGGCTCATCTGTCAATGTTGCCATTCAACCCCTTGCTGCATTGTACATTTTACTGGAATGTAAAGTGTTTCTTTGTGTTGATAGTTTATGACTGTTTAATTTTTTTTAACTGAAATACACACTTTTTTGATATGTATATTTATTGTAAATTTGCTGGATGTGAGCTTCGGACGGATGGATGATCTTTAAATACACTAGGATCTGCACTCTTATAGGTTAAACCCAGGGAGAGACTATGCTTGGCTACTTCTCAATTAAAGAGCCTCGGAGGGAGTGATGTCAGAAATTTAAATGATCTGATTATTTGTGGACTTGATACTATTGACTCCACAGTGTATGTAATATTGATCCATGTAAACTGCAGGCATGATCAGTGAGCCATGTTTGGGGATCTTTCCCATTTAAGTAAATGTTCCTTGACAATGAATTTCTGAAAATTTGTTGTGTTCCAGCGTTCTCTTGTTTGTTTGACCTGACTGTGTAAGATTTAAGCATTTGTCTATATGCGTTCATATCGTTTATCTTGCAAGATCTTCAGTGTATTCAAAGTCAATCTCCACACTGACTGCTCACTCCGCTGGAACAGTCTTGACTATGGACCGTTTTTAAAAAAAAGCTGTGTAAATAAAGTAAGCCTCTTTCTGTTTTCCCCTTCACCAAATACTTAACTTCTCTGTCTCTAATACATTGATTTTTCTTTTTCTCAGATTTTGTCACCAGACATGTTCACAGGCTCGTTTTATTTATATCTATATATAGGCTTTATATATATATATATTTTTTTAAAGAAACGTTTGTTCGACGAAATATTATTTTAGATATTTTACGTTTTATAAACTATATACAAATATATATATATATATATATATATATATATATATATAATTTATTTACATTATACCTAAACGTTTCGGATTGAATAACGTAGTGTGTTGGCATGTCAATCAAAGTTCTTAACACAGTTCATTGACCCCACTGGGTTTTGTTAGGAGAGTTGCTAGGAGACGAGCGGACGGGACGGTCCCGTACTACAACTGCTCCTATTGATCTGTACTGAAAGGTTTTGATATAATTCTGCTTAGGATACGATTAAAATGTCTGATAACGAGGAAGAACAAGGGCCGAAGAGTACCTTTACCACCTATATGGCTGAAGGTGACCAGCTCTTTCAGAAGGGCGAGTATGTCAAAGCTATCGAGTGCTTTTCCATGGTGAGCAAATAACTAACATATTGCATTGCTTAAGTTACGTTCAGAAGAAATTAAATTGATTGCTTTATTTTACATTTTATACGCGTCTTCTCTGCTATCCAACAGGCTTTAAGTTTACAGCCGGATGATAAGAACTGTCTGGTTGCCAGGTCCAGGTGTTATGTGAAATTAGGTGATGCAGAGAGCGCGCTGAAAGACGCCGAGACCTCCCTCAAAGACAACAAAAACTACTTCAAGGTGTGTTCATCCGTCCTAGCTTGCTTTTTCCCATTTTTGTCTCATCTTTTGTTCCAAAAGTTCCCAAAAGCAGCCACAGCTTTGAGTTAATGTATGTGTACCTGTAGTAAGACACTTGTCCTGAAGGGGGCTGATCCTTTACACAAGCACGTTTTTCGCACACAACATATTACAAATTTAACTTTGTGAATGAAGAAGATTAACACTAAAAATTTCAAGGCAAATTACACATGGTGAAACATGACAGACTCTACCTGTGAGGGGAAAATCCATTAAAATGCTAACTTAAATGGCTAAGAAAAAAAAGTTTTGTTCTGTGGAAGGTGTAACGTTAGCTTTTCACATGACACTTAGCTTGGTATTTTGTATGTAATCCAATGAAATTCATGAATTTTTTGGAGCCACTCTATAAGCTCTCTAAAAAGCACATCTGAATTATCTGGGTCCGTATGCTTAAAGCTTCTAAGAATCCTCTTAGAAAACTCCTAATTTAGCTTAAAAACTTCGATGAAGGAGTCTTAGCCTAGCTTACGAGCGATTCAGGACCGATCTGAGAGCAATTCTGAGGTCTGAGCAAGGAAAAGACAAAAACCTTCGATTTTTTAGGAGGCAACATTTCTAAAGATCCTTTTTTTGTATTGGTCTTAAGTAATATTCTAATTTTCGGAGATACTGAATTTGGGATTTTCATTAGTTGTCAGTTTTAATCATCACAATTAAATGAAATAAACATTTGAAATATATCAGTCTGTGTGTAATAATTAATGAATATAATATCCAAATTTCACTTTTTGAATGGAATTACTGAAATAAATCAACTTTTTGATGATATTCTAATTATATGGCCAGCACCTGTATATGTATTTAAATCTTATTTCTTTTTTTACCATTCTGTTAATTTCCTTTTAAGGTATTTGATTGGCTTAGAATGATACAAATTGTTCCACTATTTCCAATTACACTGATTGCTGGCATGTCTATTTAAAGAGATAGTTCACCCAAAAATGAAAATTCTGTCAGTATTTAATCACCCTCATGTTGTTCCAGCCCCGTAAGACCTTCATTCATCTTCGGAACACGAATTAAGATATTTTTGATGAAATCTGAGAGCTGGATCACTCCTCCATACTAGTCCATAGGCTTCTTCAGGGATTGAAACTTGCCGGCCTCAAAAAGTTATTAAAGACATCGTTAAAATAGTCCAAGTGACTACAGTGGCCCAATCTTAAGTTTATCAAGCGACGAGAATACTTTTTGTGCGCAAAAACAAACAAAAATAACGACTTTATTTCAACTATTCATTTCCTTCTCTGTTGGCCTCTAGTCAGTTAACTTAGTGTAATAGCGTAGAGCTACGTCACACGTAGGCTCACTGTTGACCGACGCTGGTCATGTGTGTGATGCATGTTATGTACAACAACAGAAGCTCTACGCTTTTACACTAGTGAACTGACTCGAGGCCCACAGAGAAGGAAATGAATAGTTGAAATAAAGTCGTTATTTTTGTTTTTTTGCGCACAAAAAGTATTCTCGTCGTTTGATAAACTTAAGATTGGGCCACTGTAGTCACTTGGACTATTTTAACGTTGTCTTTAATAACTTTTCGAGGCCGGCAAGTTTCAATCCTTTTGAAGCCTATGGAGGAGTGATCCAGCTCTCAGATTTCATCAAAAATATCTTAATTCGTGTTCCGAAGATGAAGAAAGGTCTTACGGGGTTGGAACAACATGAGGGTGATTAAATACCGTGACAGAATTTTCATTTTTGGGTGAACTATCCCTTAAATTGGTGGTTTGAATGTTGGTTTTAATGTAGCAAATATGGAATCAAAAACAAGAAGGATGAGAAAGCCCAACTGGACAGTGGAACAGTCTGTACTGTTAGCCCAGTTAGTGGATGAACACAAGGCCATCCTTAAAGGAAAATTTGGGCTGGATGTCACAGCACGGGGCAAGAAGCAGACGTGGGAGCTTATAGCGCAAATTATTAATGGTTCATTCCCCCTGCTTGTGCGCACCAGAGAAGCCTAGTATATTCATAAATGCAGTTTTTTGAGCCTGCAAGGTGGGAATGTCCAGTGGAAATGAAATGAACTGTGACACAATAAGAGGTTCTTAAAGTGCTGTAATTGTTTGTGTGATCACTCTGCTTACAGAAGGTTGTGACAGACCTAACTCATCACTGCTGCATTGTTGCATTTTCCCAATTGCCAAATATCTTAATGTAGTGATTACTTTAATTTCTGGTGCTATGGCATTTCTGTGCTGTGTCGGATATGTTAGCGTGTCTCTAATAAGAACGGTCACAAACATGAACCCATGCACAATCTAATCTATAGTGTCTTAACTCACTGTCATCCATTGTCTGCAACACATTTCTTCTTCCTTCGTCTTTCTGCCATTTTCTCCTCTACTAAAGAAACTCTTAAGCCTCTTAAAAGTCCTTGTCCGTACTCCTAACAATTTTGACCTAAGACCTCTTTTAAGGGTTAAGATGCTTTCTGAATTACTTTTTTCTTTACTAGGATTTTTATTTAATTTTAAGAGTAAAAGCCCAGGGCCCGTATCCCTGAAGAATTTTTGTGCAAAAAGTGGATCCTAGCGGCCAAATTCTAAGAAAATTCTCAGAGTCATGACGTTTTCTTAGAATTTCCCCTAAAAGTGACACTAAAATCCCAGTTAATATAAAAGATATATAAGGCGAGATCTGCTAAGAGCAGGGAAGAGGACTTTTAGTGGCTTAGGAGTTCCCCTAAGCAGCTGCACAAAATGGCCAACAGAGGCAGGAGAGATGTCCTGCAAACACTGGATGACAGGGAATTATTGAGACGCTACAGACATTGATAAAAGCTGAGCCGTGTTACCCTCGTTAAGACCACACTGAGTTGTAACGTTGCAATTTCTACTTCATTAAGGGCAGCCCCTTGAGATAGGCCATCTTGTTTTCAATGGGGTCCATATGGGAGTGAAAGTACAAAATATGCCAGCTAGGATATTAATATGAGCAAATAAGACACGAATCATTATTTGAACAGGGTGTAATGGGCTTAAGTTTTCACATATTTTAGATTCTAATGTTAGGCTATAACCCCTACAGCTTACTATTCATTTTCCAGATATTTTCTTGAATGTGAAATTATTTACAATTACAGTCTGCATAAGATTAGAGTTTATAATTATGTTTATTGATTTGAGGGTACATCCTTTGCTCATTATCACCAAAAGTTCATTTCCATTAAACTTGTAGGATCAACCAATCACGGCTTTTGAAATGATGACTCATACCTAGCAACGGGGTCAACCACACCTCCTCACTAAGATAGGATTTTCCATCCATTCCTTGCTCAAAGTTCACTGAAAATGTTCTGGAATCACTTCTAAGCTAAAACTCCTGGCAAGGAATTTTTAGGTTAAGTTAGGAGCTCTCTGAGAGGATTCTCAGAATCTTTAGGGATACGGGCCCAGATCTCTACGAATTTTCTTAGAATTTTGTCCTAGGAGCTACTCTTTGCACTAAGATTTTTTATGAATACGGGCCCTGATGTTTAGCAAAGGTTTGGGTTCACTATTCATTCACAAAGGATGCATTAAATTGGTCAATTTATAGTAATACTTAATTTTTACAAAATAAAATAAAAAAAGGTGTCCGGCGTTGTGAAGTCAAGAGCGATATCATTGTGCAGCGTTTACTCAGTAAGTTGACTGAGTGGGTCTCTGAGCTGGGCTGCGTTCCAGTCCAAAATTGACATGCCCTTCACTCGCTAACTTCCCTCCGTCTCGTTCACTCGGATGTTCGTCATCGCTTACATTGCATGAGTGCCCACTACTGGCGGAAACTGCAATGGGGTGAACTGGAACGTCCTAAGCCCTTGATCACTTGGAAACAGCTATGGAGTTGATTTATTATTTACAATTTTTTCCCCTTTAAGAATTTGTTTAATGCAGCATCCAAATGTAATTAGGTGTGTTTTGGTTGTTTTATATTAAAAAATTCGAATTAATATATCATAGAGTTGTTTTTGGTGGTGGTGATTAGATGAGATCTGCGGTGACGTCACAATCGTGTTGCACTGTGGTATATGGCGCTGCCTGAAGTGTACATATGAAGTAGACTCGCTCCCTTGGTCAAAATCGAGGGAACGAGGGTCTGTCCATATAAACTTCCCTCGTCCACTTCATGAAGTGGAAAGCACTTCAAAATGGCGGCAGGGATTCCCCCGAGGGGAAGTGCTTAGGGAAGTTCGCAAGTACGTGTCTAAAAGTGGACTGGAACACAGCCCTCGTGTGAGTGACTGGAGGCGGGGCTAATTTGAAATATTCATGCATCCGCGTGTACTGAAGCAAGGGTGTAGAGTTAAAAAACTTTTAAATATGTCATTTTGGTGATCAAATGAGTTTTAAGCGAGAAAATTATTGACTACAGGGAGGACTTTAAGCAGCACAAAAAAAATGCTTGATCACCAAAGCAGCATATCAGAATGATTTCTGAAGGACCATGTGACAATGAATGAAGACTGGAGTAATGATGCTGAAAATTACATTTCAAAATTTATTTAAAATATAGGACAGTTCTTTTTTCTTTTTCTTTTTTTGTAATAATAGTTCACAATATTCCTGTTTTGCTGTATTCATGATGTGCTAACAAATAATCTGACTCTCTTTGGTTCTCCGTCCTGTGTCTTGCAGGGTCTGTATCAGAAGGCTGAAGCCCTCTACACAATGGGTGATTTTGAGTTTGCATTGGTCTACTATCACAGAGGCCATAAGCTACGTCCAGAGCTACAGGAGTTCAGACTGGGAATCCAAAAAGCTCAAGAGGCAATCAACAACTCAGTGGGAAGTAAGTCCTTAGACACAACATGATGAGAAATGAGGAGTTCATGTTTTTACACAACAAACTGACTTAAGTTGGTAACCCTCATCTGCCTCTCTCTCCCCAACCTAAAAGGTCCTTCCTCTGTGAAGTTGGAAAATAAAGGAGACCTGTCTTACTTCCACAAGTCTAATGGGGTGAGCTATCTCTTGCTCTCGCTCTCTCTCTTCCGTTATACCACCTACCCCGTCACTCATACAACCATTGTTTATAATTTACGTTTATGTTCATTTTAGCAGTTAGTAATGCATATTTGTTTGTTTGATGCGTTCCCAAAGGTTCGTCCCAAGCATTTGAATCATTCTCATAAGCAGGAATCCAAAAAGCATGGCCAGAAGATGAGCAAATATGAAAAAACAGCCAAGCAACTTCTGGGAGAACTGTACAATGACAGAGAATACTTAGATAAACTTCTACAAGATGAAGGTGTGTGTTTTCATGTTTTTTTAGGCCTTGTTTGATGTTAGTTTGCATCTATGAGGGTGCATATTCTATGAAAAGTATGGCAATCTGCTCCCATACAGATCTTATAAAAGGTAAGATACGAACTGGAGAGCGTGTGCAAGATCTGATCGTTGGCTGTATCTCCTATCTGGACACGCGGACAGCATTCTGGCAGCAGCAGAAGCCCATCTATGCTCGTCAACGAGACAGAAAACTAATGCAGCAGCAGTGGAACCGGGTTCGACACAAGCCACCCTCAGACCCAACCCGATATGTCCTCACCAGTCTGGAGGATATTGACAAAGGTGAACCTCTGCAGAGTTTGAGAGGGGTCAAAGTTCACAGCATTAGCTTCCTAACAAGAAAGTTTAGCATTAGTTGCATACTCATTTTGCACATGCAAAATCATAAACTACTGTCAAAGTTGGGGGTCAGGAAGATTTTAAAAATATATATATATAAATAAATATTTTAAGCTCATCAAGGCTGCTTTTGTTCGATCATATTGGGAAATATTTTTTACGGTTTAAAAGATTTCTGTTTGAATATGTTTTAAAAATGTAATTTATTCCTTTTGATTTCCAGAAATCATTCTAATATGCTAATTTGATGCGCAAGAAATTTTTCTTATTGTTATCAATGTTGAAAACCGTTGTACTGCTTAAATATTTTTTGTGGAAAATGTGATACTTTCTTTTGATACATTATAAATGTCTGTACTGGCACTTTTGGTCAATTTAATGCATCCTTGATGAATAAAATATTTATTTATTTATTTTTCAACAAAAAAAAAAACGTACCAACCCTAAACTTTTGAACTGCAGTGTATGCCTATGATCATTAGCTAACTGATGAGTGATTGACCTATGGCAACCTGGAGATAATGTTGGAATTATTAATTATTCTCTAGGTCACTCCACAATGTTTGTGTTAGCAGACCAGATACATAACACACCCAGCTGATTATTTAATTTTTATTAATAAAAGTGAATAGTGCTTGCTAAGGACATTTGAACAGACCCCTAAATATAACTATGAAACTCTGGCACATAACTGTACCATTTGTGCCATGGACATGAACAATGCATTATGCATCAAATTCTGCTACTTGTTGAGAAGTGCCATTACTTTATAAAGTTGCTGCAGATTTACTGTTGTTAAGTGGATTTTCGTAGGTGGAATCCAGTCTTTTCAATGGGAATCCAGTCCACAAATTCTGGAATTTCACATGAGGGCGAAACAAATTTCACAAGAGATTTACATTTGTCACATGTGTTCACCACGTTGACCAACAGAAAACTGCTTGATTTGAAAATGACATCAGTGAAATTTTACTAAAATTGCCAAACCTCAAGAGATTTTTCTTAGGTGACTTCGCTAGCCTGGTGGACAATAAAACAGGCCAAAAAATCCTATAGACTCATAGAAAAAATCTATGCAACACTCTGGTATCACATGGTTTTTGGATAGGAAAACATTTTCAGAAAATGTTCTGTATGTTATTGGGTTTATTGAGAATTATTTGTTTAATTGGCAGCCTTGAGTGCCGGTAATGCAGAAAGCGGCCTGAAGAAGGCCCGTGAGCTCATGAAGGTGGTGAAGGAATGGTCTGAGCAGGTGCTGCCCAATAAGAGAGAAGTGCTTGGGAACCTGCACAGCTGCATTGGTAGAGTCTAGGAATCTCATCTGCCCAATACTTAAATATATAATATCAATAGCACAAGAATCATAGATACAACATTTTCTTTTATGTTCTGTGTAGGCAATGCATTGATGGATCTTGGGAATATGGACAAGGCTCTGCATCATCATGAGAAAGATCTGGAGCTGGCCAAGAAAGGGTGAGCACTCATAGGAGCAGGAAAACTACCTTTTGTTTGTCTTGGTTGGTTAATAAACTACTATTCATCAGGTGTGTTTGGTTTGTGCTTCGTCTCATAGCGACCTGACGGACAGTAAATCCAGGGCTCTGGACAACATTGGCCGTGTGTACGCACGGATTGGCAAGTTCCAACAAGCAATAGAAGTGTAAGTGCATTTGCATTTAATTAATGTTTACTTTGGTGTTGATGTACACAGACAAGTCTATTGTAATAGTAATTTAATTTTGTTCTGTGTGTGTTTATGTATGTGTTTGCATAGCTGGGAGGAGAAGGTGCCTCTAGCATATGGCGGGTTAGAGAGAGCCTGGTTGTTCCATGAGATCGGCCGCTGTTACCTTGAGCTGAAGCGCTACGGCGAAGCACGAGACTATGGCTCCCGCTCGCTCACCGCAGCGGATGACATCACTGATGAGAAATGGCAGCTCAATGCCAGTGTGCTCATAGCACAGGCCGAATGTGAGTCCAAACTACATCGCCCAGAATCCCAGGAAGTCAGCAGTTTAATGCACTCTGAGACCATGAATAATCTGATTTCCCACAATGCTCAGAATCAATAGGAAGTTAATGTGCTCGTTATGTATATTTGATCTACGCCATGCTGTGCGATTAGATCACTTTACATCCTCTTTCTCTCTCACATAGTGAAGCTGGGTAACTACAAGGCCAGTGTGTTACACTTTGAGAGAGCACTGGACCGGGCAAAACTGCTGCAGGATGACTCTGCCAGCGAAGCCATCCAGAAGGTCAACACAGACATTCCTATCCTGCTCTCTCACTCTCTCCCTCATCACTCTCACCATCCATCTCGCTCGCGGCCTTTTCTATAGTCCCCTTCAAACTACATTAAAATGACTGAGATTCTTAATCACACAGGATGCATGCTATTGTTTCTGTGTATGTCACAGAGGACCAGTAAGTTATTGTCAGTTTGACTAAAGGTGCGGTCACATTTACCATTGTTTGGCAAATGTTGGCAGGCAAATTCCAGGCATTTCAAATAGAATCCATGCGATCAGAAATTTTGCAAGGGCAAAAAATTTCCCCCATGCAGATTTTGCATTGGGTTTATATTAGTCACGCTTGGTTTGTAAAGCTGCTTGGTTTGAAAGTGTGAGCCTATATTTCAGACACCGCTACTGACAATGGACAACTGACCTTTTTTGCCAGCAACATTTTGCAGAGATTTCACTGTGACCACACCTAAAGCCTTTTCTAAGTCTGGGTAGTAATATTCTGCAATGTCTATCCTGTAGAATTCCCTTGGAACTGTTAGTCACTCATTTAAATGGTAAGGCAACTCCGTTAAGCCAAACTATATTTTGTCTTTCGCTTAGTTTCCACTTCTATCGCATCACCCCATCGGGACTTTGCATATTAAACATTAAAAGTGGATAAAAGGAGATTGATTATGGAAGCTAAGAAATATTAGCTCATATTATTTGACTTTCGTAAGGAAAGCAATGACAAAGATTATGCTCGGAGAAGAATTTTAGAAATCATGAAAATAAAAAAATGTCTTAATTTTATGCCAGGAAACCAGCTGTTCTGATGTTACATTGCGCACATTACGTCACTGGAATCTTGTTGTGTTGTGCATAGTTAGTACATGGTGACAGAATACTTATCAAAACTAGATGTTTTGTCATAATATGAACTGATAATTGTAATATTTACATGCATTCATTTATCAGTTTTCATTTTTTGCATGTTACCTTATTCTTGACTATCCAGTTGCTCTAATATCATATTTCTTCTTGTTGCTCTGCTATTATTTGACTCACTTTAATCAACTCCTCAATTGCTCGCCCTGCAGGCTCTTCGTGAAGCAAGACACAGAGTGACCCAGTAAGACAAGAAACCCATCTGAATAAAATGTCTGCAATCCACCTCCAAGACAAGTCAGAATTAATGCATCCTTACTAGTGGAATAAAATCTGCCTGAGGAACATTGTGTTGGATTGCATTCGGGTGTCATTGGTTAAGGATTACTTTGACTGCCTTCTCTGTGCTTGTTTGCATATGGTAAAAGATGTTTTGCATAGTTTTACATAAACAGACTGTCACAGTTTCAGAGTTATAACAAATCATGTTTGATATTTGTGATGCAGTGTCCAAGCGATGTTGCCCAGATACTGTTAATGTTTTGCTATAGAGACACACTGGTGCTGTGACCTTTTGTTGATAAAAAGAAATACTCATAATCCAAACATGTTTGAATTGAAAATCATTCAAATGAGTTTAGGTTTGACCTCTAATTAAGTTTGCACTCCATCTATTGAGTCGATATTGACTATGTATGCGTATGTGCTCAACAAAAATGAACACAAGTATATGCCCTGACAGATTGCGTATACGAATTGCTGCCAATATGTTTGTGTGAGAGAATACGTTTGTGTGGGTTATATCTGCTAATTACGTAAACACACCACAAACACTTGTGAGAAAGTGGTTGCAGCCTGCATTTATGCGGAACTCTACAATGGTAAGCTGAAGCAGCGATTCTTAACTGCAAAACCTGTCAGTGCAATGTCAAAGCACATAACCACTCAGCTGCCACGTCCCTCACAGACTTTTTAATAAGACGTAACATGCACTCAGTTTTGCTAGGTATGCTCTTGTACATCAGGCTCGTAAGCATACATTCAAAGAATAATAGGTGCCAATGGACACTTTTTTAATCTTTCCAAAACCTCAAAAATTTTAAAATGCACTATGGAAATTAATACTTGTAAATTTAAATTGGCATAGTCATTATAATACAATCTGACAATCTTCATATTCCTTGTGTGTGTGTGTGCGTGCCTGCGTGCGTGTGTGTGTATGTGTGTGTTTGCCTCATCAGGTTCATTTTACTGTTGTTGTAGGTTTATTCTGATTGAGGTGTATTTTAATTCTGATTGAATTTATTGATTAAATTTTAGAATCTGGCATGAGGACACAGATATCACAATGCATTAAAAATACTGTTCTTCTTTGGCTTTATTGCTCCGTGTTAGGCTATTTCAGGGTTTTCATCTTTCAAAAGTGAGAGAATCTCATGTATTTTAATGTATTTATTGAATGTTTAATATTACCTCTAAACTTTGACTAGGCATGTTGAATATTAATTGTTCTAGGAACCTCGAAGCATATTTAAATGTTTGTGTATTTTGTGCTACTCCATAACGATGTTCTAGTTGATGTCATAGGTAGGGCCCAAACATAAACTCAAGCCCAGGGGCCCCTCAGTCCTGGCCTGTATGTGACCCTCCCAGCACATAATTGATTCGCACCCTCTATTAACAGCATTAGGCGTAGATTAAGCCAGGATTAGGCCTCAGTTCAATTAGGACATTTAACTAGCTTTCACAAACATTTCTTACAAAAAAAACATTACTGGTGTGTATCTAGAGACAAAACAATGGCACTGACATATTTTAAGATACGCCAGCATAAGTCGCTTTCAGTTAAGACAGCTCAAACATGCATTTTAGTCTGGGACTAAGTTTAAAGACTAGACAGTCTGTGAAACCGGGGTTAAGAGATTTACTGTAGCCCACGGGCGTAATTTCCTATGGGGACAGGGGGGATATGCCCCCCGCCCACTTTTCAAAATCCGTTTTTGTGTCGGTTGTTATATTTTTGAACCCTAATGAATGTTTCAAATTTGGAGGTAACGATCCTTTTCATCGAGACATCAGTAGCTATATCAATATCAGTGAAACAGGCCTTCATTCATAAAAAGATGCTATTAAACAATTATTTAAAATATACAGTTTTTATGTTGTTTTTACATTACAGTGGAAATTGGGTCTCACATAATTTCAATTTTATTTACACACAAAACATTAATGGTGAACATTTTTGACTTTATAAAATGATTCTCTCAAGTCTTGGCAATCGGCCTCTATTAAACAAAAAAAGTAAAATCTTTTTGTTATTCATAGTTTAGTAGCCTACTTTTATTTTTGGCATAATTTATCATTATAATCAACTTAATTATTTCCTGGGACCTGGATTTTGTATCACCATAGTCCCTAAATGTATGTAAATGCAGGAAATGGGATTCAAATCGGAAAAAGAAATCCCCCATTTTGTGTCCCCCCCACTTTTCAAACCAAAGTTACACCCTTGCTGTAGCCTATTTAGAGTTAAGATTTGTCATTGTTATAAAATTTAAGTTAAGATGGAACTGTAATGTAGGAATTAAACCATATGATAATTTGAGACAAAAATGAGCGGTAATGTAAAAAAAGTACAAATTCCGGCTGGTGACGTGCACAGCTGTAGCGGGAGCGCGCATAAAAATTTGCCTCTGTTCTGTATTATGCCTCTCCCTTCCGTGTCCGCGCTCTCGTGCACGCAGGGAGCGTGCTCAAGTGCCAGTGGTTTCCGTTTTGTTTCCTGATTATTGCTAGTGCTCAGTCAGGAAGGGGGTTTCAGCGCAGCGCTCTGGAGAAACGTGGAGTTTGGCTGTACGGTGCTTTGAACCTTTAGCATCGGGAAACGGTGACAGCTTTTCATACATCTGCCAACGTTGTAATCAAGTGAGTTGCGTTTACGCTGTGCACTGACTATTACATTTTTAATCTTGTTTATCATATTAGCAACCAATAAGTTTGATTATGCAAATCTAAGTTTATACAAAACGATTAAAAAAAACAAAGGGTTAAGATGCAACAACATAATTGTTTGTAGTGTGCTTTCTTTTCCATCTGCGCGAGGCATTGCCACGCTGATTTGTTTTGTCTGCATGCAGCGTGGCCGGGCACTGCCACTCCCCGAATCCCTGGCTTTACATTGTTACCGCTAATTAACGGAGTGCGCTTATTTCGTCATATTCGTTTACAAGCTTCTGTAGATTTAGACATTCGTTGAATGAAGTTTAGTTTGCGTTTCTTTTGAATCGGCGCACAAATCTGCTACCAAGTTGTCTAAAATGTGTGTGCTCAATGTCGTTAAATCAAGTAGCCTAACGTTACAGTTATATTCGTGTGTCGCGTGACCTCTGCTTGATTCGTCGCTACTGTTTAAGTGAATCTAGGGCGTTTGGGGTTTTCTTTGTCTTCCATAGATTAGGTGACGTGCCTGAATCTAATTTGATCACAAAGGCTGCGTATCAAAATCCAGTGAGCTGCCTACCTAGACATCATTTTGCGAATCAGACACATTGAAATGACTCAGAATGTGTTTGCGTCCTAGAAATACTGTCTAAGTAGGCAGCACACTTTATATTCAGGCACAGCCACAAAAAATTGGCCCAAATTATGTGCAGGTGTGTGTGTCTCATGGCTCACTGCTGGGCTCTTGTAAAACAGGCTTCTGCTTTTCACACACTTTCATCAGAATCTGGACTGTGGCCAGGGTTAAATGAATCCTTACTTTTTAAAATCCAGCCTCTGCGTTGAGGAGTTTGTGTTATTTAGTTTAGGTAAAAGGTGCCTTTTGAACCCATGAGATGTGAATGGTCTTGCCTGGCTGATAGGTTTGTCATTTGATTAAGCTCAAAAGATTTGCATAGTTTCATTTAAAATGGGGAACTTATCCAGAAGACGATGACAACTGGTTTCACAATAAAAGCACGTCATTTGACATCAGATGACTCTGTATCATGTATCTGGGCTACAGCTGTACTTCTACTTATTGCTCTTAAATCTAGCATCTACTACTTTAGAAGACAGTTATGTGACGATGCAAACTAAGTATCATTGAAACTGAAGTCTTCGAGCATACCGTTTCTGTGGGTTTCTTTAGGCCTCTTTAAAAGAGTTAAAGATTTGCGACCAAGAGAAATATGGATAAAAAGCAGAGTAATGTATAAGCCAGAGAAAAGCAGCTCTTGCATTGGAAGTCAATTAGCTGCTCAAATTTCACAAGAAATGCATTGTAGTGTTTTATTTCATATGAATTCGAATGTGCACTGGTCTAAACTGAGCAGTGGTTTTCAGATTTGCTTGGAAGGACAAGAGCTGGAGTCTGTACAGAGGTTGCAGAAATGAAATATGTAGTTGTGGGAAGTAAAATTGAAAATTCCAAGAGCCTACGTGCTCTAAAGAAGTCGTCGTTTCAACTACCATGTTCCTGTGTAAATTGCTTTGCATTTCTGGGCAATTGGAAGACAGGCTTGCAGTGAGTTTCTGTTAATCTTTACCAAGCGTTCCTGGAGCTGCCTGTCATTTAACCCTGTGTTAACATTTGCATGTAGTTCTGATCATGTAATTCATCTTGTTTGTGGTCTCCCTTAAAAATGCATTCACACTCACTATTGCAAACTTGTCTTGTTTTTTAGAAGCGGCCTGCTGTGTAGCAATGGAAGCTGAACAGAATCAGGAAGTTCCAGAGGCTGTTGCTGAGACACAGGAAGTGGCAGTGCAGCAAGAGGAGAAACTGGAGCCCAAGTCTGGAGAGGTGGCTCAGGCACCTTCAGAAGCAGCAGGTCCTCCAGAAGCGGCCTCTGAGCAGGAGAAAACCCCTGAGATGGAGCAGTCTGCTAGGGAATTGCCAGAAAAGGAGAAATCGACAGAATCTGAAACGCCTCCTGCCAAACTATCTGAACCCGTGCTGGCTCCAGGGAAATCTCCTGAGGAAACCCCAGCTGCCGAGTCATCGGAGAAACTCCCTCAGCCAGAACAGCAGAAGAAATCTGAGGAGCCGCAGGTTCAAGTGAATTCTGAACCAGAGAAGCAGGAGGAAGAAGCTGTGAAAGAGGTGGAGCCTACCAAAGAGGCAGAGTCCGAAGCCAAGCCAGAAGAATCCGATAAAGGTGAGGAGACTAAGACAGGAGGAGGAGAGGGTAAGGTACCACAACCAGAGGCGGATGGGGTTCACGCCGTGCTTCCAAAAGAGACCGAGACCCAGCAGAAAGAGCCAGAGCTGCCTTTCTTCTTTGGCTGGTTTCTGCTTCCAGAGGAAGAGGAGCGAATTAAATGTGCAACTATGGACTTTCTGAAGACTCTGGACACATTGGAGGCCTTCAAAGAACACATCAGTGAATGTGAGTTGCCTGTGTAAATGCATACACATGATTCTTCTCAGATTTTGTGTGCTTGTGGATATGTTGCTGATTTTGTGTTTGGTTTCCCAGTTACTGGTGAGGCAGAGAAAGAGGTGGATCTTGAGCAGTACTTCCAGAATGCATTGCCCCTCCACTGCACTACAAAGTTCTGTGACTATGGCAAAGCAGAGGGGGCAAAAGACTATGCAGAGCTACAGGTCAGTCTTTCACAAGCCACCTTCCTCTGTTTCATATGTAGTGCAAATGTAAGTGCACAGGTGTGTCTTTGGAAGATCTCTACTTAATTATAATATTTTCATTATAGCCATTAACTACTACTCTGACTGAATATTTGAAGTCTATACTTGTTTTTTTTACAATATACCGGGTTTCCACGGGGCATTAAAAGTCATTAAATGGATTTAGCAAAAATTAAGGCCTTAAATGGCATTAAAAAGCATTACATTTTAATCCTACAGGCATTCAAAATTTAGATAGTTTTGACGAAAATTTTATATTATCAATCTATTTGAATATAGCCTTCATAATTAATCATTTTTATTTGCTGTCGCAAAATATGTACGTTATTGTGATAAACACGCGGAACCAGTTTGGTAATTGCTTCCGGCCAGAGCAAAATTGCCGTGATGCGGAGATGACGCATGTCATTTTGTACAGCAGGAACAACAGGAATAAAACTACCAGAAAAATGGGAAAGAGCAAATTCCAGCAGGCCGGAAGACAAACAATTTAGGACATGGTTGCAGCCAGTTGGTTGTCAAAATGCAGAAGGATTTAGCTGTGTTTGTAAAAATGTATTTAAATTTGGTAGCTACAATGGGAATCAACGCCGTAAAATATCATATGCAGCCTGACAGCCACAAATCGAAGGTAAAAGGTGTTTCTGTACTTGCTTTCCCTCATCAGCTTGACATCCGCTGTTAAAGTTCACTTTGCGTTTTTGTGCAGATGATTTGTTACAGCACTGTCTCTCTTTTGACATAGTAAACAACAATTATACCACTCAAGTCAGTGTACGTGGTTTAAAAAACACACACACACATATATATATATATACAGATCCTTCTCAAAAAATTAGCATATTGTGATAAAGTTCATTATTTTCCATAATGTAATGATAAAAATTAAACTTTCATATATTTTAGATTCATTGCACACCAACTGAAATATTTCAGGTCTTTTATTGTTTTAATACTGATGATTTTGGCATACAGCTCGTGAAAACCCAAAATTCCTGTCTCAAAAAATTAGCATATCATGAAAAGGGTCTCTAAACGAGCTATTAACCTAATCATCTGAATCAACTAATTAACTATAAACACCTGCAAAAGATTCCTGAGGCTTTTAAAAACTCCCAGCCTGTTTCATTACTCAAAACCGCAATCATGGGTAAGACTGCCGACCTGACTGCTGTCCAGAAGGCCATCATTGACACCCTCAAGCAAGAGGATAAGACACAGAAAGAAATTTCTGAACAAATAGGCTGTTCCCAGAGTGCTGAATCAAGGCACCTCAGTGGGAAGTCTGTGGGAAGGAAAAAGTGTGGCAAAAAACGCTGCACAACGAGAAGAGGTGACCGGACCCTGAGGAAGATTGTGGAGAAGGGCCGATTCCAGACCTTGGGGACCTGCGGAAGCAGTGGACTGAGTCTGGAGTAGAAACATCCAGAGCCACCGTGCACAGGAGTGTGCAGGAAATGGGCTACAGGTGCCACATTCCCCAGGTCAAGCCACTTTTCAACCAGAAACAGCGGCAGAAGCGCCTGACCTGGGCTACAGAGAAGCAGCACTGGACTGTTGCTCAGTGGTCCAAAGTACTTTTTTCGGATGAAATCAAATTTTGCATGTCATTCGGAAATCAAGGTGCCAGAGTCTGGAGGAAGACTGGGGAGAAGGAAATGCCAAAATGCCTGAAGTCCAGTGTCAAGTACCCACAGTCAGTGATGGTCTGGGGTGCCATGTCAGCTGCTGGTGTTGGTCCACTGTGTTTTATCAAGGGCAGGGCCAATGCAGCTAGCTATCAGGAGATTTTGGAGCACTTCATGCTTCCATCTGCTGAAAAGCTTTATGGAGATGAAGATTTCATTTTTCAGCACGACCTGGCACTTGCTCACAGTGCAAAAACCACTGGTAAATGGTTTACTGACCATGGTATTACTGTGCTCAATTGGCCTGCCAACTCTCCTGACCTGAACCCCATAGAGAATCTGTGGGATATTGTGAAGAGAAAGTTGAGAGACGCAAGACCCAACACTCTGGATGAGCTTAAGGCCGCTATCGAAGCATCCTGGGCCTCCATAACACCTCAGCAGTGCCACAGGCTGATTGCCTCCATGCCACGCCGCATTGAAGCAGTCATTTCTGCAAAAGGATTCCCGACCAAGTATTGAGTGCATAACTGAACATAATTATTTGAAGGTTGACTTTTTTTTTTTATTAAAAACTTATTTTATTGGTCGGATGAAATATGCTAATTGTTTGAGATTGGGTTTTCATGAGCTGTATGCCAAAATCATCAGTATTAAAACAATAAAAGACCTGAAATATTTCAGTTGGTGTGCAATGAATCTAAAATAAACGAAAGTTTAATTTTTATCATTACATAATGGAAAATAATGAACTTTATCACAATATGTTAATTTTTTGAGAAGGACCTGTGTGTGTGTGTGTGTGTGTGTGTGTATATATATATATATTAGGGCTGTCAACATTAACGCCTTAACACATGCGATTCATTTATGGCCAGTTTAACGCGTTAAAATAATGAACGCAAAATGCAGCATCCGTTAATTTGTCATCCTTTTGGTAGCATTACATTATATGATCCCGCTCTTATTCATGCAAATGCTTTTAAATGCGCTGCCTATGAATGCATATGAATGTCTGGCGCACAGACAGCGTGCCAGAAAACGGTTTTCTTTCGCGCTTGAACGAACAAGTCTGTTTTGTTGAGTATCCTCATAACATAAGAGCTGTCTTAAATTAAAGTCTTAAAGCTACAATTTTGCATCCTATGACCCCTTTAAACGGACAGCAGCCAATAAAGCTTTCTGTCAGTAAAGTTAATCGCAGAACAGAGGAAACAGAAAATGACTCGCTGCTATTGACTAAAGAACTTTTGTAGCTTTAATAAGGATTATTCTATATTTAATTTAATTTATGCCATAAATGTTTTTTTTAAACCTAATGTTAAATTGATAGCTTTCAATCATTATAAACTAATATAAACATGTATATAAATTTAAATAAAATGTAAATGTGTCGGTGTATATATGGATACATGTGTGAATTATTGTAGATTAATAAATGCTGATAAAAATTATTAATTGTTAGTTCATGAAACCAACTGCATTAATGTTAACAAATTGAAATATTGTAAAGTCCTACCAAAATATACAGCACTAATTTGACCATCATTTTTCTTGCAGGTGGTCAAAGAATCGCTTGGCAAGTCTGATGAGCTCTCAGTCACTGCCCTCATAGTGACCCCTCGTACGTTTGGGGCCCGTGTGGCTTTGACAGAAACCCAGATGAAGCTGTGGCCTGAGGGAGCGGACAAGGAAGGTGTTCCTCCGGCCCTCTTGCCCAGCGCCGAGTCTCTCCCAGGGGGTAGCCGTGCCCACGTCACATTAGGCTGCTCGGCTGGCGTGGAGTCTGTTCAGACCGGTTTGGATCTGCTGGATATCCTGGCTCTGCAGAAAGAGGGCAAGGAGGGCACCCAGGTCGAGATGGATTTGGGTACTTTGTCCTACCTGAGCGAGGGCCGTTGGTTCCTTGCCCTGAGGGAACCAATTACCGCAGACACCACCTACTCTAGCTTCTCTGAGGACAAGCCTACCAGTGACCAGGGCAAAAAGGATGGAGAGAAGAAAAAGAAAAAGTGTACCATCCTGTGAGTGGAAGGCAAGGAGGAGAAGAGAGGGGGGGGAAGAAGACATTTTTCCTAAGGGCTCTGGCCCTCGGTTGGCTGAGGATGATGTTGTGTTTTTGCATGCGTGTAGGTGGATTGCGTGTATGTTTCGCAGCTTTAGTGTGTGCACAGGGGTGGCTTGGGATGATTTGGCAGGCAGTGTGAGACCAGACGTTCCAAAGTGGCCTGCTGGATCCCGGGTTTCTCTTAGCTGGTGCCTTTTCTGCTTTTTCCTGGCAACACAAGCTCAGAGGCCTTAGTATCTGCCTTAAGGTCATGGTTCACTCTGCTGGAAAGTTCACTTTGCGTTAGGAGCTAGTTCACACGGCTGTTTGGCCGCCACACCATCCCTGTTCCCTTTACACAGGTACATTCACGATTTGTCTTCCTTACACGTGACTCGTGTAGAACACTTAGATTTAGCGCAACTTTACTGGTTTGATTAACTGATTTGTACTCTGTCCAAGCTCAGTTCTTGTTGATTAGTCCAGAAACATGGTTCAAACTGCCTTCAAATTCAGTTTGAGGCTGGTTTTGCTGTAGCTTAGAAGATTTTCATTCTAAATTTACATTTAGATCTTCTATTTCAGGAAATATAGAGCATTTTGATCTTTCAACACAGGATGTCTTGGTATTGGGTATAAATCTGTTAGTTTAGTATGTGATTCTTTGGTGTCCCTCTCTTCTGCCTTTGTGGAGCTGATAATTTCCAAGACTTCATTCTGCAGCGTTGTTATATTCTCACTCCTCTTATAGTGATCAGTTGTGTGTGTGCATGTCTTTTGCAAAAAAAAACAACCCACATTATTCTTCCTTTCAATCATGTAATATTTAACAAGGTTTTTCTTTTTATCCAATAAGACTACATACTCTCTGTGACGTTTTTATGCTAAAGTGTGTATGTGTATGCCTGTCTCCGTGAACATTCTCTTAAACTGTCTTGCCGTTTGCGCAGTGTTGGTCAAACCATCGAAGACCTGTTTTGAATTTACAGCCCATGATGTCGGATAAGACATGCCTGTGCTTCTCTTCATTATATCTGTATGATCAGCTCTTTCATAAATCCAGTATATTCACATGTGATAGTAAATTTTCTCTCTCTCTCTCTCATTCATATCAGTTTTGAAAAAATGTGCACTCTAAATACTGTGACAAGCATCTGTCTGGTGCCTTTCTCTTCTGTAGGTTTCTAGATGGCTGAAGCCATGCTTCTCGTAGATCTCTGATAGCAAGGCACTCAATTTTTGCACTTACCTTGTTTTTCATTTGTTTTTGTACACTTAATAAAGAATGTGCTTGGCTCTGACAACCCTGGCTTTCTGTTCTTGCTTTAAGTAAATTATGTTCTTGATGTTTCTGGGATTGAATTTCTTTAGCTTGTTCTAATTAATGTAATAATTTTACCAAATGGGTGGTTGAATGCTCATTCATTCCACTTCAAATAGTTTATGCATAACTGCAGCTAACATCTGGTTTTTAATCGGCACCGGTTTCTGCATTCATAGGAAATTTAACGGTCTTAATGCAGGGGAAATAACTACATTTGAAGTGGGACAACTTTGATTAACTTCTTTTGACCCACTTCATATGTTGACTACTGTGGTTTGAGATGCTTGTGAATATACAAGGTTAGTTATTGACAGTCATCTGAAGTGCATCTGTTCTTATTTCACTCACGGATGTGTTAGTGTTCTGGTTTTGCCAGTAGGTTGGTGATTGTCACCACTGAAAGCTTCTACACTGAAAAAATAAAAGGTGCTTGGAGGAACCCTTTGGGGTTCTTCATTCAATTTGCCACACCGGTGGAACCGTATGAAGATCCTCTAGACACCCTTTAAAAAGGGGCGGTTCTCTGAGGAACCACCCAGGAACTCCTATATAAGGCACTGTGTAGAACTGCTTTGGGTGCCTCCAGGAAAACAAATTTCATTTTTTTTTCATTTCATGTTACTATGGTTACCATTAATTTCTATTATAATAAACAAACTGAACCAAACACAAAAGAATTGTTTATTACATATTTTAGATCCATTTGAATACATGCACCTGGGGAAAAAAGCTAGTAATGGATTAATATCAAAGAATACACACACAAAAAAAACAGTATAAGTAACATGAATAATCAACCATGCAATAGGCTATACAAGAAGACATCTCAACAAAATGCATGGAAACATTTGTTCCATGTAATATATCAATGAAAAAAAATTGACTAATTAAAAATGTCCATCTTCACTTTACTTTAAAACATTTGTGTTTTAGTCTGCTTGTTAAGTCTGACGTCAATGTTTCCAAGTCCAAAAGAAACAAACAGTGCTGATATACATTCATTATGCTGTAATATTCCTGAAAATTATGATCCTAACCTTTATCTCTATACCAAAATCTCAGATAGTTAGTCATTCAGCTATTTTGAATGATAAAATGTTGAAGTCTGGGATGCCGTGAGAGTGGAGACTGTAATGTACACAATGGCTTTTGAAAAGCTTAAATCTGTGACTTGAATCAACTGCTCATAAATGGTTGATTATTCTCACTAGAAAAAATATAGAGGAAGTAGTAGTAGAGGCTTTGACCCAGAAACAGTATTCCTAATGTCACAACAAGCAGAAAACATTTTCCATTTTAATTAATTATGTGTTATGAGTTGTAAGTCTTCTGAAGCCATATAATAGCTTTTTTGTCAAAAAAGACTAAACTTGAAGTTATAATTCAGAGTTCAAATGTCTTATAATCCAATTCTAATGATTGAGGTATAAGAAAAAATGCATTGCATTATTGGCGCCAAACCTGTGATATTATTTTACAGGTAACATGAATGAGACTTGAGAGCATGAGGGAAGATTTGCAGAGAATAACTGTTTAAAAAACACAAGTACACAGTCAAACAATAAAATTTTACACAGAAAACTTCATATTAATAATGTACTTGCATGTGGTGCAGGTAACTTACTGTTATTCAGTGTTGCCTCTGAAATTTTCAGATTATTTTGTGTGAGTTACTGGTTGTTCTGGGGAAACAAAAGAACAAAGCTGATTATATCCACAACATAATATTTATTGTCCAATAAAGGGCTTTAAAATGAAATTCGGGCTGAATCTTTGAGGATGTTACCATCAGGGCCGTACGCAGGGTTTTATAAATACAGAGGTCCCAAAAGTGAACCCCTAACCTTGATGGCCTTACCAAGGGCATTAAGTAAATGATTCAAGGATTATTTTGCATAGATGTTACATTTCAATCAAATGCCAACACAGTTCTGTGTCCAGAGACATATGAGCAATTAGTATGATAATCAGCTAGCCTACTTTTTCTTTCCTAAATTAATCAATGTTTTTGGACTAATCTGTTAATTTAATGATTCAATTGTACACTTGTGAAGACAGTCACTTGTCGCCACCTACTCGCTTAATGATGCAAGTTGCGCAAACACAGACAATAATAGTTTTTTTTTTTAAGTTGCTACCTAAACATGTTGTTCTATTCAAATTTAATCATCTGAAATAATATCAACTGCTAATTCGTTTTTTCCCCTCCAGAATTTAAAGAGTATCACAATGAGTTGTTCTCCCCCTCTTCTCACAACCCGTTTCATCACATGAAACTGTTGATGCTGTTTTTACTCATTGAGCTGCAAGATTCTGGAAACTGACAATCACAATTAAAATTAATATTGTGATTACAATCCTCCCACAATTCTTAATAGACAACTAAAAAAATAAGTAATTTACTAGAGATTCTGGCATAATGTTAGTTGCTGCAGTCTATTTACAAAAAATTTTTTAATAAATTTGAATGATTTTTTTTAAATCGGTTTGAATACAGGATTCAAGGACTCAATTATAAAGATATCACTTGTGTCATTACTAGATGAATCAGCGTTTATGAACAAATCTATTGAATGAATGATTCAATGACAAGTTCATTTTTTAACAGTCACTTGTCTCCACCTACTGGTGTAACTATGTAATCGATACAATCTATATTTGAAGCGTCAAGTTATTTTCAAAAGGTGATTTACTCTATTTTGTTCACTTCTGTTTGAGATGGTGGGAACTGGTTGTCTCCCTCGGTTGCAAGGCTGTAGTTTGGGTTTGAACATTGGGGGGTAAAACTGTGAACCGTTTAACGAGGTACCAGGAAATGCTCCCTCGTGAGTTTTATTTATTTGTTTTTTGCTTTATTTTTGCAAAATGGCCCACACATGCAAAGTAGGTTGATAGCAACCAGTTGTTTACAAAGTGCCATGGGAAGTCAAATTATCATTGCTTTAAATTTTCAAAATTTGCTTATTTTTAAAATGTTAGTTTCCTGTCAAAAATTGGATTATCTTTTATTTTCCCAATAGGCATATCTGTCCTATTAGCAGAGCACATTTTACACATGAGGAAAACCAATTGCTTAGTCAATTATTCAAGAAGGTCCATACTTTAAAGCTCTTGATTCTAACTTGTACTTGGCCTTATGGAAAAGTAGTTCTTGTAATTGTTTAGCATTTGTTACAATAAGGATATAATTACAGGTAGACCACTGATGGCTCACATTTGAACTTCTGACGCATATCTGATCACAGATCTGACGAATAATACAAAAAAAAGTGATTGTGCTGCATTTGAAGGTTGACAGAAGCATGTAGCCTATATAATCTTTAATGGAAGAAGTTTGGAACAACCTCATCCAACCTGACCTGTAAAGGTGAGTTAAACTTAGTGAGTTAAACTTTTGCAAAGCACTTATTTCAGTGTTTCCTTTTTAATACATTTACAAAGTTATCACAGATCTTTTTTTGTTTTGTTTTGACATTATGGTGTACGTACGGAGTGTATAGATTTAACATAAGGCAGCATAACAAAGTGTAGGAAAAAATTTAAGGGGCATGAATACTTTCGCTAGCCACTGTGTGTGTGTGTGTGTGTGTGTGTGTGTGTGTGTGTGTGTGTGTGTGTGTGTGTGTGTGTGTGTGTGTGTGTGTGTGTGTGTGTGTGTGTGTGTGTGTGTGTGTGTGTGTGTGTGTGTGTGTGTGTGTGTGTGTGTGTGTGTGTGTGTGTGTGTGTGTGTGTAAATATAGGCCTATATATATATGTATATATATATATATATATATATCTTATATATATATATATATATATATATATATATATATATATATATATATATATATATATATATATATATATATATATATATTGCATGGATGGATGGATTTAGCATTAAAATTCACTGCATTACAAATATGTAGCTAACTTTTCACATAGTTCTAATGTTTTTTTTGCAACTTAGCACTGACCCTCAATGCCACGCTGTTAAACGTGTGGTCTCCACACTGACTTATCAAAGTCTTGCTTCTGCAAACACTGGTGACATCCAGTGATCAATGGCAATGTTTCTATTTAAAGCCTGTACTGTCTGTTTTGTAAAATCAGCTTGAGTCATATCTCTTGGCTGGAGCCCTTCAAACCCATTAACTGATGCTGCCGTGAACAGAGGAGCCAAACAGTGCATTAGCAACAGCCAGTGCTGCAATGCCCTTTGTAAAGGCCAATTCATTCACCTGAGAAGCTGCATCACTTTGATTTTATCTGAGATTAAGCATTAGATATGGAGTTACATTTAATCTTAAAGAAAGATCTCACTGCCTGTGGAGCCTGCCTTTAAAAGCCTCTGAATTTGTGTAGGCTAGGATTAATGATTCGATCTTTGTTTGCCGAATGTGAATATTATTTTTTGATAATAAGGGTTGTTGTAATTTTCATTACTTTGGTTTGCTTTATCTGTTGTAATAGTTTAAGTGCCACTCTTCTTGCTAATCCATAGTTATGCAAAGTAATTATAAATTAAATAAAATAGGCAAATTAATAGGCTATAATATGACCTAAATATGTGGCCAGCCTCTACGTGTACTATGACGCAATTACTAGCTATTCTTGTTTAGTTGTCTGGCAAAATAAAAATGATTGTGAAAACTCATTTTAGAAATCCTTACTTTCAAAACTCAAGTCCACATTGCACATTCGGGTCATGTTCTCTCCTTAATGGGGTTCATTGAGGCGCGTTGCTAAACGCCTGATGGTGCAGTCTGATTGGCCGAGCGGCGCGGAATTAGCCAATCAAACCCTGGTCTGATGAATTGTAGACGGGCTTTGATTGTTCACTGTTCAAGTGGGCGCGGCCTCGAATCACGGTGGATGGTGAGAGCCAATCAGAGACTAAAGAAATCAGCCAAGGCCATCGTCAGATGTCGGCGTAGAGAAAACAGGAGCGGCTGAAAGGAAAGTGAGCGAGCGAGCAGCCACGCTGTCTGGAGGATAAGTGTCTCCTCCTGCAACCGTATCTCGACTGTCAACACACTCAGAGAGACTTCGTACAGTAGGAAATCCCTGAAAGGAGAAAACTTGCTATCCTTAATCTTACATATACCGGTAAGTGGCTTAAAACATCAAGGTAACATTACTAGTCATATAAACACCGATTACTGAAAGCAGTCTTTCATATGGGAGTAAATGTAACGTTAGCGAAGTATATGAAACGGAATATAAAACCAACAGTGACACAGCTATTTTTGCTCAAAACGCTGTAGAGATCAGTGTTGACGAACCTTAGCGTTGCTTATCTACATTTATTGTTATTTTCTTCATGAATATCAGTCAGAGCCGTATGGAGACAGGTTCTACTGGTCTCTACCTGTCATTTAAATGAATGAAGGACTGTGTTAACACCTTTCACGTATACGGAAGTGTAAGGTGCATGTTATGTTCTTGAAAAACAAAATAAACAAATACAGCACACAAGAAGAATTAAAACAAATGTTAATTTCCTTTAGTTAATTGTATTCTAGAGATGTTTGTCAGGTTATGGCAACCCGTTTAAACATATTCCTTAAAAGTTCTAGTAGCCTATAAATTTTATGTTACTATGTAAGTTACTATTAGATTTTAGTACATGCGTAACTCTGTTACTTATTCTATTCGTAAATGGTATCTATTCAATTAGTTACTAGTGCATACTGCAGTCATGACTAATCTATTAGTTACTAGTACTTATGCATTAAATCCAAGTACTTACTCACTTGCTGCTAGTCACTATCCCTGTAGCATCAAATAACTATTCTATTAGTATAGTGACTAGTACCAAAGGAATAAGTATTTGTATAATGAATTGTTACAAGTGAAATTGAGTCTCAAATGGATTACTCGCTTGGAATTTAAAAAAAATACTATTAACAACTAACATACTGATTTGTTTTATAAGAATAAATGTTTAAATTGATTGTTGTAGTGTGGCATTTAATAAAAGTAAATTAAAGTGAATCTTCATTTGAATAAAGCATTATATAAGCTTGAGCTTAAATAAGGATCCATCCTTGCGCTTAAGATGTAGATGTAGTAGATCAATCAGGATAGAAATTAGATTAATAATGCCAGTCATAAACTTTAGATTTGGTGTTGTAATTTCTTTAGTGTTATTCAAATTTAACTGTCTGATACAAAAATTTGTATCAGACGTGTGTTGGATTTGTGTGGAGAGTAGTAAGATCAATATCTTTAGTGTAACTCCACCTTCTCCCCGCATCCTTCCTATGTGATGAATGACACTGCTGCTGTTTTGTGAGTGAGGGAAACGGAGTTATAAATCAGCACCATCACTACTAGTGTGATGCA
This sequence comes from Siphateles boraxobius, assembly GCF_051911475.1. Lineage (NCBI taxonomy): Eukaryota > Metazoa > Chordata > Actinopteri > Cypriniformes > Leuciscidae > Siphateles > Siphateles boraxobius. Next base: position 14,357,005 of record NW_027509193.1, read on the forward strand.
CAACCCCTTAACCAGCTGTGCATCGCAGTATGAGCTGGTGTGCATGATGCAACTGGCCTGCACCTACAGAAAAGTACCACGCCATTACCATCTGACCGCACCATTGTAAACGGGATCAGACCAGGGCACTGGTGATGTGATTCTGTGTGCAGTAAAATCAATACTACTAAAACACTCAGTAATATATGAAAGTACATGACACATCAGTCGCTGTCGTGGAGACGTATCTACTGAATCTAGAGATACACTGCCAGTTTTTCTCTTGCTCATCCATCTTACAAAAATGTACCACAGAAACCATCACTGTTACTGCACTTATTGTCCTAAAACTGTAATTAATAAATATGTGATCTTTGTCAGAATCCTACAGTACTTTCTTGTTTTGATGAAATTGGCTAATGGGAAGTTACTGGAGATTTAGTGTTTATTTTATTTATTTATTTGTATATTTTTTAGGAGATGTGACTGTAGACCTCATATTACAGCAACAATCAGAAAAAATGTATATACATATAACTCTATATAATATACATTTTCTCCATAATATACCGGCTTTGTCTCTATTTGGTTACTTCATTTTAAAATGTGCACATTAAAAAGTCTACTTGGTTATCTGTCGAATTGTGGTTAACTTACTTTACATCACTGACCTGTGAGTCGAGTGTGGCCAGTGCAATGACTCATCACTTCTTTTTGGCTGATATTTTCAGTGATTCTGGATATCAAGTATAGATGTACTTTGATACAGCAATGTGTGTTTGTGCATATGTATGTGTGTGAGTAAGAAGTTGGTTGTTTAAGATGTTGTGGTTTAGTTTTTTGGCTTTAAATATGTTGCTTTCTTCTCAGTCTGTATACTCATTTACAGCATTCCAGTGTAATGGGAGATGCGAGATGTTGGGGGTGGAGTGGTCCTCTCTCTTCATTAGTAAATTGTTTGGGTCAAGGACCTGACTGTCTCCTAACTGAACGCTCTGTTCTCCTCGCCACATGCATCAACATTAATTCTCATTACAGAAGGGGAGCTTAAGAAACAGTTAGACTATTATCAAGGTGGATAAAGAAGATAAAATGTCATTCTTATTTAGAGCATTCCTTAGTAACTAGTTTTTTTTGTAATGTTGTGAGAAGCCTATTTGTTTATTGTTTGTCATTTTTGTCTAAAGACCCTTTGGCCCTTTGAACATATAGCTGCTGATGCTTATATGGAAAAATATGTTATCTGTTAAAAAATAAATTCAGAATATCACATACACTACCATACAAAAGTTTGGAGTCAGTAAGATTTATTCAATTGTTTTAAAAGAAGTCGCTTATACTCACCAAAGCTTATTTGATAACAAATAAAAACAGTAAATATTACAATTTAAAAGAACTATGTTTTCATATTTTAGAATGTAATTTATTCCTGGGATATCAAAGCTGAATTTTCAGCATCATTGCTCTAGTCCTCAGGGTCACATGATCCTAGAAATCATTCTAATATGATGATTTGATGTTCAAGAAATATTTATCACTATTATCAATGTTGAAAACCGCTTCATATTTTTGTTCAGGATTCTTTAAATAGAATGTTTAAAAGAACAATTTATTTGAAACAGAAATCTTGTATAATGTTGTAAATGTATTTTACTGTAACTTTTGATCAATTTAATGCATTGCTAAATAAAGTAGCCTAACAATTTCTAGTTGCTAAACTAGTAATTTCTTATACACACGTCCAAAAATCTTTTTGAATGGTCGTGTAATAATTTTTGCAGCATTAGTTTGTTGTCTGTGTTGTTTTAGCCAGTATAAATGCAGATTGAGATGCTTGTCATTCTCTGCCAACTGGTTTATCTTGTCTTTTTAAAACAAAAACGGGTTGTGTTGACCCCGCTGACAGCTTGGCACTTTCGTTCTACTGCATGTCCTGACAGGGTTCAGACAGGCGGCTGTGATGTCATTTGAATGGGACTTTAGCCTGCCAATCACAAATGCACTCATGTATGAGAGTTTTCACTGCTTGGCACCGTTGACTGAGAGAAGGGGAATAATAACTTCTAGCTCATATAGGTGTTGTGTGCCATAATATTTGGTGAAATTGGTTATAAGGACAGTGTCATACAATTTTATCTACCTCATGCTATACTGTATGCCTGTCTGGATGTTTTTTCTTTTCTTTTGGTTTAAGAAAGCTTAGTTGATTAGTGCAATTGTACCTGATTGAGCTTCTGTTATATGTCAGTCAGACTGCATTGGTTGCTCTTGTCTTGTGGCACAGCACGAAGTCCATGTCTAATCAAATCAGGGTGAGCGTCAAGCCTATTTTTGGCTGCCATCCCTAATTCAGGAAAAGGTAAAAAGAAAGAGAGACCAGCAGATGAACTGGGTGACAAAGACAAATGTAATCCAGCATAAGAGAAAATGCCTGCAAAAATGACAAATTCTACCGAATATTTGTAAATGTTACGTTTGTTTCAGCAGGATGTTATGTAGATGTGCTATTTAAATGTGTTAGTTAGGGTGTTAGTTTCACTTAGCCACTCAAGTTCCTGGTCAGTTTCCTGGATAAAGCGAAACCGACAAAGCAGTTATTGTAAAGCCATGTATTGAATTTGTATATTGCATTTTAAAGACATACCGACCTAACATAAACAAATCTTGCAGAAACTATGTGTATGTATTTTTTGTATTTAGCCTTTTTAGTAGTTTATTTAGCCTTATTTATTTTAATGACTTTTTATTTAGCTTTTTTGTTGATTTATTTATTTAGCCTTATTAGGCTTTCTATTGATTTATTCATTGCACTGATCCGACATGCATACCCACTGAGGGTCCGTAAAGCATTTTGAAAGGTTGCTGCTCATTTATCAGTATCAAGTGGCTGATGGTTAATGAGTTTCTGTCTTTCTCTGCAGTGCTTTTTTAGTCATCTAGGACCATGTCAGCCAAAGCCATCTCCGAGCAGACGGGGAAGGAATTCCTTTACAAACACATTTGCACTACAGCCGCCGTACAGAACCGCTTCCGCTATGCTAATGTAACAGCAGAAACTGACTGGGAGCGACTGGCTCAGGATCACCCCTGGCTTCTGACGGAGGTAAGACAGCTGTTGGAAGTAACTGACCTGGGAATGGGATCACATTTGGGCTTAAGATGAAACTGATACGGCCATGTGGTGCAACTAAATGACCAAAGACCTCATGATCAATGAACATGAGGCAATTGTACAAAGGCCAAAAATGATAAAATAGTACAGGTACAATTAGAGAATTCGTTCTGTGTGTCTGTCTCAGACTGATTTACAAACGCTGTGCGCTCTTGGACAGTAATTGAAGACTTGGTTTTAATCTCTATTCAATGGTTTACTTGTTTGCCACAATAATGCAATGTCTTTGAATCTTCATTTGGGAGGGGGAGGGGATCGGGGTTTAGAGGAGGGGGGGGGGTATTCTCAGAAAATAATTAATATGTAAAAAAAAATAAGTATTGCAAAATTAGATCATATCCTAAATATTGTTAAATTATATTATAATTATTATATTATGAATTGAGTTAAATCATAATTCAATTGTATTATAAATGTTTATATTGTATATTTCCTAATGCTTGTTAATATTTTCAAATATATAATGACAGTATTTTATTGCTATAAAAATATAATGCAACTGTTACAACGATTGTTCTTGTCGTAGAATAGGCTTGTTTCTCCATATGATTCAAGAATCATGTGAAGTCTTACTATTGCCAACACTTCCATCTAATTCGACTTCTCAGACATTTATGCAGGGCAGTTCTGTTGAGGGCTCAGCATGAGGAGTAAATGAGTAAAAGAAATCATATAGAGAGACAGTCATTAGTATGCTACTTCGCTAGGAGGTCAATTAAAGCAGCTAAAGTGAGCATAGCAGGATTTCTCAAATGACAGTACAGGGATAGTTTCTGCTGAAAAAGCACCCTTAATCACCTTTATGGAGGAGCCCAGAGGGTAAAATCATATTAGATATGACTCATGTCTCTCCGTCTCCAGCGACCGAGACAGCTATAGAGAACCGTTTAATGAGGAAGTCACATATAGATCTCAAATATCATTTGATCGTCCTCTTGCCTTCTGTTTGTGACCACATTGAAAATTAGAATTATTAGGATTTTTTTTATATATATTTTTATTTTATTTTAAAACAAACTGTTTAGATCTTACTGTCCATTTCACTTTTGGATTTTGTCACAGATTGTAACATATGTGTATTTTACATTCGCTGTTGTTTGCAATAATATTGGCAGCATGAATTTGTAAGTTATAATCAATATTTGATTGATTATTGTGCGTTTCTCATGTTTCTGTCCAGCGGTTAGTCGTTAAGCCAGATCAGCTGATCAAGCGCAGAGGGAAACTGGGACTGGTGGGTGTGAACCTGGATCTGAAGGGTGTGAAGGAATGGATCAAACCCCGCCTTATGAAAGAGACAGCGGTAAGGACAGTTACCAACACTGCCTCATGCAGTTTTTGCATCCCAATATATTATACTGTATATCATGCCCCTGCATACATTGTTGCCTGAGAGCCAAAAACGTTTTTGCTGAGAGAAAGGAATACATTTGTGTTATATATTTTTTTTATATGATCATTTTAATAATATTGTTCTGTTTTGCTCTCTCTGTCTTTCATCTGCTAGATTGGTCATAGCCCCTGTTGACTCTCCCACTTTCAAGGGAGCGTTTCATTGTTTTTCCCACCTTGTCATCCCTTTCCCCTCCCTCTCTTTGAAATGTCACCTCGCCTTCCTCTTTCTCTCTGGCTGATTTATATCAACTGGCCTTTTGGCCCACTGTTGTGACTGCAGCACAAATGAGATTGTGTGTGTGTGTTGCAGCTCTGCTTGTCAAATCTTTCACTTTTCTCTGCGAGTCTCTAAACGCTGAAGTAAAATCACTGGTGCACAGCACAAGCCTTTATACTGTCTGAACACTTGCTCTCCTCTTCTCTACCTCCTCCTCCCCATCCCTGGCCTCCTTTTCTTCTGCCTCTTACATAATTCTCTTTTCATTGTGTGTTTTTCATTAGGAGAAGCTTTTAGATTTAGACCGAAGGCAGTTTCTGGTGTTTAATCCCTTAAGGAAAGCTTGATATGCAAGTATAAGCTTTTAAAATCTCTCTGTCTGTCAGGTGGGGAAGGCTAAAGGCGTTCTCAAGAACTTCCTGATTGAGCCCTTTGTAGCCCACAAGCAGGTGAGCCTGTCCGGTAAATGCTATGTTCTATGTCCATGAATAAATTGGCTTATTTAATTATAACAATAATAATATTTTTAAATGGTAATATTTATTACTACTACTACTGATCATAATAATTCATTTTAGAAGCAGAATGATTATATTATTGTTATTAAACAATTCTCAGGGATTAATGTCTCCGTCGCTACGACGGATTTCCGTCAATTGCAGGGTTCCCGTCTGTCCTTAATGTCTTAAGTTCACTTTTCATAATTTTAAGGCCGTAAATAGGCTTTCATTTCTCAAATAGTGTGATAAATGTCTTAATTTTAGTTTGAATAGGTCTTAAGGAAAGACGAGGTGTATTCAACCTACTGAGGGGAATGTGATAAAGCCTGGATTGGAGCGAAAGCACGTTCCTCTATCCACTCTAACATTCTGTAATCACTTCGCTTATGGGCCAGTCCGGGTTTTCAATTCCCGCTCACGGAAAAACTGCTCCGTGTTCACTCTACAGCTGGTTTACTGCGGTCCGAATCCGAGCGCGTTTGTTCCCTGCGCCCACCGCAGCGTTGGTCTGGTTTCACACTCAACTTGATTCTATCGAACCCTGGTGCGTTTGCGTGCATATTACGTCATCGCAAACGTGCACGGCGCATGATAGAAAACAGAACGCGGGCCAATATTGGCCGTTCCTCAATACCAAGTACGCAAACTTCGGACTTGCAAAGTTCGACTCAGGAGAACCGAGCTCCCGAGGACGAGAGGACGCGAGTACGGTTATTCTGCAAACGGAATGCGTTCACTCAGCTCGCTCTGGCTACTCCGGTTATTTTTTTATGTATATTTTAAGGCAACAATAAAGCGAAATATGGTATAAAATACAACTCTGCCTCTTTTCATCAACAATAAAATGATATATATATATATATATATATATATATATATATATATATATATATATATATATATATATATATATATATATATATAAACACCTCTTTTCATTTATAAATGAACATATTAATGGCCACACAAATGTGGTTCAGGCAACGCACATTGATTATCTTCACTGCATATATTTATAACAACACGAAATATAAAACACACAACCCTGCTTCTTTTTGTTTTCATTTCAAAAATATGAAACATTATTGATTATTAAAACTGACATTTAACAAACAGAGACAGGTTTGTATCGTTTTATTTTATTATGCATGTACACATACTGTGAAGAGAATGCATAGTAAAATATATGTAAAGAATATTTTATATATTTTAGAATATATAACATTACACAACCCTGTCTCTTTTTGTTAAATGTCAGTTTTAATGATCAATAATATCCAGTATAAAAGTATAAGTAGCCTAATAGGTAGGCTATAAGAAGCTATGCAATGAGCAATAAAGCAAACAATTCAGTCAAACATTAGTCAGCTCTCTAATAGGCTACACAGTTAAAGTTAAATAGCCTAAATATATAAAGTTATGAAACTTCACTTTGCCCTCAGCCAAAACGATTTGCCATGGAACAAACTATATATTAATGTAGTTTAGCATTGTTTGGTCTTATAAGATAAATAAAAACATGCACTAAAAAGTTATGTAGATGGTTGAGTATTTTGTCAAGCTAAGTAATTTTTTTTCATAGATTAAAATAGCTTTTAAAATATGCTAACTGGCAATATTAAAGCGGTTTACAACATCTTCCCTTAAAACGCTATTGGTCTCGACTATTTAAATAAAGTTAAAGGAATATGACTTGGCCAGAAAAAAATTTCAGTTAGAAGAATTTTTTTCACTTTAATCCCTGATAATTCTGCATCTAATATATTTGTATTATACTTCATTATTTTACGAATGCATTTATTGGAATTATTTATTAATAATAAAAATGTATTATATTATATTTTATGTATTATATTATTATTTTTTATAGTAGGGGTTTGATTATTTACATGGTAAATAATATAATAGAGGTAACATTGTTCAATTGTGACTTTCCCTCAGGAGGAGGAGTTTTATGTGTGCATCTATGCCACACGTGAAGGCGATTACGTGCTCTTCCATCACGAGGGCGGTGTGGACGTGGGTGATGTGGACTCTAAAGCCATGAAGCTCCTGGTGGGAGTGGATGAGAAGATCAGCGCGGACACAGTCAAGAGTCAGCTCCTCAGACATGCCGCTGCAGATAAGAAAGAGTGAGTCAGACAGTCAGATCAAATGCATAAATAGAACATATTGTATGAATATAAATACATTTTACCATGTCTAATTCCATTCAGCTGGACTGCACTGATTTTTCTCCCAAAATTATAGTGGGGGTGAAATGTATAGTCTCTAACTATAGTCATCTATAATTTTTTGTATAGTTTATTTAGCCTTTTTTGTTGTTGTTGTTGTTGTTGTGTTTACACTATTTTTTTTTTAAATCAGACAATCAACAAAGTCTGTAAACACTCCTCTTTATTTTTTATGTTGTTTTAGCTTCCTTGTAAAGACCACTCTAGGGGGAATATAAGCATAATTGAATTGCCTTAAAACCCTCTTAAGGGTCCCCTCTGTATCGCTGAACGCAAGAAGCTGCAGGCAATTCTTGGTCCTCCTGATACATGCATATCAGGAGAACGGTGAGCAAAAATGAAAGAGTGGAAGAGGAAGGGGAAGGGAGGAAAAACAATCAAATGAGGTGCTCTCAGCTGTGCTGGCAGTAGTGGAGGGCACTTTGATCCATTACACAAATGAGATCTTTCCCCGTGTCCACCCACCCCCCAGTATTATTCAATTCACGTCTATAAACCCTGTCTGTCTTTTTAATGGCATACGCGCACACATACTCTGACATCTCGTTCTGGCTGGCCTCACCGTCTTGGCTGACATTGAGATTGACTGGAAGATTGTTTGGCAGCATTGGCTGATATCCACACCTCTCTTACGATTCATCCATCTGTTTTTACTCTTCCTCTCACTCTCTCTTTCTCAGTCAGACATGCATACAGCGCTCTTAGAAAAAGAATTACAGCTGGGAACAACAGCACACAACTCCCTCTCTCAAATATTGTGGCATAAAGGATACATTTCTCCTGCTAAATCTCCTTTTGTCATCTTTCACCTAGTACATTTACTGATTTACTGGCATCCCAAAAGGCCCTCCTTTTTCCTCCAGTTATTCTGCCTCCTCGTCGTTTCTCATGTATAAATTGTGTTCTCTGGACTACGGGCCGTCAGTTTTTTTTTTTTTTTTATGAGGTGGATGACTGATGATTCTCTAACTCTCTCCTCCCTCATGTCTCCCTTTATTTTCCCTTGTTACTCCAAACAACAGCTGTTTTAGTAACAGATTCTGTCATTAAATTGAGTGTTACCATTTCCAGTCACTTTCTGTTTTCGATTTGGTTTGCTTTCAATATCACACCAATACAAGTCTGTATTACAAAAAAAGTCATTAATCTGTCATTTTTTCTTTAAAATCTAGTCAAAGATTATTTTTTTAAATGTAATGAAATTATCCAGCAAGGAAGCATTAAATTGATCAGTAGTGACCGTAAATAATTTATTTGAAACAGAAATCATTATAAATGTATGTTCTTTTGAACTTTTTTTTCCATCAAAGAATCCTGATATAAACGTATCAACAGTTTCCACAAAAAAATTAAGCAGCACAGCAGTTTTTAACATTGATAATAATAAGAAAGTTCAGCTTTGCCACCACAGGAATAAATGCAACTTTAAAATCTATTAAAATTGAAAACGGTTATTTTAAATTGTAGTAATATTTCACAATACTGCAGGTTTAATGAATTTTTGATCAAATGAATGCAGCCTTGGGTAATCATAAGAGACTTCTTTCTAAAACTTTTTTAGAAATTCTTACTGACACCAAACCTTTGAACAGTAGTACATCTAAAATCATTTAAACAAGTGCCAATGGAGTAAGAACAATGAGCTTAATTTCAGACTCTCTGTACTTCCATTTGTTTGTTCATTTATGTGAGTTAAATGACAGTCATTAAACCACAAATCCATACTTATTTTGGGTGTGTTAAGTCAGTGATTAGATTTTGTGGTGTTGAACTAAACTACTTTGTGTCAGTTTAACATGTTCACAATATTTAATGTAACGATAATATTCTAATAATTGAAAATTACATGTAGGTATTATTATTATTATTTTTTTGTCTCTACAGAATGTTAACTAGTTTCCTGGTAGGATTGTTCAACCTGTATGAAGACTTATACTTTACATACTTGGAGATCAACCCTCTTGGTAAGTCACAAAAGCAGCCCACCCCACCTCAGCTGTCGGTCAGATTCTGATTCAGTTCTTCGCAATGTCTTGGCACTGTTGATTTGGAGACCGAATGGAGACCAAAGACAAACCACTTCAAGTTCTTTTCAATGCAGTAAAATCTCTAGTTGCTCATTATGTTTGAATGACTAAGAACAAGTCTTATGTAAAAAATATTTTACACTTATTTTCTTTCATTACTAAAGGCCGAACTCTGATCCAACTTGGTGTCAAAAAAGTGTTTTGAAGAAACATTTAATTTTGAGAAAATTAAGGCGATAGATTGCTATTTAATTAACATGGATGCTGTTTGATGGTGACTAGAGATGTTTCATAGTGTGCTAATTAATAATCCCTTGTGCCCTATAGCATCTGTTTCTGTGTTATGAACTGAGTTTCTAACTTCCTTTGATGTTCCTGTTGGAAATGTTTTTTTTTGTCTATATAAATCACATTTTTATCTTTACACATGTGAAAAGTCTACTTCTCGGCCTGTTAGAAAATATGCTCTGTCTGCACAAGTTTCACATTTTCTTTGTCATCCAGTGGAATGCATGATTTAAGAATTATATATACCAATAAATATCAAAATATTGCCACACTTGGATGTGGCTGAAAACGCATGCCATCACCTCAACATTACATTTCACCTAGTACATGACTGCACAACCCAAAGCATTCAGTAACTGAGATTTAAATTCATTCAAATGTATTATTGCCTAAGGCAGGCAAGAAATGCAAAGTGCAATCAGTTTGTGAAGTTCAAGCTAAGAACAAATGCTCTCTTTCTCTCTGTCAGTGGTAACTAAGGATGGAGTGTATGTGCTGGACATGGCTGCTAAAATCGATGCCACAGCCGATTACTTGTGTAAGGCCAAGTGGGGTGATGTGGAGTTTCCCCCTCCCTTCGGCAGAGAGGCCTATCCTGAGGTAAAAATACATGCCACATGTATTTTGTTGCATAGAATTGTACAGTTTCAGTGATTCAGTTGCCATCTAAATATTAATTTGTATGAGTTAATCTAGAAGCCCAACAAGGAACAGGAAAGAAACCCTTGCCTTTTATCACTTTGTTTTTGCCAATTCATCAATCGGAAGCTTGTACTTCTCGTATTCTGCTGCGTTTGCTTACTTTCACTTCTTCTAAGGAATATGGTTTAATAATTAATTGGAAGCAGTCTTTCATAAATCATTAATGACGTTCAAACTCACCACACACAGACAGTGACAAGGCATTGGAGGGAGATACTGGTGTGTCTCCTGCTCTTCGTCACTGTTGGCAGGATGTATTGACGCTATGTTTATCTGACAGAAGGCTGGTTTAATTGTTCTCTCACACTCACACAGTGACAATAGCTGTTATAACAGACTGGTTTATCTGGAATAAAATCAGAGTTGGCTTATTAATAAATAACTTTTGGTACAATGTGTTACCTTTCTGTTTGATGTGCTGCTATAATTGGTCCATATGGGTTGAACAGAAAAGTGTCTTTGCTTTATTAGGCCTAAATATTTTGCCAACACTGTCCACAAGCCATTTTATGAAGTTTCTACTTTTTTGTCATTTATGAGCAAATTATTTGCTACATTATGGCGTTTGCTTAGTATATCCACTTTTGCTGAACTGACGTTCATGTTACATGTCTTTTTTTAACCAAATGATATTAAGCAAACCCAGCTATATGGGAATTAACAAAATATGAGAATTATAAGATACAATATGTGAATTAACAAAAATTTACAGGATAAAAGCCTTTTTTATAACCTTCCTGTAGGAGGCATACATAGCTGATCTAGATGCTAAGAGTGGCGCCAGCCTCAAACTCACTCTCCTGAACCCTCGCGGACGGATCTGGACCATGGTGGCAGGGGGCGGAGCTTCTGTTGTGTACAGGTACCTGTCACTCAAGAGATAAGTCCGGTTTGCATATAAATGCAAATGGATCACGTATGGATGAATATCACTTTCAATTTAAGCAATTAACACTGATATTTCATCCAAAAATGGATAAAAAAAAAATCTCAAAAATGGATTAAAAAAAAATCTCAATCTGGATAACTTTCTTCTTCAGAACACAAAAGATATTTTGAAAAATATCTTAAGTCTTTTGCCCACACAAATAAAGTCAATGGGGTCCAAAACAACATTGGACACCATTGACTTTTTTTTTTGTAGTTTGGACAAAAAAAAAACAAGACATTGTTCTAAATATAATCTTTTGTGTTCCACAGAAGATAAAAAGTCATGCCGACAAAATATTCATCCTAAATCTTAATAGAGTAGCTTGGAATAGCAGAATTATAGTTCAAGACAGTTAGAAGGGAAATACTGGTATAATGAGCAGAACTCTTGTGCTTCATGGTCTGAGAGATGAAGCAGATACCTGTAAGAGCCAGATGCTGAGAGCTAAATGACATTACCCATCCATGCTTGATAACTGTTATCTGGAGGTTTATCTTTCACTACTGCATCTGTCCTTCTCTCTGGATGAAGGGAGGAGATAGAGTGAGAGAGACTAATTAGGATGCGTATGTGCTGTCCTCTGAGAGTGGAGGATCAAGAAACCAAATGTTTTCTTATTTAATGCTCACAAAAAAATAAAAAAAATAAAACCCATGCTAGATTTACTGGATAATTTGGCTTGCTCTATTTGCTCTGCAATTTTGGTATTTAATTGGGATCTCTCTGATAAATATTTTTGACATTACATTTTACTTCGTATTTTTGATGTTATGCATTTTTGTGTCTGTCTGTGTCTACTAGCCAACAGTTTAACCTATTATAATTTTCCTCACTCATAGTGATACAATTTGTGACCTGGGTGGTGTCAATGAACTGGCCAATTACGGCGAGTATTCAGGAGCTCCTAGTGAGCAACAAACATATGATTATGCTAAGACCATCCTCTCCCTCATGACCCGTGAGAAACACCCTGAAGGTAAGTTCATTATAATCTTGTTGTCCAAGTGTTTCTTTATTAGTCTGTCACTGATTAGAGTGATTTTCAAAGTGTTTTTTTTAACAACAATTCTTGTCTAAAGGTTTTTGTATAAACCTTTTAATCGTTTCCCCCTAAGATTTAGTGTTGACATGTTAAAGTTGTTCACTTGAAAGAATTAAATTTTTGGTGGGTTTGTCCCACAACCAGACTTCAACTCTCCCTCTATCCGAAAATAAAAAGTATAAAGTATTTTTAGTGATCTAGAAAGAATTATTATTAATAAGAACAACAACAGCAACAGCAGCTATTGTTTTTATTATTATATAAAGAAATCATTATTAGTGTCAATGCTGCTGTCATTACAAAACCGGTTGCTGTCTGAGAATTTGAATTATGTTTGAAAAATGTTTCTGAATTTAAAGTTAATAGACTAACTTGTGTTAGCAAAAAGGGATAGTTCAACCAAAAATGAAAATTGTCATCATTTACTCACCCTAATGTTGCTCCAAACGTCTATGAGTTTCTGTCTTCTGCTGAACACAAAAGATGATATTTCTATTGAAGGATATTGGTAACCAAACAGTTGATGGTAGCCATTGACTTCCATAATGATAATGATCATTTCCTTTAAGTTTTAAACAGTCATTTTTATTCCAACCAGATTGTAAAAATGGTAATTACTATATATTATATACTGTGTTTGGTAAAATTAGGACCATGATCGTATTCCAGGGCATTTGATAAATGTTACCTGAAACATTTTGTAATCTGCATGTTAAAGAAGTTTCATGTATTTGTGGTATCCCATGTGTCACCATTCATTTCTCTTGTGTAGGTAAAGTCCTGATCATTGGAGGCAGCATTGCCAACTTCACTAACGTAGCAGCAACATTCAAGGTTAGATCTGAGACTCCCTCACGCTGTCCATGTGCATTTTTGCTATCTATCTGCATTAGCAGAATATTAATATTATTGCATTAGCATTAGCAGTGCATTAGCAGAATATGAATATATATGATATTTAAGCAGCCATATCACCCTGTAGCCCAAGACTGGTTGCTCAGTGAAGCTAAGCAGGGTTGAGGCTGGTTAGTACCTGGATGGGAGACCTCATTGGAAAACGTCTCGGTTACTAACGTAAGATTGGTTCCCTGAGAGTAGGGAACGAGTATTGTGTAAGTTAGCTTACGCTATGGGAAAACTCCTTTTCTCAAGAATATTGAAGAAATTTTTTTAAAACGCAGTGCAGCTGCAGCAACTGCACGAACCTATGGCGAGTCAGTTAGGATGCGCAAGCCAATCAGGACGCTTCGCGCGCGTCAGAGCCGGCCAGAATGGGCGTGGCTTAAAGAAATATAAGCCCCCATTTCGCCATAGAATTCGCCATTAAATCGACTGAAGCGATCCCCTGATCAAAGCACAGTAGCACGGCGAGTTACGCAATACTCGTTCCCTTCTCTCAGGGAACCGAAGTTACGTTACCTTTCGAGAGGTCTCTCGTGTTGCGTTAAGTTAGCTAACGCTATGGGAACCCCTTTTAAAACGCTGTGCGTGCTTAAAAACTTCGCCCCATACTATAGCCTAGGGCCAAGCGCCTAAGGCTCATAGAAGAGTAAAGTTAAGAGTCCTAATATGGCCAGATCAGTAATGAGCCTTATATAGGAAAAGAATAGGAATGGGCCTTATAAGGGGCCATTCTTCTTATATGGTATATATATCCGCAGTTCATGTTTATCCAGGCCCAGACAGACTGCCGCCGCACAAATATCTTCAATTGGTATTCCACTCGACTATGCCCATGATGAGGCCATGCCTCTCGTGGAATGAGCTTTGATGCCTATGGGACAACGGAGGCCCTTAGACTCATAAGCCAGCGAGATCCAGTTTGTCAGTCTCTGCTTCGTGATCACACAACCTCTGGTGCGGCCTCCGAAGCACACGAAGAGCTGTTCTGTCTGCCTGAAGGGTGCAGAATGCTCCAAAAAGACTCTCAGAGCCCTCACAGGGCAGAGCAAGCTCGCTTCTCTTTCGTCTTCTGACGAAGGAAGAGCTGACAGCGAAATAACGAAATGAATGGAGTCGAGAGCACTTTAGGAACACACCCGTGACTTGGCTTCAGGACGACTCTAGAGTCGTTGGGCCCGAATTCAAGACAGAAGCTTGACTGATGCCAGTGCTAGCAAGAGGGCAGTTTTGAGTAAAAGCGGCTTCAGGCCAGCAGACTGTGGCTCTAAAGGGGCCCCTTTAGGTATAGAGGGGGGTCGAGGTGGGTTTAGCCTTCTGGCCCCCTTGAGGAAGCGCATGACTAGGTCGTTTCTTCCCAGTGATTCAGCTGTATGTCTGCTGTGCAGCTGCACTGCATTTTAAAAAATGTGCTTCAATATTCTCAAGAAAAGGAATTTTCCCATAGCGTAAGCTAACTTACGCAATACAAGAGACCTCTCGAAAGGGAACCAGGTTTCTGCTGGAAGAGGTGTTAGTGAGGCCAGCGGGGGTGCTCACCCTGTGGTCTGTGTGGGTCCTAACGCCCCAGTATAGTGATGGGGACACTATACTGTCAAAGAGTACCATTCTTCAGATGAGACGTTCAACCAAGGTACTGACTCTCTGTGGTCATTAAAAATCCCATGGCACTTCTCATAAAGAGTAGGGGTGTAGCCCCGGTGTCCTGGCCTCATTCCACCCATTGGCCCTTGCCAATCATGGCCTCCTAATAATCCCCATCCACTGAATTGGCTCTACCACTCTCTCCTCTCCACTTAAAGCTGGTGTGTGTTGAGCGCACTGGCACTGTTGTACTGTGGCTGCCGTCACATCATCCAAGTGGATGCTGCACACTGGTGGTAGTAGAGGAGAGATCCCCTGACATGATTGTACAGCGCTTTGGGTGTACAGTAGTACAATATAAGTGCCTCCATTCATTCATTGAATATTGTAACCCACACCCATTATGTGTTTGTTTGACTGTTTTATATGTACCAGGGTATCGTCAGGGCTATCAAAGATTACCAGGACCCTCTGAAAGAGCATGAGGTCACTGTATTTGTCCGTCGTGGTGGCCCAAACTACCAGGAAGGTTTAAGAGTGATGGGGGAAGTTGGTGAGTTTATTCATGTGCACGTTGTGTACAAAAGAAATCAACAGTTCCGTACTTGATCTCATGTTAATGTCTTTTTTGTGTGTGTGTGTGTGTGTGTGTGTGTGTGTGTGTGTGTGTGTGTGTGCGTGCGTGCTTGCGCAGGAAAAACCACCGGTATCCCAATTCATGTTTTTGGCACTGAGACCCACATGACCGCTATTGTTGGGATGGCACTAGGCCACAGGCCAATCGCCACACAGCCTCGTGGTGCCGCCCACACCGCTAACTTCCTTCTCAACGCTAGCGGTGGAACCACGGTGAGTGATTATGTGTCTTACTTTCAGTGTGCATGCATTAAAAACCTCTCATAGCCTCAAGGATGTAATTCGATGATTCAGGGCTTTCAGTAAAGTTTCCTGTTGAGTCTTTCTTCACTGGTTTTAGGGGCACAAACAAAGAGCATATTAGGCTGTGATCTCTAAGTGTCACCGTAAAGAGTGACAAAATCACATTATGACCAATAAATAATTATTTCTTACTATTACCCTCTCTCTCTCGCTCCCAGACTCCCGCGTCCTCTAGATCGGCCTCTTTTTCTGAGGTCAAAACTGGAGCAGAAAACTCATCAGCTCAAAAGACTCGTGCTGGACTTCCTGCAGGTTAGTGCAAATTTGACCACACTCTCACAAGCAGGAAATTACAGTAACTGAATAGATTTATGGTAGGCTAGTGCACCCCCTACAGACCCATGTTAGGAGGATTTTAAACGCGTCATGGATGCAAAAAGTGTGTTCGACCTGAAGTGGCGCTGCTCAGACCGATCTGTGAATGGCATCAAAGTACTGTGAGAGTGATTAGCGAGCAAACAGTTCTGTATGCTTTTGAATCTCTCTCAGGTCAAACACACCTTTCGATAATAAAATGGATTGTTCGGGCTCTCACTTCTAAGTGGTTGGCCTATGATCAAAGCTGTTGTAAACACATTCATTGTAAACTCTGGCTGCACATCCTGAAATAATGTGGCAAGTTGCTTCATTGCTGTAAATGGCATACATCTTAGCATATTAGTATTAGTAATGCTTATTACTACTAATAAACTAAACTATTTATTGATTATTGATGGCCTTCATTTTCTTGGGTCACAGTGTGTTCTGTTAATTTCTACAACAATTTTCTATATTTTATTTAAAGGGATAGTTCACCCAAAAATTAAAATTAGCACATGATTTACTCACCCTGAAGCCATCCTAGGTGTATATGACATCTGCTCTGGGGGTTAATAAAGGCCTTCTGAAGTAAAGCGATGCATTCGTGTCCTAAAAATATCCATATTTAAAACTTTATCGACTAAAATAACTAGCTTCCAGCAGACGGCAGTACGCACGTCGACTTACACCAAAAGAGTAACACTTGAACTTGACGCAAAATGTAATGACAAACGCGGTTGCCCAGCCCTGTTTGTTTGAACCATGAGAGGCCTCAAAGCTTACGCTACTCCTACATCTACGTCATACATCGTCAAGTGTTACTCTTTTTTGACGCAAGTCGACTTGCGAACGACCGTCTGCCGGAAGCTAGTTATTTTAGTCGATAAAGTTTTAATTATATGAATATTTTTCTTACACTAACGCATCGCTTTTCTTCATAAGGCCTTTATTAACCCCCGGAGCCGTGTGGAGCATTTTTATCATGGATGGATGCGCTGATGATGGATGATGGACTTCCAAAAAATATACCCATTGACTCACATTATGAAGCTTGGAAGAGCTAGGACATTTTTTAATTATATTCCGATTGTATTCGTCTGAAAGAAGAATATCATATACACCAGGATGACTTTAGGGTGAGTGAATCATGGGCTAATTTTCATTTTTGGGTGAACTATCCCTTTAAGTAAGTTCAGTGGCTTCTGGCGTGTAAAATCTGAATGGCTCAGTCCCAGGTCTTCAAATGGCCCTAAAATGTCTTATTTAAAATTTTAACATACTCTGCCATGTTCAGATTAATTTTGTATTGTAAAGCCCACATTATGCTTATATTCTGTACATTCATGATTTTTTTTCTCAGAACATTTAGTTCCAAATAAGAAATGACACTGTATTGAAAGCATTCCCTTCTGTTATACTCTCAGATGCACTGTAATGTTTTTCTTCTTCTTTCTTCCCTCTGTTGCTTCTCTTTATCCTGCTGTCTTTATCTCTATAGCCAAAAACACCACTCTGTTCAGTAACCACACCAAGTCCATTGTGTGGGGGATGCAGACGCGTGCGGTGCAGGGCATGCTGGACTTCGATTATGTGTGCTCACGTCAGGAGCCGTCAGTAGCAGCCATGGTTTACCCCTTCACGTGAGTCTTATGAATGCATTTAAAACCCTAGTTTGTAATGGCTGTCATTATGTGATATATAGTGGTGGAAACAATGTGGCCTTGAGCTTGTCACTTAACCCCATCTAATGTTAATACACATCATTTCTGTTTTAATCAGTGGAGACCATAAGCAGAAGTTTTACTGGGGCCATAAGGAGATCCTGCTGCCGGTCTATAAGAACATGGCTGATGCAATGAAGAAACATCCAGAAGTGGATGTGCTCATCAGTTTTGCCTCCCTCCGCTCTGCCTATGACAGCACTATAGAGACCATGCAGTACCCACAGGTCTGAGATCAGCATCAGCTGACTGTATATATTCATATGGCTGTGCTGTGCAGTGGACTAATCCTTACATGTTTACAAACCAATGTGGTCTGATTTTTTGTGTTTTTTTATATACAGATTCACACAATAGCGATCATAGCTGAAGGTATCCCAGAGGCTTTGACTCGAAAGATCATCAAAATGGCAGATGAAAAGGGAGTCACTATCATTGGACCTGCAACGGTATGACTCTAAACTGTGTGTGCGTGTGCGTGCGTGTGTGCGTGTGTACACACTTTGGGGTCAAAAAAACAACAACTTTGGGGACAAATTGGTTGGATTAATGGTAGGTTTGTGTGCCATCTACAGGCCAATTAAAGGAGACCAGAAATTCCTCAATTGGAAAAATGAATGATAAATTTGTTTTGTTATTATATAATAATAGTAAAATGTTTTTTTTATTAATTCTACAATGCATATAAAAGTAGTAGTAGTAGTAGTTAAATATTAGATTTTATATATAATTATATAATTTATGACTTGATTGGTCATTAAATAACTAATAATGTTAATCATTATAAAATCTATATTTTTTCTACACATTTTTTAATAAAAATACAGATTTTTTTAGTCTACAATGAATATAAAAATATTATTATTAGTAGTAGTAGTAGTAGTAATACTACTATTTTAAATGAAACAAAAAATATTTTTTGTATAACTTATGATGTTAGTAGTAGTAATAGTAATTTATTTATTCTAAAATAATACATTTTAAATAATTATATAATTTGATTATTATAAATTAATTAGTAATATAATTTAATATTATTATAAAATAGATAGTTTAATATATTTATTAACCATACATTTTAGAATCAAATTACATAAGTATTTAACTATTCTACAGTGCATATAAAATTATTATTACTGGTTGTTGTTATTATTATTATTATTAATAGTAGTAATGCTTTGTTAGAACTAAACATTTTTATTTTATTTATGATGATGGTAGTAGCAGTAGTAATAATAGTAATTTATTTTAAAATAAAATTACTTTTTATTAATGAATTAGTAATAATTTAATATTGCCATTACAAAATTATACATTTTAGAATAAAAATACAAAATTATGTATTTTTTTATGAATTATATAATGCATGTACAATTTATTATTACTATTATAATTATTAATGATGTATTATGTAAAAATGTATATAAATAAAAATGAGATTTTATTTTATATACAATCATATAATGTATGATTTTTTCATAATAATAAAAGTCTGTGCTGTGGGTGTATGTTTGTGTATGCTGTAGGTCGGCGGTATTAAACCAGGCTGTTTTAAGATTGGTAATACGGGTGGGATGCTGGATAACATCCTGGCGTCTAAGCTGTACAGGCCCGGCAGTGTGGCCTACGTCTCCCGCTCTGGTGGAATGTCCAATGAGCTCAACAACATCATCTCACGCACTACAGATGGAGTTTATGAAGGAGTTGCCATCGGAGGAGACAGGTGTGTGTTCAAGTCAACATCTCTCTGATACTAAATATAGTTTGATGCATTTCATCAGTTTAACAATTTGTGTGAGAGTTTAAACCTGTGGCTTATGTCTTTCCTGCAGGTATCCAGGCTCTGTGTTTATGGATCATGTGTTGAGGTATCAAGACACACCAGGAGTCAAGATGATCGTTGTGCTTGGAGAGGCGAGTGTGCCATTTATTCACCCACTTACACCATTCTTCCTCCCTTTTAAACATAAGAGTTTACTGTCACTATAAAACTCAGAGCCTGGCTGCAATATGACACTCATGGGTCTTCTCTTCACTTACAGATTGGAGGAAATGAAGAGTACAAGATTTGCAACGGCATTAAAGAAGGCAGGATCACCAAACCTGTGGTCTCTTGGTGCATCGGAACCTGTGCCACCCTGTTCTCCTCTGAGGTGTTTATGACCAAGTGATATTAGACATACTGTATTGAGCATTTGCATTGAGTATAATGTGTTCAAATGACTTATTTAGGACACCAAGATGATTTTAACCTCTTTCAATTAACTGACTCTAACCTGACTTTTGTGTTTAGGTCCAGTTTGGCCACGCTGGAGCTTGTGCTAACCAGGCGTCTGAGACTGCAGTGGCTAAAAACCAATCTCTGGAAGAGGCAGGAGCATTTGTACCCAAGAGCTTTGATGAGCTAGGAGAACTCATCAAGTATGTCCTCCGTCTACTTATGAATTTAACAACTTAAAGTGGCCTTCAGTAACCACATATTTGTGTATCCTATAGATCTGTGTATGAAAATCTAGTAGCCAAAGGTGTGATCGTGCCTGCCAAAGAGGTTCCTCCGCCCACAGTGCCAATGGATTATTCCTGGGCACGCGTGAGTATGAACATTATACGTTTGGATGACAAATACTCACTTACTTACAGTAGTCTCGACTGTGGTTTATAGTCATCTGTATGTCCTTCTCTCTGTAGGAGCTGGGTCTGATCCGTAAGCCTGCGTCTTTCATGACAAGTATCTGTGATGAGAGAGGGCAGGAGCTCATTTACGCCGGCATGCCTATTACTGAGGTCTTTAAGTCTGAGATCGGGCTGGGAGGCACCCTCGGCCTGCTCTGGTTTCAGAGGAGGTGTGTTTCACTCTTTGTTTTGCAAACTGCCATGTTTCTTTCACTCTTTACCACCAGTATCTCACATAATTACTCAGTGCTAAATGATTTTCATGCACATATTGCAGGCTGCCGCGCTATGCATGTCAGTTCATCGAGATGTGTCTGATGGTGACGGCGGATCACGGCCCTGCTGTGTCTGGAGCTCATAACACCATTGTGTGTGCACGTGCTGGCAAAGACCTGATCTCCAGCCTCACCTCGGGACTCCTGACCATTGTACGTAAACGAAAGACTTTTCCACATGCATGTTCATGTCTGTTTAGCATCAGGAGAGCATCTGTTTCATCACTGGTTTGGTTTGTGTTTAGGGGGACCGTTTTGGAGGTGCCCTGGACGCAGCTGCTAAGCAGTTCAGTAAGGCGTTTGACAGTGGCGTGCTGCCTATGGAGTTTGTCAACAAAATGAAGAAGGACGGCAAACTCATTATGGGCATCGGACACAGGGTAAAATCTGTAAGTATACCAACACACACACACATTATATGTTATATTGCAAATGGGTCAATTTCACACTGCTGTATACCTCTGATTTTCAGATCAATAATCCTGACATGCGGGTGCAGATACTCAAAGACTTTGTGAAACAGCATTTTCCTGCCACTCAGCTGCTGGACTACGCTCTGGAGGTGGAGAAGATCACCACCTCAAAGGTACAAATGTGTTTTGGATCTCGTTTACACCTGGTATTAACAGTAGAAACATTTACATGAACCCCTTTTGTTTCAATCGGAACATCGTGTTTACATGAACAATAAATAAAACGATCAAGTGGATGTGCGCAGTTATATGTCACAAGCTTCAAATCAAATCGTGCTGATTTTATTTATTAATCCGAGAGTCCGAAGCAAGGACTGGTGGGACAACTTTGTCCTGCACCACTTCACAGACGATGAGTGGAAGGAGAATTTAAGAATGACACGACAGTCATTTATGACACTATGTTCAACTACAACAGCTCGTTCCGTGCACAGTGTGCCATTTTGTCATTTCTGTGTTTTTTCAAACGCAGAACTTTCCAGTTTAAATTTTCAGTCCGATCGATCAAGTGTTTACATGTCCTATCGAACGGATTAGAAAAGGTTTAAACCACAATTTATAATTCAACGAAAATTTTAATCGGATTTGGCTAATTCAACCCTGATCGACTTGTGACACTTTTTTTTTCTTGTCCGATTACAAACAGATTATTAGGGTCCATGTCAACGCAGTTAGTGACTTGAGTCCTCACAAAATTCCTGAATGCATGGATTCCTATTGAAATGGCTAGATTTTGACAGTGAAAATTCACAGAACAACTGCAGATGTAAAAGGAAAACAAGGAAAAACACACAACATGAGATGATAATCTGCTTTTGCTAAAAGCATAAGATATGAATAAATGTAGTAATTGAATGTTGATTCTGACAAGATGAAAATTCAAGTTTAGCGTTTTGTGGTGGTGTTTTTTTAATCTCATAAAATCTCTCTTTCTATCAGAAACCAAACCTTATCCTGAATGTTGATGGTTTCATTGGAGTGGCATTTGTGGATCTGCTGAGGAACTGTGGCGGCTTCACTCGGTCAGTAAAACAGGAGTAAAATGTCTTGTGTAAAAGAACAGGGTTATTTTTGTATTTATATACTATTATAGTATTAATTAAATTTTTTAATTTGCTTTTTTGTAACTTTCATTTAAGGGTGGTTCAGACCTGTAAATTGTTTGCTTTGTTCTGAAATAGTGACTTAATTTGTTATAATAAGTTAATTTTAGAAAATAAAATTTCAGTTTATTTCAATTATCGAAAATGATTTTCAATAGTTTTAGATAACAACAGTAACAATACTTAGTAAAGAAAAGTGTTTATGTAAATAGTCATAAAAATAAGACTAATCTTTCATGCACTTTCTTTCTCTTGCACAGCGATGAGGCAGATGAGTTTGTGGAAATCGGAGCACTGAATGGAATCTTTGTGTTGGGACGCAGCATGGGATTCATAGGTGTGTGTGTGTGTGTGATCTCTCTCTCTCTCTCTGTCTCTCTCTGTCTCTGTCTCTGTCTCTCTCTCTCTGTCTCTCTCTGTCTCTCTCTCTCTCTGTTGATCTCTCTCTGTCTCTCTCTCTGTCTCTCTCTCTCTGTCTCTCTCTCTCTGTTGATCTCTCTCTGTCTCTCTCTCTGTCTCTCTCTCTCTGTTGATCTCTCTC